>NC_064622.1:301698233-302323233 GCF_023898315.1 Schistocerca nitens
GCTCGCAGAACAACGGCCCTTCTTGAGTCCTTCAAGTGGGACGTTATCAACCATCCACCTTACAGCCCAGACCTGGCGCCAAGTGATTATCACCTCTTCATGCATTTGAAGAAATGGCTCGGGTCACAGCGGTTTGATGATGACGAAGAGCTCAAAGATGCGGTCACAGGCTGGCTCCAGGCACAAGCGGGTGATTTTTATGCAGAAGGAATTTCAAAGCTTGTGAAGAGATACGATAAGTGCCTCAATCACTATGGAGACTATGTAGAAAAATAGTGCAAAGATGTAGTTGTAAGATGTATATATTAAAATATTTTTATTTAACTTGGTGTATTTTTTTAAATCAACCGGAGGTTACTTTCTGAACGGCCCTCGTACATCTCTATTCTTCATGGTGTTGATGTTTGGTTTGTAGGGCACAAACTGCACAGTCATCAGTGCCCGTACAAAGTACCAATTTTTTCGGTCCAGTTTTTTATACAGTCAAATCTAGCCATTGTCACGAATGATGATGATGATGATGATGATGATGAAATGATGAGGACAACACGAACACCCAGGAAGAGAAAATCTCCAACCCGGCCAGAAATTGAACCCGGGACACCGTGATCCAGAGGCAGCAATGCTAGCCACTAGACCACGAGCTGCGGACTCTATTTTTCATGTCTACATATTCAAATTTAGTTTTCAACATGAAGACCCTAGCAACAAACACATTTCTTCCAATATTGTCACTGTAGAATGTTTGACTTCATTGATGGAGCCACCACCTCACTTCTGCCTGCATCACTTTATCACTATCAAATTGAAGTCCTCAAAGATGCTCTTCAAGTTTTTGGAAACAGATGAAAATTGGATGGGCCAAGTTGCGATTGTATGGAGGATGATCGATGACAGTGAACCCCTGGCATCAGATTGTTGCAGATGTTGCACATTACTGATGTAGATACAATCATCACCCTACACAGCTTTCATTCTTCTATTGATTGCAATTGGAGGCACATTTTTTGCAGCTAAAAAATTGATCTCATGCACCAACATAGTTATGTTACACATTCCAATATTACATGTTACAATTTGGATCACTGTAGTGGCAGTGGTTTCCAACCTGCATCAGTAAAGTGGAAATGTCAACTGAGTAATCTGCACAACATCTAATACCTCAATACTGAGAACAAAGTAAAAGATTCAGAGGCATTACTTTTCAGATCGTCCGTATAGTAGTCTTTACTCATCTTGTATAGTTTCACACAGAAGACCCTATGACTGTGTTATGTGCCACTGAGAGGTCTGCAAAGACAACTCATTCCACTTTCCCTAGTTCAAGGCTATTTTTGACAAGTTGAAGCAGGTTAAACACTTGTCAAGTACACAGCTTATAAGGTGAAAGACCATGTATTTGTAAATTAGGATATTATCGGTAGTGGGCATTTATTTGTTCACTGGAATCCCTCACAAATCTTAGAATGCAGTAACTATCATAGTTTCCTCATTATTTATGGTATATTGGATTATTTTATGCTGATCTTTTCCAATGTGGAATCAAAACACTGTTCCATGGCCAAAAAATCTTTGTTCAAACTGTTTGCCAGACAGCGTCTTGGACCTGTGACTTTTGCATTTCGCAAGCAACTGACCCACCCTTATAGCTGCAGCAACTGACCCACCCTCATAGCTGCACTTCTCTCTCCTTCCTTCTAAACTTCACAGAAGTTCTCCTGCAGACCTCGTGTGCTTGCAAAAGTATAAAATTACAAGGAGAAAAAACAGGTAGTTAGTACTTACTTTTAGTATGCAAAATTTAAAATGTTATTAATAGAAACATATAGAATTAAACACAATTGTCTTAACTTCTGAAAATGTTAGTTCCTTCCTTGCTTTTGGAAATGTTGGTTCCTTCTCAGAAAAGAAAGGAGGATACATTGGGAAGATTAGAACAAGGGGTCTACAAGTTAAGTCTTATTTCTGTGCTTGTCCACTGCTCAATGATAAATGGTTATTTTAGCAATAGTTACCTGCAGACATGTGTCAACAATGAATGTTTTGGGATTATTCGACAATGCAATGCTGCACCTATAAACCAGTGAAGTCTTTAACATGGCAGAGAAATGAGCCTTAAGAAAATTGCCAACTGCTGGTGCCACTAACAATGTGAGAAAATAGAAAAAACGAAATCTGACAAACTAACAGGGCCTCCATTGGAATAAGGGTTTCATAGAAAGAATGTTCTCATTATTAAAGCATTCAAACATACTAAAAACTTTAAAATGTAGGAGCACAGTGAGAAATAGGGGGATTAGAATCATTTCTGGGACTGATTTTCCTCACAATGAAGTTACTACAAATTAGTGTAAAATTTATGAACAAAGCTTATTTGCACCAGTATTTAACATTAATGTATTGGAAATTAAATGTAACTCATTTTTGCCAATATGCAAACATGTGGTATACTTTATTATTTACAACAAAAAATACATTTTGCTACTTAGTGAATATTACTTAAATTGCGTGAAATTTTGGAAAGCAAGGTGAAATACAAAGTGGCACATTACAGGATGAACAAACATATTTTGTTCGTTTTTCAGTGTCTTTTGTGCTGCAAAACCTACACCACCTCCTGGTCTTTTGCTCCTTGGGAATATGAGACCCGACATTCATAAGCCTTAATTCCTGTGGCACTCAGTAACACCTCTTTTGGTAGAACAGAAAGCAGGTGATGGGTCCTTCTTCATTTTTGATGAAAATCCATTTATCAACTGCCTTGCTAGTCTCATTCGAAATGACAGCTGGTTTGCGTTTCGTCTTGACAGTCAAAATAGTACATAAGAGTTGCCGATGGCTAAGTCAACAAAAAAATAAAATAGTCGGTGCCACCATTTTACTGATCGCCTGCCCACCACATACCTTTCTCATAGCTGGTCAAAACGATCTACTCCACCCATAGTACTATTATAAACATGTACTACCTCAGGACATGAAATTCTGATTGTGGATCCATCTTTCAATTTTCTTTTGATGAATACAACATCTTTAGGATTATGTGGAGTGGAAAGGAGACAGACTGCTTTGCTATCTTGCCACTTTAACAGCAGCAACACTAGATTTGACAGCAAATGTAAACTCTCCACAGTTTAAGACTTGATAATTTACTCGCCAAAAATGGAGGTAAGCCTTTTCTGTTTCCTCTGACGGTACCACAGCTATAAAGCCCCCGTTTTCTCAGTTCCTTCATTAGTCTAAATGTTGAAAAGAAATTATCAAAAACCACAGTTCTAATGGAATTAAAAAATGGTTTACAGAGTTCCAGCACTACTCTTTCACACATTTGGCAATCTTTGAATTCCCCTCTACTGGCAGCAGATTTACCTGTGTGGACATCAAAATTTGAAATAAAACCTGTGTTTGCATCAGCAAGGCACCAAATTTTCTAACCTCTTTTTACAGGTTTCATGGGCATGTACTGTTTCAGGCTTGTTCTTCCTTTGAATGCAACCACTGACTCATCAACTGCAAGTGAAGTAGAAGGGTGATATATTTTCAAACAGTTTTTGTTTAGGGCTGAGATAAGTAGTTTGATTTTGTATAACTTGTCATAACCAGGATCGTTTGTTGCTGGCTGAAACAAATTATCATTGCAGTGAAGGTTCTCGATTATTTTCTTATTGCAAGCAAGTGTCATAACATTCGATACTGCATTTACATTTAGATATGGGTCTGAGCTCCAGTAACTGGCTGCTTCAGGTAATTGATGAATACCCATTACTACGATCATACCCAGAAAAGCTTTTAGTTCCTGAACTGTGAGTTACCTCCACTGTGCACTATTCTTCTGTTTGGCATACAATTACGTTTGAAAGCAGATCTGTTGCATCATCCAATCGCCAAATAATTTTTCAAAATACACAAGTCCATTGTCTGCCAAAGCAAAGTTTACTGTTGGTTTTTGGTCAAACACTGAGGGCAAATTTAGTTCTTCAAAGTGAGTTACATCATCATACCAGTGAGAATCTGTAAATTCACCAGTTTCACCATCTTGCTCAAAATTCATTCCACTTTCACTCACAACACTGATGTTTTCATCTATCAACAAATCTAGTTGCATGCACATCGTTGTTGACAATCTGTTCCATATAATTGTGTGCCCATGTTTCTAATGGTGTGCTTGGAGTAGACAAATGATCATGAGATGAAAAACCACCTCTAGATCATCATCATCATCATCATCATCATCTTCAATGTCCGATTCTTCTGGATTATCTGGCAGTGAAAATAAAAAATCCAGGATCTCGCTGTCTCGCAGCTTCTGCATAAAGTAACAATAATATGTCTTAGTTCTAAACCCCATACCGTACTTTTACTAGCACAAAATGTTACAGAAAAAGCTGTTTCTCTGAAATATAAGTCCTACAACATCCTAACATAAAGGAACTATAGGATCACACAATGGTTACTGGGACACATGTGTCCCACTAATTGTAACTACCCTAAAAAAATATTTTAGAAGTAAAATACGTTTTAGAAAGTGTACTTGTCATTTGTAAATATCTAAGAAATTGAAAATAGCAAAAATACTTACTTCGGACATTTTTAATAGTCAGCATATGCCGAAAACTGTCTTGAGATACAAGAAATTGAAGTTTAGGCGCAGAAACTCATGCGACAACGCACTGCAACAGTCACAGCCTTCTATAGACTGAGAATTTCAGTGCCTCAATTTTTTTCCGAGTTCAGAAGAGCTGCCAATAGATGGCAGGACTGAACAGAAATATGCAACTCGCTTCCTAGTGTTTTAAATAAGGCCCAAAATTAGTGGGACATACGTGTCCCAGCAACCACGGAACGGTTAAGGCAGAGAATAGACCAGAGTATCATTGCCAACTGACTGAGTTAATATTAGGAAATGGTTATCAATTTAATAAGCAGCCAGTGAACACTTTGGTTCATGCTGGGTTAGAATAAGGGAAATTGGAGTACATTGTACCAACATATCAAATTACAAAGTGTGTTGTTAAGAATTTTTTTCAGAAATATAGACACTCAGCCTCAGTTATCGCTGACTGCCAGTCACGAGGAGAGGTGCACACAAGTCTTTGAGCCAAGAAGAGCCAGCACCCTACCACTGCCAGACACTGTCTTCGCTAGCTGCAGGCTACTGCCTTTGCATAGTCTGGATGCTGCTGATTTGGTGTCTTCTCACCAGTGGGCCACCCATTGGGTGAGGTCACCTGCTGCCAGTTGCCTCCTCAGTGGAGTAGGGTTTCAGTCTGGGTAATTCAGCTGCTCAGCCATCACCATCTGAGTTGGAAATCACTATTGCTGTTCATCACCCTGCGAATGCATACAGACGCCACTCCACCCCATTCCTGGATCAGCACTACAGCCACTGTGCAGAGGGCATTATATTGTAGGCTGGTGGCATTGCCTGAGGGAAGATGTCATGCACCGCCCATCCACCAGGCCACTGTTGACACCAGCACACTTTGCTAGGTGAGGGTAGCCTATGTTATGCAGGGCATTGGCCACCTTCTTAGCACTGTTGTCACTGCTGTAACTTGTTATGAAGTAGTGAGATTTTTCCAACCATTAGTGTTTCCTTGAGGGATCATCGTTTGACACCAGCCACCACGCCATTGCAGCCACACCCAGGTTGGTGAATCGAAGACGCCCTGACCTATTGCAGCCAGCCTCACCACCCACAGTAGCGGTCACTCACCTCAGTTGCCACAAATCAGTCTACAAAGGAAACTGCATGCAAAACAGTTGTGTGACTCACCCTAGAATATCATTCCAATGTGTAAGACCAATACCAAATAGGACTACCACCAGACACTGAATGGATACAAAGAAGGGCAGTACAAATAATGGCAGGTTGTCTGACCCTTGAGAGAGTGTCACAAAGATGCTAAAAGAACTGGCAGATGGTTGAAGATGAAACAAACTGTGCCATGAAAACCAACGTAGAAAGTTTTTTGAACAAACTTCAAGTGATCAGTCGACTCTATTATAACCTCCTATGTATCGTTTCCAGAGGAGTCGCAAAGATAAGATTAGACCAATTACAGCACACACTGAGGCCTTTATTCAATCATTCTTCCTGTGATCCATACATGAAACTGCAGAAACACTAATAACTGCTAAGGTGGAACGAACCCTCTGCCATGCACTTCACAGTGGTTTGCAGAATACATGTAGTTGTAGAAATAAAATTATGCTGCAAGAGACGACTAATAATCATCCTAAACAGCATTACACAGTACTCTCTTTTTGCTTAACCTATTACGGACCAAATATTAAAATAATAAAAAAATTGAAAATAATATATATTTGATATAATTGTACACTAATATAGACATAAATATACAAAAACAAAATATACAGGTCCTAATTAAAGTAGAGCAAAATGTGTTTATGCAACTTTGGGATTATAAGGAGTCTTATTTCGGTCTCCTGTGAAATGTTTGAAAGGAGATGCACATTAATTTTTTTTCATTTGTAAATTTCTCCTCTATTATTATGTGGCCTACATAATCATAGTATATTTCTTTCAGAAGACAGCATTTGGAAGGATGTCTATAAGTCTATTTTCCTGTGCCCTGAGGGGTTGCAGTTTCTATTTCTCCTTTATTCTCGGCTGCAGAATCTTCTGATTTCATACGAGTCAGACATAAGTATGATCAAAATCCAAGTTGTGACATATTTTCTTTATTTGCAAGATTGTATATTTTCCATGAATTGCCAATTTCATTGTCTATGAAGTTAGTGAAAAGAGGCCACCACCATGTCTTGCCTCGTATTTAAATTCTGTAATTGGCAATAACATTATCTTGTAAATCAAAACCATCCATATATTGATTGTACTGAGCTATTATCCTGGGTTGGAGCAGAGAAACACTTTTCTTTTCTTTTCTTTTCTTTGCGACTATATGTTTTTGCATTCGCTAAAGCCTGGATGGTGCTGCCGTTAGTAACTACTATCACAGTGGAATTGTCATTCCACTTTACCATCATGACTTCAGCTTTATCATCAAAGATAAAGTCAAACACACTCTTGCCTTTTTTCTTCACACTTGAGGTGAATTCGATAGGGCACTTTGCAGAGCGGTTCTCCTGAATAGCACCAGTGGCAAAAAATTCTTTTGGTTTTGTTTTAAAATACAGAAAAAGAATAAGAGGAAAAGAAATTATAAAAATATATGAAATGACAAGATGGTTCTTCAACAACTGAAAGCAAATTCATAGCTACTAGATTACCCAAAGAAAATTCAGATATTCCACATCCTGCCATCTTCCCAACATAAGGAATGAATTTGTACAAGTAGCCATTAGAACTGCATAAACACCACAATTTGAAGCCAAATCTGCAGGTTTTCCTTTGATCTCACAGGAAGGTCTCCCAAAATAAGGGACTATTTCCTTCTCAATAGACAAATTAAATAAATATTTTTCATTGATTATATCAAAAATTGGTCTCACTTTAGAAAACTTGTCATTTTTATCCAGTCTGTAATTATCATACAAATTGATGTTTTGTTTGTTTGACAAGAATTTATTACAACTCGTGCAACTTCTTACAATTGGTAATCCTTTGTATTCATCTTTCAACCAGTACAGTTTCATTTCAGGTAAAGAATCATTATTCCTATAAATTGCTTCAGCAATGGAACTGTTATTTGAAATGAATGGTGATTATTATCTTGTGCATATTTGTGTATTCAGTCATTTTTGAAAACACTTCTGAGTCAAAGTAAAGTGAAAAACTTTCCTAAGGCAATAGGCCCTCTACTCTACTCTCTATGTCTTCTGTCTTAGCTCCTCTGTTATTGGTGAAAAAGTGCAAGTTGGTTGAACCTCCTTCCGGTACAGAACATCTTCATTTCTTTTCGCTACATTCACACCAATTTGTTTTCTTTTCTTAGCAAGTGCTCTGGGTTCTGACCCTACAGTTGAACTCACTTTGTCATGCTCACTATGTGCATGTATTTCAAATGTACCAGTGATATCAGTTGCCTCCTCTTCCTCAAGAAGAAGATCTTCATCAATGTCTTCTTCAACAGTGATCTGATCAACGTCTGGTGGAATGTATGGGCAATCGATGCTGTCTGCAACCTCGTAAACACACAAAGTGCAAACAAACTGAATGAATATCTTTCAAACAAAGGCTAACAGTAATAAACTGTTCAGTCAACAATGGAATACCAATATTTTATTATGGTAGAACGAAGCATCACAAATATACTTGGTGGTCCCATAGCTGCATAAATGCAACATTATTGTAAAAAAAAAAAAGTTGAATTCTAACTGACATCTCTAAGATGAAGTTCACTGTATAAAATTCATTTAAAAATCATCATGTGCTACTTAGGAAAGAAAATGGAAAAAATGAAAACTTTCGCAATGAAACACACAAATTTACTTGGAAGTTTGAAAATTCACGTTGGTCAACATTACGGTCAGTGATCTAATTAAAATGCCTACACTAGATTTTTTTTTCCCCAACAGTTCTCTTAACATTGTAACGAAAAAATTCGAAATTTGCGCAACTCATTTTATATAAAAAGAATTACGAATGAAACATTGCATTAACAAAAGTTCGGGCCTTAATGGGTTAAATTCAGTAAATTATAATTATTATTTATTTTATGGCCTTCATTGGACCACTCTAGTCAAAACTACAAAGTTGTAAACAAGTTGTTACACAGGAATACAATTTGGCTCAACAATAACTTAATATGATATTTAGGTAATATAATTATTTGAGTATATTCTTATATGAAAGGTGCTTTGCTCTTCTGTCTGCCCAATATTTCTTCATTCTTTCAGATATTTTCTTTCTTTCTTCATCTGAGACCACTCTTCCAGTACTCCTTTTATTGATTTTCATTTGTAGTCTGGTTTGCGGGTCTTGCAGTATTCTGGTTTTCTCTGTCTTGTTTTTTAGGTCATCTACTGTAATTTGGATATTTTATATCTTCCTTAATTTCTGTGATTCATTTAATGTCGCTCTTGCTATTCCACAATTTTTGTATTATTTTTTTACTAATTCTGTTTTCTGGAGTTCTCATCAGATGTCCAAAGAATGAGATGCATTTCTTCCTGACCGTGTTCATGACTGGTTCTATTTTCTTATATATTGTTTCATTTGATGCTATTCTCCAATGTCCATTTATTTTATACTGTTTATTAATACATGTCCTAATTATTCTTCTTCCTAATTTTAGTATTCTGTCAATTTCTGCTGTATTAGTTGTTTTGAAGATAGTTTCAGCTGCATACATTATTTCTGGTTGCGTAACTGTTTTATAGTGTTTTAATTTTGCATCTATAGATAGGCTTTTTTTGTTGTATGTAGTTTTGGTAATGTAATTTATGTAGTTCAGTTTTTTTTATTCTCGTCTGCCATGATGGCTTCTCATTTAGATTGTACGTTATTTCCCCTAAATACTTAAATTTATCAACAATTTTGATTTCCTGTTCTCCTATTGTAATTTTGTTTGCAAGTGGTGGATCAGTTAGCATAATCTCCGTTTTTTTTTTTTTTCAAATGATATTCTAAGGCCTATTTTCTCTGCTATTTCTTGTAGTGATTTCACTTGTTGCCTGGCTTCTTGAACAGTGTCGGCTAGGAGAGCAAGATCATCAGCGAATCCCAAGCAGTTTAAGCTAATATCATCTTTTGCACTTCCAATTCTTATCATCTTTGGATTCTCCTTGTACCATTCTCTCATTATGTATTCCAGTGCACAGTCAGTAATGGTGATAAGCAGTCACCTTGTCTTAAGCCTGTTTTTATGAGGAATGGTTCTGAAATTTCTCCTCTAAACTGCATTTTTGATTTGGGGTTGGTTAGAGTGAGTTGTATTATTTTAATTAGTTTTGGATAGAGTCCTAGATTTCTTAAAATTTTTAATAAATGGCTCTGAGCACTATGGGACTTAACAGCTATGGTCATCAGTCTTAAAATTTTTAATACTGAAGGTCTGAGGAGACAGTCATATGCCTTCTTAATATCTACAAATGTTATTGCCAGAGGTTTGTTCCATTTCTTGTAGTATGCCATAATCAATTTTAAACTAATTATCTGCTCTGCACAGCTTCTCAATGGTCTGAAACCTCCCTGATATTCCCCTAACTCCTGTTCTAATTGCTCCTTGATTCTTTCATATAGGATCTTGGATAGAATTTTGTATGTGCAATCTAGGAGAGAGATTCCTCTGTAGTTGTCTGGGTTGCTCTTATCTCCCTTTTTGAGTAGTGGGTGGATGATAGATGTGGTCCAATGTTCGGGGAACCATTCTGTTACCCAAATTTTTGTTAGAGCCATGTGCAAGGAGGTCTTGGCTGTGTCACTTGCATATTTCCACATTTCAACAAAAACCTGATCTTCTCCACATGCCTTATAATTTTTTTGTTCTTTAAGAATTTTTTCTATTTCTTGGAAAGTTGGAGGGTCTAGTTTGCTAGGTTTGGTTTTTATTGGGGTATTTATGTTGATTTGTAAGGGTTCTTTGGGTTCCTCGCAATTCAGAAGTTTGTTAAATGCTTTTGCCATGATTTCTGCATTTTCCTTGTTACTGTGTGTCATTCTTCCATCTTCATCTTTCAGTATTGGTGTAGGGGCCTCATATTGTTGTTGCTGTTTCCTAAAGGTTTTATAGTAGTTCCTGGAGTTGGTTTTATGATAATTACCTTCTATAGAGTTTATAATATCTTTACTGAATCCTCTCTTCATTCTTCTAATATTTTGTGTGAATTTTTTCTTTCATTTTTTAGGTTGATGGCATTTTCTTCAGTTTTGTGTGTTTGAAACTTTAACCATGCTTGGTGTCTATCTTCATGGAATTTGTCACATTCTGATGTCCACCAACTTCAGTAAATAAATACTTTCTTTGGTATAGTTCCATTATCACCAAATACAATTGCTTAAACAATCCTGTTGGAAGAACATCCTCAGCTGAGCATTATACCAGAGGTTGAAAATACTGCTTCAGTTGTTAATTTCTTTTATTATCACGACCAGTTTCGGGCTAGCACACTGCGCCTAGTAAACGTCCACCGTGGCACTTGGGGACGGGGGGGGGGGGGGGGGGGGGGGGGGGGGGGGGGGGGACAGCACAGCTACGATACCTGAGGATGGAAACAGTTTGTGAAAATACATTAACAACTCAAGTGGTATTTTCAACCTCTGGTACAATTGCTTAAGATAACTGTACATCAGCATTCATTCATCCTGTTCGTACTTCTCTGCAAACTTAAGACACAAACCCTCTGCTGTGTGCAAATTACTGGCACATTCAGCCAATGCCTATGCCTTGAACAGTCAAGTTTGGGTCACTGATTTGTACAATTATACCATTCGCAAACCAAGTAGGATGCAGAAATGATTTATTTCTTGTTATTTAATGGATTTAAAGCCTCAAGTAACAGTTAGATGATCTTTATTTCTACAGGTCAAATTAGTAGTTCTATGGGGAAAACGGTAACTTAATATGATCCAGTTTGCATTTAAAAACAATTTTCTGTATCAGTGGTAAGGAAATTAACCAAGGAGGTGGCAACAAAGGATAAGATTTGAAAACTTGGAAAATAAATTATAAATGCCAAGGACTGATGTAACATAAAAAGTAGAAAATGCACCAAGACTTAAAATTTAGAAGTTGTTGAAATCTCAGATGCAACATCCATCTCTTGACCAGTGCTAACGGGCATGTTTCCTTCTTAATACCAGTATATTACTGCCGTGACTTAGTAATCAAGTGCCCAGTTTACCTTCAATGTTGTCGCAAGGAACCAAATAATTAATATGATGAGTAGTGAAACAAAGAATGCAGTTACAAGTCAATGACACTTCTCACAAGTCCACAGTATTTACCTTTATCATGGTTCTTTTGTGTTTAAGTATTGTTCTCCATCCAATCCACCGGAGTTTCAGCAGGAGCTCCACTCCAATGATTATTAAAGCAAGTAACTCAATAGATCCATGAACTCCAACTGGAAGCTAATAAGAATATTACAGTTTTGGAAAAGATGGCATTCATGATTATTCCTAAGGAGCTCAAACTGAGAGACAATAAATGCTCACCCTAAATACTGATGCCGCTGGCTCTTCAACAAATGCAAGAGCTAATAGTACTAGAGACATTATCATATCAAGTCCGTAATACCATCGGTTGTGAACTAAAAGATATGCCGGTAAAGCTTCAGGATTACATGGATGAGAATCAAATTTTTCATTATTTTCACCTTCCTGTAACAGGAATTGGTATCACACACTACACTGTAAAAAAATGATGTGAAGTAAGTCTATTGACCTTTTGATACCTCCAAAAATATTGCAGCTTCGTGGAAATTCATTTCCCAGTGCTGTTCTACACCTAATGCTGATTCAACTGATCGGTTGCTTATCTCAACAGAGCTTTCTGAGACGTCCCTGTTTAGGCTAGATGTGCTTCCTATCTCGTTGGGAAAATCTTCAATTGCTTGGGAAAATCCATTTTCTGCGAATATAGAACGAAAATTAATAAAGATAGATGTCAATATAACAAAAAAGTAAATCTGCATTTCCTGGGCCCTAATCTCATTTCGTATTGGTCTCTTACAATTCCCTTTCAAAAAAATTTTTGCCATTAAGAGTGCGAGTAAATCAATGATACGGAGCAAAAAATTTAAAAAAAAAAATTCTAATTGTATGTCTAATGACAAGTAGTTCTGTCATCCTTTACGGCAGTTTCAGTTATAAATCACAAAATTTGATTACACTCTATAAAGTTGAATACTTCAAAAAGAACAATTATTATTTTCTTACTGATGTTTTCTGTCGAGTACGTATCCCGAACATTTTCGTTGTCATTGTCAAATTTTGTATATCCGTCAGCTGTTGGACTCACACCCTTACCGGAAGCCATTTATAATGGTAAGAGTGGTGTTTCATGTCACCAACCTATCCGAGTGAAAACGTTTTCGTACTATAATTGTAATTGATTAAATCTTTATGCTGTTGTAAAGCTGTTTAGTTAATAGTGTAATCCGTAACTGATAAAATTCAAAACATATATTTTTGGTTTATCAATGTGTTAAACTAATTGCCGAAAATATTCGAGATGTATAATATCTTTCATACAAGATCTTTGTAGCCAGGAGGTAGATGATAGAGGGCGCAAGTGTTCTTGTTGTTCGTGGCTACGGCGTGAGTTTCTTACAATTAGTAATAGGTTATTGAAATCCAAGCAATCTTTGTTTATTGGAGTGCAGGTAGTTATTGTAAGTGTTAAACAGTAATCCTCAAGGAGTGATTTATGGTTTCTTGGCAGTAGTTTCGCGCTACTTTTATTAGCGTCTCCATATTTCTTCCGAGCATGGTTATGGTGTGAGCAGAGGTTGAAGTAGTCGGAGAGATTTTTGTTTGGGAAAGTGATGGTTCCACATGTGTAAAACTATACGCATTCCACAGTTTTACGTGCGATTGGTTGCGAATTGTGTATTTTACTCTTGTTTGCTATCAGTAGATATTATAAAGCCGATCGGAGGCAGCATGGTGTCCGTGTATTAGCCGTAGTTGCGCATTGTGAATACCCCTTGTGAATAATTGAACTAGCTGTTTGTTTCTGTTAAATATATGTAAGCAGCCTGAGATTTCTGTAACTGCCTTGAATATAGTGATTAATTTGCGTGAGTCACCTAGGAAACTGCTGTCTCGCAGCTGGTGTTTGCTATGGTTATAAGACTTTGCCAGTATTATGTTAAAAACTAGGTATGGTAGAATACCTACATTGGAAATTAAGTTTGAGTATTCATAGGAATATGAATTTTCATGTTTTAGTGAAGCGCCGTTCAAATGGCAGATACCAAACCCAAATCACCATCGTCGGCTGCGAAGCCTTCGCGACCAGCGAAATCTGCTGCAACTGCTAGTAAAGACGAGAAGAAGAGGGGGAAACCCAGGAATTATGACCTAGGAAACGGCGTTTACCGCTTCAGCAGGGCGAGAATGTACCATAAGAAAGCTCTTTACAAATTTGTTGGAAAGAAGAACGAGAAAAAGGTAACGAAATAGAATGTGGTTGATGTAATCTGAAAGTTGTTCACATGTTTTAACTTGCAGTTGCGCAACAAGTTTAAAATGTTTTTCATTGCAATGATTGGGATAAAGTCATTCTGTTGTTGATCTGTCACTGTTGATTTGTACTGTTTGTTACCGTCGTGTTGCCCACAATTTTAGTTTAACCAGTATGGATGTATGTAGCTTTTTTGTGGGGTGTACATATGTAAATGTGTTCTATTGCAGTGCCAAACATGTTTTATTCCTGTTGACACTTCTTCTCCCGCATGCACATATCATACAATGTTAATAAGTCACGGGAATATCCAAGAGTGCAGATGTGTAGGGAAAAAATTGTGTATTTCATAGTTTGAATTACTAATTTTGAACAATGTTTGGAAGCCAGTGATATATGTCAATGTTTGTAGCATCCACCCAAATGATTTTATGGACTTTATCTGTGCGTTTTTCACTAACTTTTGTAACATTTCAGTTTTAGTCGTAATGCAATCGTGTTCACTATTGTGTGTGCCTTGTTGAGAGGTTTGCTGTTGAAGAAAGTGTTCACACAGTAATGATTTTCATTATTAAGTTGTTTCAAAACAAAATTAGAATGATACGAAACTTACAAAAGGTTGAGAAAATAGGATTATGTGCACCCTTCTAGTTTTTGTTGTGGTGAGACTGATCTGTAGCATAGCCAGAGGTTACGTTGAAAACTTATAATTTGGTTGCGAGGTGACAGTCAGTGAACATGAATGGCAAGTAAAAGTTATGGTATGAGATTGATTTGCAGTGCAGCATAATTTTATGTTCACGCCATTTCTTCATAGAAACTGAAACTGCAATCAAAGTTCAGAAAATGTATATCGGATTGTGGACAAGTATCTAGTGAGTATTTTAATACATGTAATGTTCACAAATTTTACATTAACTACGAAGAATGAATCCACCACATAGCTTTTAATGGGTTATGTATTGATGAAGAAGAGACTATATCTATGTCGACGGAAGTGTCCGATCCCACCCGTTGGTTTTGACGTGTGACAAGGCTATTGTGGTGTGTGGGGTCGTGATGGCGCGGAGTTTAGTTTGTGAGAGTGGCGTGTTTGTAGATGTCATTTTGATGTGGTTGGTGGTGCTCTCTGGTGGTGTGTTGTGTGTTAGTGGTGATGTTTTTGGTTTAGTTTGCATGTGTGGTGTGTTTATAGGTGGCATATTGTTGCGGTCAGTGGTTCTCTCTGGTTGTGTGTTTGTGGGTAGCGTGTTATGTGGCATATGGGGTTCACTTGCGTGGTAGCATAGCACATGTGTGGTATCAGTGGTGACTGCTTTCAGCAGAATATTTTTTATTGGGTTAATGATTTTGGTTTTGTTATGTCAATGTTGTTAGTTTTTTCTGTTCATTGTGTGTGAATTTTGGTAAATTGCTTTATTTCCGTGGTAGGTATGGGTATGACTGATAAGGTCAACAGTTTTTGGTTATCGGCTATCGGCTATGATGGGCGACAGTGCGTTGTCTCTAATAAAATTTCTTCAGCTATTCGGCCTGTTAGATGCAGTCGTAAGTGTTCAGTGTGTCATGAAGAAATGAGGTTTGCTTAAGTTCAGGCATTTCTGACATGTGACGGCTATATGTGGAGTTGTCATAAGGATAACAGGTCAAGGGAAATGTTCAGTTGCAGTTTTGATTTCTATGGTCTTTTTGGTGTTAGTGTGAAACGTGGTGTGGTGAAAGTTTTGAGCTTTATAGTGTGGTATCGATTGTTTGTTGACCTATAGGAAAATACGGAAGCGTCAGATTCCACAAGTCTGCTTTGGCCCATGACTTCACAAATATGGCAGAAACTACCATCCACTATGACGTCATTATATAAACATAACAACCACAAAAATACATTGAAAACCCAACACACACACCTTCCACAAAAAACCATCATAAGTGAAAAAAATCCATAATGATACCTTTGATTTTAAGGGGCATCACTTTTAAGGCAGTTGACTACTTAAAGTACTTAAGCCGTGTGCACATTGAGCTTAAGCATGGTCCTGTCTCCTTAATGTTGAAATTGTGTGGTAGTGTTGGTGCAGATTGAAGGAAAGTGTTCCGGGTCAGCTACTAATGTCACCACTCCTTGACACGAGTGTATGTTTATATAGTGCATTATGTCGTCTGTTGTATGGAGTTGTTAGGTTTTTGTTTTTCCTTGCTGTGTGTACTCTTTTCCATTCAAAAAAAGCTGCTTCAGAGGAATACATGAAGCAAGAAGTGAAAGAATACCTATAAAACAAGTCTATCTGCAGAGAACTGCTGCTACATTTGGTAGAATACCGACTGTGTAGAAAAGAAAATAAGGTCCTTTGTTGTAGTTTGATTTGAAATGTGATACTCATGGCACTGGAACTACTCCCTCTGCCAAAACACTAAGACTAACAACATTTGTCATTTTTAAAGAAGTTGTGATACCATATTTGCCAGAAATCCAGTGTCATTAGTTGATATTGTGGTGAAATAACAGAAACTAAAGCTTTTCGTACTCGATTCCCATATGTAACAAGTTTTCCCCATCAGTTCTTGTGTAATGTTTTCACTCTCAAACAAGGACTATATTCAAATTGACAAGTCATTCTATGTCAAATCAACACAGGTGCTAACTTGACCCTGTTTGATTTTCATAAAGTTTAGTGTGTTCATTGCTCATGACAAGAGAATGAAAATTACCAAATTGCAGAATTTTAGCGCAAGTAAGAAAAGAGTAATGGCCACTTTAAGTTCTAAAAATGTGTGGAAAATTTGACAATGCTGACAAACGTCTGTGACTTCTGTTCTCATAGAGATATAATGGTGAACCAGGCTACTTTGGAAAGATCTCGACAGGGTTTTTAATGAGTGCAGTTTTGTCAACTTCATCTTTGCTCTTGGATCTCTTAAAACATGTTACCTTCGGCACTGATGAAAAAAAAAATTTATTTGCTTCATGTTAACACTATACAACACATCAAAAAATGATGTTGGGATTACAATGGGATTAGGACACACAAATTAATATGTACAACAATATATTGCATTAATGGAAGATTGTATTCAAATTCAAACTGTGGCACAAAGCACTGGAAAACTTTATTTAAAAAAAAAAAAAAAAAGTTTTCACGTCAACATTTGTAAGAATGTCCTTGTCCAAAGTTAGATGATGTCAGGTTTCTCAGCACATACATATGAAGGTGAAGACCCATGACGATTTAGGAAGCTAATTGAAACATTATTGGTATCTTCATTATCATTCAAAACATTCCCAAACCACCAGTGACCTTCATACGTACATGCATCAAACACTGATACCCCCAAGGTATGAGTGTATTGTGATGGCCAGTGGAAACAACACAATGTGACTTCGGGGTATTTGCGATGTGTGAATTTGTGCAAATTGTTCTTATGTGAAGAGCTGTAGATGCATTGCAGACTGACATGGCCAGCAAGTATTTTGATTATAACAGCAGTACCATCACATGATCCTTCACCATGTAATGGTGCAAAGAAATGCCGCTCTGCAGACACATTGCAAATCAGCCTGATGAAAAGTTGTTGGCAAAATTCTTGCGATTCATATGCTGGGCTGCAGCACCATCTAAATAGTAGTACATGGAGAGGTCTATGGAAACGGGATCTCATGAAGCTAACCAAGTGACGCTGAAAAAGATGAACACTCACACTATATCATGTTTAGGGCATTCTGATATAACAAAGGAAATGTAATAAATTGTGTAGTATTTTTAATGACTACAATAAACAACAAATGGATGAATGGTGACCTGAGCATAGTTCCAAAGTTACACCTGTGGCTCATCTTGCAGGACAAATGCATAATTTTCTGCAGCATTGGATATTACAGTGTCTTCATTGTCATGAAGCCTCTCTTCCAGATATAGAAATTCAGGCAGTTGAGTGACTATGAAGGAATGCAACAGGAGCTTTTTTAACTTGGCTTTTCCAAGAAGTCATCCACAGATGATACACATGTTTGGATAGTTGATATATCTGTACACATTTACAGCTTCTGTCTTATTTCATCAAATCCATTTTCATAAAACAACTCTTGCAGTTGTCATGGTAGAATGTGTACCTGGACAGTTTTCACACATGGACATCCAGCACTTTCACTATGCAGGATTGCAAATTACCTGAGCTAGACAGTGTTTATAGGTGCTAATTTAAGTCTGCATTACTTGTAAACTCTTTCAATCTGGAAACTTCCAACTTGAGCTCCATATGTTGGTGAATGCTGCACACACACACACACACACACACACACACACGCATGCACACTCACTGCCCCATTCCCTCCAACCCCTCTTTTTCATTGGGGTCTCACCAAGAGATACGGAACAATCATTTAATGCATCTAAAGCAATTATAGGGGCTACAGACCCAGATGTATCTGCAAATCTATGCAGGTTTGTGGTTTTCACTGGTTTCAGTGTTGTTGGGCCAGCCACAGTTAGTTTTTTCTACATTTATCACATATTTTGTAGTCTCTTTGACACCGATCATTATCAACCATCCACATATACACTTTGCATAGATTTTTCTTGTATCTTTAGTGTTCATCTTCGCTGAATTTATTACAGCAATACATGATCTTTTCAAGCAAGGTGACACAGTGGTTAACACGCTGGACTCTCATTCGGGAGGACGGCTGTTCAAACCAGCATCTGGCCATCCTGATATAGGTTTTCTGTGATTTCTCTAAAGTGTTTCAGGTAAATGCTGGGATGGTTCCTTTGAAAGGGCATGGCCAACTTCCTTCCCCATCCTTTCCTAACCCGATGAGACTGATGACCGTGCTGTTTGGTCACCCTCCTCCGAATTAACCAACCAATACATGGTCTTCTTAAACTCCATCTTCAAGACAGATTTTTATAATTTCAACATACATGTCTTGCAGCAACTATCTGTTTACGTGTAGCAACCACACTGCCAGCCGATAATTTATAGATTGATATTGGTCTCCTTAAATTGTTACTAAATAGTGCATTGTTATAACCACTTGTTTAACAATAAACAGATTTTTCAGTGATTTCTGTCTTATTGTTGGAGTCTGAATATAATTTATTTTGCATTAATGTGACACATTCTGTACATATCAATTTATATCTACTAATCCCATTGTCATCCCAACTTCATTTTGTACTATGTTGTATTGTATAACATGAAGAAGCAAATCTGTTTTTTTTTTTTTTTTGTTTTTTTTTTCATCCATTTTGAAGGTGACATGTTTTGAGATATTGTCAGTCAGAGGTCAAGGTCACTGACTTTAATTGTATACATTATTTGAATATGAAAAAAATTGCATATCATTGAAAAGCTTTTTTCAAGGCCTTCCCAAAATTACCTGGTTCACTGTTCTATCTTTGTTAGAGCAGAAGCTACAGCAATTTTTGTCAGCAGTGTTTGTCATACTTTCCACCTACCTTTAGAAGTTTGTGGCCGTTACTCTTGTCTTACTTGGGCTAAAAAATAAACATATAGACCACAGATGTATGGTTGACAAAGACCTTGTGGCATATAAACTAGTTAAGTGTTTCAGTTTGTAATGAAAACAGTAATTTAGCAGGAATTTTGGTGTAGTTTGTGGGGATTTGAAAGTGTTATGTTTTGGAGAACAGTTGGTTGAAGAGTCAGTGCCTACCGGATGGTGGTGAAATTACAGCATAACCCCACTTTTTCGCTCCCAGAATTAATGTTTTCCTGCTATTTAGAACATTTTTTATCACTCCTGTCAAATTTCTTCATCCACAATGTTAATTCATACCTGATTTTGTGTCGACATGTCTATAATTTTGCCATGATTTACACTTCATGAAAAAATGTTTGTGGAAAGAAACTGACGTAAAATGATACTGGTATGATGTTTGCCATCAAGTAGTGTTTACATACATTGTGGTTAAGTTTCTTGCCACCAGGGTGCTCTAGTTAGTGGATTTAAACCAGTCAACATGTAAAAGTTGGAACAATTTGTGCTGTATTTCCTGCTGCTGCCAAACTCTGCTCTGCATGGTGGCTGATAGAAGTAACTAGGTTTGTATGAATAAAGGTATCATGACCAATCACAATCATTTCCAAACTCTCTCTACAGCACATGTGCAGTTTTGTGATTGCTGTAATTATCATCACACTTCTATCGTACCGTGTTTAGTCTTTGGGCCACTTTTTGTGGTAGTTGACACCTTCATTCAGTCTGTGTTGCTCGGATGTTTTCTGTTTAAACACAGCGTGAATTATGTATTGTCTCAAGCTGATCAAAACTTGTTTCAAGGATTTATTCTTGTCATTAAGTGCAATATTTGCGTATGTATTTTTTTGATGATACAAAAAAGTGTGATATTTTGTGCTCGCATGTGTGTATGCAGTTTTCTGCATAAATGAGGAAGCACAGTAATTGATAACTTCAAAAATCAGACTATAGTTAGAGATGTGGGACAATATGTGTGCAACACACACAATACTTATGTAAATATTTTCATTTGATATGGAGAAAAAAATCTTGAAACGCAGTGTGCGAAGCACGAAAAATATGTAACTGCTGCAGTGTTTCGTTATTTAAGTAATGAATGACAGCTACAGGCATTCCAAAAACATCGATAATGACGTATGAAATTGAGTCATACATTTCTGCTTCCCACTCATCAGTTCCCATTACATCAGTGGTTTTTATTAGATGATAAACCTTTACTAGATAATAAACAAGTCCCTGACGTGAGTATTTTGATGCCTATTATGGGCACATACATAAAGTGCAGAAATACAAGGGAGCAAATAATAAAGGTATAATTTTCACAGTTTAAAACGTCATTTCTCACATTTTACGTTTTTCTGTATTTTACACCATTTTTTTTAAGTCCTGTGAAAAGTGTAAAAGTGGGGTTTCACTGTAGGTTTATATTTATGTTGCCCCTGGCTGCCTCGTGTAAAAGATTATTTTGGCTGTTGATGGTTGTCTGGCTTCCATTACCATTTTACATTCCACCCTCGTTCAAAGATACGTATCAGGATTTGCTTCATATCTGTACATCATGTGCTTTATTTAATGTGTCAATTGAAATTACTCTGCTGTATTTACAACATGGTTACACTCAAAGCAAGCAGTGCCTATAGTGTAAAGAACCAGCATGATGAAACATTTTCATTGTCTTGATATCAGTGGTTACATAAAATGTAGTTTGAAATCAGTTCCTGTTTGTCAACCTTACGGCTGCCATGTACTGACCTAGCATGCCACAAAGTGATAGAATGGTAGTGATGGAGTTTACTAACGCAGACTAGTCGTGAACTTAAAACTTCAAAATTTTTTCAGAAAGATGCAAATAAATCACTCGGTTTTCACTGTTTTGGTGTCTTAATCTGGATAGTCGTGAAACTAACAACCAGTACATTCAGAAGACTGAACTTGGGTATTAGTTCAAATGGAAGGAAAGTTGGTAGCTACATTTGAGGGCATTGTACTGTATTCAGTGTTTCCATACCAATCATCAGCTTTGCTACATTATGGTCTTGACTAAACAAATAATCATCAGTGATCAATGTATCCAGTCTGACAAATTGAGATCATGCAGTCTTGTGTATCAGTGTTGGGTGGGAAATCGTTTGTTTTCGAATGGTTGTACATATAATTGCAGAATGTGCAATACGTGAACAGTATCAGTCCACTTTTGTTTACCTTTCCAACTGTCAAAGTAGCACACAACCTGGACTTTGGGCTACATTGCAGACCATTCTGTTGCCATAAGCTTCAGTAAGGAAAAAAGTGTTGATGATGACCACATAACCTACCTACTTTACCCCGTTGGTCAAAGTAGCATAGCCAGATCGACATTACTTGTGATTTGATGTCCATCTAATTTGATAAGCAGTTGCTTGGCACGTTGTTTAAATTGCAAAAGTATTCCTTCATGGACCTGTTCACAATTAGAGGTTACCTAGGCTGCTAAGTACAATGAATTGCACTTTTGGCTTGTGCTATAGGATGGTTTATCTTACACGTACTGTGAAATTTTCTGTTTCACCTCTGCTTTTGTCATATTGGTGATTGCACATCAAAATACCAAGAGTATTGGCAGCTAAGTCAAGTTGTATCAAATGTTGTCTGTATTTAGGTTTATATGGCCACAAGGGTTTTCAGATAGTGGAAAGTTGGATGTTCCTTTTTGAGTCATCAAGAAATGCATACTGCATATTCAGAAAAGTGAATGTGCGTACACTTATAATTAATCTGTGATTTAATTTGATATTTAGGTAGTGAGTGTGTCTGTCGAATCCAGGTGTAGAAATACTTAAAACTCTTCAGGTTATGGCCAGCCACTGTGGCAGAGCGGTTCTAGGCGCTTCAGTCTGGACCGCGCGACCGCTATGGTCGCAGGTTCGAATGCTGCCTCGGGCATGGATGTGTGTGTGATGTCCTTAGGTTAGTTAGGTTTAAGTAGTTCAATTTTCTAGGGGACTGATGGCCTCAGGTGTTAAGTCCCATAGTGCTCAGAGGCATCTGAACCATTTCTTCAGGTTATAAAAAATATTGGCAGTGCTCAAGTTTGAAAGCTGGAAGAAAGGCTAAACTCTGTATGTATATAAATACATAACTGGACATTTTGTTAGAGTGCTTACTGAATCACAATATGATTTCTGTTGGTAAGAAACAAAATACTTTAAGAATAGGTGCTATGTTCTTTAACCTTGGAACACTGAAGGGGTAAAATGTTACATTGTTACTAAACCATTGTAAATTTACTACTCCATATTTTCTTGAAAAGAAGTAATAATATATAGTTTGTGTACTGGTTGATTACAATTATAAGCTCCAGAGTATGACACACAAAATAAGTACTAAATGTCCTGTTTTAAACCCTATAATGACAAGTTTGTCGGGATCCGTGAATTGGTACCAACTGCTATTGTAAATATTACAGGGGTTTAGTAATCAAGGGTTAGACAAAAACGATTGGGGAAATGAAATTTATGGCACAGCTTGACTAAAGGAGGGATTGGTTGGTAGGACACACCTTAGGCATCAGGGAATTATTAGTTTAATGGAGGGCTATGTGGCAACTAAAAATTGGAGAGAAAGGCGAAGGTTTGAATATAGTGAGCAGGTTCAAATGGAGGTGTATTTAAGAAGCTATGCAGAGATAAAACAGGTAGCACAGGATATAGTAGCATGAAGAGTTGTGTCAAATGAGTTATTTGACAAAGTAATGGATTATTCTGTATGTAAACATTACAGAAGCTGATATGTTCGGGATTTTCCATCAATCACAGAAGAAATGCATTGTGATAAATCTTTGTATTGCAATATACAAAGGTGGTTTGAAAAGTTCTCGGAATGGAAAAGAAAATAGTTCTTACATTACTGAAACTTTTTATTTTTCAATGTAATCTACTTGTAGATTAATGCACTTGATCCAACGATGTTGCAGTGTCTTGATTCCATCTTGAAAATGAGTTCCTCCAGGCCTGCAAAGCAGCTGTCAACTCCAGCTATCAATCCTTCATTTCAGATTTGGGAAGAGATGAAAGTCTGACGGAGCCATGTCAGGTGAACAAGGCTGGTTTGGGAACAATTCATATCTTAGTTCATGTAATTTTGCGATGGTGATGGCACATGTGTGCGTGCGCGCGTTGTCTTGATGGAAGGTGACTTTCTTCCTTGATAAACCTGGCCTTTTTTTGCGGTGTGCGGAATGCGGGGAGCACGTGTCTGCAGCAGCGAAAGGGTTAATGAAGTTTCAAAAAATTGCATTCAGACGAATAAAATTCGTGAATTAAGACACTTCGATATTGTTTTTAAATAAAGAAAATATTAAGCATCCCACAAGGTTTGAACTCTTAACCTTTTACTTAATAACCCAACACCTTAACCGTTACACTAACGCAGCTCATTTGCCAATATATCTCCATGAAAACTCTTTAACATGTCACGCAAAATACTGACAAACACTGTTGGCATGACCATGAATTACTCATGCTTCCTCGAAGTACAATAGGAAATAAACAATTACCATCGTTCTTTATTGCGAAAAATGGTTCGTGAGATTGATACAAACACCTTTCTCTGCTATCGCCTGAATTAGGAGGCTTATTGCTTGTTTGGTTTAATTAATAGAATATGAAGCAACTGGTGTAAAGAATGCTTTTTCCAAACTTTCTATAAAAGAAAGTCTGCTATCAAGACATTGCTTTTGTCCTATTACTTTATTTATGACTAAACGTTTCTAAAACTGCACTGCAGTAGAGATCTGGCAACGTCGTTCTCTGTTCATTGGCTGACTGTGTTTTGTGACGTCAGATGCGCAGAATGCACATAAGCTCAGCCGCCAACATAAATGATGCGCACTCTAGCAGTGATGAGTCTTCAACAGAATCTCGAAGCTGTAGTCCTCAGCCCTTTACATCAGAGGGCAGAGCCAGAATTACAATCAGCAGTTCCTCTGACTCCGAGGAATCAGAAAGTGACAGTGAAACGGTTTGGAAAAGAGTGCGCTTAAGTGACACATTTGACTGGAAAGAACAGATTTCCAGCCATTAAACCATTACTTCGATGACTCTAGTTCAGGACCAAATGTTAGATACTGACCAAAGCATTCTTTCATTTTTTGTGATATTTCTCAAGAACTGATTCGATTTATTGCAGACGAAACACTGTCTTTACGTTTACACCAGAGAAAATACTGCAGACTCTGTGAATTCTCTTTCTTTCCTAGAGGAATCAAACTATGGAAAATCCAGGAAGGAATAATGTGGAGTCTGGCCTTGGCAGCCAGACAGTGGTCGTATGGGAGGTGTGTGTGTGTGTGTGTGTGTGTAGCTGAAAGCTTACTTGTTTAGGAGTGTTTTGTAAAGAAATGATATAAAAGCACAGGTCACAGCTGTTGTAATGGAGTATTCAGAAGTGGGGGAGGGTAGTGTGAAGAGTGATGGATGTTCCAGCAGTAATTCAACTCAATCACCAAGTCAGGCCTATACATGATTATTTTGTTTAAAACTGTTTTATGCATAATGTGTGGATGCAGACTTCAGATTAGAAAGTGGTACTTTTGTGCTCTAAAAGGAATTCAGTTTTTTGATAGTGCACCAATAATATTATATTGTTGTTGTGGTCTTCAGTCCTGAGACTGGTTTGATGCAGCTCTCCATGCTACTCTATCCTGTGCAAGCTTCTTCATCTCCCAGTACCTACTGCAGCCTACATCCTTCTGAATCTGCTTAGTGTATTGATCTCTTGGTCTCCCTCTACGATTTTTACCCTCCACGCTGCCCTCCAATGCTAAATTTGTGATCCCTTGATGCCTCAAAACATGTCCTACCAACCGATCCCTTCTTCTAGTCAAGTTGTGCCACAAACTTCTCTTCTCCCCTATCCTATTCAATACCTCCTCATTAGTTACATGATCTACCCACCTTATCTTCAGCATTCTTCTGTAGCACCACATTTCGAAAGCTTCTATTCTCTTCTTGTCCACACTAGTTATCGTCCATGTTTCACTTCCATACATGGCTACACTCCATACAAATACTTTCAGAAATGACTTCCTGACACTTAAATCTATACTCGATGTTAACAAATTTCTCTTCAGAAACGATTTCCTTGCCATTGCCAGTCTACATTTTATATCCTCTCTACTTCGACCATCATCAGTTATTTTACTCCCTAAATAGCAAAACTCCTTTACTACTTTAAGTGTCTCATTTCCTAATCTAATTCCCTCAGCATCACCCGATTTAATTTGACTACATTCCATTATCCTCCTTTCAAGACACTGTCCATTCCGTTCAACTGCTCTTCCAAGTCCTTTGCTGTCTGACAGAATTACAATGTCATCGGCGAACCTCAAAGTTTTTACTTCTTCTCCATGAATTTTAATACCTACTCCGAATTTTTCTTTTGTTTCCTTTACTGCTTGCTCAATATACAGATTGAATAACATCGGGGAGAGGCTACAACCCTGTCTCACTCCCTTCCCAACCACTGCTTCCCTTTCATGCCCCTCGACTCTTATAATTGCCATCTGGTTTCTGTACAAATTGTAAATAGCCTTTCGCTCCCTGTATTTTACCCCTACCACCTTTAGAATGTGAAAGAGAGTATTCCAGTCAACATTGTCAAAAGCTTTCTCTAAGTCTACAAATGCTAGAAACGTAGGTTTGCCTTTTCTTAATCTTTCTTCTAAGGTAAGTCGTAAGGTTAGTATTGCCTCACGTGTTCCAACATTTCTACGGAATCCAAACTGATCTTCCCCGAGGTCCGCTTCTACCAGTTTTTCCATTCATCTGTAAAGAATTCGCGTTAGTATTTTGTAGCTGTGACTTATTACATTTATATGGATAAATGAAGACGAGGGTTGTTAACCAAACATTCAAATATTATTTGAATATTTAGCACAAATTGTATCTGAATAAATTTGGTAACAACAAATCCCACAGAATAATTTATGGCCTAAAACAAAACTAATTTGCAGATCTTTATTCAAAACACTTAACAAAATATGTATTTTATTACTATAAAATAAACAAACATAATTGAGATGGGTAGTTAGTATGATCTGTAGGTCACAAGTCACATTTTTCATATGGGCTTAAACTTCCATTCCTTTATCATGATTACTTCGCGTTTCAGGTTAAACCCAAGAAGCCAACGCATGTTGAGAAGCCGATAGGTGGTGAGAAGAATGGTGGTAAGCGTATTGTGTTAATCAAGAAGAGGAGGAATTTCTACCCAACAGCAGACAGGTAACATTAAAGTATTGTGATGATTTGCTGTAACTGTTTATTTTTTACAGATGTCTTAAAATGCTTTTGAATTATGTTGATAGTGTAAATCAATGATGTATACATTGCGTTTGAATTTCCATGATATTATATGTTCGTCACTACCACTGAGACCACAAAAAAGTAGGAAAAACCTTTTAGTTTTAAAGGACATTTCTAATTGATTTTTATCCTCGATTTGCAGGATTAAGAAGCGACCAAGCAAAAAACTGTTCAAGCAGCATAAGCGCTATACACGCAAATCCCTAACACCAGGGACCATTTGCATTCTTTTGGCTGGTCCTCACAAGGGAAAACGTGTGGTGTTGTTGAAGGTCTTGAAGAGTGGTCTGCTGCTTGTCAATGGTAAATTATGCCACTAAACATCCTTTATATGTTAAAAGTATTGGAGCATTGAAATATTGGTTTGTGATAAAATTGAGGTTTTGTGGAACCCCATAATTACAAAAAGTTTGCAGTTCTTCACATCTTGCCCACTTAAAAGTGTGGTAAAGACAGGCAGCCATGTTAATGATGCCGTGAACTGCAATGTCCAGTGAAACAAATTATTGGTGTATTTTGAAATACTTAAGTGACTATTGAACTTGTGTAACAATAGGCAATCTAACTTAAAGTTGTTGTTTTTGTTAGATTTTTATGCCAAATAACATTTAAGGTACATGTGTGAAAATTTCAGGGCCCTTTAAAATTAATGGCTGTCCGTTGAGACGAGTAAGCCAGAACTATGTTATTGCTACCAGCACAAAGCTTGACTTTTCTGGTGTGCAGTTGCCTGAACATATAAATGATGAATACTTCAAGCGTAACCGACAGAAAAGAGCAAAGAAAGAAGAAGGTGACCTTTTTGCTACTAAGAAGCCTGTGAGTATCATAGTTCCTATGTAGTTAGCATTTGTTATTCTCTCAACAATTTTTGTGTGTCAAGTAATAATCTTCCATATGTTGTTCTCTATTATTCTAAACTGATCAGACAAAGTATTACATTTACCAAATTAATTACTTAATTACTTGATCAAACACCAAATTCTTTCATCCAAATGCACTGTTTTAATCTGTGTGGTGTGCTTTGTAAACTGCTCAAAAAGCTGTATACCTCTGTGTCTCTCTGGACATGTTTGAACTCAGGTACAAGGAGAGTGATGAATTAAAGAATAATCATTATGAAACATAACACTAACTAGTTTCAAATAAAAAATAAAACAGACAAAACAGTCTATTTGGGAATGCAAATCAGTGGGATTAAAATTGGTTGCTGAAAACTTTCAGTTCTTTACGTTATAAGAATTTGGTTCCTCCCTGTCATGTGTCCACAAGGTGCTAGACATGTTTGCCACTCAAGTCTGCCCTACTCTTAGATTGTCTTCATGAGATTGTGTGAAGATTGTTTCTGTGATGATGCGTTTGCTAATTTTAACAGGTCTAGAGCAGTTTTTGTTGTGTTAATGTCAGCATATACCTTTGGTCAGTTCCTGCCATTTGGAGGAATGTGTTTATGAAATGAATGCTATGTACAGTTGTGTTATCTTGAAAGGTAAACCCATTACCAGAATGTTGCATTATGTCTTGAAATTAGGTTGGTAGCTCAAAGCCAATACTGCACACCTCTCAGTACCATTGATAGTTACGGGAGGTGTCAGACATGCATACACAATACTGGCCTGAAACATAACCTGACATACCTCACTACTGATAAGTGTCTTGGTACATGGCTACAACAACACTGTTGTGTTAAAATTTTCTAGCACACCAGTGATAAAAGTTCCACTCAAGTGTTCCTGTTACCCACTTTCTTCACACACCACATAGTTGTTTGAAAGGGGGGGGGGTCGCACTATTGTTTTAATGGATACCTAGAGACCAAATTGTTGGTGTGAGAATGGTTCTGTACTAAATTGATGTAACCCTGTTATACTTTGTTTGGAAACAAAGCATTTAATACCGTTTTAATTCTTCTCTGGGAACGCACAGGCCATAATATCTAGGTGGTGATATTGAGCTTGTTGTTTACTGGCAAATATTACAAGGGATAGTTTTAATTATTTTGTGTCTCAGTATTGGTTGAATGTTGGAACAATGTTTCTGTTGTATACATAATCTCCTGAGGATAAAAGAGTCACTAAAGGGATAAAAACAATTACACGGTACATAACAGCTAAACAGTTTCAGAATAAACATTTATGGAAATCATTGACCACGGTTTCGGTATATCCAAATATACCTTAATCAGAAGCAAAAATACACTAAAATCACATCCTGCTGTGGAGATGCATAAAACTATAGTGCCAGAGATGTCGTCAGTAGTTAAAATTAAAACATCACCTCCACCTGTACAGCATAGTGATATAGAGATGTTCGATGCGAACATGGCATTCTATAGTATTTTTGCTTCTGATGGAGGTATACTTAGATATACTGAAACTGTGGTCAAGGATTTCAATAAATCTTTATTCTGCAACTGTTTGGCTGTTATCATTTACTGTGAAGATTTTCAACAGTTGCTGCTTCAGTAATGTTTAAAATTTAGGGATAAAAAAAATCTTGTAACTTAGCACAAGTTTTACACAACTGATTTAGGAAAATGAAAATAGTTGGATGTGAAGACTGTTCGGCCATATTTTAAATGATGTAAGTAAAGTATCTTATAAAATATCAGTTTGCAATACAGGAGTTTGTCTAAAGATGTTGCATGTTAAAATAACAAAGTGTTCAATGTACACTGCCATTGAAAGGACATTAAATGTTTAAAAGATGCCAGTAGCTAATCATCATCCTTATTATGTTTCAGCAATACAAACCATCAGAACAGCGGAAGACTGACCAGAAGTTGGTTGATAAACTGGTCAATGGTGCTATTCGGAAACATCCGGATAAGAGACATCTGTTCGCATACCTGTCTGCTATGTTTGGCCTACGAAGCAGCCAGTACCCACACAGGCTTCAGTTCTAAATTTGTATTATGAAAATATATGATTGAAATAAACATATTAATCATAAATGAGTTTTGTTTAACAAGATTACAACTGACCCAATGTGGCCTGGTTTTCATGATTTAACGTTAAAAATTCTCTTGATTACATTTATAGTGGAGACTTTACTGATACTACATAATGCTGACATTAAATGTCTTTTGACATTTTATGTGAGAAACATAAATATTTCATTTCTATTATTGGACCCTTTATTTTTAGTAATGTCTAGGGTCATTACTAATTTGCTCAGTTCTGTGCTAGTGGTAGGTTTTGGTAGTAGTGTTAACTTCATTCTAGTGTTATATGTAGGATGCCTTCAGTACCCAAAAATCTATCTATAGCCTGTGCAGAATTACTACAGCGGCAACAGGGTGTGTGGATTTGGGTGCCTGTGTGATTGTGCATGTGTGAACATGGGGACTTTTATAAAAAGTAAGAGTTTGGAAGCTATTGTGAATGCTGTTTTCTTTTACATGTGATGTGCCCTACACATCAGTCCGCTACAGGTGAATGGTTGGCATTTGTAAGAATATTTGACAAACATCTTTTACATTGTAATGTGGACCACAGACAGTATTTTTTGAAGTAATGTGAACTTCCTCCGAAAGCTAATGCGATCATTTGAAGAGTGGAAATGGAAAATATTCTGAGTGCCATATTTTCACAAAACACGTTTCAAGTGCCATTGTGCTTGCAGTACTGTGTTCCATGTCCCTAGATTTGATGCAGGTGCCAAACCATGGGTCTTTCAAATGAATTAGTAGATGGGCCATGGTGTTTGTGCAAAGCTGTCCTTCCCTTTGTTGGAGTTCAAAAATTTAAAATATACTAGTTGTTTTTGTTGAATTCAGTTTTACAAATTAAAAACTCAGTGCCGTATTTCTGTACTTGTATTATTCTATATAAAATGTAGTACCTCAGTATTTTTCTGATTTTTTTAAAGTGTGTCCATGTACAAAATATTCATGCTCGTGCAAAGAAGAAATCAGCTACCAGTGTAAATTATTAATTTTATTTACACAAATAGTGCCGTTACCTCTTTCAAAGCAAAAGGTTCATCCAGATGGTTGTCCATTTGTATTAGATTTTACTATTATTATTTTTGTTGTTGTCATCATTGCTGCTGTTTACATTAGTTGTTCAGGGAGGGGGGGGGGCAAGAACCAGTAAATTAGTTTTTTTGGAGGGGGGGCAACAGCTAATATAAACATGAAAAATTGCTGTTTGTCAATTTGAGTTCTAACATGCTTTTCATAAAGGCCAATTCACTCAAGATGTCAACAGAACGGCACGTGAAATCACTGTCAAATGATGGTGTGTTGTCTAAATGGGATTTCAGTACCGAACAGTGGAAGTGAGGTTACAGAATCCATCTGTGATGAAAAACCCAGGAAATTGCCCAAATTTAATCCTCATACCACTGAAAAGATGAATGAAATTAGTATTAGTGTCAGTAGTGTTGAGAAACAGCTGAAATCATAAAAACTGAACAGAGCTCCATGCTCCTATGGAATCCCTGACAGATTCCCTCTTGTCATTACAATCTATCATAGATCTCTAACAAAAAAAATCCATGCTCTGTTCCTGGAAAAAAAGGCACATCACACCCGTCTACAAGAAGGGTAGCAGAAGTGATCCACAAAACTACCATCCAATATCCTTGAAATACATTTGTTGTAGACTCTTAGAACATACTCGGAGTTTAAATATAATGAGGTATCTTGAACAGAATGCACTCAATGCCAACCAGCATAGTTTTCGAAAACTCACCCTTTTCTCACATGATGTCCTGAAAGCTTTGGATCAAGGCAACCAGGTAGATCCTGTGTTTCTTGAATTCTGAAAAACATTCAACGCATTACTGCACCTGTGCTCATTGCCAAAAGCACGATCATATGGGAATCAAGTGAAATTTGTGACAAGATTGAGGACTTGTAGGGAGGACACCGCATGTTATCTTGGATGGATAACCATAGTCAGATGTTGAAGTACACTACTGGCCATTAAAATTGCTACACCACAAAGATGTGCTACAGACATGAAATTTAACTGACAGGAAGATGATGCTGTGTGATATGCAAATGATTAGCTTTTCAGAGCATTCACACAAGGTTGGCACCGGTGGCAACACCTACAACGTGCTGACATGAGGAAAGTTTCCAACCGATTTCTCATACACAAACAGCAGTTGACCGGCGTTGCCTGGTGAAACGTTGTTGTGATGCCTCATGTAAGGAGGAGAAATGCGTACCATCACGTTTCCGACTTTGATAAAGGTCAGATTGTAGCCTATCGCGATTGCGGTTTATCGTATTGTGACATTGCTGCTCGCATTGGTCGAGATCCAATTACTGTTAGCAGAATATGGCATTGGTGGGTTCAGGAGGGTAATACGGAACGCTGTGCTGGATCCCAATGGCCTCGTATCACTAGCAGTCAAGATGACAGGCGTCTTATCCGCATGGTTGTAATGGATCGTGCAGCCACGTCTCGATCCCTGAGTCAACAAATGGGGACGTTTGCAAGAGAACAACCATCTGCACGAACAGTTCAACGACGTTTGCAGCAGCATGGACTATTAGCTCGGAGACCACGGTTGCGGTTACTCTTGATGCCGCATCACAGACAGGAGCGCTTGCGAAGGTGTACTCGACGATGAACCTGGGTGCACGAATGGCAAAACGTCATTTTTTCGGATGAATCCAGGTTCTGTATACAGCATCATGATGGCCGCATCAGTGTTTGGCGACATCGCGGTGAACGCAAATTGGAAGCGTGTATTCGTCATCGCCATACTGGCATATCACCCAGCGTGATGGTATGTGGTGCCATTGGTTACACGTCTGTCACCTCTTGTTGGCATTGACGGCACTTTGAACAGTGGAAATTACATTTCAGATGTGTTACGACCCATGGCTCTACCCTTCATTCGATCCCTGTGAAACCCTACATTTCAGCAGGATAATGCACAACTGCATGTTGCAGGTCCTGTATGGGCCTTTGTGGATACAGGAAATGTTAGACTGCTGTCCTGGCCAGCACATTCTCCAGATCTCTCACCAATTGAAAATGTCTGGTCAATGGTGGCCGAGCAACTGGCTCATAACAATATGCGTCACTACTCTTGATGAAATGTGATATGGTGTTGAAGCTGCATGGGCAGCTGTATCTGTACATGCCATCCAAGCTATCTGACTGAATGCCCAGGCGTATCAAGGCCATTATACAGCCAGAGGTGGTGGTTCTGGGTACTGATTTCTCAGGATCTATGCACCCAAATTGCGTGAAAATGTAATCACATGTCAGTTCTAGTATAATATATTTGTCTAATGAATACCCGTTTTTCATTTGTATTTCTTCTTGGTTTATAAATTTTAATGGACAGTAGTGTAACTTCCGGTGAACCCAAAGGAAGTGTGTTGGGACCCTTGCTGTTCATGTTGTCTATTAATGACCTTGCAGAAACTATTAATAGTAAAATCAGGCTGTTTTGCTGCAGATGCAGTTATCTGCAATGTACTACCTTAGATATACATAAAAATTCAGTCAGATCTTGATAAGTTTTCAACATGGCATAGCTATTGGCAATTTGCTTAAAATAAATTGTGCACTTCACAAAATGGAAAAAAATGTAGTATCCTATAACAATATCATTGAGACACTGTTGGAATCGTCCAACTCATACAGATACCTGGGTGTAACATTTTGTGGGGATATGAATTGGAACGATAATGTAGGTTCAGTCGTGGGGGACTTTGCACTTCCCCAGTATTCTACCGATAAGTCAATCAGTCTACAAAAGAGAGAGCTTATAAGTCCAATGTGACCCATCATGGAATATTGCTGAAGTGTATGTATCAGATAGGACTAAAGGGATATTGAACTTATACAGAGAACTGTGGCATGAATGGTAACAGGTTAGTTTAATCCATGGGAGTGTGTCAGAGAGATACTGAATGAACTGGAAGACTCGAAGATGATGTAAACTATCCTGAGAAAGTCTGTTGAAGTTTCAAGAGCTGGCTTTAAATGAGTTACTCTAGCGATATACTACAGCCCCCTATGTACTGCTCACTCGGATGTTATAAGATTTGAATAATTATTGCATGAACAGAGGCATTCGATCAATTATTCTTGCTGGGCTCCGTACTTGAATGGAACAGGAAGAAACGCTAATAACTGGTACAATGGGATGTGCCCTCTGCAGCGTGTAGATATAGATTCAGACTGTGTAGTCAGACTTAATACAGTAGCAATGATAAAGTTCACTAATGGCCAAAGCATACTTTAGAATGGATGTTCTTGATAAAGTTTTGTGTTAAATGCTGGGAAGTGAAAAAATGGGTGTCCAAAATTTTGTTGTAAAATTGTCAGCCAACAAGATCATTTACAAATGGTTTATACAGCAATCAGCGTGTTAAACTGAACTCATTGAAGTGGCTTCAGTAGATCATTTCGAAAGTTGCGTATGTCCTATACGTGCACTATAAAAAATACATGTAAGTCGTAGGTTGTGTGATGACTATTTTAATGGCTCATTTTGATTTATACATCATTAAATTAATCTGAAAAATTCTGTAAAGATCTACAAGTAATACATAGTGCGTAATAGTAGTTAACTACTATGGAGTCATGTATCTTATCCATAAGACAAAGTGAAATAATCATAATGGCAGTTGCACTGTTCAAGGAGACAACTTGGCCACCTGGCCGAAGTACTGATGAGTATTAATACTTGTATGTGATTATTCTAGTCCCATAAAAAAAAGATTACATATAATTACAAAACAAATGTTCACCAAATTAACCCTTTAACCCCGAAGATAGCCGCACGGCATGGCCTTGCGTGGTACGGAGTTGTCCACGTGGGCGAGCTGCACTGTACACGGAATAGACGTGTGAAATGAGAGTAGACAGGAAAAAACAAATAATGCTTCCCACCCTCCTTTTGGCCCAGGCTTTGGACTGGCACACTGCTAAGTTAGAAACAAACATTGTTCATACCCAGTTCCATTGTTTAATTGTAAATTATTGCATATCACGGTTTAGGTGAAATATAGAATTAATAATTTCTGAAAACGAACATCCAGCTATGTTCATCTATAAAAATACTTTTTGATTTGACTGATCTTTTGTTTTTTCCATAGTACCTGATGGGTGGTTCAGATACTATTTTTTGTGTTTTGTCATAGATATGGTATTACCCTGTTGATCTATCTAAACTAGCTATGGTTTCATCATCCGTCGACTGTGTAGAAGCAGAAGAGAAAGTTAACGGAAGATGAGCTAAACTGTGCATTTCAATAGATGAAATACGAGACTGAAGAAAATGAGGTAGATTGGTGGGGTTGATTGTACTTCAGAGTCTAATAATTTTGTTCGTGTGGTATATTTCGAAGCAGGACTCAATACACAATCGCACATCACAATGAAACTAGTATCTTTCCTAGTATTTTTTTGCTTCGTGCACACAATGCAGCTGCATTGTTGTTTTCGCCCTCTTTTTAGGATTAAAGTTTGAACGTGGGAAACGGTGTTGCAGTTACCGAAGAGATGACACACTTAACTGACGGTTTGCGTATGGCAGGTTTAGTCTTTTCTTTGCAATACATTTCCAAAATTTCTCTTAAGAGGCAAAGGTGGAATTGACCCTTTGAACAATTTGTTGCAATTTTAAGTTTGTATATTATGTACGCATTTAAGACAGACGTCCAAAATATGAAAAAAGAACTTGTACCATTTTATGGTTTTTCGCATAGATTCTATCGAACTTAGTATCATATCCGCTCTGTCCATGGCTCCCATTCCCTCAGTGTAGTTGAGAACACACTTCGGTTTCTGGACTTGCTTTCTGGTTTTGTTGTCCATTTTTTTGCTATCAACTCACTCGGCTGTGTTGCAGGTGGTTAGCATCCACACTTCGCTCTTATCCCACCACTTCACTGCCAATAAAATGTCAGATGACTTGCACTGCATCTCTCCTTTCTTCAAGTGTGTGTCCTTTTTCAGCATATCATGCCTGTTCTTGCGGACAGTGCCACAAGCATTTGTACCTCTGTCATGCAACCACGTAAACAATGCAGGACTCGAGTACCAATTATCCACAACATGGTATGCCCTTTCTGAAGATACGGTTGTACAAGCATGGCTACTATATCCCCTGATTTCCCCAGACTATTCTTTGATGTCACTGGTGGCTCCTGTATAAGCAGTGAAGTCCAGAACGTAGAATCTGGGATACATTTCACATAAATTTCCTCAGCATGTTATAGTCTTAGGTGGAGATTTCAATTTACCAGATATAGACTGGGACACCCAGATGTTTAGGACGGGTGGTAGTGACAGAGCATCGAGTGACATTATACTGAGTGCACTATCCGAAAATTACCTCGAGCAATTAAACAGAGAACCGACTCGTGGAGATAACATCTTGGACCTACTGATAAAAAACAGACCCGAACTTTTCGACTCTGTAAGCGCAGAACAGGGAATCAGTGATCATAAGGCCGTTGCAGCATCCCTGAATATGGAAGTAAATAGGATTATCAAAAAGGGAGGAAGTTTTACCTGTTTAGCAAGAGTAATAGGAGGCAGATTTCAGACTACCTAACAGATCAAAACGAAAATTTCTGTTCCAACACTGACAATGTTGAGTGTTTATGGAAAGAGTTCAAGGCAATCGTAAAATGCGTTTTAGACAGGTATGTGCCGAGTAAAACTCTGAGGGACGGGAAAAACCCACCGTGGTTCAACAACAAAGTTAGGAAACTACTGAGAAAGCAAAGAGAGCTTTACTGAAAATTTAAACACAGCCAAAACCTCTCAGACAAAAAGAAGCTAAACGATGTCAAAGTTAGCGTAAGGAGGGCTATGTGTGAAGACGTGCGTCTCGCGGGCCCCGAGGAATCGGTTCATGACGTCATCAACAAGGCTGAAAGCGCTGCCTGGTGATTAGACCTGTAAATAACTCTGTTGACGTAAGTGACGTCACACGTTGGCTACAGTGTTTATACAGACTTGCCTTCAGCTGTTGTTTTGGAATGTCAAATCAATCCAGATTGTTTGAATGAAGCTTCCGTTAACAGAATAAAATGTAGAAAGAAGGTTTCAATGCGAATAATCTGTATTATGGTGACGTGATAAATCCGCAGCGTAGTCAAGGTTACATATTAGAGCCGTACGTGATTGATTGAAACCAACTCATTACAAATTATTGGTCGAAAGGCAGAGTGATTTATAGCATAACACATATTACGCATTGCGGACAATGTGTCTAAATGTTTTTAACGCATTAACTGCTGCTTACTAATGTAGGCTAACTACCAGTGAGACGTTTGCAGCACGAATTTGTCTTTGAACCCATACCAGCAGTAGCAAATGCGGAAAAACGAATCAAATATGGTAAAGGATGCGTAGTGGAACGCCCATTGCATTTTTCCAGTTTATGTACGATATCTGTACGTAATATGCATCAAAACACGCCGGATGCTTGTTCATTTTCTAATATATGTTTTTTGGGGAAGACCTAGTAGCTTTATTTTTTTTTATTATGAGAAATGCGTTAAATGTGGGAAAGTGCATTTAAATATGCCACAAACAAATATTAGGCAAAGACAAACGTCTGTCTGTTACCACAACCTTTATTTCACATTCGCTGTGTTCCACAACTGTCAACGAAATTATCGCTTTTCAACCTAATGTAGACCTCAGACTATGCTACAAATAAAGTTATTACTCCAGTCAAGGTTTCTAGGGAAAAGGAGGCGAAATCCAGTATAGTGCTCTTGCCCAGATATGTGCTCTTGCCCTGTGTGCGTTACCGATATGCCTAAATTATGTTCGTTGTTTTTCTGTAAACAAACAGCTATATGCCAATCACATCTTCCTGTATGTAGTTTCTCAAAAATCCAGTTTATGTGATCTTAAAATAAAAAGAGCTCAATGAGGGAATATTAATAGATCGAAGCAATACTGACATCTCCAAATTGTAAGACTGCTACAGATGGAAGTCACTGATTGTCAGAGTGTGTCAGTGGGACAAAACATTTGAAGTAAATCACGAAGCTTTAGGTTAGTTCAACTATTACTTCTTAATGTAGTAGGCAGTCACAATTTTCTTCCGTATTTTTATGTATATACATACTACACAAGCAACCAAATGGTACCGTTCCACTCGCAAATAGAGAGAGGGAAGAAAGGCTGTCTATCATCCGATCCCTGATTTCTCATGCCTTCTAAATTTTCTCAATAGTGTTATACAAAATAATACTCGCACATAGTTTGAAACTTCTGGTAACCTATCTAGCATCCAGCCTCTGAGTTGCTTCAATGTGTTGCTTAAATCTGACATGGATCTCAAACTTTGGAGCAGTACTCATGAATGTGTCACATAAGTGTTCGATACGGGTGGTCTAAGTGATCTTCCCCTCATTTCCAGTCACAAAACGTTATTCATCTTCCCAGAGGAAGGAAGTAATGACCCTGAAAGCTAGAAATGGTTTTTTTATTCAAGTGCTGTTTCTCTCATACTTTGTACAAAGCATTTCAGAATTTTACAATGAGTACTGGCAGCCCTACATATAATGGTAACATTAAAACCCTGTTAATTTGAACCTTAGTGTTAACTATCATATGCATCCTTGAGTAAGAACATTACGTTTAATTATAATTATAGAAGGAGAGGCTAATAAAATAATTTTTTTTACTTTGTATTTTATTAATATCTTAAGATTTTCAGTTTGCTACCTGATGTCTTGCAGAAACCTCTTAAAGGCTTTCAATTAGAATGTGAAATTCCATTTCCTTCCAGTATTTTGCAAGTTCATTTCACTGAACAGAGTAAAATTACCCCTATTATGGACAACAAATACTATTAGGGAGTAAATATGTTGACATGTAAGTGAAAGACTCCGAAGGCCCTGAAGAGACTTCTGTAAGAAGCTGCACTATCAATTTTACACAATAATTTTACTCACATGGATCAAAAGTTTTGTTAACTTGCCATATCAGATTTGAATAATATCGCAAGCTTTTCATAACAGCCCCCATCACCGTCACCAGTAATGGTACTGGTATGTAATGGTATGGTGTACTGTAGCAGCACATTAAAAGTGTTTCAATTGAATTGATTCTGCATTATCTCTCTTCCCCATGTCCTTGACATTAATGCTACCAAGTTATGTTCTTGTACGGTAATTAGTTTACATGTTATTTTATTTATTTATCGTGTCAGAAGCAAACTAAAAAAAAAAAACAATATTAGATACATTACTACATACATACATACATTACGGTTTATAAATTAAACTAGTCAAGAATGAAATAAATGATTAGACACAGATTGTGTTGTCAAACATAAGGTAATTTTAATCTATACAGTGGATGCCCAAAAATTTGCAACGTCCAGTGCACTTTGTGTAGCGTTTACGAGGTCCTCCATGGTGCACACAGTTGGAGGTAATGTGCATTGTAGTAGATGTGTTGATGTCTGCACGGCAGCTCCACAGTCACGCTGGAGAGAGTCCACCTGGAAGCCCCACTCCTCCAGATTACTCTTTGATCTTGTGACAGAAGAACGCAGGCGGTTGAGTGATTTTCAAGTTGACCATTTCTCTGTGTGGCCTGGGGGAACTACTTCTTGCGGGATCAGCCACTCCTCCAGATGCTGGCATCTGACCTGCCATCTCTTCTCCCGGTGTTGATGTGGAGTGTCAGCGAGTGGTTCTGTACTGTGAAGGAAGCTCTTTCTAGACACAAGTCTTTGCTGTGCCAGTTGGTGGCCATGTAGTGGGTGGGCTTCGGATGTTAATGCCTTCTTCATTTCACTCCGTGCTGCTGTATCTCTTCGGATGTCCGGGGGGGCTATGCGGGATAAGCAGTACAGTTTTTCCACAGGTGTAGCTCTTAGACAACCCGTAGTGATACGACATGTCTCATTCAGGGCAACATCAACTTTTTTTGTATGTGTAGATCTGCACCATACTGGGCAAGCGTACTCAGCTGCAGTGTAGCAGAGGGCTAATGCGGATGTGCGCACTGTGTCTGGCTGTGCTCCCTATGTTGTTCCAGTCAGCTTCCTAACCACATTGTTCCTGGGAGCCACTTTTTGCTTTGTTTTTAAGCAGTGTTCCTTATATGTAAGAGCACGGTTCAGAGTGACTCCGAGGTATTTTGGAGTCTTGCAGTGTTCTAAAGAGGTTCCTTCCCAATCTATCTGCAAGGTTCTACTAGCCTGTCTGTTTCGGAGGTGGAAAGCACAGGTCTGGGTCTTAGAAGGATTTGGTTTCAATTGATGGTCCCTGTAATAGGCAGTTAATTCTTTCAGAGCATCAGTTAGCTTCCACTCCACCCTCTCAAAGCTGTGATCTTGTGCTGTGATTGCTCGGTCATCTGCATATATGAAGCTTTGTGTTCCTTCTGGTAACGGCTGGTCATTAGTGTATATATTGAAGAGGGTGGGTGCCAGTACACTGCCCTGTGGCAACCCATTTTTCTGCTGCCTCCATCTGCTTCTTTGTCCTTGATATTCCACACAATATCTTCGGTTCTGCAGAAGATTTCTAATTAGACAGGTTAGTTTATAGTCCTTGGTGAGGTTGTATAGCTTCAACAACAAGAGTCTGTGGTTGACAGTGTCGTAGGCGGCTGAAAGATCTATAAACACCGCTCCTGTTATCTGCCACCTTTGGAAGCCGTCCTCTATATGCTGTGTCAAATTCAACACCTGTCCTGTACAGCTCTTCCCTTGTCTGAATCCTGCCTGTTGAGGGATCAGTAATGGTTCTATCATATCTGTAATTCTTTGGAGGATCAACCTTTCCAATACCTTATACAGGTGGCATAGGAGGGAGATTGGCCTATAGCTTTTGGGGTCATCCCGGTCTTTCCCTGGTTTATGTATAGCTATAATTTTTGCTTTCCGCCAAGATTTTGGTATCTTGCCGCTCTTGATACAATTATTCATTAGCTCGAGTAGCCAGCACTTTGTGCCTGGACCAAAGTTCTTGATCTGTTCACTTCTTATGTCATCTACCCCTGCTGCTTTTCCGACTTTGCACTTATTTAGAGCTGAGTCGAGCTCATTCAAACTGAATGGTCGAGACAGAGTGTTTCCCTCTTGTTCGGGCTCCCTTTCCAGGGTTCGTCTCCCGATTTTACTGGTATGATCAGGTTTACCATTTTTCAAAAGCTGGTATGCGATCTGGTCTGCTTTCACATTTGTATGCGTATTGGCTTGGGAGGGATCATTGTTAAGGTGTCGTAACAATCTCCAGGCCTTTTGACTACTTCTACTCATCTCACATTCTGTCATCAGTTTAATCCACTGTTCTCTCTTCGCCTCAGAGATTGAGGAGAGAGTATTTTGCGCAGTCAGTTAAGTCTCCTCGCTATAAGGGTTTTCTTCATATAGTCGATAGTATCCGTACAGCAGAGCAGCTGTTTCAGGTGTCACACCCTGCAGATACATTGTCCTACACCCTCTTGGAATTGATGCCCGGGAGCAATGTTTGACAGTTTGAACAAAGCTGTCATACTCTTCAGTAATAGGTCGCACAGACTTAATCTCCTTGTCCAGCATCTTAGCAAATTTTTTCCAATCAGCTTTCTTGAAATTGTATCTCTGTTTGAAATTCACCTCTTGTGGCCTTATTGCTGGAAGAACCTGACACAGTAGTGGCCTGTGTTGCATCTTTGGTATGGGCAAGCACACTGATTTGGAGCAAAGCTGTGTGATGTCTTCACTCACAAAGAGGAGGTCAGGGTTAAATCCACGTTGCCACCTGCCACTGTTGAAGGAAGGGGGGTAGCTTGCTGTCATGTATAAGAGACAACTGGCAGGATTCAGCCCAGGAGAGGACTGCCTCCCCATTTTCGTCATCTTCAGAGTATCCCCACAAATGACTATGGCTGTTAAAGTCACCGATTACTACAGACGTCTTGCTGTTATGGAAATTCCTGGGTGGTGTGAAGGAAAATGCAGCCGAAGGGGGCTTATACACAGAGGTAGCCACGCAGTTACTCAGCTCCACTGAAATGACTTCAATGTTACTTTCTACAGTGCAGTGAGCACTGATTATCTGAAGCCCTGGTCTTACAAATATAGCACTTCCATACTGAGAGTGCGGTGTTTCTGCAGCTAGTTTCATGCCCGGTATTTTTGGTCGTCTCTGTCGCTCATCTCTATGCGTCTCTTGTATACACAGGACGTTGCATTTTTTGTCACGGCATAGGTTGGATAACAGATGTTCTTTGGCTGATGACATGCCTTCAATATTTATAGATATGATAGTTAAAGTTGTCTCTGATAAGGACCGTTTATTTCCATGTTATAACATGTTAAATATAGAAAGTTTAACTGTAACCAAGCAGTAGTTTTCTTTGGTGACGATATCAGTTCCAGTGCAAAACTGAATTTAAAAATCTGTATTGTGTGGTGAAAATCCGTTACTGCTGCTATCTTGTGCTGACAATGAGATGACTTTCATAGAAATACTGAGTTATTTCATTTGTAATACAGTTTCATAGTTTTTGTAGTTGCTCACGATCTTTACACTTGCATGCAATGGGTGTAGCATCAGCATACAGAACTATCCTTGAATTTGAGGAGCAGTATTTTGTCATTTACACAAATCAACAAAAGAAAGTATCCCAGTACAAAGTCCTGGGTACCCTGTATTACCTATCAGTAATGTTAGATCTGTGTGTGCCACTCGCCATCCTTATGAGTGAAAACTGATTTGTGTTAGATAAGGTTTTATTAAACTGTGAACAATTATCAGCATAATTACCAGCCGTTTTCCCTTAGTATTTACTATCTCTCTCTACAAGCAACTGATAGAGATTAGCTAAAACAAATTTGTAATTTCAGATGGAGGTTTGTCTGTATCTAAAATTATGTTTCCTTTCCCATCTACAGCTTATCGCAGAAAGTTGAGTAACACCTTCAACACGTAGGAATTACATCTTTGAGCACCAATTATTGCCACTTTTTGCAACATTACCAGAAGGTTTGATATCCCTACTGAAAGATGAGCAGAACTTCTTTGTTAATGGGTGCATAATAAGATTCTTTTTTGGTATACCAATGCTCAGTAATAACTGAAACATCTGGTTTATTAAAACATGCTACTATGTCCAAATCATTGTGCTTATTTCCTAGGCTCGTAAAGTTTTGGAGGATGATCTTGGTTTGCAGGTTGCATTGTATCCACATATTTATTTACTTATTTATTTTTTGTAACCATAAATATCCCCATTAAGCAAATCAGATGTGCTCGTCAAACTGGGAAGAGGAAACAAAAAGGCCACACATGTACAAAATAATAATAAAAGGAAAGATTCCTAAAGAGTTCCTGACAGCAAAATGTAAAACTTAATTGTTTTTGGATATATTACTTCTTATATCCTTCATTCAAAAACTTAAGAAGGCTGTTAGTTTAGTGTCTTCAAGGCATAATGCTGTTTCATTGAGCATCGCAACAATCAAGTCTGAGATAGTAGTGTACTATGATTCTACCTATGAAGAAATTGATGCACTGGATGTGAAGTGCACAGTTTAGTCTACCCAGCAGAAGATGGCCCTGCACTGTTCTATACCATCATGAATATACCTATACATTAGTGATATATTCATCACTGACAGAAAATTGAATAATCACATTTTTGCTCCAAGTTTCTGAAATGGCAGTTGATGAGATCATATCTGAAGAGACAGCTATCAACCCACACTTTCAGCATGAGGTAGGACTAGCAATTACCAGAATTCTGAAATGTGGATCTTGTAAACCTAGAGTTGCTCTAGGAAAACAAGCAAGATGTGACACGTGTTCCAGATCAAAGATGAGAAAATAAAAGGTTGCTGTATTAGTTATAGCACACAAATATGCAGTGAATAAGAAGTGTGAAATGACTGTGTTCGCCGGCCGCGGTGGCCGAGCGGTTCTAGGCGCTACGGTCACAGGTTCGAATCCCGCCTTGGGCATGGATGTGCGTGATGTCCTTAGGTTAGTTAGGTCTACGTAGTTCTAAGTTCTAGGGGACTGACGACCTCAGAAGTTAAATACCATAGTGCTCAGAGCCATTTGAACCAACCATTTTTTGGCTGTGTTCAAAGCTATGTAGACTTGTTTAATTCCTGGTTTAAGTAATTCACATTATTTCATTGCTGTTTCCTGCTGTCATCCATTAATATCTCAATGTCAACAACTACTTTGTTAATTTAAAACCTTCAACATGTTCACTGTGGCTGACACAAAGGTCAATAAGAGCTACTAACACCATGCTTTTAAGTGTCATCCACAGTGAATGTGCAAAACAAGAACATTTTTGCAATTTAATTGAAAGTCCTAATTCAGCTTCCTTTTTCAGGCATGTTTATTTTTAAATATTAAAACTGATGAGAGTTTCATTACTAGACCACTAATTTTGAAATCTGGATGACATCATCCCAGCACTGTAACAAAATGTTCACCATACACAACAGGTTAAATGCAATCTCTCCTCTCCACAAATTTGCACCTCAGATGTGTTGTATGTCATATAATACTACAGTTAATTTTCCATATACCTGAGCAAAACCAGTTCTTGCGTGTCCAACTTTATCTCATCTAGGTATTGCACCTTTCCCTTAACTTTAGTGTGCTTTACAATAAAATTTGTATGAAAAGTTTTCTGTGTAAATTACCTATTCTACACCTACACCTACAGCTAATGCTTGTATAACCCAGTGTGCCATTCAGGTGGTTTACTTGTGTGTCAATATAATTGTCAGGTTTGGTATGAAAGGATTTCTTGAAATATATTCCCACATAAATTTTTTAGTATCTATTCTCAGTTGCAAAATATATTACGCACTGTCAGTGCCATTTCAATGCAAAAATTTTAAATCATGCTGGGGAATATACCAATAAAACAGTTCCAGCACACCTCAGAAATTTGATTTTAGTTGCTTCAACCAATGAGAATTACGGACCAAGTCTTGTACTGCCCTGTTTTGTGTATTAACCCGTTGGCTGGCATGAATGTGCCGGTGGTCACAGCAGACTGCTCTGCTGGGGCCAGCAGTGATATGGTAACAACCAGGTATCAGCAATTTTACACTTTTATCTTACTGAGGAAAAATATTTACTTATATTTGATATTCCTTGCCATTTCCAGACTATTTTTGGGTGTGCAGTATTTTTATTTAAATGTCTTACAAAACCAAACGATTAAATGACTACAAAGTTATTCATGAATTCATTTTTAGATACATATTTAACTGTGTAAAGGATAATTCCTGAAACAGTAATTAGCATTCTAGCTGTTCTTTTAGCCACAACTGTACAGATGCATATACTTCACATTCAAAGTTCCTAAATGCCTGCTTAACACATTGACTACCATTCTGCTCACAGCAGAGCAGGACACTTAATGCTGTATGCCTAACCTGGTGGTGAAACATCCATTACTAGTCATGTCAGGGTCAAGAAATGCAGAAGATAATCTCTCAGGGAGTACTATAATCTAAAAACGTAAAATTATGTGAAATAAAGTTTATCTGAAATAAAGTTTATCTCTCTCGCACTCCTTTGTTTCTCAACATTCTCCTCAGCTCTTTCATCTTTGTCATACACGCTCTCTGGCGACTTGTGACGTCATTGTTCAAAGCCGACGGGTTGTATCCCCTGCTGCACTAGACCCAACTATCCTTTCTCCTCTGCAAACATCTGCTTTTACAGCAAGTATTATCAATTTTTTTCCGTGATTGAAAAGCTTTAACGCACACAAATCACAAAACCCGCCATTATACACACACACACCCACAATGCATTAGCATGTCATGTTCAAAGAATATCCGCGTTTCGTAAACTACCAGCGATATTGGCTAGCGTGAGAGACGACGTCATGCCATGATGTGACGTCATGATTCCTCGGGGCCCGCGAGACGCTTCTATGTGTGAAGCGTTCAGTGAATTCGAAAGTAAAATTCTATGTACCGACTTGACACAAAATCATAGGAAGCTCTGGTCTTACGTTAAATCAGTAAGTGGATCGAAACAGATATCCAGACACTCTGAGATGATAATGGCTTTGAAACAGAGGATGACATGTGTAAAGCTGATATACTAAACACCTTTTTCCAAAGCGGTTTCACAGAGGAAGCCCGCACTGCAGTTCCTTCTCTAAATCCTCATACAAACGAAAAAATGGCTGCCATCGAAATAAGTGTCCAAGGAATAGAAAAGCAACTGAAATCACTCAACAGGGGAAAGTCCATTGGACCTGACGTGCTACCAATTCGATTCTACACAGAGTACGCGAAAGAACTTGCCCCCCTTCTAACAGCCGTGTACCGCAAGTCTCTAGAGGAACGGAAGGTTCCAAATGATTGGAAAACAGCACAGGTAGTCCCAGTTTTCAAAAAGGGTCGTCGAGCAGATGCGCAAAACTATAGGCCTATATCTCTGACATCAATCTGTTGTAGAATTTTAGAACATGTTCTTTGCTTGCGTATCATGTCGTTTCTGAAAACCCAGAATCTACTCTATAGGCATCAACATGGATTCCGGAAACAGCGATTGTGTGAGACCCAACTCGCTTTATTTGTTCATGAGACCCAGAAAATATTAGATACAGGCTCCCAGGAAGATGTTTGTGTTATGCATAGTATTTGATCATTTGACTTTTTGTAATCATTCTGTCGTTGTTGGAAGAGTGTGCTGTGTAGCCAGTAATTTAAGTTGCTTTATTGTTTTGCGGGACTTCGTTCGCACTTGTGTTAGATATGATTATTGTTGTTTGTTTTTTGTGGACCAAAACGTAACTGTTTCCTTGTCTTTTGTTAGAGATGGATACAACTTAAAAATTTTCACTCTGATTTGCGGTGGTCGATGATGTGATACAAGGTGTTGAAGTATGAAACTGGAATTCCTCAATAGATGGTGCTAGCTGTCAGTGTAGGGCCCGTGAGACCGCGTCTGCAGCGCCATCTGCTTCCTGTAACGAATGATGACGAATGTCAGTACACAGTAACACAAGTTCCATACATCGGTATCTGTTTCAAACCTGTAAATATGTCGAGCTATGTGCCTACGAACTACAATTCATGGCAGCATTGGTTTTCTGTTACCATCTGAAGAAAACTGCTGCACAATTGTATCAAATGCTTATCGAGGCAACCGGCGAACATGCTCTTTGGAAAACACAGTGTTTCCAGTGGTTCCAAAAATACAAAAGTGGTGGTTTTTAAGTGAGAAACGATGAGCACGGGAAACCACCGAAAAAGTTCGAAGACAACGAATTGCAGGCCTTATTGTATGAAGATGATACTAAAACTCAACAGGAACTCGTGGAACAATTGAATGTGATGCAGAAAGCCATTTCTCTTTGGTTGAAGGTTATGGGGAAGGTGCAGAAAGTGGGAAAATGGGTTCCACATGAACTGAACTAAAGACGGAAAGCGAATCGAAAGATCACTTGTGATATTCTGCTCGCCAGATACAAATGAAAGTCATTTCTCCAACGAATACTGACAAGTGATGAGAAATCGATAAATTTTGAGAATCCTAAGTATCGTAAATCATGGGTGAATCCAGGGAAACCATCGACATGAACTGCAAGGCCAAATTGCTTTGGAAAGTAGACAATGAATGCTCTGTGTTTGATGGGATCAGAAGGGTCTCATCTATTATGAGCTGCTGAAACCTAGTGAAACTGCTAACACTGATCGCTACCAACAACAAATGATCGACTTAAATCGAGCATTACATTAAAAATGACCAGATATAGAAAAAGGCTACACAATGTCATATTGCTCCACGATAATGTGCCATCACACACAGCAAAACGGGTCAGGCAAAGTTGTTGGGTTCAGATGGAAAATACTAGGGCATGCGGTTTATTCTCCAGTCTTGGCTCCATCCGATTATCATCTATTTGCATCACTGGGATGCATTCATGCTTAACAACCCATCAATTCGTATGAAAATGTGCAAAAATGACTCGCTGACTGGTTTACTTCTACCTACCGGAGAGGTGGGACAAATGTATAAATAGCAATGGAGATAATTTTGAGTAAAATATTGTTTATCAGTTTCAAACAACAGATATGCAATTATTGCAACCAAATTCCAGTGTCATACTACTACACCTGGTATGATGACGATGATAAGCTTTTTGCTGTGGGTCATCTTAATTCCAGACTATGTGAGATGTCATATGTCTAATGAGAATATGAAGTTGACTCGAGTCCGAATTTCTCCAGTCAGGGACCTGTATATTTGGCGGTGTCTCAGTGACAATATTTGATGATCTATTCGATGATGCATGTGGTTCGAGAGATCTAAGTTGGCCATCAGCGAGATTGATTTGCTTACATATTATTTTTTTGTTGTTGTTCATCAGTACATCTTTCAGGAATTACTTTATTCTGTTTTCTGAGGACTTTTTTAAAGTGTATGAATGGTTTCTGCTTTTGTTCATTCCTTGTGGGTGTTGTGTTTGGGAGTGGTATTGTGTGGACTGGGGTTGGTTCAACAGGGGGAGGGGGGGCAGCTGGAATGTTGGTATTGCTCTTTGGAGGATTTTGTTTGGTTTTTGCTGGTTGTATATATGAGTATGCATGGTGGGAACGAGGTTGGCCAACCTAGTTCTATTTGTCGATGGCTATGGTTGGTACGCAATTTATTGTTTTATTTGGCTTTAATGGATCATATATGGCTTGTTTGTTTTGGCATATAGTATTTAGTTTCTATTTTAATTACTCAAATGACTATGGGGATTTTGGTTTTTCAATTTGTATGTGAGGTTGATGCATCATTGGTTTCATCTGGCTATTTAGGTGAAGGGAATTTTACAATGCCACATTTTGGAGTTGGATATGGTGGCTTTTTGGTGCGAAGGGCATCGTTTGAGCTATATAGGTCAAGTGAAATCTAAGATTCATGTCGTTTTCGTGTTTGTAGCATTATGTTACATTTTGAGGTTTTTTTATTTTGTTTATAATATTTGTCTGTGATGGTGAAATTTTTCATATGTTCTGTGGTTGTGCCATTAGTTTCATTTTATTGCTGGAGTGAAATATTCCTGTGGCTTTTTTGTTTTTGTTCACATGTTTATGTAGTGATTTTATGGTCGCCATGTATATGCTACATGTAAGGGTGTTTGCTATCCCGATGATGTCACAGGTCAAAGCAGACGGTTTGGAAATGGACGCTTCTGTAATGCCCAGTATGGAACACTTTTTGTAAATGAAATGTTCAAAATGCTGTCAGTTAGCAAGGATTCATGCATCAACCTGCCCTCACACTGAATCCATGATGCAATGTAACCCTGAAGAATTGTGTACTGTTTCACAGCCTTCAAGAATACAGGCACGAAGATTCTGTACAGCTTGTACCACAGCTCTGTAATTTGTGTTTATCAAATGCCCCCACAAATAAATATTTAATTGTTTTAGATCCAGAGGGTGTGGAGCCAAAGGAATTGGCCCATTTCTACCAAACCAATAATCATGAAATCTCTTATACAGAAGCTTATGAACATTTTTTTAAATGAGGAGCAACTCCATTATGTATGAAGTACGTTTTGTTGCACTTGTAAAGTTACATGTTCTTGCAATACAGATAAGAGTATTCTCTAAGACTCCATGGTGAGTTTTTACCATTTGATGGATGAACAAGAGACCTAATAATCATGAATGATGCCAGCCCAAACATTGACAGAAAATATTTGTTGTACAATTTTGAGACGATTCTCGATAGCCCATCAAGCTAGTTGTGAAAATTTACACTCTGATCATGTTGAAATGAAGCCTCATCTGTGAACAACATGTTTGCGCTAAAGTGATGGTTGACACGTTGTTGAATGAACCATTCACAGAAGTATATCCATGCAGGAAAATCAGCTACTGATTGTACAGGTTGTACATGGTATGGTTACTGCTGGTCCTCGTGTAGCTCTCTCCTGATGGTCACTTGTCAGTGTTACTTGTTGCAGTTAGGGTACTTGTCAACTACCGGGAGTGCTTCCTCCTCCAGTTGAGGAGCCCTCGTCCTTCTATGGCTTCTCTCAGTCATGAGTAGTAGGCTTAAATTTCGGCGATAAGTTGGTTCAAACGTACTGTTGTCACAGCATTGTTCTGAAAATCTCTCCCTGTATAAATGTAGCGTGCCATGGCCATTACCAACTACTCATACATAGAGCAAATGGGCAGCTGCCAGCATCGTATTTGGGTCAAGTTCCATTGTACTGTAACGGAAATCAAGCCCATGATGAATACTAAACAGTTGATGTTAAATGCTTGCTCAGTCTGTGATGAACACTAATCAGTCGATGTGTGCTTGATAATGTAGACCAATTAAAATCAATTGACAGTTAACGTCTGTCACTTGTTGCTACAGTGCTGCTACCTCGGCTGCCGGCTACTGCTCGGTTATAGGTGACACAAAAACACGGCTAATCACTTCACAAATGCTATTAAGGTGTAAAGCGGAGCAATGTTGGAACTAGCCACCGTGAGGTGTGTCGAAATCGCGAGATGGTCTGCAGACAGTTGATTTTATGTGACCAATGACTGAACTGCTATAGACGACACGTTTTGTAGCCCCGAATTTAAACTCACGTCTTAAGTTAACTACATCCTTGTGACATGCAATGTGTCTGAGAAAATGGTGGTCAACAGTCTGTGGCAGAACTAAAATCACCATCGCTTTTTTATGGCGATTAAAGCTAACCTCTACGAACAAACACAAGAGAGAGCTAAAAACATTTAGTAATATCTCGCTATTACTGGTTACATGAAACTATCCTCACACTGGCTACCAGAGCTGCTGCATTACCAAACAGTGAGAAGGCCTTGGCACTTGGTTGCATATTTTAGTCGACACAGGTAGATTCCAAACGAAAAAGAATGATATGAAGAAAAATAAGAGCAAATAAAAATGTCAGTATGATGAGGAAAATGATGCAACAAAGAATTAGATATAAAAAATTACATTTAAACCAATTAATCGAATAAAAATAATAATCAAACTCTATTGATTTAAAAATAATTTCGCTAAATTTGACAAGATTCAAACCTACAACCTTCTACGAGTCAGATTTATATGCTAACTATTGCACTACACCACCATATTGTGGGTAATGGTTATATTCGTGCCTGCGATGACTGAGTCGCAACGACAAATTGCAGCCTTCAATAATTCGACTTCCTGCAATGTCATGTGAGGTGTATCTAATGTAAGTCAATCTCCATGATTTTGATAACAGTGTATGTGATGCTGAATCACGTCTTGTGTGGAGGTATCCAGTAGTGTTTGTTAGTGCAGTATATGAAACGTACATTTCATTAGCATCGTTGTGTGTGTGTGTCTTGTTTTTTTATGTGGGTATGATGTCTGCAGAAATGTGAAATAAAACTGGCAGACCCATTATTCAGGACCCACACACAGCAAGAAAAGATGGTGGACAAGGAACTGGAACTTAACTGACCAATTGCTGTGGCAGTTTGGCAATGGCTAACGGTTCGGGCATGATGTTGAGCACTCTGACTGGAGGAAACCAGCAATGCTTGACGTATCAACTTTCAAGTAATTTTATTCGGACTATAGAAGAGCATTGGTTTTTCATATAGCAACAAAGACAGTGAAGTGAGTCACATCATCTTCTTTCCATCATAACAAAAAGCCCTGATGATGAACCTAAAAATTACAACTTACTGTACATTCCAACTAAATCTAACAAAGAGGATACTTAGAACATTTCATGTAAGTAAATATTTCATGTAATACTGGTAAGTTCTGTGTCTTTGTTTTCTTCATTATTAATGTGATTATGAAGAGAAGTAGACAATAAACTTTAACATGGAAATAACATGTTTGCAGACCCATGTTCATGTAACAAATTTTATTCCTATATGTTTCCTGAAAGTCTGGCCATACCTTTGTGTTCCCCGCTGTATAGATATCGAGCACATCTTTACGACTTTGTACGCATTGGTCCATGAACATCTGCATGCATTGATTCGCCAACTGTTGGCTACTTTACCCGTTGTTTTAAGGGTACTTTACTCATATTTTTTGATGCACAACCATAATAAAAATCAGCTTCTCAGCGTTCTATATTGAAGCCAAGTTTCTTGATGATGTTCTTCATGTTGTAATGGGACATCCTCCTCTAACACTATCTTCTTCTATAGAAATAACTGATACCATGTATACTATTGAGTCCTGTATAGGTAAACATTAACTCAGTTGTTTAACTAATACAATTTCATATGATTTTGTATACGCTGTATTATATTTCAGGCTAAAATGTATAAAAGGAAATGAATTTCTTACACTCTGTATGTACAGTTAAAATTATTCTCCCTTTAGAAATGTTTGAAATGACGAAATTTCTGGTATACTTAAAATTCATATTACTAACTTCATAATCTAACGCTAATTATTAAATGTATTTCTGGATTCATTTATAAAATAATGTTATATATTGGTGATGATTTGTCAAGAAATTTTGTAAACTCTTATGCTTTGTAAACTCTTTGGAATATTGTGAATACTGCAGAATGTCAACATCTACATCTACAGTTATACTCCACAAGCCACCCAACGGTGTGTGGCGGAGGGCACTTTACGTGCCACTGTCATTACCTCCCTTTTCTGTTCCAGTCGCGTATGGTTCACAGGAAGAACGACTGTCTGAAAGCCTCCGTGTGTGCTCGAATCTCTCTAATTTTACATTCGTGATCTCCTCGGGAGGTATAAGTAGGGGGAAGCAATATATTCGATACCTCACCCAGAAACGCACCCTCTCGAAACCTGGACAGCAAGCTACACCGCGATGCAGAGTCTGCCACCTGCGTTTGCTAAACATCTCTGTAACGCTATCACGCTTACCAAATAACGCTGTGACGAAACGCGCCGCTCTTCTTTGGATCTTCTCTATCTCCTCCATCAACCCAATCTGGTATGGATTCCACACTGATGAGCAATACTTAAGTATAGGTCGAACGAGTGTTTCGTAAGCCACCTCCTTTGTTGATGGACTACATTTTCTAAGGACTCTCCCAATGAATTTCAGCCTGGTACCCGCCTTACCAACAATTAATTTTACATGATCATTCCACTTCAAATCGTTCTGCACGCATACTCCCGGATATTTTACAGAAGTAACTGCTACCAGTGTTTGTTCTGCTATCATATAAGCATACAATAAAGGATCCTTCTTTCTATGTATTCACAATACATTACATTTGTCTATAAGTAGTGGTGGGCATGCCTCTGATGCAAACAATGTAATTGATGGTTGTATGAAAAGGGAGATGTGAAGTCAATGTGGTATAGAAAAATGGGATAAAATAAAAGAAAATCATAGCAACAGGTAGCTCTTTATCAGTTATTTGGTCATCAGGAATCCACAATGTTAAATCAAAATTTCAGCTGCAAGAATGTATCCCTAGACACTATAACTGGAGCTAACAACAAGAAGAGAGAATGAAGGTAAGTAAAAACGTTTTTCTTTTGCATATCTTAGAACCCTTGAAGCTTTTGAAAGTAATGAAGACACTGAGAAAAAATTAATGGTGATGTGTGGGAGGGTAAGATTAATGTGTTGCTTATTTTAATGATTGAAACGTTTTTGATGCACTTGCAATGTTTTACAGAGTGTTACTAAGTTCAGCTGATTTCTCTTTTCTGGTCTCGCAGCATGCGTATTCCCAGCCTGTTTTCCATATAGCATATGACAATGATGCTGCTGGCTTTTCCCACATCCTAACACATGTATAGTCAAATGTTATATTGTAGCTGTGACATGCAGCTTTTCTGGTCGAAAACCAACTAGAAATTGCATCAGGAACATACAAAACATTTTCCATTCTTGTACCATACCATTCATTGCATGGTATAATTTCCTAATTTCGATATGAACTTTTCCCTGAGCAAATGCAAGCGTTCTAGTTCTGAGTTTTCACAATTGAGTCATTTCAGGAATATCAAATTCATTGTACAAAACAAAGTATTGTTTATTTAGGGTGATATGCCTTCTAACGCCACTGTCACAGTACCATTTATTTGCATTAGTATAGTTTGTAGGAGACGCATCAATTATGCATGAAATAATTGAGCATTTCTGCTTACATTCTTTCTTGCTACATATTAGTGGTATGTGTGTTTTCTGTGGACACTCCACTGGTCAGTGACCTAGTTTTTTACGTTTCTTATTTGGAGATTTTTGCTTTGGCCACTCTTTTGTCTGTTATTTTGTTTCCTTTTTCATTCTTTCGAGACGATAAATGCAGTTGATTCCATTGTATTTTGTTCATGCAATTCACTGGCACAAAGTTTTAAATGAGTAAAATCAAACGCTGGTTTTCCCACGGTATTGTGTCCCAGAAACCTTTAAATTACCAATAAGATTCGACCATTTAATATCTTTTCGAACAAAATATTCTCTTCACGCTTCGTTAATTCATTATTACCTACAAATAACTTTTGCAGCTTAGCTACACGTGTGCTAATATCTTATTTTTTGTCGTTTGTGAACCAAAAAAGTGTTTCAATTAACATGCTGCGCCATCCTATTACTTTTCTGCAGATGTTGCCTTTAGTTCACTTGTCTGTTCCTGTGGCACGACACGTTCGCACGTACTGTTACTGTCAGAGTGTCCATATGAACGAACGATAGAGATAGGTACCATTTCCAATTTTCCCAGTCCTCCATCCCTTAAGGTTTATCAATATTCACTCTATAATTGCTATTCGTAGCTGTATTCTCATACAAGGTTCCTGTTACCATATGACTTGTTTCAACAAAAAAAATTTCTGACAGCACGCATAGTATTGAGTCACTCTTCTTCTAAAACGTTATTTTGTCGTGGCCTGGGCCCATAACCTCTAGCAAAATTATTAACATCGACCAACACAGCTTTCTTTATGATTGGTTTATTCACAGGATAACAAAACATATTACAAAGAGTTTTTATGAAATTCAAGGGTATTTCGAAAAACCACGGAACGACAGTTTACACTGAACCCTTACACATCCTTTCTTTCATTACAACACACTTTAAAATATCGACACTTATTTGCAAGCGAAAATAAATATATAAATACAAATACTTCAAAGAATGCTTATAAAGGGCCTTTGTACCTCATCCATTGTGTTTTTTGTTTATAGGTGCCAAATAATGTCAAAAACTGATTTTCTTATTGAACAGAGCTGACTCACTTTTCTGAAAGGTTATTTAGTGACAATTGCTTCCTCAGTGTATGTTACTCATGCACAGCGTATGCGTTTTTACTGTTATGGTATTGTAAGTGCTACATCTTTTTTCACTCTCAGATGTCTCGCCTCTCTTATGGAATAAAATTCAGGGAAAAAATACCCAAATCATCATAGATTCGTTCCAATTTTCAGGAAAACAAAGCGAAACAATAAAATAAAGTCTAAGAAGACACAAAAGCAGAAAATTCACTACTAAAACTAGAGTAGTGCGACATTCCCCTCTCCACCTCCAACTTTCAATGTCAAAACTTTCTTCCTAAGATACATTGACCTTGATGTCCAGTACTATAGAGCCTTGTGTGAATGCTACCATATGATATACACTGTCAAATGTGTTTATGTTCAGTTTCATCAGATGAAATCTACCTGGCTGACCAAAACGTTCAGAAATCTTTTTAAGTCTAAATGTACATTCATATTTTGTACTACTACTAGTCTGTTCTTTCGTGTTACACTTGAAAGCAGATCAAGGGAAAAACAACTATCTACAGGGTGTGGCAGTTAAAACTCTTGTGGGAAATATATGGGAAACTACACATCATATCACAAAGATGGTTGCAGTAACAGTTGTTCGTTTCGAAGGGTGACATCCAGAGACACTATAGTGGACCGCCTCCCTCCCTCCATCCTGCCCCACCACCAGGAGGTGGGAGGGGTGTCAACTTTGAAATCTTCAATTTTAACCCCATTTTTTTTATTGCGAATCAGGATTCTACATGGAAAAATACTTAACTTTTTATGGAACAATTTTGTCGTTGAACGATAGATGGCGCTATCATCGACACAAGTCAAAATGGGTTACAATGCATTGAAACACGATAGTGTATCAAGAAATTACTGAACAGATTAAGATGCCAGGAGGTTCGAAGGGCGGTATTCTTCCATTCTGTAATGCAACAATAGTGTTTTATAGAAAAACCGACGTGATTCTCTAGACATTAACACATCACAGTGTCCGCATTATTGGTATAATTACATTCACAGATGGCGCCGAAGTGGAAAGTGGTTGGAACAGATCATTGTTTAGTTTTTTCAATGTGATAGCAACTACATTTAGTATTACCTAGGTATAATGCAGTACTGCTTTGTACCATTCAGGGTGCTTTCTTAATTTGAGTCCCCTTGCCTCTCGACATTGGGGTGCTTATTTTAGGTCAGTTCCCTGCCTCTTAACATTGGGGTGCTTCTCTTAGGTGCATCCGCTTGATTCTCACAAATCATCAACTTTTACTGAAGCAAATGTTCGAAATGGTGCCCATTTGCTGCAGTACACATTGCACCCCTATTTCTAAAACACTGTCCTATGTCTGTATCTCTTCCCCAATTTTTGTGTATTCAGTGACAAATCGCTTCAGCATACTTGCATGGGTTGTTGATTCACACATGTAACATTTCTCTTTTGGTGTTCCTCACAAAAAAAATTACGCAGCGTCGAATCGGATGAACGTGCAGGCCACTCACGAGGACCTTCTCATACAGTCCTCTGACCAGGGTAGTCTCGATTCCGAACCTCATGAGATATCCATGGTGTGGAAGCCATATATCCATTCTTCCAATAGTAATGGCAAAATATGGTCTAAAAGTCACTATACATTCTACCGTTCACATTTCTGCCAATTGGCCAGGTACCTAACACAACACACCAAACATTAACACTGCAGAGGTGTTGAAGCTCGACGTGCCTTAACCATTGGGGATTTCTCCACTGCTCAACAATGCATATTATGCCAATTTCCATTACCACGATTCGTGAACGTTGCTTTATAAGAGAAAATTACCTGTGAATGAAAATCATAGGCTGCTAGTTGTTGTATCCAACTGTTCAAGCAGCTTTGAAAGGAGATGTGGGTAGTATTAGTGTACATGAAGTAGGCACAGAACACTTCATCACCAAACTCTTATACCTCATCAGATATGCTGAGAACTAATTTGTGGATATGCAGCAGTTACAGCTAAAACATCCACTGTGGCATTTTCGTTTGTAGTAGGCCGTGGTCAGATTCTTTGTGTGTGTTGACCATTTCCAGCTGCAGTAAACAGGTAGATAATACTGCAAAATATTGTTGCAGAAGGAACATTCCTCTCAAGGAACAGTTTGCATACAGTCGACGAGCTTCTCCTACATGTCCATTTGACATAAAATATGAAGCAATGATATCTATCCTCTCCGCATTCGTCAACATAGTTGCACACGTAGGAAAAGGTGTTTGCGGTTCGAATGTTTGTAGTAAAGTGAAGCATGACTGCTTTGCGCCACTGTTTACTTGTTAGTCCTTCATGGTATGGCCACAGTCATGCTCAACACAATGGAACTACATCTGTGCAGCCAGAGGTATTGTACCTACAGTGAGAGTCTTCCTGTGGACTGCGACGCATGTTCGTCTCTCATGCATCACAGATTGTTATCTGCATGGTATAAAATGTATTGCAGACAACAGTTCACATGTATTGAACTTTCCCCTACTACTTTTCAATGGTTTGTAACGAGTTTTGGTTTTGTCGATTACAGCACCATTCATCATGCTATGATGAAAGTGTTTCATACAAAAGTTACATATTTTTTTCTGGAGAATCCGAATCAATAATAAAAATTGAGGGTCTCTACTGAAGATTTCAAAGCTGACCCTCCTCCCACCCCATTGGGGTGGGGTGGGGGGTCGAGTTTAGTGTCATTAAATGTCCTCTTTCTAAATAAACAACTTCCATTACAACCATCTTTTCATTCGGGTTGTGGTGTACCAGATACTTCCAGAAGCAATTTTAACGATCCCACCCTGTATATTCCTCCATACGAGCCCTAATTTCTCTTATTTTTGTCGTCCTAATGTGAAATGTCCAATGGCGGCAATAGAATCGTTCTGCAGTCAGCTCCAAGTAGCATTTATCTAATTTTTCTCAATAGTGTTTCATGAAAGCATCGTCTTACCTGTAGGGATTGAAATTTGAGTTCACAAAGCATCTCCTTAACATTTTCTTGTCGATCAAACCCAGCAGTAACAAATCTAGCAGCCTGTATCAGAATTGCATCGATGTCTTCCTTTAATCCAACCTTATGGGCTCAGCACAGATATTCGAGCAGTGCTCATGAATGGTGTACTAGTGTTCCATAAGCGATCTCCTTAAATGTATACTGACGTATCCAGCATCTAAACGGTAATCAAGGGGTGAATAAATAAATAAATCAAACAAATTAATTACACTTTTCTAAAATTCTCCCAATAAACTGAAGTCGACCAATTGTCTTCCCTACTACTGCCCTTACAACTTGTGCCAAGAACAAGGAGTTTCCAACCTTTTAGTTTATATGGGCCACATTGGAAGAAGACAAGTGTTTTTGGGTCACACAAAATATACTTAGCACTAACTGCAGGAAACAAACGGTATGGACCACAGAGAGATTAGCATCATATTGATGGATTTCAGATTGAAAATATATGGGTTACACAAAAGGAATTTTATGGTTTCTTTTTTCACCAGTCGTTTTATAGATGCTCACTTCTTGGGCTGAATTGATATTTGCTTTGGGCTGTAGGTGGCCCTCGGACGTGGTTTGCACACGACTGGTGTACATCCTGGGGTGCAACTTCGGCTTCAGAGCCGATCTCTCATGGAAAGAGCCGAAGCTGCACAAGGCACAAGATGGGAATTATGTGGTGTTCAGTGGACAACTGCCTGACACCTAGTGGTCCATGTAGTCTACTGAGCATCTATCGAATGAGTAGTATCTGTTGTTGTAATTTGAAAGTTTCGAGATGTTGTGAAGGTGTGAAGAGTTTCACAATTTGAACTAGGGCAGTACTATAGTTCAATTCTTTTATCTTGGCGGTTTGCGCATGCTTATCCAGACGCAGCAGATTGCAGTGTTGCCAGTTGCATGCGCCAAGAGAAGCAGCGCCATAGTATAGTATAGTTCGCAAACTTAGGTTTAGGGGGAAGCGCGCAATTTTTGAAGTAAAGCCACCACGGCCACATTAACCCTTTCACTGCTACAGAGACGTGCTCCCCGCACTCCGTGCTGTGCGCAAGTCATCACTCCACTGCTCGCCTGTGCACAGACACATGGTGTTCCGACTGCTTTGACACACTTATCATTTGATTTCACAAAAACTATTTGGCCCAAAAATTTGATTTTTACACAACATCTTGACTGGTACCTCCCCCCCCCCACAAATGACTTAATTTTGTTTCGATTTTCAACGCAGTTATTGTGCAGCATTAAATGTAATAAACCATTGCAAGAAATTTTGAAGAGTTCACACAGGTAAAAGGCCATAGCATGCAGCATTAAATGTAATAAACCATTGGAAGAAATTTTGAAGAGTTCACAGAGGTAAAAGTCCACAGCGTATACTTTCCGTATGGTCGATTTTAATTGCCACTAGAAATTCAATAAATTACATTCAAGCAAATAAAATTCATGAAGTAAGACACTTCGATATTGTTTTTAAATAAAGAAAATATTAAGCACCAAATAAGGATTTTTTTTATTCCACAAAAACAGTAACAAAAATGGCTACAATGAAATGATATAAATAAGGTGACAGATAATTGCAGTCATAAATTACAGCATTCAAAGAATGAGTCTTTAGCAGTAGCTCAAATTAGCACCTTCACTGTCACCTTCAACTGGTGGCAGTTCAGCATGCACATTTTCTTCTTCTGCAGCCAGTTCCGCATTATCATTTCCCAGACCCAAATTAATCATTCAGTAAATCCTTGATGTGTGTTCCTTCCGGGGTAAATTATGTGGACAGGAGAGCAGTCCCGAACAGTGACATGACTAAATCCTTCACTGCCTTGTTATTTTTGTCAGTTCCAGCCTTCTAAACGCATCCATAGGGAGTTCAAGATCTTCCTTTATATCAGACACCAGATGTTTGTCGCCATATTCTTGTATCTGCTGTACTACTGATTTATTTTTCATGTGTGACTTGCAGGTGAGGTTAGGGTCGGGAACGTGACCCAACCCATTCCCTCTCTACTAGGAATCCAGTCCCTAACCTATACCCATTCTGTTGAAGACAATTCAGAGCATGTTACCATATTTCTTATTGTGATTCTCATATTTAAGTATTTTCTCGAATTCATTTCCCATATACATCTTGTATTCAATATGTTCATCGCTCCCAATATTGTTAAAAACATAACTTGTATATTTGCCCATTAACCAAATCACTGCATTATTTTTTGCCTGAGGGTAGTAACCTGAACTCTGGACCTTTTGCTTAGCAGCATAACACTTTAACCATTACGCTAATGCATCTCGTCACTCAATATACTTCCTAGAGGACTTTAAAGTATTATGCAAAATACCGACAAACACTGTTCGTATGACTATGAATTATTCACGTTTCGTCGAAGTACAATACGAAATAAATAATTTCTGCTGTTCTTTATTGCGAAAAAGCGGTTAGTGAGAATGATACAAACACCTTTCCTTGCTATCGCCTGAATTAGGAGGCTTATTGCTTGTTTGGTTTAATTAATTAATAGAATATGAAGTAATTGGTATAAAGAATGCTTTTTCCAAACTTTCTATAAAAGAAATTCTGCTATCAAGACATTCCTTTTGTTCAATTATTGTATTTATGACTGAACGTTTCTAAAGCTGAAGACACTCGTCTGTGCTCTGCACTGCAGTCGAGATCTGGCAACGTCGTTCTCTGTTCATCGGCTGACTGTGTTTTGTGACATGCGCAGAACGAACCTAAACTCGGCCGCCGTCGTAAATGAGGCGCACTTTAGCAGAAATACGATGAATCAAGAAAAGAAATGCACATGTTCAAAGTGTGGAAGAAGCTATAACAAGAAACTGCGGAAGCACATATTACAGGCTCATCCAGGAAAGCTAAGTTATGTCGCTCAGCGATTAAAATGAAAAAGTTTTATAAATATTTGTATAGTTTATTCACTGATGAATGCAATTTAATGTGCCGTGCATCGGAGAATATTCATATAAAAATGAAATGTTCATTGTGTGATATTTCACTCCTTTCAAAGAAATGCTGCTATGATCACTTGTCAGTGAAGCATGTTGTGACAATCGTGTCAGACAAGACTGAATTTGCATCTTTCCAGAAATTTGGTGACTGGAAGAAGCAGACTGAGAGAAACACTTTGTCGCTTTACATAAAATAGAATGTGCGTATCGTACTACGGACAACGTAACACAGTATTCCCTTCTATATCACTGTTCAGGGCAGTATGTAACTGAAAGTAAGGGCACACGCCACATGAAAATCCAAATAACTGACGGTGCAGATGGTAGTTGCAAAGTGTAATGCGTGATTACTCATTTGGGACATTTAGGTTCGGCAGAAAAAGAAAGAAACACATTAGCTGTTGACATCGTAAACAGAATTCCATTCCCTGTGATACTTGACAAAATAAATGACTTTTTTTACTCCAAACTAGCCCATATGAATATGCTGCCAAAAAAAGGTTTATACGACATTGAGTAGTGTAGCAATTTACATTCTGAAGCCACAAGACAAAAGGAAGATGGCACCATTTTGGAGGCTTGGGTAAACGGAATCAAAGCTAGTGCTAACCCTGTGCATTGTTCTATAAACCAGATGATACCGTCATCAAATGTCATCCATTCTTAAGAAGGTAAGACTTTGTCCAAACATTATTCTAAAATTACAAAATGCTGGACATTCTGTTACAGAGCCAACAGTGGCATCAACGCAAACATGCATATTGAAAGAATATATATATATATGGTTCATGAATGCATAGTTGAAGAAGGGAAAGACTGGCTTGTACTATCTCCTTCTGAGGTTTTTGTTCAGAAAAATTTGCATGATTGTATACTGCAAACTGATTTGTGTTGAATGTCTACCTCACATTCTGCAGTTTACATGGTTGTATGTAGATTCCAGTAGCAGATGGAACATACGTAAACATATTCACTCTCTCTGCCTACACTAAATAAGGCAGCCAACCAGTTCAGCAAACGTCAATGACTTTTAAGATTCAATGATGACATCCTCTAGGGCACATTACATATTCATGAAGAAGAGGAATCAGTAAGTGAAAAAGAAACCATACTGGACGAACCTAGCAGAGAAAATATTGAGCCTTCAGATTTAAATCAGCATAAGGAGAAAATGAAGAGAAAATTTGCCGATCTGGTTGATACAATATCTTCTCTTAAGCAACTCTAGGTTTTAAAATGCCAGACATCAAGCCTGAAAGCTACATTAGCTGCAGTCGACTCCAATACAGATCTTCAAAGTATTGGTCCCTGCAGTGCTTCATTGACAAGGGAACAAGGCATACAGCTTCAGAGACAGTTTTCCTCTACAAAGAAGAGGAGAAGAATAGTGCACCATGTACAGCTGAGGCACAAGACTTTACTTTTCTCTTTTACAAGACAGGTAATACACTTGCTTTTACACAATGCAATTTTATCTTATGTAATTATTTTCTTAGTAACGTTGTTCACACCAGAATTGTGCTGTAGGTACCAAGCTCCAATCAGTGAAAAACTTTAAGTAATGCATTGGTGTGTTGTTCTTCTTTCTTAAAAGTTCTGTTTTCTGCTGTTCTCATGATTATCACGGTAAAAAGTGGCCTCAGGCAGCTCGAGTGCGATTTTGGGCTCAGTTGCAATAATCAGCAGAGAATGAGGTTTATTTACACTGTAAATAAAAGCTCTCTTTTTCACAGTTGCATTTAATTTCATAGTGTTCATATACATTTACAACGATATTACAGTGTAGAGGTAGATTTTAAAGATCAGGCGTCCTCGTGGTGTGTGCCGCTTAAATATCACTGCTGTCTGGTCAGAGCTTGGCTCGCTTTGTATATGTGGAATGGCTGCAGCACTGTAGGTTCTAGATTCAAGTGTCGTTATGTACTCCTTCCATTTCATATCGCTTTGTAATGTTATGTTTAGCTACTTAATACTTATGTAACTGTGTCTAGCCGTACATTACTAATGTTGCATTAAAACAATATGGAATTGTTGTTCCTATTCCTCTGCATTACCTTACATTTTCATACATTTAGGTCAAGATACTATTCATCACACCAACTAGAAATTTTATCTAAGTCAACTTGCACCCTCGTTTAGTCACTCAACGATGACACCTGCCCACACACCATAGTGTCATCAGCAAACAGTCGTAGGTAGCCGCATAAGGTTTAAGCTAGTGAGATAGTGATACGCACATATACAGATGGTGGTAGTATCACGTAGTCAAGGTGTAAAAGGCAAATGCATTGGCGGGGCTGTCATTTGCACTCAGACAATTCAAGTGAGAACGTTTCCAACGTGATTATGGCAGCACAACAGGAATGAGCGCAGCCGGAATAGAAGTTGAAGCTAGACGCATGGGACATTCCACTTCGGATATCGTTAGGCAGTTCAGTATTTTGAGATCCACAGTGTCAAGAGTGTGCTGAGAATACCAAATTTCTAGCATTACCTATCACCACAGACAATGGCCTTCAGTTAACGACCTCGAGCAGCAATGTATATGTAGAGTAGTCAGTGTTAATACACAATCAACACTGCTCAAAATAACCACAGAAATCAATGTGGGACGTTTGACGAACGTATCCGTTAGGACAGTGCGTCGAAATTTGGCGTTAGTGGGCTATGGCAGAGGAAGACCAAAGTGAGTGCCTTTGGTAACAGCATGGTATCACCTGCAGTGACTCTCCTAGGCACGTGACCTTGTAGGTTGGACCGTAGACGACAGTAAAATCATGACCTGGTCAGATAAGTCCCGATTTCAACTGGTATGAGCTGATGGTATGGTTCAAATGCGGCGCAAACCCCATGAATCCATGGACACAAGTTGCCAACAAGACGCTGTACAAGCTGGTGGTGGCTCTATAATGGTGTGGGCTGTGTATACATGGAATGAACGGGTCCTGTGGTCCAATTGAACCAATCATTGACTGTTAATGGTTAAGTTCAACTACTTGGAGACCATTTGCAACCATTCATGGACATGATGTTTCCAAACAACGATGAAATTTTTATGGATAACAATGCGCCATCTCACGGGGCTACAGTTGTTCATGAACATCGTGGACAATTCGAGCGAATGATTTGGCCACTCACATCGCCAGAAATGAATCCTGTCGAATATTTATGGGACATAACCCTGCAGTCAGTTCATGCAGAAAATGTTGCAGTGGCAGCATTTGCGCAATTGTAGACGGCTATAGAGGCAGCATGGCTCAATATTTCTGCAGCGGACTTCCACCTGCTTGTTAAGTCCCATAGTGCTCAGAGCCACTTCCACCTGCTTGTTGATTCCATACCACGTCGAATTGTTGCACTAGACTGGGAAAAAGGACGTCCAATGCAACATTAGGGACTATCACCTGACTTTGTCACCTCAAGGTGAGTCTGAAGTTAGGCAACCCTAAATTCAAATAAATAGTGTGATGGAAAATTGAGTATATAACCAGCAGGAATGTTTATGTTAGCAATGGATGACCTTGTGGGAGACGAATAGCATGTGGTATCAAAGCAGTTTCCTGCACTTTTGATGTCAGTGTCGAGTTAGGCATGTGCAGACGGACTTGCATTTTTCCCTGACTGGACGTGTGTTCGTTCTTGAAAATTGAAGTTCTTCAAATCGCAGTCTTTCTTAAAATCTGAGAATGGCTTTAGGATAGCTTTATCTGAAATAAGGGTAGCTAACAAATCAACGAGTTCACACATAGTCGCCAGGTTGTGACAAACTGCTAATGTGATTGAATGTGAACTTTTCAGCAGATCTCTGATATTAAGTGATGCCCCATTGGCAAATGTCCCTGCATGCTTGCTGCGATCGCTAAGACGCTGGACACGAAAATTGTGCCAGCGAATTGCAATCTCTTACAGGAATGTTTGTAGAGCTACAAAGAAGTTGCAATTCCGGCTGTAATTCATTTACATTTTGCTTGAACTTCGAGATCAAGTAGAGAAAAAGGACTTCATTACTGCCAATGGTTTTTGCGTTTTATTGTCAATAATTTTTGGGTGTTGGGTTATGTTTCCTACTCTGATGAAGAATGTTTTCATCTAAGTGACCATGTAAAGAGCCAGAACGACCGATATTGGAGTTCATAAAAGCGTCGCTTTTCCATGAGTCCCCTTTACAGAAGGCTGAAACTTGGTGTGCAGTTTCGCACAAAAGAATTGCAGGCATGCTTTCTTTACTCAGAAACGGTGACAGCTGACAGGTCATAATCATGCAATTCATAGCGTTGTTAGAGGCTGATGAACGACACTGCTAGTTGCAGCAAGATGGTGGAACAACGCAATGGCGAGTTCTTGGGAAACCGTCATTTCAGGTTATCCATGGCTGCCTGGATCTTCAGATTTATCTTCCCCCAACTCCCTTTTCTGGTGACATCCGAAGGATAACATCTATAAGAACAGCACTAACACAATCGGATAGGGTTTGTCGAACACGAAGACAAGCAGTAGAAACTCTTGTCGTGTGCAGGAGACATTATCCTGATGAAATATAAGCCCATAATGGCTTGCCATGAAGAGCAGCAAACTGCCGCGGAGAATATCAGGAACTTACTGCTGTGCTGTAAGAATACCAAGGATGACAACCAAAGGGGTTGAATGAAATGGCATCCTAGACCATCACTCCAAGATGTTTGTCCATAGAAGAGAATAGAATAGAATAATTTTTATTGTCATTAGGCCATTAAGCCAATACACAAAGTCATACATATAATACAATATAATTAATGTTGCAATAGAATAAAGGTTTGTTATTACAGTGAAATACAATATTACAATTGATGAAATCCTACACAGTCATACTTATAACACAATATAATTCCTGTTGCAAAAGAGCAATAGATTTGTTATAGCAGTATAATATTACAATTGACAAGGTCATACATATAATACAATATAATTCATGTTGCAAAAGAACAATAGGTTTGTTATTACATGGTTATATTACAATTGGTAAAATCCTACAAAGGCATACTTATATTACTATAGAATTCCTGTCATGGTGGGCGACAGTCAGTTTGGTATCCCGACGTTGCTCAGGACATATCCAGATACGTCTTCACTAGTCATTGGGTCTCAGTTCGACAATTCTATCCCAATCAGTAAGATTTCCAGCTACAATGACCAGGAAAGACCCGTATGGAGACACAGCACCCTTAAAGCACAATGGTATGTCGATGATATTCTGTGCTCTGGTTTGTTTCCCGTTCATGGCGAGCCATCCGGGCCTTACGTTTCATTAAGTTAGTGCCCACTTGCACGTTTGGGCCCTCCAACCAGCTCGGGATGTTGACGATCTAACGTGCCAGTTGGATAGAATATGGCATGATATCCATCAGAAGGACATCCAAAAGCCAAATTGTCACAACACATTATCAACTTGCTCAGGTTGTGAAGCGCTTTCTCTTGAAAGAAACATCTAGTTTTTCTGAAGTTATAATCATCTGTTTGTCTGTACATGTACATCATATCTACGGATTTCCACCCTCTACATGTAATTCCTTGTAGTGCGTCGTTGTTTTTTTTTGTCTTAGAATGTATACTGTGAGTTTATACATTATAAGTAGATTAATAAAAATTTGAATTTTTTGAATTTTGGGTTGTGTAACTTCTGGCTAGCCCTGTATATAGCCTGGGACACTCCTGATGTACCCAAGTCTGTGAAGAACACTCGCCATTGAGAACAACATACTGGGTTCTATTACTTATGAAGTCTCTGGGCTTATCACATATCTGGCAACCAAATAGATATGCTTGGGCTTTCGCTAACTGTGCAGTGGGCCATCTAGGTGTATGGAATCAGCCTGTTTCCTTTCATCGATAGTACACATGTTATCACATAAGAATATGGCAAGCTGAGTTTTGCATTAGCGATGCTCTCTAAATCCATCTCTGTCTCGCTGAAATTTATTATATTCAGACTCATAATATGTTCAATAACCATGCAGCAAACAAATGTTATGGATATTCGTCAATAATTCTTTTACCCTCCTTATACACAGGAGTCACCTGCTTTTCCACTCCCTTTCTTTTGGTACGAACATGTATATTCTCTGAGTACAGCCCAAAATACTTTTTTGCACTCCACTATGATGCTTTTAATAGTGGGTAGTCCTCTTACAAATTACTATGAAAATAGAACTGTTGTGCAGCCCAAAGGAGTTATTTACATGCAGGTTGAAAGGACCCTACACGTGCACCAATTTATAGCTCAACCAAACAACTGTGAGGCAACCTTCACATGTCCCAAATAAAAACACGCAGAGTTCACAATGGGACACTGTAACTATCACTGGCTACATGTGTTTGTTATGTTTGATGAGATTAATATACTCGAGGTGCTGCTTGGTACAACAAAGATGAAAGAACCTGGATTTGGCTTGAGTTTTGGAAGTGAAAAGGTGACAGAGAGCTTTGGGAAAAGAAACAGCTTCCTGAAGGGAAAAAGGTTAATTCATGATTCATTACTCAAGGAGCTAGGATCCAACAATTTTCGAAATTATTTAAGAATAACTATGACCCCTTCAGCAACTAAAAAGATTATATTTGATGTTAACAAATTGTGATTTTTCTGAACCACATTTCTAGCCATTTCCAGTCTGCATTTAGATTCTCTTTCTGTCTCCTTCGGCCATTGTCAGCTGTTTTGCTGCCCAAATAACATAATTAATCGACTTCATTATTAATCTAATTCCCTATATCCTTGGCTGATTGAAATCAGAAACATCCCATTATTGTTGTTTTAACCTTTTTTTCAAGAGATTACAGTATCCATTTTGTTGAACTGTTCTTCCAAGTCCTTGGCATCTCTGACAGAATTGCAATGTTATCAGTAAACATCAAAGTTTCTATTTTATCTCTATTAATAGTAATCCCTTTTCAAAATTTCCCCGTGTTTTCCTTTACTGCTTGGTTAATGTACAGGTTGAATAATGTAGGAGATCAGCTACAACTCTGTCTCACTCCCTTCCAATTACTGTCTTCCTTTCACATCCTTCGATTCTCATGACTGATATCTGCACAAGTTGTAGATAAGCTCCCTGTATTTTATCCATCTTGCCTTCAGAATTTCAAAGAGTGTATTCCAGTCATCATCGTTACAAGCTTTCTCTAAATATATAAATGCAATTAATATAGCTTTGTCTTCTTTCAGTCTGTTTTCTAAGAACCAAAACTGTGGAACCCGAACTGTTTTTTCCTGAGGTCAGCTTCTACAAGTTTTTCCATTCTTCTGAAAATAATTTGTGTTATTATGTTGGAACCATGATTCATTAACGTGATGGGTTGGCAATATTTACATTTATCAGTCTGAAACTTCTTTGGAATTCCATTTACTAAACACTTCTTCGAATCTGAGGGTGTTTTACCTATCTCATATGTCTTACAAACCCAGTGCAGTAGTTTGGCTATTGTTAATTCTCTAAAGGACTGCAATAATTCTGAGGGCATGATGTCTTCTCCAGGTGTCTTGTTCTGACGTCTGGCTTTCAGTAATTTGTCTAAATCTTCTTGCAGTATCATGTGTAAATCTTTACTTCCTCTTCCTTTTCAGTGGTATTGTCACTAAGTTTGCTTACCTTGTATAGCCCTTCTACACATACCTTCCACCTTTGAGTCTTTCCTTCTCTGAATAGTACTGGCTTGCTATTTAAGCTCTTGGTATTTGTACAACTGCTTCCCTTCCCTTCAAAAACCTTTTTACTTTTCCTGTATGTGAGGTCTGTATTTCCCATTTTCATGCAAGCATCTGCAGCTTTCCATTTCTCCTCTAGCTCTTCCTGCTTTGTCATTTTGTGTTTTCTATCCACCTATTTTTTTGGTTTCTCTATTCTTTTTGCGTGTTTTGTTTGTTGAATTTTTATATTTTCTCGTTTCATCAGATTCAGTGTATGTGTTGTTGTCTTTTTGCCTGTCTGATTCTGTGCTGCATCCACTTTAACAGGTCCCTAAACTACCCATTCATCCTCTATTGTTTCCTTTCCTTGTTTCAGTCAGTAGTTCTGCAATATCCCTTTGAAACCCTCTTCAAACCCTGTAACTTTCAGTATATAACTCTTCTACCTTTCTGCTGTTTCTTCAGTTTAATCTGCATTTCATAACCAATAAATCGCGATAATAGTACATAACTGCCCCTAGTAATGGATTGCAGTTTAAAATATGGTTCTGAAATCCCTATTTTGCTATTAAATCTATGTGAGACCATCCAGTGTCTCCAGGTCTCTTCCATGTATGCAACCTTTCTACAGGTTTCTTAAACCAAGTGTGGGCAATGACTGACTTAAGCTCTGCACAAAATTGTACCAAGTGGCTTCTCCCTTTCATTTCTTTTCCCTAGTCCAAGTTCTCCTACAATTTTTCCTTCTCTTCCTTTTCCTATCACTGAATTACAGTCCTTCACCTCAATTAAATTTTCACTTCCCTTAACAATCGGAATTATTTATTTAATCTCATTATGCGTTCTTTCAAATTCATCTGTGAATCTGCTACACATAGAAACTGATACTACTGTGGTGAGTGTTATCTTGTTGTTTATCTAACTGCTGTAATGTTTCCATTATACTGTTTGTAGTAGCTATCCTACATCCCTTTTTTCTTATTTATAATTAGACGATGGAACTCCCTTGTACCTGTTTTGGATTTTATGTTGATGACCCTGACTTCACTTGAACAGAAGCTTAGTTCTTCCTGCTACCACTCTTTCCTAATTCCCACTATGTCTAACTTCAATTTGCTCATCTCTATCTTCATATACTCTAATGCACCTACCAAATTGAGAGATATAATATTCTAACCTGTGGAAAGCCACATTTGTTTTTCATAATAATAACATTCTCATGAGCAGTCCTCCCCTTGAAATCCATATAGAGGACTATTTTGTCTCAGAAACATTTTACCCAAGAGAATGCCATCACCACTAGACTATATATTACAGTTCCTGCCCTGAGGAAAAATAATAAGTATAGTTTACCACTGCCAAGCACAATGCCAAAGTCATGTTGGTTAGTGACAGAAGACCAGATCAGTCAGTCATTCAGACTGTTTCCTCTGAAACAACTGAAAATGCTTCTGTCTCTCTTCAAGGTTCATAATTATAACAGTCTGCCTTTTCCATAGATATCCTTCAGATGCCACTGTACCTGTGGTATGGCAATCTGTATTGCTGACGAATGCATACTATCACTTCATCATGATGGCCATGATTCATGTCATGTGGGGTGAAGGAATTAGGTTATCTGTTCCAAACTGACAGTTCTAGCTGAGTGTCAATAGGTGGTTGTCCAATAGTGTATTCAGTCATGTGGACAACTAAATTTGCCACTATTTATATATCTATGGACATTGATGAAAACCAAATGACCTTCTTTCTGTTTTTCATGTTGACTGACATTGATAATTTGTCATATCATGTAGGACTGATCCAAAAATAATTTACGAATTTTTTGGGGGGAATATGATTCCGATTCCAGTCAGTAAAACTGACCTACAACCATTTCATGCTCAATATACTTTTCCATTTTCTGTTGTTTGAAATAATATAATCGTGGCACACGTATTCTTTTGGGTGTTCGACCTTGTATAATCGCGTTGCCAGCTGATAACATTGACAAAAATATTGATGGTATGTGTTGTTTCAATATATTGATGGTCAGACAAATAAGTATTGTCTTCAGATAGTGAAATGTTCAGCATGGAACACTAAAATACAGTATACGAAGTTCGAGGGTCACATTACTATTTGGAAGAAGAGAACAACAGCAGTGCTCGTAGTAGCCTGACAATGTACTTCGAATATGGGAAAATATGGCGCGAAAATGCTTTTAGCAATAAGAGTGTTAGATGATAATATTTTTCATTTTCATTTTATGGGTGGGCCTCTAGGCCAATGGTAAATTGAATGACTAAAAATATGTTTGTGACCTTTGATTGTAGTATATCCATCAAATCTCAATCAAAAACTAAGATTAACTTCTGCTAGGTGGGATTCACACATGTAAAATTTTGTAAGTAATATCACGGTCATCTTTTGATTGTAGAATTATTTGCTGCCTTTCAAATGCTGCTATTATTGTAAGATGCATGAGCCCCAAACATATGCTAGCTGCAGGCCTGTGCTTTCCCACTACTTTCCAGCTCTGCGCTTCAAAGTGGGATCTATATGGCAGCTGTACCACATAAATGCTTGAATGGTAGAAGTACACTTCACAGCCAGCACGAAGTGAGTGGTACACAGCATCCACTGGCATGCACATTTACTGTTACGCCAAATTCTGGCAATGGTGTGAAAGCGCATCGAAAAGAGGCAAACAAAACGGTGCAGGTTCGGCATTGGTACCATGCAGATGTGTATTCTAGGAGCCTGATTCTGCTAGCCATGTCCATATGACTTGCCACCAGTGTACATGTAAAGTTAATTTGGTGTCGGCAGTTTTGTTTACGTTTCGTAACATCCGCAAGGTAAATGTTGCCCCACTGTACGACATTCGATCCAAACTATTTGTATTAATGCCATACACTGCAGTCACTCAATTGTGAATGCATAGACATTAAAGAACAGAACATATTGTCAGTTGGTCATGTACTGATTAAGGAAGAATAAATATTGTCAAACATACTTTTTTCAATTTACCTTTGCCTCTTTTCAGGACGTGGTGCATGGGTGTGACAGTAGAGCTGGCTTACTGCCTGACTCACTTGTAAGTAGCCATCTCCACATGGTTCTACTTCTGTTTCATTTCTTTTATTTGACCTTAGTATCCCTGTCAATCCATCTCAGGAAGCTTTCTGGGTGAATGCCACGAGAAGGAAATATTAGAAACTGACCAAACATTGCAAAATATGTTCACATTATTTTGGGAACGGAACTTCAGTATTGTTAGTTCATATTAAGGAAAATGCTGCATTATGAAAGAAGGCTTTTCCTATCACTTACTTTTCTTCATGGTTATTCGAAATGTATAACAAGCAGAAAGTTACATTAACGAAGCGAAATGCATCGTGTTACTGGATCAAATAGGTATTTAAGTCCAGAAAAACGTCTGAAAATTCCTTCTTGATGCTATGTTATTCACGACAGCTGTGTAACAGATTCAGTTTAAAATAATTGTTGTTTGCACACGACAGAAATTAAGAACAATGAATACTCCTTTACAGAGCATAGGGGAATGATGTGGGAGACCCCGCACCGCCGTACTAGGCAAGTTCCTAGTGAAGGTGGTCTGCCATTGCCTTCCTCCGACTGTAATGGGGATGAATGATCATGATGAAGACGACACAACAACACCCAGTCATCTCGAGGCAGATGAAAATCCCTGACCCCGCCGGGAATCGAACCGGCGACGTCGTGCTCGGGAATAGAGAACACTACCGCGAGACCACGAGCTGCAGACATTAAGAACAAAAGCGACCATAAACAACAGTCTGCTAATGTTCAGAGGCGTCTAACACAGAGGTGCCAGCTCCAATGCAACACATAGCGTAAGTCTGTAGCACCACAAATGATTAAACCTAGCAAGTGCCACAGCTTGTGGTTGGCATTCGGTGAAATAGGAAATCGATGACTGGCATTTTTCTGAAATCGAAATCGGTCACGTGTTGCTCTTACTCGCTACTTTTGAGACGCACTGTTGGATTCTCTATATTTGTGTTGTTCCCATTTTATAACTTGCATGTTATTACATTAGGCCATTTGCAGACAATGGTGCATATAACATTTATGACAAACACATCATTCGTGGCCTTGCGGTAGCGTTCTCGCTTCCCACGCACAGGGTCCTGGGTTCAATTCCCAGGGGGTTCAGGGATTTTTCCTGCCTCGAGATGACTGGGAGTTGCTGTGTCGTTTTCATCAACATCATTCATTCCCATTACAGTCGGAGGAAGGCAATGGCAAACGACCTCCGTGAGGACCTCACCAAGCCAGCGTCGTCCCCTACGCTTCTCGAAGTATAGGACCTCATCATCATCTAGGTATGATTTGTTATGATTAAATGCCAGTTAATAACACATAGGCTGTAAAAATCCAATTCAGATTTAACATGAACAGTAATAAAATCTGAAATTGTTTGAGATAGCTGTGGTCCTGTTATTTGAGACATGGAGCTGAAGAGTAGAAGGAAGCTGATATCGTGTCCTAATACAGGTTAATATTTTTTTCATCTTCGCATTTGTAACACGTTCTGAAATTTTCTTATTCATGTAACAGCAGTATGCCCTGCAATATTCGATATTATTTACATATAAGAGCAAGCTCTGACACTAATGAGTTTCTTATATTTTATGATTTCAGTCTGACTAAAAAGCAAAATGAAATTGGTAAAACAAGCAAAAGGGACATTTATGTTCCTTCTTGTGACAAAAATTTTACATTTTTTTCCGAACACGTCGCAAATTCGTAGGGTGATGTTAGGGAGGAACTGAAGAGTACATCTTAAATTGCCATGAATGAAATGAGCAGCAATCATATTCATAATCTTTCTTCTCACAAATATTTAGCTGGGATCGAATCCTTAACAAAGCTTTTTTAAATTTATCAGTCAAGACAAAGACCATACCACACAGTGAGTGAAGGACCACCTGATCAATTTCCAGTTGCATTTGAGTGGAGGGACGTTACATGACCGATTCTCGATTTCAGCCAAACACCAGCCACACACCATGGTATTTCCTGCAGCGCTCTCTCCCCTTATTACACCTCCAAAAAGCGAAAGACGTAATACATGTAAGTACAGGGTTATAAGTATTATGAATAATGCTTACGAATTCTACAGCAAAATAATAAATGAAAGGCTACAAAATATCTCTTTATTGGAGGAACAAGTGGGTTTCCAAAATGGAAAGTCATGCATAGGCAATGGTTTCGCACTGAAACAGAGTATACAAAAGAGATGAGAATTTAATTTGGAACCTCACATAGCTTTTCTGAATAATGAAAAATCATTTGGCAGAATTTACAAAGATAAGCTAAGGGCAATAATGGGTAAGTGAGGAACCCATAAACATCTGGTTCCAGTCGTAAAAACCTTTATATGAACATCACAAAATAACTGACATATGTAAAGAGATAACACCTGAAATACAAACAAATCAAGGAATAAAACGAAAGTGTAGCTTATTGCATCATTATTTATTATTTATTTATTTGACCTCCTGCAGCTAATGACCATTTATCCAACCTAAAGTTAAATAAGAAACATGTAATGGAAACAATAAATTGATGACATAAGTGACACATGTAGAACAACATTAACGATTAACATTGCTGTATTGGTATAAATATAGATATTTAGTGTACGTTTAATGAATTAATTGGACATTCTGTGTATCAGTTTTACGTGGCAGTTAAAAGATAAAATGAAAAAATACAAGCAGTTGTAATACAACTGTTAGGAGGCTACATTGAAATAATTATACCCATAAAATACATATAAACATAACAGTTAACATAGTTCCCAGTGCTTGGTTAATAAACCAACAGAACCAGTAGCCCATTTCAAGTATTTCAGATGTGACATATTGTTGGATTATATATTTGTGGAGTAAAATAACGCTGACAGAGAAGCACTATTTAGGAACAAATATTTTACTATATTAAATATGCTCCATGCACTTTTCAAAGGCGTACAACACGAAAGCATGTTGCACAGAACATATAGCATAGACACCTAGCCATGCGGGATTAGCCGAGCGGCCTAAGGCACTACAGTTGTGGACTCTGCGCCTGGTCCCTGCGGAGGTTCGAGTCCTCCCTCAGGCATAGGTGTGTGTGTTTGTCCTCAGGATAAGTTAGGTTAAGTAGTGTGAAAACTTAGGGACGGATGACCTTAACAGCTAAGTCCCATAAGATTTCACACACATTTGAACATTTTTTTAGACACCTAAGAATACAAATAATAGGCAGAGAGATCTATACACATGAGTTCACTTTCACTGATGCTATGACAAAGATCTTGTTCACCATATCCCAACACCACCCCTTGAAAAAATATTTTTATGACCTCACAATACTTTTGAACACTACAAAGCACTATGCATGGAACTTTGCATTGTTAAAACCATACAATTTTAGCAATTTCTGGAATTTGTCTTTATTGAGCTGTATGGTCAACAAATCAGAAAGCATTTCTTCTACACAAGTAGTTTATAGTAATATCCTTCTTTTTTAGATGGTACCTAATAAAATAGTGCCTAATATCAGTGTGCTTGGACCATACAATTTTTATTTGAATACTAAACTAACTTGATAGTTGCCATACATGAAATGTATTAACAGTTGCGAATATGGACAACCATCAACTGTGTAATGAAATTATGACAATGAAAATTTTTTTGGTCACTTTAGCATTTGGCCATTCAAGCATGATTCATGGCCAGACCCAAATTTCCATATGTCGTCAACCATGTGACTACAGCCTGTACCTGTACATCCATTACATACATTCCCATACAGGGGAGACATTTTACTGAAAGTCGCTCACCTGGTGTCAGCGGATAAATAAGATATTGCGGTGTTTGTGTTATTCTGAATTACGATACATGCATGTTTCAGAGAAACAGACATTGCTGTGACTACAGCCATTGTGAAATAAATGAAACATATTCACAGTTGCGAATATGGACAACCATGGAATGATGACAATGAAAATTTGTACTGGACGGGGATTCGAACCTGGCTTTCCTGCTTATTGCCATTTGGCTACCCAAGCATCTCTCACCGTCAGACCTAAACTTTCATATGGCATCAATCATGTGTCTACACATGCATCGTTTACACATTGCACAATAATTCCCTCTGGTTGGCTCAATAACCATATGTGGCATAGTTTCACCTATTAGTGTCCTTAAACGTAACATTCTTGTAATTTGAAAGACATTGCCATATACTCAACTGTAATGGTACCCAAAGACACTGTTCTTTGTTTCTTGCAAAATTGGGATATCAACCTCCCATTAACTTGAAACAGCTCCCTGCAATAGAATGTCTGTTATGCAGTTAGTTTCCCCAGTCTCCTCACAATAATACATCAGGTTCCTGTATTACAGTGCCTTAATTTGTATTTAAAATTCCTTTTAAATATCTAAATATTCTTTTGCCCCAATGTTTAAGTCTAGCGTCTTTGCAAAATATGCTCACAGTACTAGTAGCAAAGGTATTATCTGGCGTGAAGTTTGAGCTAAATATGAAAGACTCCCATTGACTCCATATAAGATACTTCCTATTTACACATTTCACGTTCTTCTGCTACTGAGAAGCTCACACTCTTTCCCACAGGTGAGAATACAGGCTTACAATTATTCTTGACAAATTTTTCTAGTATTCGCTTTGCATATATTGCTTGGACAACTGACAGTTCTTCTCCACTGTCAATTTTAATGATCTTCATTCCAACATATTTTTTCACTTCACCTGAATTGTGTATAACACATTCAGATTGAAGTTGTTTCCTGAAACTATTCATTGAATTTTGGCGTTTATCAAAATAAAAATACCATCATCCAGTATGGCCAACATTATAATTTCTTCTTCATTTCTTGTGTGTTATAATCCAGGACCAACTGCTGACTGATTCATGTTCATACTTCTTAATGATTTATGTGAGCACTGATTCCAACAATATCCACTCTGTTTAAGGCCATACACATTCCTTTTCAAACACCAGATTCTGTTCTTTTATTGAGTAGTTTTCAAGGCAAGTTTTCCTCTGGCGAAATCAAAAAAATTTCTTCCACCAGTTCTACATTGAGATATGTGGCCTTTACATCCAAATGGTGGATTGACAAATTTTCTTTCACAGCAATGGACAGGAGATATCTCAAAGAAGCACATTTCACTTCAGGTGTGAATACTTCTTTATAGTCTGTGCACTGTATCTGAGAGTAGCCTTTAACTATCAAACAAGCTTTAAAATTTGGTATTGCGTCTTCAAGATTTTCAATACTAAAGACCCATCTCGCTCATAATGGTTTCTTTCCTTGTGGTGCATCAATCGATTCATAAGTGTCATTATTGGAAAAAGAGAGTAATTCCTTTTCTGTAGCTTTCTTCCAATTACCTTCATTCACACTGGGCCAGGATCATTCAGCATTAAGAGGTTCAGTGTTAAATGTTTGAGCAGCCATATACATTTCATAATCTGGTAACAACTTATGTTCAAAAAAATGGTTCAAATGGCTCTGAGCACTATGGGACTTAACATCTGAGGTCATCAGTCCCCTAGAACTTAGAACTACTTAAACCTAAGGACATCACACACATTCATGCCCGAGGCAGGATTCGAACCTGCGACAGTAGCGGTCGCGCGGTTCCAGACTTCAGCACCTTTAACCACGTGGCCACACTGGCCGGCCAACATAGGTTCTATAGCATGTTATGAATGACGTAAATTTACTTCCTCTGTTGCTGGAGTCTCCTGGAACTCACTATCAATTTCATTTTCAATAAACATATCTGACTCAACCTGTACAACTCCTCCATGTCCTTTAGTTTCTAAATTAACTGTTTGTTTTGCATGTTCTTGGATATCTTCTTCAGGATTAACATCTACATATACTTTTTCACCATTTGTTTAATTTTCACCAGATTCTAAAAATATTACATCTCTGTTGGTTATTACCCTTTTGTTTTTAGAATTTATGAATGTGTAAGCTTTGGAACTTCGCAGTATCCAATAGAAATATATATTTCACATTTAGAGCCCCATTTGCTTCTAAGTTATTTGGGAACTTGTACCATGGCCTTACGGCCCATCTACATGCAATGGTCTCTCTGCACAAATGTGTGTGCACATCTCATCTGTGTGAACAGGATATTTGTGCAGATATGAGATGTGTGCATACCTGGAAGTTGGATTGGAGGTATGAACGAAGTTGCTCAAATCTGAGGGTTCAAATCACATCTCCGTAGACAAGTATGAGCATGCATACAGGAAATCACTGCAGACTTGTCCCACTAAAATGTGTTTGGTTACCTGTGTGTTCAGTCTGGTGTTTCTTGTCTGTGTGCATACTATGCACAGTGAATTTTAGAATGGCATATACACTACTGTGTTCTAGACAGATCAGTGACGAATTTATCGAAATGTATAGGAGTCTTGCATGTTGGGGAAAATTCAATCAAGGACTACAGCGATAGGGATAAGACGGCAGCTGCTTATAATTCTTTAACACAGAAATTACAAGCAGTTGACTCTATGACAAACAGAGAAATGGTACACAAAAAAAAGAAGAAAAAATCGTTGCGAACTCTTTACTGCAAAGAGCTAAGCAAAGTAATGAAATCTCTTCGATCTGATGTGGGCGGATTGCTGGCATACTTTGACTCAGTATTGTCCTCTGCACAAATGTAATGTGGGGTAGGCCCTATTTCTTACAATGAAGAGTGCAGTTAGAACATTGTGTTAAGCTGATAATGGAAGGTCTTGGAACAGAGCCTTCAGGGACACAGTTATCATTATACTTCTTTTAGTTCCTGATATAATTCGTGACCCATAACAAAATTGATTTAAAGATGAAGTGTAGCATTCACAATTGGAATACTAGAAATAAAGCTTTCTGTAGTACTAGAAGTAAAACTTTCCACATATACTATGAATCACTGTTCAGAAAGGAATTTTACATTCTGGTGCTAAAGTTGCTGATAGACTTCATACAGGGCATTGAAAATATCGACTTAGAAACAAACTTAACTATAGTTCATTGGCCACATGTATAACTTAAAGAATGTACTGTGTCTGAAACATGTCTAAAACTGTAAAAATATTATCTGAAAAAATGTTGTCTGTAACTTGTCACAATTCATGTGCTGGTACTGTACTTTACTTGCCTTCATTAAACAATCCTTCAGGACAGTGTAAATAGCTCATATGTGTTGGGCTTGATTTTGCTCAATGCTCATTTCTAAATTGCAGCAGCAAAGTCTATAAATTTGGAGCAGCTATCTCCAGAAATCTTAACGCTACCACCAGCCATTCATGTGGAGAATTGCTCTCCTCATGCAAGCTTTTTTCTATATTACACTAGGAATTATGACTGTCAAAAGATAATTACACATTTCTAAATCCATTCTGAAAGAATTACACTGCTTGTCAAGTTAGTCCCGAAGATCACGAATTAATTTTTGTGCAAAACCTGCCTCCAGTTAAGCAGCCACTGTGTAAGCCATATTGGTTTGTCTTTCTGCTCATGGCATTATTTTTATTTCAACACATCCTGTGAACACAGACTCTAACTGAATTTCCTCCATTTCTGAATAAATGAAATAAACTTTGATGTTACTGTAAGATGGTGTAGTCGTTTATCACTGAAATTTCTTTTCTACATCAACAGATGGTAGGCGAACAGCAGATTGGAACTTGTATGTAATGAAAACCACACACCGAATTTGTAGCGATCTATTACATGCATAGACATTTGTGCAGGTAGCTGTGGAGACAGGTCGTTGTATGTGGACTGGTCTTTATATCCAAAAATCTATAGATTGTCTACATTAGGTTTCTTTCCAGTCCAAGCTTAATATGGACTCTTGTCTGGTACAGCTTTAGTAGTATATAAACTGCAGTTGATACTGCTTCAGACCAATTACATCTTGGTAATCCTGCATTCTTTAACATGTTCCTTGCTTTCTCTGCAATTGTTGTGTTAGACCATTCCGCTACTCCGCTTTGAGCAGAATTATAGCGAATTGTAGTTTGCTGTCTGATTCTACATTCACTCAGTTGTTTCCTAAACTGTTTATTGGCATTTTCTGTATCACTGTGTGATCTGATAACTTTTATCCTCTTTATTAGTCTGTCTTTCAACCATAGAGTGAATACTGGCAGTTATTTCCCTCACTTTGTCCTTAAGGAAATAAACATCGGTATACCCAAAACAACCATCACTGAAGGCAAGGAAATAACACCTGCCTCCTATAGATTCTTCTTCAATAGGCCCGTCAGCATCTCTGCATACCAACTGTAAAAGCTCAGTAGATCGGATTTTCCTTCTTTTAAAAGATACTCTGCCTTGCTTTCCTTGTATGCAAATTTTTCAAGACAAGTTACAACTGTTATCCACCTTTATCTCTGTTGCAACACATTTTAACAAGGCCATACTTTTCCTGTTAAGATGTCTGAGTCTTCGATACCATAAAATACTTTTTGCACAATATATGGCATATTTCTAACTTGAAGAACATCTAATTTAGAAATACCCCTTTCTTTACTTGCTGTAGCTATCACACTACCACGCTGATCAATTATTTCTGCAACATTTAAGTAAAAAATTACCTTGTTGCTCTTATTCACTACTTCACTCACTAAAAGCAAATTTGTAGTAACATTCTTTAAGTAATGTATGTTATTCTGAGAATCCTAGAAAATTCAGATTAAAGTTCATCTTTCCTACCAGTTCACAATGTAACTGAAAATCATCCATGCTGAAACACTAATGATTATTTTTGGTGAAATAGCGCGTAAAACTAATTTGGTCTTTGGTAAAATGCATAGATGCTCCAGAATACAAGAAACAATCTGTACTCTTGCTTTCAGTTTTACCATAATAATAATATGCAGTAAGTACTTTAACTTTTATGCTGTAGCTTCTAAACTGGTACCCCTGAACTCTCTAAGCCCATTACCATGGAAGAGTACTTATCAGGTAATGCCGCTAGTAACAAAGTATCAATCCCTTCTCCAGCAATATCAAATCCTATATATTTTAGAAAATGCGAAATGGAGATGATTTTGTTTACAAATTCATCAACATTTTTACATTCGTGTAAATGTATGATGGTAAGATCTCTTAGCAAACCCACTTTTGCAGTTAAATTGTCCCATACTTTCTTGACCATACTTGCCTTTTGTAGATGAATATTACTTTCGGGATCGACTAGAAGAATTAATTTACATTTTGTTTTACGATCTTTTTTCTAGAAACCTGAATCTGTGAGCGTCAAGGTTCCATCAATGATATCCCCAAGGTCGACCAACTGTAGATAAGCTTCTTCTGGAGTTCTACTGGACGTGTGTTCGTTCTTGAAAATCGAAGTTCTTCAGATCGCAGTCTTTCTTAAAATCTGAAATGACTTTAGGATAGCTTTATCTGAAATAAGGGTAGCTAACAAATCAACAAGTTCACACATGGTCGCCAGTTTCACGAAAACTGCTAATGTAATTGAATGTGAACTTTTCAGCAGATCTTTGATATTAAGTGATGCCCCATTGGCGAATATCTGCGCATGCTTGCTGCGTTCACTAAGAAGCTCGACACGAAAATTGTGCCAGCGAATTGCAATCTCTTACAGGAATGTTCGTAGAGCTACAAAGAAGCTGCAATTCCGGCGGTAATTCATTCACGTTCTGCTTGAGCCTCGAGATCCTAGTTGAGGAAAAGGACTTCATTACAGCCAATGGTTTTTGCGTTTTATTGTCAGTAATGTTTGGGTGTTGGGTTATGTTTCCTACTATGATGAAGAATGCTTTCATCTAAGTGACTATGTAAAGAGTCAGAACGACCGATATTGTAGTTCAGAAAAGCGTCGCTTTTCCATGAGTCCCCTTTACAGAAGGCTGGAACTTGGTGTGCAGTTTCGCACAAAAGAATTAAGGCGTGCTTTCTTTACTCAGAAACGGCGACAGCTAATTGTTAGCAGGTCATAATCGTGCAATTCATGGCGTTGTTAGAGGCTGATGAACAACACTGCTAGTTGCAGCAAGATGGTGGAACAACGAAATGGCGAGTTCTTGGGGAACTCATCATTTCAGGTTATCCATGGCCTGCTGGATCTTCAGATTTATCTCCCCCCGACACTCTTTTCTGGGGACATCCGAAGGATAGCATCTATAAGAACAACATTAACACAATCGGATAGTGTTTGGCTAACACAAAGACAAGCAGTAGAAACTCTTGTCGTGTGCAGGAGACATTATCCTGATGAAATATAAGCCCATAATGGCTTGCCATGAAGAGCAGCAAACTGCCATGAAGAATATCGTCGACTTACCGCTGTGCTGTAAAAATGCCATGGATGACAACCAAAGGGTTTGTTTGAATTGCATCCTAGACAATCAATCCAAGATGTTTGTCCGTAGAAGACAATAGAATAGAATAATTTTTTATTGTCATTAGGCCATTAAGGCAATAGACAAAGTCATACATATAATACAATATAATTAATGTTGCAATAGAATAAAGGTATGTTGTTACAGTGAAATACAATATTACAATTGATGAAATCCTACAAAGTCATACTTATAAAACAATATAATTCCTGTTGCAAAAGAGCAATAGATTTGTTATAGCAGTATAATATTACAATTGACAAGGTGATACATATAATACAATATAATTCATTTTGCAAAAGAACAATAGGTTTGTTATTACATGGTTTTACTACAATTGATAAAATCCTACACAGGCATACTTATATTGCTATAGAATACCTGTAATGGTGGGCGACAGTCAGTTGGTATCCCAACGTTGCTCAGGACGTCTCCAGACACGTCTTCACTAGTCATTGGGTCTCAGTTCGACAATTCTATGCCAATCAATGAGATTTCCGGCCACAATGATCAACAAAGACAGGTATGGAGACACAGCACCCTTACAGCACAATGATATGTCGATGGTATTCTGTGCTCTGGTTTGTTTCTCCTTCATGGGGAGCCATCCTGGCCTTATGTTTCATTAAGATAGTGCCCACTTGCATGTTTGGGGCGTTGTGGACAGGACCCTCCAACCAGCTCCGGATATTGACGATCTATCAGTCTGCAAACAAGACGTCAACATTCAGATGAATCAGTAAGAAAATTAGTCTACAATAATATGCTCAAATATGTCGTAATAAAGTGACTAATTTTATAGTAAGAATTACAGTGGCAAGACCCTTCAAGAAACAGTATTATGAGATGTTACAAGATAGTAGAATGAATGAAAGCTCCATAATTACACAGAATCATGATTGCAATCTTTTATTTATTTATTAACCATTGTTGTGATGCATTATATGCACCTTGCAAGATATTTCAACACACGTTTCATGGTTATTTTTATTGTTGAAATACATAGGGCATTACAGACATTAAGACTGGTCATTACGATAATACCAACAAAAGCCACTAAATCGCAGGCCAATCAAAAAGTCGTGAATTCTCGGACTGTAACATAAACTGTTCGAATAGTTTGAGTCACATTCCAACACAGCCCTAGAATTCAACGCAAATGTGTATTGAGGCCAGATCACACTGGCCATCACATCACATCCTGTCCCATCAAAACATTCTGCAATGCATTTCAAATGGTGGCATCTGCACAAGCCATCCCATCCCATCCCATCACATTATCGTCAAGGTTTCTGTGAAGAAAGTTTTGATGGCTGATATCTTCTGTTCATTGCTGACCACGTGACTGTCAAGCTCATTTCCTCCCGATATGAGGCCATGGGCAGATCTCCATATTTCCTTTTGTCAAATTTTTTGTGGTTGATATCAGTTGTTTGTTTATGTATAAAACATTCTCGGTATTCTTGCCACGTCAGTTCTAGATAAAATCTCAAGCTTTCAACGATTACCTCCATCGTCATCGTCAGGAGCTGACTGTCTCCACTGCTGCTACGGTAGCCTCTATATAGCCCGAAGACGGCTTCTGATTGGTTGGCTTATGACTGGTCGGCGAATACGTGCTGCTGTCTCAGACGGTGTTACTGTGTGCGCCGGTGGCGCCACCGCTTCCGTTTGAACGTAAACCTTGGAAGGAATGTCTTTGCTGCTTCTCTGCATCAAGTGCTCGTTTCCACGCACAGCTCAGATGGTATCCACTATCATGGTTAAAGTTCTTTTGGCTCATTCTTATTTCAACAGCCTCCTTAATAACAGAATCCCAGTACGTGGAGTCATGGGACAGAATTTTAGTTTCATCGAACAATATTTTATGTTTGTTCATGATGCTGTGCTCCGCAATTGCCGATTTCTCCAGTTCTCTATTTTTAATATGGCGTTGGTGTTCTGCACAGCGGTCGGAAACGGTATGTATCGTCTGACCTATATAATTGCATCCACACTCACAGGGTATATTATAAACTCCAGAGACCCTGAGGCCAAGATTGTCCTTAACAGGGCGCATCATCTCCTTAATTTTCTTAGGAGGACGAAAAATCGGTCTTATACCACATCTACGCAGGACTCTTCCTATTTTGCTGGAAATTGCGCCACAAAAAGGAACAACCGCAATCGCTATTTCATCCTGTGAGGTCGCAGCATTTTTACGTTTCCTTCTTTTGGAGAACGCTGCCTTTATATCGCGTGCACCATAGCCATTCTTTCAGAACATGTACTTCAGGTGGTTAATCTCGGACCTTAAGTGGTCCTCGTCAGAAGCAGTTTTGGCTCTATATACCAACGTGTTCAAAACGGCTTTCTTCTGAGCAGGATGATGGAAACTCTGTGCATTCAGGTATAAATCAGTATGCGTCGGCTTACGGTAAACAGAGTGGCCGAGACGCCCGTCCGCCTGTCGTTCTACTAAAACGTATAAGAAAGGTAGTCTCCCTTCCTTCTCCATCTCGACAGTGAACTGGATGTTCGAGTGGATGCTGTTCATGTGTTCCATGAATTGTTCGAGAGCTTCTGCACCGTGTGGCCAGCTCATAAATGTATCGTCAACGTAACGAAAAAATAAGGATGGACGGAGGGGAGCCGAATTTAATGCACGTTCTTCAAAATTCTCCATAAAAATTTAGCCAGTGATGGAGACAACGGAGAGCCCATCTCCATACCGTCTGTCATTTCATAAAATTTATTACCATACAAGAAGTAGGTTGTCGTCATCACATGCCAGAACAACTTTTTAGTTTCAGGAGGAAAAAGATACGCCAGCATTTTCAAAGTGTCCTCCACAGGAACTTTTGTGAACAGCGATACCACATCCAGGCTGACTAAAATGTCATTTGGGCCAACTCTAATCTCTTTGATTTTCTCAATGAACATCTGGGAGTTTTTTATGTGATGTTCACACCGGCCGACTATAGGAGTCATCAACTTTGTTAGGTATTTAGCCAGCTTATAAGTAGGAGAACCAATTGCACTGACAATAGGTCTCATGGGAACATTATTCTTATGGAGCTTCGGTAGTCCATACAACCTGGGCGGTCTAGGAGCTCGGATTCTGAGATTTTTTGTACTATCGTCTAACAGCCCGGAATTCTTCAGTAACTTCATGGTTTTTCTGCTGTACATCAAAGTTGGGTCCCGTTTAAGACACTTATACATACTGTCCTCCAACAGTGATGTCATTTTTCTATGATATTTAGTAGTATTAAGGACCACAGTGGCATTTCCTTTGTCAGCTGACAATATGACAAGAGCTTCATCCTCCCGAAGTAAACGGAGCTCCTCCCTCTCCTTTCTACTGATATTAGACCTGGGAGGCTTAGCTGAGGCCAAAAAGCGACTGGTAACAAGTCTCACTTTGTCGGCGTCGTCCTGTGCAAGATGCCGAACAGCCCGTTCTACTTCACTGATAAGATCCACGATGGGTATAGTACGTGGTGTAGGAGCAAAATTCAAACCTTTATTAAGGGCCGAGATGGCTCCTTTGTCCAGGTTCTTGCCCGACAGGTTGACGACAGTGCATGCTGTTTCGTACGATGACTCTGATCTTTGCACAGGTGCAAGACGCTCAAATTTCTTTACTTGTCTAGCAGATGTATTGCTAAGATGAGCTCTTTGATGAGCAGCCGTCGTCATATCGACCCACTTCCAGTCAAACGGCGAGAGAACTGTAGATAATTGTAACGACTTACCAAGTATGGTAAACAGAAATCGCAATTGTTTGTGCTATCCACATAATGGCTAACCATTTTAATAATTGTTTGTGGAATTGCTCGACTCTTCCATTTCCTTCAGTGTGTGCTGGCGTAGTCATTAATTGAGTTATTTGCATGATTTTACAAGTCTGTTTAAGTAGTTCAGTCATAAAATTCGTTCCTTGATCACTCATTATACTTAATGGTGATACAAACTTAAGAATCCATTCGTTTGCAAAAACTTTAGCTATAGTCTCTGCACTCTGATCAGGTATTGGTATCATGAGAAGGTATCTAGAAAAATGATCTAACATTGTCAATATGTATTCGTTTCCATCTTTAAACTTAGGCAACGGTCCTAAAACATCTAGTCCTACTCTTTCAAATGGTTCACTTGTCTGTGGCAGTTCTTGCAATGGTTACCTACTCTTTCCTATATTCTTCTGTCTGTTACAGGAATCACATTGTGAAACAAACTCGAAAAGTCGGCCACCAAAACATTTGAGCTATTTTAATGTTTGTTGCTTTTTTACTGCAATGTCCTGATGGTAAAGAATCGTGCTGCTCTCTCATGATTTGCTCTTTCATGCTTTCTGGAATAACTAGGCGGTTTCCTTTACTAGTGATTTTGTACAATAATCCATCGATTTCGACAAAATGTTGATCGTTTTTCCATAATTCGCATTATGGATCTTCCTCTTCTTCCCAACTTATTGTAACACAAACATTGAGCTTTCGACTCACTGCATCAGCATTCACATGTTTTTTTTACCTGGTCGGTGAATAACTTTAAATTGGTACCTACTCAGTCTTAATGCCCATCTTGTTAATCTGGAACTTGGATCCTTTAAGCTCAATAACCATTTAAGTGCAATATGATCTGTAATAACTGTAAATTCTCTTCCTGTTAAGAAACATCTGTTTTGTGTTATACCAAAAACCAAATCACAAAGCTCTTTCTCAGTAGTAGTATAATTACATTCTGCTTTGTTTAATTGTCTGGAAGCAAATGAGATTGGATGTTCATGACCATCAACTTCTTGAGACAAGATTGCACCTATGGTAAAATTGGATGCATCTGTTAAAAGAATAAAAGGTTTACTGAAATCTGGATAGTCTAACATTGGGGCTGTGGTTAGAGCAGTTTTAAATTCTTCAATTGCCTTTGTGCATTCTGTTGACCAATTAAATGTGGCTCCTTTCTTCAGTAACTGTGTCATTTGATGTGCTATATTCGCATAACTGGCTATAAATCGTCGGTAGAAATTTGACAGTCCCAAGAATGACTGTAGTTCTTTCAAATTCTGTGGTTCAGAAAAATTCTTTACATCTGCAATTAATTTTGATCAGGTCGAACACCTTCACTGGTTATAGTATAACCAAGGTAGTTAACTTTACTTCGTGCAAAATGACATTTATCTATTGATAAAGACAGGTTGACACTTCTTATATGCTCATCTCTCAGTATGCTGCTTCACGTTTTCACCAAAAATTACTACATCATCAAGGTAAACAAGTGCTTGTGTTGGGGTGAGCCCTCGTAAAACTGAATTCATCAGGCGTTGAATTGTAGTTGGAGCATTACGAAGTCCAAACGTCATACGAAGATACTTGTATACTCCTGTTGCAGTTACAAATGAAGTTTTTGCTTGATCATCAGGATCCACTGTTAACTGGTGATAACCACTTGTTAAATCACATATTGAAAAAAGTCGGCATCTACACAAGTAACCCAAGGTTTCACTAAATTTGGTAAGGGATAATGTTCGGTGTGGTCACAGCATTAAAAGATCGGTAATCAACACAAAAACGGAGCTGTGGTTCTCTAGAAATTGATTTCTTCTTTACAATTACAACAGGCGAACACCACGGTGGGTCTGAAGGATCTCTTCGTTTTATAATTCCGGCTTCTAATTGTTCGTTAACCATGTCTTCTGTCATCTCTCTTTGACTGAATGGTATTCCATAACGTTTCTATGTGGTTGGAGCAGCATTCCCTGTATGAATACGATGCTGAACTAAATGAGTGACAGGTAAATTTGCACGTTCTCGGAATAAAGCTGCATACTCCAACAAAACAGGCGCTAAAATCTTCTGTTCACCAGCTGTCAAATGCTCTATCTTCTTTCAAATCTTGCGCTTCAGTTCATTATTAACTTCGTCTCCTCGTTGCAGTTTTGTGGTACTGTTACAAAAATCTGTGTTTATAACTGCAAGGTTTCTTACCTCATCTGGAATCTGTATTACGTCACTTTTACGTACACTCGACACTTCAGCAACTTTCGTTCCTTGTGACAAAACAACATCCTCATTGCTCATATTCGTTATTGTAACCAGGACTTTTGCAACGTTCTGTCTCACCACTGTAGCGACACCTACACTTCTAGCAACATAACAATGCATTGTATCCAGTAACTCACTTTTCCCAGATCGCTCAATTAATAATAAAGTTCCTCCCTTGCATTGGGGTTACTTAACTTCAACGTAGATTGTCTTGCCTGCTCCCTTGGGAATTTGCTGGGGCTGATCAATTTGAACATCGAATCGGACGGTTTGAACCGATGCATCGTTCGGGTGGTCCATTTCCGCAACGTCACTATTGCTGCTCCTTTGAGTACGATCTGAACGATTTCCTAGGTTTTAGTTGCTAGGGCCTAGTCTGATCTTTCTTTCTGCGACATATATCTCTGCCTATTTAGTGGACAAGAAATCAAATCCGAGTGCACCATCGTAACGCGTTTCGTTATTTGAAACTTTTGTACCCTTGCTGTTTATTTATCTTTATCTTTATTTTCACCTTTATCTTGGCCTTGGCCAAGAATTAATCCTACGTCGACTTCTCCATAGTTACGTAGTTTTCCTCCATTTAACCCTCGCACTTTTAATAGCGGCGGTTTCAATTTATCCCGTTTATCTATGCAACATCACATTAATGACGTCTGTGCTCCTGTGTCAATAATTAGTTTAATGTTTCTCCCACGATATACAGCACCTATTAGGAAGTCATTTTCGGTCTGATTTTCGCTGGAACTAACAGAAATCACTGTCTCTGGCAGGGGGCGGGCAGAGTGGTGGCCCGTACATCCCCATACTCGTTTAAAGATCTGGCAGATTGTCTGTTGTTCACATTACCTTTCTTCTTGTTGCGGCAGTCTCTCGTAACATGACCTTGCATCCCGCAATGATAGCAGATTCTATTCTCTTTACAGTCCTTGCGCTTGTTATCCAGCTTATTGCATCTGTAGTATTGTACTGTTGTGTTGAAAACTCTGCGTTCTTGTTCTGCATCTCATTCGGTCGTCTTAGTACTTCAGCGAAACCAGCAGCTGATTCTACCGCTTCGTGAAACGTTTTACACCGCGCTAATCTAACGGCTTTGCTTACTTCCTCTCCATACAACCCCTGAATAAATATGTCCAAGGCCCTCTGGTCGTCTTCGATCAATTGAATGCGATTTTCATTTTCATCTTCTGCTAACTCGTACATTTGAGCGTTAATGTTTCGTATTCTGTCGCCAAACTGCTCGATAACTTCGTCTCGTCGCATTCGCAAACTGTAAAGCTGCTCTCTGTAAAATCTGATAGCGTTTTTACGTTTAAATCTCTTAAGGACAACCGTTCTAAACTCATTGTAATCTTTTGTTTTCAGGCAAGTAGGCTCTGTGCTAATGAAATCTTGTGCTGCTCCATGAATTCATACTTTGGCAACCACTAGCTTATCTGAATCTGTTCATGATCCTAACAGGGCGGCAGCTTCTAGTTTAAGAAAAAAGCACTTTCACATCATCTTCGGGTTTCCCCCTAAACACTGATGCAGATGGCAATAATGAAAAATTCTTTATTGTAGTTGCATTGTACTGCATGAACTATAATTTGACAAGTCCTTTGGAATGTTACACTCACTTCTTTCTGCTTTTAACTACCGAATCTCTTCTTGCAGTTCATAATTAACAGTTTGTTGATCGACAAAGGTACTCTGAGTGGATTGTGGCATTTCGTCTATTTAACGCCAATGAGTCACTCAAGAGTAAAACAAAAATCCATCACTGCCTTTCGTATTCTGGCCAAACTGGAGTGTACCAACCTGAATTCCAGCGTTGGATGTCCCCATGTAGTCGGAAGATGTTCATGCTGCTGCTTCTGAAAGTTCACGTTGTGCTGCACCTCTTCGGAACTGTAGGTTTTCCATAATTATTCCACTTCTGACACCACTTCTATAAGGTGTTTGCTTATGTTGTTGTCAGGATTTGTAAGCAGTGGGTCCTTGAGGTACTGAACACCGAGAAGTAAGTTTTAACAGTTTATTAACAAAAGACTGATTATAAACACACACGCTACGCGCACCCATCATCACTCTGTCTGACATCCTAACACCAGCTAATTACGGTCGTATCGAAGGGATCCATGGTGAGCTAAGAAAAGAGACATATTCGTGACTGAGGCTGTGCTAGTTATATGGCGCACTGTGGCGCAGTACGGCCAGACGCGCGTCTTTTGACCAAGCAAATTGTCAGCATACCAAGATAGGTCGGCTGGTGAGTGCGTGTTACGTACTGTACGGCTACGTGGAAACCTGTAGACCTTTACAGTTATTAACATAGTCACTGAAATTTGTATCATTCAGAGCACTGCAATAAGTCGAACACTGTCTCTCTGAAGCATCATTTAAATCAATATTTTCACACTGAATATGGTTATACCTAAAGTGGACAAGGGAGAAATCACAGTTTGATTCAAAATCAAGGACATTTGTCTTGTATCCATAAGTTATGTTATTTTTTAATAACAGAGCTTTGAGATCTGAATGAAATGGTGTTTGGATTATTATCCCACCCTCCATTAGCTCTAATACATGAAAATAATAGTTCGTCACTTTATATGTTAAGAAATATTGAATTGGGCCTCTCTCTCAGAAATGAAATTCTGTAGCTAACATTTTTACAGTTTTAACTGACAGAAAGAAACTCAGAGAAATAGGTTAAGTGAAGATTCCTTAGAGTGGGAACACTTTCACTGGAGATGGATTTCAAAAAATGTGCCACCTTTTTAGTATAATTTTGACAGAAACTAATATTAAATAAATTGAATGGTTGTTTAAAGCCTTAACTATAAATATTTCTACTGTTTAATATATCAAAAACTTTGGCTACTTTTCTAATGAACACAACAGTTGCAGCTGATCTTTTAGAATCTCTGTGCTGTTGCAATTAGAGGAATTCAGTAGCATGTGCTACACTTGAACTCAGAGTCTAAGCAGCGACAGAGACATTCATCTTCTTATTGTAGAATCGGATGTGCTGGTTGGTGACTGAGTTTGCAAACTTCAAGCCCTCACTCTCCTGTAAATCACTTAAATTAACTAAATAACCCCACTGTACAGCACCATCTACAGTCTGTATAATATGTTTATCAGCCAAAGTATTTTGTGCCGAGTTAGGCATGTGGTAAGGGTCCGAAATGGCATAAACAATGCATTCAGGCGATGGGTGTTTAAAATATGAAATAATATTCTGAAGTTCATAGTTGCAGGCCAAGTTTCTCAAAGCTACAGGTTCACAAGTGGGCCATCACAAGTAACAGAGTGTACAAAACCACCAACTACATGCAATTTCAGGAGGCATATATGGAGTAATTCAGCTAAACGGTCAGATTGAATGCTATTTGTATAGTTATTTAGGAATGACCCAAGTTTTTCATGAATAAAAAAACACACTGGTTTCTTAGAAGTCTACAGAAAAATGCTTAACAATGATAATAACTTTCTATTGTGGCAAACAATGCAAAACAATCCATGACTGTAAAATGTCTGTGTAGTTATTAAATAAAACTGTTCACAATGCGAAACTAACATTCTACCTTATTTATTTATTATTTCACACACTCTTATTTTTGCACAGCTGTCTTAGTCGGGCAGCAAATAATGGTTTTGTTAATAAATCTGCAAGTTGATTTTCTACATCTACTCTTGAAACCGTTAGTTCACCAGCTGTGACTAATTTTCAAACAAAGAAGCGTCTGAGACAGGTATACTTTGTCCACTGGTGAAATTCAGGATTCTATGCAAGTCCAACAGCAGCTTCATTATCCACTTGCAGGCAAGGTCTCGAATACTTTAGCTGGAAAAGTTCAGTTAAAAGTCTCTTCATCCAGACCACTTCTCAGATTGCAACTGTTATATGTGCCTCTGAAAGAGTGAAAAATTCTTTTTGCTCTTATTACATCAGACTTTGTTGGATTTTCAAGACATCTAGATACTACTCCAACAGTATATGCTACGTCTGGTTCTCTCTCACACATCGGCACATCAAGAATCCAACTGCTTGTTTATAAGGATATTCAGTGTGGTTAGAGTTCTCTTCCATGCCATCGTCCTTGATAATTGGAGTTGTTACAGCTCTACAATCACTCATGCCAAAGCGATCTAAAACCTTCTACGTGTAGTAAGTCTGACTGACTTGAATGGACCCATCGTCTTTCCTATCAGTTTCCAAGACTAAGAAATATATTGCTCGCTTTGATTTTATTTTGAATTCTCTTTCAATGTCTTCAATACATTCTTTAACTTCACTGTCATTATTAGCTACAATCAAGCCATCAATAACATCGAGTATGAAGAAACCTTTCGGTCTCACAAAGAAGCAGGGATCAGGTTCATTTCTCTTAAATCTGAATTCCATCACATAATCTGTGAATCCCTCATTTCAGCAGTGGAGTGCCTGTTTCAGGTCGTATAAGCTTTTCATTAAGCGACACACTTTTCCAGAACCAGCATTATAACCTTCAGGTTGTGTTATAAAATTCGTTTCCTTCAGGTCACCATTACGAAACACAGCAGTCACTTCTATCTATGCAATGTTCATCTTCTCTTTGGATGCAACGCTGAGTAATGTTCGAATAATCGACACATTTGCCACAGGGCTGAAAGTTCGTTTATAATCGGTCCCTTTCTTTTGAGAAAATCCCTTGATAACCAATCTTGCTCTGAATCTGTCTTCCGATCCATCAGCATTCGTCTCCAGTTTGTAGATCCACTTAACATAGAATTGCTCTCTTTCCACGAGGCAAATCTTCCAAAGTCTAAGTTCCATTTTATTGGTGTGCCGCCATATCTTGATCCATTGCTGCTTTCCTGTCGTCTCATTGACTCGAATTTATGGCGTCACAATAAGATTCCGTTTTCTCAAACGTCATTAAATGTGAAACGTGTTTGTAATTATTTTAAATGATGTACAGAAACATGCGTGTGACATTCCATCTCTGACCATGACAAAATTCTGATTGAGAACAAAAATAAACAGAAATTTGAACAGCAAATTAATTACTCCTCCCACAAATTATAAAGAAATCAGTTATCAACCAGGTGACTGTGAGTTTTAAAAATATACTCTAATGTCTCCTACAGGCTGTTCTGTAATGCTCCTTTGTGCAACAGACAACTTACCCCATCTGATCAGCAACATGCTAAAATATGTCAAAAAGCAATACTGCGATCCATGCAGAGTGCAATGCATCGAATAATTGCAACAATTACTGTCATACTTTTATACACAGAAATTGAATGATCAGAAGGGGTTTGGTTTGCTAACCTTAAAGGATGTAAAGAAAAATGTGGTAAACCAATAAAAACTTTTAATTTACTATATTCAGAAAGTTGATTAATTAAATTCTGACAAACTTTCATTATTTCACAATGTCTGTAATCAATAAACACTTTTCTGGGCACAACAAAGATTTGAATATTACTTTGAGTGTATCCATACACAAATCTGACAAAATCCCTCCAGTGTGCAAGCAACCAACAACTACGTTCAGCGAAAAGAAAAATTACCAAATAAATTCTCAATTAGTGCTAAAGTCTCTTCCAGCAATACCAGCACGATCACGGCATGCTGCGATCTCTCATGTTGCATGGTTCTCTCCACTGCATCCTGCATACAACCACCTCCGACTCCCCTCGATACAGTGAAGGATACAGAAAAACAAGTTTAAGAAAATTTTATTACCCTGATTATACACATACACAAGGCAATGCCATCTTATGATATAAAAAAAATTAAAATTGTGGTTCTCTTCCTTAAATGATGAATTCTATGCACCTATTCTTCCTGGCAAATTGGTTAATTACATCGTCTCACTCTTGACTAATTTTCACACTTGCACTTGCTACACGTAGGACTTCTTACTTATTCATTCTTCAGTCTTAATATTCTTGCTTCTGAATGTAAACTTGCTTCCTATTCCGCAAATAGTCGTATTTATGACGCTACATTTCGAACGTTCTCTATACTAAAAAACAGTAGAATATTCGCGACTTTCCTCGAACAAATGCCAGACAGAATAACATATCATGATCACTAGAATGTCCGTGACTTTTCACGTAGGTATGTGTTAGTTATCTATGTGCCAGACAGCAACGCGGATGCACGTGCTACATAGCAAAGTACAACTACTCGATAGTCGAGTCGACTGACGAAAGAAACGAATGAATAGCGTGCTGGCTGGCTGGAGGGGGCGGCGGAGGTGGCAATGCAGACGGTCCCGTAAGAGGGGGTCGCCCCCCCCCCCCCCCTCATATGTTTCCACCATTGCTCGCTCGCTGCTACTCGCGATAATAATATCCCAGACTCAGAGTTTGTGTGTGCACACAGCAAAACCATAGACGTCCAACTTTCAACTGCATTACGTTGTCTTGAAGTCTTTCCAGACGTTTTAGCGTTAAACGGTCATGCAATTGTGGCCTAATCCTTCCCTCATCAGATTCTTCTAATCTCTCTTCAGTTTCATTCTGTAAAGCGTCATAATTATCGAAATCATTTTGTTCTAATTTCTATTCTGTTTCATCCTGTAAGTCATCATAATTATCGAACTCGTTTTCTCTTGGCAAACTAAATTTTATTTTGCTCTTAATTTCGTCTGATGACTCTTCAGACTTCCGACGAGAAAGATCAAGGTCCCTAGGAACTACTGAACTTCCCTTTTGCATAATTTACTCTTCAAAAATAACATCCTGCAATCTTATTAACTGACGATTTTCTTCACACCAGATCTGATAACCATAATTGTGGTCATAGTCAATCAGAATCCCTTTTATTGCTTTTCGGTCCATATAACATTTAGAGCCTATTATTCGTAGGTGCTTCACGCCAGACTTCTTTCGATAGCACATTTCGTATGGAGACATCCCTAAAATGCTGGAAGGTCCCAGCCAATTCAGGATGTATACTTGAAGGATTTTTCATTTCAGTCCAAAACAACTGAGGAATGTTTGCATGAACATGCATCATAGCAAGACAACGATTTACTCTTTCACTGCATCCCTTTTTTGTGGAGCACACAGCATAGTAAAAGACTGGATTATGTCCTCCTTCTGTAAACTCTCTCTTGTCTGCCTGTTGTTGAACTCTCCTCCATCACCGCTTAAGAGGCTTTTAATTGTATACCCAGCAGTCTTTGTTTCAATTATAAACTGCCTGAGTTTATTAGGAACTTCTGATTTTTCCTTGACAATGTAAACAGCTCGAAATTTACTGTAATCATCTTTGAATGACACGAAGTAGCGATACACTGAATTGGACTTTTCTAAAGGAACATATACATCCTTACAAATCAGCTCTGCCGGTTCAGAAGCTCTCTTATGGCTGCCAAATGGAAGCCGATGTGGTTTACCATGAATACAGCCTTCACAGAGCTTAGAGTCCAATCCCACATTTAAGCCTAAGATCTTGGAGATTAACATCTTGACATGTCCCTCACGTCAGTGTCCATATCTTTCATGACACAATTGTAGCAAATTTTCTCGACTGCTTTCATTTACTTCAGCAGGAATACTTCTTATCATTAATAATAATAGTCCTCCATAACGATCTTGATAGCCAACTAGGTTTTCGAGTTCACCGATTTTAAAATAATACCTTTCTGTTGTGGCTAAAAATGTACTTTTTGGATTTTTGTCTTGTGCTGCTAAGACTGAACATAGATTCTTTTTAATTTTTGGTAAGTGCCACACATCACTCAAAGTGATTTTTGCCACTTTTCATTCACTATTGCTTCTATTTCTATTATACCCTTGCCAACAGCCTCAACACTATCACTGTCAGCATTGGCGATATGTCTTGTTGCACCTTTCTCTACATACCAGCTACCAGTATCACATTCAGATAACAAACAATATTTGTTTCAGCGAGGAGACCCATGTTGGTATTTGGAGTCTTAGCAGCTTCCAACAAATCACTTTTCTGAGGCTCTTGTTGTCGATCATCTGCAGTCCATATTCAGCCGTTCTTGATCATTGATTTGGCTTCTTACAGTAATGAGAGACAACTTTCTATTTCCACTGTTGTCGTTAAGAATATTATTTCAATGAATTACTTATAAGAGCCTCTTGAGATGTGGAATCTCCTCCTTCACTCAACAAAGCTTTCTCATATGCACAAAGTTGAGTTATCAAGTAATCAACTGTTCTATCACTTTTTGACATAATCATCAAAATTTTTTAAATAAGAAATACTCATGTGGTAGCGTGTCTAAAATTTGGAAGTTCTGGATTATTTTCTACATCTTTGGCCAGGTCTTGCTTCAAATCATTCCAAATATTTTTAATCTTTGATATATGAGTTGCTACCTCATCACTAGAGTGTTTCACATGCACCCCTCCCCCCCCCCCCAAAATGTAAACAAAGTCATAAACGATCTTCAGAGACACCATCAAATAATTTATACAATTCTGCTCATACTTCTCGAGGTGTATTAAGATGCATTATTTTCTGCAATGTTTCCTCTGTCATATTCATATTCAATACAATTATGGCATTGCTGTCAGCCTTAAGATAATTATTTAGTGCATTCTTATATGTCTCTTTTACTTGAGCAGTAGCACTTTTGCTGCTCCTACAGGTTAGCTCTCCAGGAATACCATGTAGACAGGTGTTTGCTTTGTATTTCCATGTATTCCAATTTTATTGACCTTCCAGTAAACTTTTGTCGAATCCATAGTCGAACTTCACACCAAAAGTTACATCACTGTACAAAAATCGCAATACACGAATTTCAAAATTTACATTTCATTTACATATAAAACGTAAAACTTGTCTTTCTTCTTTGCCTTTAAGTGATTATACAGTAGCACATCTGGACTCATAGCCTGTTTGGTTATTTAGGAATAAAACAAGTTCCTCATAATTAAAAAAGACAAACTGGTTTATTAGAAGTCTACAGAATAACGCTTAACGTCGATAATAAATTTCCATTGTCGCAAAGAATGCAAAACAATCCATATCCTGTAAGAAAGAGATATTTAACTGCCAGTGAAGTTATTAAATAACATTCTTCGCAATGTAAAATTTTAAACATTATATACAAAAAGAAATACAAGTTAGCATTTAAATTTTTTTTCTGTATGATATAACTTGAAAGACTAATGCCTCTCTTGCTAATTCATTAGAATCTACTGGCCTAGTGGCACCAATATTGACATAGCCACTATTCATTTTTCTACTGCTGTTCCATAACAATAGCTTTCAACTCATCATACTGTCAAAAATTAATGTGCATTCTTTTAAGCAGGGTTCTTTTTTTACATTTTCTTTCAAGTAACTGAACACTTCACTTATGAACCCAGACTCACAGTGACAGAAGAAATCCAAGATCTGATGTAGATTGGATGGGGCAAACAAAATAAGGATCTGAGATGTCTGTACGTGAGCTTCAGGTGGATAAATATTTAATGCGAGAGCAAACTCTTTTATGATATCAGAGTACCGTCTAGCTTGATTTCCGCTCACAGTTTTTCAAGTGGTTAACAATGAAATGCAATGGAAAATCACTAAAATTAAATTTCAAATGATTCTCCACATCACTATTAAGGTGTCATTTTTTAAAGCCGATCGACCAGCTGGGTCATCATTGAGATCTTTTTGTTTCTTCAGATCACGACCATTTGCACCCTTGTCATCTTCTTCATGTAATTTATTTCTGTTGGCAAATGGAGATTTGTCTGTGTTGCTTTGTTTTCACCATGTGCTTCAGGAGACTTTGCCAAATGTATATCTGCCTGGTTTACATCCTACAAGAAAGAAGATCATTGTAATTTTGCATACACAATAGTTCACAATTATAATAGCCTGTAAGCACACTAACAAACAATACTTTGCTGGGAAGTAGCTATTATTTTGATGATACAATTATCATGTAAACGTGTTTAATATATTTAACTTATATGAGTCCTAACACGTTCTTTTCGAATAAATTATTTCCTTGCAACCATATTTTTCTGTAGATGTTTGGGAAAGCCACAGACAGACGGGACGATATCGTCTTTTAACCAATTAATAATGCTCCAGGTCTCGTTTGGAAGCAATTTTCTTCGAAGTGTTGGATACTTATTAACTGTAGGCAGTAAGGGACCAGAGCTCCCAGCAATTTACTCGTACTCATATTTTTTGAATTCCCGACCGAAAATATGGAAATCTACTTTAAACAAGAGGCGACTATAGGGCTGAATAAGAGAAGTAACGTCTACAGTACTGCAATTCATACATCAAATACAATGCAGTACAAACACTAGTTCTGAATAAACATATAATTTACCTATGCAGTTCTCTACAACCAGAAGCTACACAGTACTTCACTATTATACGTTTATAAAGGTAACTAGTCGTTCACAACTTATTTACAAACGACAAAAAGCACAAAACAACAACACGCCTAATACGTTCGGGGTTGCCAACCTAGCGATAATCGGCCGTCATGATTTTCACAGATCCAGAGCACTACAGTCGTACATCCTGTTTATATTGAGATCACCGGACGTGACGGACGGATAGGACTGCGAATATTAACTTTGATGTGACTGCGGGGTTTGTCTTTCGTACGCTAGATATTTCTTTGTTTTTGTTTTGGTCTTTGGATCGCTCTGAATCTTTGACACTTGCCACTCATATATATACAGTAGTGTACCCATGGATGTACCGGTGTTGTTTATATGACATGTTGATGTAATGACAACAAGTTGTTATTGCGTGTGTCGTGGTGGTAAATAGTGTCCGACCTGTCGCTGTTGATTTAGTGATCAGCTGCGTTCTAATTCCTTTCTGGCTGTAGATCATAACAGAACTGATAAGAGACTTTGAATTTTTAAACTGAAAGTTAATTGTTAATACATAAACCTAAATAACATAGACTCGATTGCTTTTTATTTTTTACTGGAGCACGAAGATGGAAGTTAATGTCGTGGGCACATACGGTAAAAAAGAGAAATTTAGTCATCAAAGGGTTCCATCAGGATCTCATGAATTTAAAGAAATGACTAAACGCGACGCTGTTAACCAACTGCAGCATGAACTTGACAGCCTGTTGAGTACCGCCACTGAGAATCAAATTCCAAAGCTGAGAACACAACTTGAATGTTTTAGGCAGCTTTTTGAGCGCTTTCTCAGCGAAAAGGGCCCATCAATTATCTGGGAACGTATTGAAAAGCTTCCCGAAGATGCCGTTAAGGATTACTTTTCTCTTCCGGAACCGTCAACCCAACTCGTGCGCGAGATGTTAAACAAACTTGTTGTAATCAAGTTGAATGGTGGTCTGGGAACATCAATGGGTTGCCATGGCCCTAAGTCTATGATTCATGTGCGAAACGAATTAAATTTTCTTGATCTCACTGTGCAACAAATTGAACATCTCAATAAGACGTACGATGTCAATGTACCCCTTGTTTTAATGAACTCGTTCAACACCGACGATGATACCCAAAAATTTGTACGTAGATATAAAGGTCTTCAAGTCGAGATATATACTTTCAACCAGAGCTGTTTCCCAAGAATCAGCAGGGATACGTTACTACCGATTGCAAGAACATGTGATATTGAAGGTGACATGGAAGCATGGTATCCACCTGGCCACGGTGATTTTTATGACAGCTTCAGAAACTGTGGGCTCTTAAAAGAGTTTATTCAACAAGGTCGTGAATATTGTTTTATATCTAATATTGACAACCTTGGTGCAACTGTTGATCCAAAAATTCTGAATCTTCTCTTTCGCCCCGAAGACAGATCACCAGAATTTGTGATGGAGGTAACAGACAAGACAAGAGCTGACGTGAAAGGTGGTACCTTAATACAGTATGAACAAAAGTTACGATTGCTGGAAATTGCACAAGTTCCTAAAGAACATATCGATGATTTCAAGTCAGTAAAGACTTTCAAATTCTTCAATACAAATAATTTATGGGTAAAACTCAGTGCTATAGAACGAGTACTGCAAGAAAAAACACTGAACATGGAAATTATTGTGAACAATAAAACATTAGCTAACGGACTGAATGTTATTCAACTAGAGACTGCTGTAGGTGCAGCAATGAAGACTTTTAATGGTGGCCTCGGTATAAATGTTCCTCGGATGCGTTTCTTGCCAGTCAAGAAGACATCAGATTTACTGTTAGTGAAAAGTAACTTATACAGCCTCAACCATGGCTCTCTTGTTATGAGCCCCTTGCGCATGTTCCCCACGACACCATTGGTCAAGCTGGGTGACAATCATTTCGCAAAAGTAAAGGAATTTCTATCAAGATTTGCAGATATTCCAGATCTTCTTGAACTTGATCATTTAACTGTTTCTGGTGATGTGACATTTGGGAGGGGTGTGTCTCTTAAAGGCACTGTAATTATTGTTGCTAATCATGGTGACAGAATTGATATACCATCTGGGGCAGTGTTGGAAAATAAAATAGTGTCAGGTAATTTGAGAATTTTGGATCACTAGTACTGTGTTAAAATTCTGCAATGATGATTCTGTGTTTGTTTGTTACAAAAATAAATGGAAACAAATTGTTATGTTTCATCCATATTTTAGATTTTCTTGCATTCACTAGTCCTGATTTTTATGTTTGTTAATTACTATTAGTAATCTGGATTCACAGTTGTATCCATGAAAATTTTATTCAAATTTTTTCTTACTTCTGATATGAACCTGTAGTTATTGCCACCCCTTTGCATTTGGACTTAAATATTTGTTACTCTTACCATTTCAGGTATTCAAGTGAGCTTAATGTCAGTATATGTACAGGAGAGCTTGGTTGCTTCCTAATATAGTTTAAAATTTAAAATTGTAACTAATTCATTGTTAAGGTGTTGCTTAGAATTTTATGAGTTGTTACCTGTGGTTCATAGTGTTGTCTCAAGGTTTCAGTAATGGTAAATCATCAGATATGTCATGATGATCTCTTCTCCAGGACCTATTATAAAATTATTGCCTGAGTAAGTGATTTTACATGAGTTCTATGTTATGCAGTTTGTGAGCACTAATAAACTATAAAAAGGAACACATCTATTAATAGAAGTATATATGCTTTTAATGACGGTCTATTGTAAATGATGTCTGCATCTCATATATTTCCACTGCTTTCAGGAGTTTAGCATGGATAAGTTATACAGATTTCTTAGTCACAATACAACTTACTATTAATTTTATAGTATTTTTTGGTCACACTTGATTCTTTCCTGATGTAAAAATTGCTTAAATGGTTCTCAAGTGTAACAACAGCACACCATCTTTAGGTTCAGATGGTACTGTAGGGTGCTGTAACGCCAATCCAATGTACATGGTAGCTTGCAAGGAAAACATAGTCAGCCAGAGGAAGGGAGGGACTAAATCACTGCAGAGGAATTTGACATGAAGAATTTCCTTTCAGAGAAAATAGTATGGATCCCACACAGTGTTGAAATCCTGGCTGCAGACCACAACCTAGACATTGTGACAAATTGTTACTGTCTAGCTTGTGTGCCCCGGTTTCAAGCCCCTGTTAGTGTGTTTGATTGATTGTTCTAATCCCCTTCCCCTCTTCTGGGCACTTGAACTTTTGCTATGGGCATCCATGTAAACTTGTCACTACAGCTCCCTATAACAGCATAAGTTCATGAAAATGGTGAGCAGCTGTCGTATAGAAATATATGCAGGTAGTGTGTTATGACAGCATGCAACATTATGCTAAAGGACCGTTTATACAGTTGCTTACGTATAATTTTTTTCCAAAGCTATTACAGTGTCCAATTCAGATAAACGATGATTCATTAAATAAATCAGATGCTATATTGTCTATTTCCTGATTTAATAACTCTTGTTCATGGTACTGTGCAGCATGAATACTGCTTTGCCATTGCCTGTTTTAAACTTACTTCTTCTGTCAAGTTGTGTGAATGGCTGTATAATTTATTTTGCATAAGAGGAGTAAATTCATGTAGGCCTATACAATTTAGTTATGGATAGGGTAAATTCAGTCTTTTGTGTTTCATATTTGGATCTTGTGTGTATCGTTTATTTGTGGAAAATTTCACCGTGAATGTTGAAAAGTTTCCTTAAAAACAATTACACACTGAACAGTAAATCAGAAAGTACTTTGTGCAGTAAAATTACTGTTAGTGTAGACTGCATGCAAAAAGTAGTAGTGTGTTAGATATAAATCCATTGTTTTGTAGGAAAATACTACTGAACATGATAACGTCTTGTGAAATGGTTTTAAAATAAAAATGATTGTTGTATAGTTCATAGTTTTAGCACACACGGTGTGAGAGTTAAATCAGAAATGTTGTTTGTAATGGAATACTATGCAAAGTATATTTGTAGACCAGGTATAAAATATAATAGTATGTGTTACGAATTTCTGTGAGCTACTGTGGTGATATTACAAATAATTGATTGTAAAAATCACACTGTTAAAATTTGTGCATTATAAACATTGAAAAGTTTTAGCTATTAAACTCAGTTCAGTTGTATAATACCTTATTTACAGTAAGGAAATGACAGGATTGCTTCTGTGGGTTATTAACAGTTTAGCAAATGATGAGAATATTAGGAAGAGTTTATGAAAATACAAGGTCTGTAACTAGCCTAACTGCAACAAGATCAGAAGATCAGATTGCATGAAAACACATTTTGTGATTTTGTATCATATTTAGGACACCTTACCCTAACTGCAACAAGATCAGATTGCATTCTCTATCCTAAGTGCAATGGATTGTGTTTATGTAGTATGTAGTATGTAATGAGTACTGTGAAGGAAATTCTTAAAGTTAAAACTTTAAGAAGCAATGTAAGATGGAATAGACATATATGTATTTTCAAATCATTTGTTACATCAGCAATCTCATTTATGAAGCTGTTCTTTTTCAATTTTGGTGAGGTCCTTTTTGTATATTACTGCTATGTATGTGAAAAGTAAGTGTAGGGTACTAAATTGTGAATAAACAGAGTAGACTGTTGTTGTTCTTCTTAGTTCAACCTCAAATTAAAACAAATTGTTTTTATGGTGTTTCTAAATTGGCTGTTTGGAATATTTCACCACTAGAATGAATATAATATTTTAGAAAAAAAGCTTTATTTTCTGTCTGTTTTACTTTTTATTTTCATCCTTATGAGTGAAATACCAGTACATAGCTCCCCCCCCCCCCCCTCCTCTCCATAAGCTAAATGAAATAGAACAGCTTCTAGATTTACAGTTGATTTTTAACAGGAGATTAAAGTTGCTGCTATATGTTGAAGCTTCTATATTATAACCGTATTCTTGACCCAAGGTACGAAGAGAAATATATACTGGAATCTATAAGTTATCTTGTACATAACAATCATATACTTGTGTAACAATTGTGTGTGTTAACATGTTTCATAGATTAAATATATGAAACATGTACCATATCAAATATGTTGATCTACATGTTTCAATACACTAGATACTCGATGAGCCGGTCATTCTTGCGACATATGTGTGCCGGATTATTGAGTGCCTGAAATTTATTTTATTCATTTATTTTGTTTTTTATTTATTTTGAAAACATAGGGGATATAGTGTACTGTACTTTATTAAACCAAAGGATACAATTTTAAAACACATGATAGTTTATTGAGTTCAAAAATGCATTAATTTCCACAGAAAACTTAGTCCTTGGGTGTATACTGTACGTAATTATACAGTCATATCACTGACTATGAAACATGTCCCTAATTTTTAACTGTTGCAATGATGATATGCAACGGTAGCATGCTTTATCATGCAACTGCTTTACAAGCATTACATTGGTACTGCGCATATATGGTTGTTGCATAATATACTCCAGGAAGACCTCAGCACCAGCAGTGTGAGAAATCTTCATGCTCTCTCCTCCTGTGTCCTGTTCTTCATCACTTTCATTACTACTTTCTTGCACGCTTTTGATTATTTCTTCATCTGTTAAAGTTTGTTCCTTATCACAGTTTTCCTCATTCAGCCACTTAGTAACATCTTGATCATCAATTTCTCCTCCTCCTGGAAGGTTGTGGAACATGTCAGTGTACAAAGTAATTGATAATACCAAATAGACTGGCTCATCACTGTCACTCACTACTGGATCCAACTCGTTATGAATGGGTGGCCACAGTTGTCTCCAGCTCTCAATTATGGTAGTGCTCTCCACTTTATCCCATGCTTTGGCTGCTTTGAAAACAGCATCATGTATGTTAATTGATTTCCACACCTTCAGCATAGTCTCAATAGAGTCGTTTTCACTTTCATATAGCAAGGAGAAAAGTAGTAAATGTCGATAACAGTGTTTAATTCATTCCAAAATTCGTTGGTCCGTGGGCTGAAAGGGCTGTCACATTGAGTGGGAGAAAGAGTGCTTGTACATGTACACCATCTGACTAGAGAAACATCTGAAGCATGACTGAGAACATTGTCGATTGTAAGGATACCTTTCAGTGGAAGCTTTTTCTTCTTTAGCTCTTTTCTCATTGCTGATACAAGTGTTTCATGGAACCATCGAGAGAATATTTGTCTGTCCATCCACGCTTTCTTCTGAGCGCAATACTGCGCTGATAGAGTATTTATGTCAGTGTGTTGAAAACAATGTGGGTGTTGGGATTTTCGAGTCATCATAAGCGGTAGTTTATGACTCCCATTGGCATCTCAACTTTCCATTAATGTTACATGCTGTTTCTTTTGCTTGTAACCACGAGCTTCATTCTCATTCTTAGCAGCTAATATTTTTGAAGGAAGCATCTTGTAAAAGAGTCCTGTATCATCAGCATTATACAAGGCATCAGCTGTTAAATCTTCTTCTTCTATTATCTTCTGTATCTTGCTTAAAAACTCATCAGTGTCCTTTCCCTGGTGACTGTCAGCTGCCGAATGCCATGTTGTTCTTTCCAGTTTGATAGCCAGACTTCACTTGCTGCAAACAAGTTACTACTGCCAAGTTGTTTGTTAAATGGAGCTGCTTTTTCCTTTATAATCAGACCACTGACTGGAATTCCTTTACTGCATGCTGTATGAACCATCTATAAACAGCTACATCCAATTCTTCATTCTCACTCTTTCGCGTAACCTTCCATTTTTCCAACTCACTATCCATTTGTGTTGAGTACTGTTGAATAATGTCATCTTTCTTTTTGATGTCGTAAATACTTGCTCGTCCAACATTGAACTCGGCAGCAATAGCTTACAGCGAAGAACCTCGGTTTAACTTATCTAAAATTTCGAGTTTCTGCTTGAGGTCTAGCGTAACGTGTTTCCTTTTAGAAAATATGATTCCAAAATGTAAAGAAAGCTACCATTTCATTTACAGTATATAAAGCATTGTTTAACTAAGCATTGTCGCGCACGATAATTCATTGTGCACTTGTTTTTGGGTGTGCGTCAGACTACTGTTGGCCTGATTAGCGAGAGTCTCATGTAATGGTAGAAAAGTATTAATTTGTAAGTATTTCATTATTGTTTCATCTAATTTTTGTACTGTTCTGAGAATTTTTATTTTCATGTGCCAGTGAATCTCAATTTATCGGATGTACAGCATAATATAAGATTATGCTTGAAGTACTAGTATGATGAGGCTGAGGCATTAATGTGACTTTAATGTGACTGTAGTTCTCACCTCATGAATTTATATTTTGATTAGATACAAAATGTGTGTGTGAGATCTTATTCAGATTTCAGAGTGTAACAGTATTTGTGTGCTTTTTGTTTTGTGTACTTTATGTAGAATTTGTATTATTTGTTGTTATAATTGGAAGCAGTTGAATTTTATGTTACATTTAAGAACATCCCTATCTGATAAAAAATTTTATATTTTGTTATGTGCCTTTGTTTTTAATCATGTGTTGTCATGAATGGAATAGATTTGTAATAATAGATTGTACCCTCCTCTAGGGCTATAATGGGTCATGATGCTTGATTATAATAAATCATTTGTTTTTATGTAATGGGAAGTTGCCTTACTATGACAGATCATCAAATGCATATACTGAAGTGTAATGTACCATATTTGGTTTTATGTTTTTGCATTATTGTTGTGAGGAGTGATTTGATATATATCACACTGTTGATAACAGAAATTTTATATCTGTAAACATCATTGTAACGTATTGTATGCATGATTTTTATTTTGTTTTTTATGTGAATCTCTATCTGTAAGTAGTTTGGCAAGAGTGTACGCCAGCAGTCACTAAAATTGATGTGCCACAGAAGTGTGATTTTTATTGTAGTGTAACCTGTGGTATAGCATTTATATTTCAATGATGTGTATTTTCAGCTGCAAGATCTGTTGTTTAACTTATTGGCAACATCTTCATTTTGTCATCAGCATTTGAGAATTGTAGCAAAGCATTGAAGTAACGGGTCTGAAAACAAGTGTTGTTTGCTGTTGATGAACTATTCAGTATTAATGAATATGCTAGCTGTTGTTTGTTAACATAGCACAGTTATCTTTTTTTTTTTTCTAGATCTGTATGGTTACAAACCAACAATTGTCAATTATTGTCATATATAAATAATACAATTATTTTTTGTAAAGTACTTGGTGTGTAGAAGTGACCAAATAAAGCTCTAACATTTGTGCATCTGAAACATCTGGATATTTAGTAGTTTGTAGCTGAGAAGGGTAACTCAGTTTTACTAGGTGTTGCAATGTGCACTATTTCTCTGAAGAATAACAAGAGCAAACAGCTGTTCTCTTCAGCTGAATCGAGGCAGGGGATGAAGATTTATGCTATTCAAGCTTAAACACAGTGATATTGCCTCAAGCTGAAGTTAAATAAATATGTTTTAAAACTGATCAGACTAAAGCTTTTTCTACTTGCAACCAAATCCTGAAAATTGTATTCCACTATGTTTTGGACAAATTCTTATACTTAGACTGTTTCAAAGGACAGCTGCTGATTGCTCTTCTACCAGTGGTTCACCACTTTTCAAAATAGAAGGCTGAGCATGTACTGCAACATTGCTTTATCACCCATTGTTAAAACTGTCAGTGGAGTTAAATATGAAGCAAGAAAAATTTTTGATCATTTGCCCAATAACATAAAATGTCTGGCAAGTAACAAAGCAAGTTTTAAATGTAATTTAAAATTGTTGCTCATGGACAACTCCTATCTCTTTGACGAATTTCTACTTAAAAACTGGTGACCAGTATAAAAAAAAGGCCTGTTGTTAAGTGTAGTTACATAAGTAGGACTAAACTAATGTGTTCATGAGTGTTAACAACCTTTTTATAAAGTTGCTGTAAACTGACTTTTTCCCCATAGCTGGCAGACTTGCCTGTGTGTTACTGAAACTAAGGAAAGAGGGAGCCTATGTTATCATCATGAGAGAAAGTTTTGAGAATGCATGTTGATAGAGGTGGCAGAATAGTTTCACAATATGAGATTTTGTGCAGAAACTTGTTTCTGTGAGAACTGAGACCAACCTAAACATGAACTATAGACAGAGCTTGAGCTGTTTGAATAAGTTCTACCATAGGTCTTTCTTTGTTGCCAAGCCACACCACAAAGAATGGTGAGCAGGTTTGCAGTACAAAATTGCTTGTTGACTAATTTGAATCACAGGTTTGAGAAAACATTCCTAATTTTTTGACAAGGCTGCCCATGTTCTACATCTATCTTTATACTCCGCAAGCCACCCAACGGTGTGTGGCGGAGGGCACTTTACGTGCCACTGTCATTACCTCCCTTTTCTGTTCCAGTCACGTATGGTTCACAGGAAGAGTGACTGCCGGAAAGCCTCCGTGCACGCTCGAATCTCTCTAATTTTACATTTGTGATCTCCTCGAGAGGTATAAGTAGGGGGAAGCAATATATTCGATACCTCATCCAGAAACGCACCCTCTCGAAACCTGCCGAGCAAGCTACACCGCAATGCAGAGCGCCTCTCTTGCAGAGTCTGCCACTTGAGTTTGCTAAACATCTCCGTAATGCTATCACGCTTACCAAATAACCCTGTGACGAAACGCGCTGCTCTTCTTTGGATCTTCTCTATCTCCTCTGTCAACCCGATCTGGTACGGATCCCACACTGATGAGCAATACTCAAGTATAGGTCGAACGAGTGTTTTGTAAGCCACCTCCTTTGTTGATGGACTACATTTTCTAAGGACTCTCCCAATGAATTTCAGCCTGGTACCCGCCTTACCAACAATTAATTTTATGTGATCATTCCACTTCAAATCGTTCCGCACGCATACTCCCAGATATTTTACAGAAGTAACTGCTACCAGTGTTTGTTCCGCTATCATATAATCATACAATAAAGGATCCTTCTTTCTATGTATTCGCAATACATTACATTTATCTATGTTAAGGGTCAGTTGCCACTCCCTGCACCAAGTGCCTATCCACTGCAGATCTTCCTGCATTTCGCTACAATTTTCTAATGCTGCAACTTCTCTGTATACTACAGCATCATCCGCGAAAAGCCGCATGGAAGTTCCGACACTATCTACTAGGTCATTTATATATATTGTGAAAAGCAATGGTCCCATAACACTTCCCTGTGGCACGCCAGAGGTTACCTTAACGTCTGTAGACGTCTCTCCATTGATAACAACATGCTCTGTTCTGTTTGCTAAAAACTCTTCAATCCAGCCACACAGCTGGTCTGATATTCCGTAGGCTCTTACTTTGTTTATCAGGCGACAGTGCGGAACTCTATCGAATGTCTTCCGGAAGTCAAGGAAAATAGCATCTACCTGGGAGCCTGTATCTAATATTTTCTGGGTCTCATGAACAAATAAAGCGTGTTGGGTCTCACACGATCGCTATTTTCGGAATCCATGTTGATTCCTACAGAGTAGATTCTGGGTTTCCAAAAACAGTGGATGGAAGGCTATTTTCTGCAGTAGCATAGAATTATTCATTAGCTTATCTGTATCTCTAGTTCACACCACCATGTAAGACAATATTAAAGTGATTAAACTTTAGTGGATATTCCTGGTTAGAACAACATGTAAAATAAGGGAAAGGCACCCATTCACCTATATGGGACTGGTATGCGGCACATTGACACTACTTTTTTCTGTTGTGTGTATGTATGCACCTCACATCAGTGTGCTATAGGTATTCTGGGACACTATTAAAAGGTAGTTGGTAATGGAACATTATGTATCCTAGAGACTTAAAATCTATGTTAAAGAGCAGAACTTGAAAGTTGCTCCTTTTATCTTGATAAATATTTTAACTGCAGTCAGTTTTAAGGTTATAGCACTCTCTTATTATCCAAATGACTGCAATGTTTACAGAAAGTGACTGTGCGAAGAGGATGGCAAATTTTTGCAGGGAAAGGTGTAGAATCATGGTTATACCCAGATGCTTCAAGCTACTTGTCTAAAGGATGCTAGCAAATATTAAATATTTTGAGTGGATAACATTCAAAGGAAAAAGGAAGATTGTAGTGCAATGTCTTACTAGTAGTGTACCTTTTTTTAAATTACAAATTGTGCACATAAGATGTTTCTGCTAAAAGCACAAACATTTTATCTAATGTCATGTATCCACCTTCCAGGTGGGCAGTATGAATGTTCTTATATTTGACTGGCAAGACTGTGTTGATGTAAGTGTTGAAAAATCTTAATTTGTATACGCCAGAAAACAAGGTGTCATACATTCCATATGAACTACTTTGAAAACATCAAGAACTGTCTTTCGCAATAGAAAGTACCAGTATTTCGCAGCCCACTACATAGCTAACTCAGAGAAATCATAAAGATAAAATCAGGCAAATAATAGCTTGCACAGAGATACAAGCAGTCATTTCATGCCATTCAGTGTGTGATTGGAATGGGAAGAACACTTAATATATGATCAGTAGACTGTACTCTTTACGTCATACGTCACAGCAAATCGCAAATACAAATGTCGGTGCACGTCGTTACCTTGGTTTTTTCGTATCTGTTGGACTCCAACCACGAGAATTTCGTTGGTCCATCTATTATCCATTTGCTCAGCTGTTTGTCCTTCACTCCTCTAGCTTTTTTTGTTTCCTTCTGCTCTCATAATAGTGATAATTATGTCTTCACCCCAATCTGATCAACTCTCAGTGTTTGAGTGTTTTTTGTGTTAAATGTATATGCTTCACTCCCATTGGTTAAAACTGGCTATGGCCACACCTATTCTGTTTATTTCCTGTACTGTCCTACCAGCTGCTGTCTTCAACTGTCCTAAATACGAATACACAAACTGTTTAAAATACAATTTGCTTATATGGCTGAGTTATTAATGTGTACAATTTTCTTTGTAGTGTGCTGATTACACGTTTTATTAGTTACACTGTAATCAGCTTTAAGGCCTATTTTGGGAGAAGGATAGATTGCTACCAACCATAAAGATGACATGTTGAGTTGCAGACAGGCACAAATCCTTAGATATAGGTTTTGGCCAAAGCGTTCTTCAGAAAGGAATGCAGCCATCATTCGGACAAGCAGGCACACTTCACACACACTACTGCTTTCTTGGGCAGCTCGGACCAGAATTCAACTGTCATGTTGCATTGAAGCAGTCCAGTCTTTGGCGGGAGGGGGGGGGGGGGGTACGCTCTCTGGCACAAAGACTGTCAGGTACAGTGTTGAGTGTTGGGAGCTGTGGGGGAAGGATGTTTTTGGGGGGGGGGGGGCAGAGCAGGGAAGGGGAGAAAGACGGGTTGGTACGTGGTAGAGGACACACACAGTGAGCATGAGGGGATGTGAATATGGAGATGACAGGACAGAAGAGGTGATAACTGTTGGGTGGAGGGTGTGGGGGCAGCACGTTACCGTAAGTTGAGACCAAGATAATAGGGTATTTGACTGTTTTCTGGAAGTTGTTTTAAATGATATTTTATGCTTCGAACATACTTTTTTTTTTCTTAAATTTCAGTATTCTTTTATAAAAATGGAACTGAAATTCAAACAATTTGAACGCTGGCTAAAATGTTCCATTCGATTTTCGTGATGCCTGTGACGTTGCTAGCTAATTCGCTTTTCCTACTGTCATAATGCTGATTCACAGTGATGTCTTGTTTTGGAGTTCATGTTTCAGGAAATGGGTTACAAATGGTGTGTGGGGCCATGCTGTACAAATACATCTACAAAGACTCCTGAAAAATAGTTTTTGAGTGTTCCAGAGAATGAGAAGATGCATAAATGTGGTTGCACTGTACCAGCAAATTGCCATCACAATGATCCACAAGTTCACTAACTGAATTAAAACTGTGTTGCACTGTGAAGTTAACATTAACTTATCTTCAAGATATGCTCTTCTTGTGAAAATTATTGTTTTACATAACTACACCTCAATTATTCAGTAACTCAGTTTTTAGAGTGCTGAAGTGTCGAATTTTATAAGGTGATGTCCATAGACTGCTGGCCCAAACCTAACTCAAAAGAACACTTTAACTTATTTGTAAAGTGACTTGACAGTCCTCTCATATGTACACAAAATCATAATTACAAAACTTCATCACGCCAACCAGAAACAGGATATTATTGTGTTTTCCTTGCTGTTTACATGCCCTTACATTTGCAATTGCTGTTCACATACATCATGTTCAAAAATATATTTTCTTGTTAATGTGACCACACACTTTTTAAAGTATTAGAAACTATGTTTTTATCTTCATACTGTCTAGCTAGGATATTTATTGTTTAAACTGTTGCAGTTTCATCATCTTACATTAAGATGAAGTAAGTCTGCTTCAGATGCTAACATTAGTTTACACTCACAAAAACTTCAGCCCTTACATTTGTGTCACCTGAATGTGGTACATACTCTGTATCTCTCTGTATAACCTTACTGTCCTGTACCTTGTTGAACTGTGGGCATATGGTTATATCTTCTCTACTAGCAATGCCTTCTAAAAAAAGTGAATTGTTTGATCGCAAAATAAATGAGTGTATCCTCTGTTGTCCATTTCTCAGATGAAGACAAATGTCAGGCTGTATATAAAACATCCCCACAACTGAAACAAGTGCTACAATCAGTTCTTGCTAATGCTATTTTCATATTTTGTGTGAAACTTTAAAAAATATATTACCCTTCCAGGATTTGAACATGTGACCTCTTACGCTGCAGTCGAATGTACTACCTGTTGCATTATGGAACACCTGACAAGAGTATCTTCTTCATAGGAAATCAGCACTAAGTTTTACCAAGAATTTTTGCTTTGGATCATAGTTCACGACTGATAATCAACAGTCTAGTTATAATACACGGACCCTTTTGCAAAAGCTCTACAATTCCTTAGTTTTGAGCAAGTTTAACAATGGTGCAGGCAACAGGGAAAAGTAGCACATATCGCTGCTCTAATTGGGCGAAGCATAAACGCATCAATGTTTGCAAGGCTTCCACTATTAACGTTCACAATCCTTTCTGTTGTTACTTACAAGTTGTAATTGAATTTTCCATTGCTAAATAGCTAAACTGTTTGCTGTAAAAGTACATAAAAATCTCGTAACTTTGGATAACATTACTTTTAACACAAGTACAGGTTTGTCTTACTCCTAGTCTGTGACATCTCCAGAGCAGCAGCCAATAACAGTGTGTTTTCGATCACATGACCAGACCTTGATATTTAATGGTTTGTAAGCTTTAATTACATAAAAATAACAAACATTTTGTGAGAATGTTGGCTTTAAATGCTCATTGAATGTTATAATCAATCAGAATAACAGTAATCCGAACAATTTTTTAACATAGGAAAATAAGTATTTTGGGAGTGGAGGATGTGTAGTAAGAAGAAGGGAAGAATCCAGGTAGCTCAGGTTGTCAAGCAGCTTGAGCATGTTATGTTCAGCTGCATGTTGTGCCACAGGGCGGTCTACTTTGCTTTTGATCAGTTTGTCCATGTCCTTTCATCTTGGTGGACAGGTAGTTGGTAGTCATACCCAGGTCCATATCTAGGGGGGAGGGGGACAAGCTGGGGTATTTGCCCCAGGTGGAAATTTCAGGGGGCACCAAATTCATATTCTTGAAGAAAAAAAACTTGTTTCACAAAGCACCTAGCATGCAGCGCATGTTGGTCTGTTGATTGTTCATATGATTTTGAAATGCATCCCTGTTGGTTTATTAACACATTTTAAGTTGATTTCTGAATGAAGCATACATTGACTTTTGAATGTGTGCATAGTGTACATGATGTCTTTGTCAGGGGGATCCCCACCACATCTAGAAATAAAAAACTTTCCCAATGACAAAAGGGAGCGGGACTATACGAGCTGAGCCGAATTAACCCAAACAGGTGAATGCCAATAGCTGTTTGTTTATTTGGTTAACTGTGCGTGTGAACAATAAGCATTGTCATTATTATTATGAAATCTGTAGATTCAGACTACCAGAGCGGAAATAAATGACTAACAGGAATAACAGGCAAGAAAGATTACATAGTATCTTCTTGGTGTGTCCAAAAAAATGAAATTTTGACAAAAAAATTTTGCCAGATCGTTACACTACTAAGGGCCAGTTGTACATTCCCTGGTTAGCAGCTACTTCATTCTATTCTTGGAATGCACGGAAAATGTATTGTACGAACACGTAGTAATGCCTAACTGGAGAATAAATGTGGGAAAACTAAACCGGTTATTTTGACAGGGTTAGTGAAGTTGACCAGAGAATAAGTTTTGACAATGGCAGGCATAGTTACAGAATTAGTGACAGCAAGATTATTTGTTAGAATGAGGAAGGAGAAGAAACGGGAACATCACACAAATTCTATGGAAGACAGTGACGATTCTAGATTTATATAAAATTTTTGTACTACTTCTACTTTTCAATCTCATTTTTGAGAAACTGAAGCATATGAAGGAAATGTGAAACTATTTCCTACCATAAAACTTTTTGCTTGTAGTAAGCCTAATAGGCATTTCATATTGGTATTTCGTGAATGATATTCTCTCATATTATTGATGTAAATGTTGTAGATAAAAATGACCATTTGTGCCAAAACAGTCTTGTGTGTATGGCATGTGTTACAATAGCTGCAATATTAGAAAGGTCTCTTTTATTTTTTCTAGCAGATAAGTACAAAACAGACATAATCAAATCGAGAAACCATGCCAGTCTTGGATACTATTTGTATTAAAAGCTTTTTCAGTATTAGACAGTGACATTTTGATTTTTCATGTAGCACAATGGTTGACGAACTTTGATGAGACACTAGATTCTTTTGCAGAAAGGAAAGCAGGCTGTGTAAAGCTGCAGCAAGGTTTGAGAGAAAAAATGCTGAGACCCAAGGATTGAAGAAATGTGTACTGTCTTGCTTGGCTCTTGTCTTTACTGTCTTTGTGTTTTCTATATTTAATTTTATGTCAAAAGAGAAAGTTATCAGTTAATAGGCAACAAAGAGCACAATTTTTCTGAAGAGTTCTTATTCTCCTGGTCACAAATAACCCCACCCAGTATTAATTGCGATAATTTCCACTGTCCTAAATATAGGTTTGATGGCTTCCACTACAAAATATACCTGTTAGAATTCCACAGAGCGAAATACAGTGACATGTGAAACAAGAATGCTGTGTGAAAAGGTGTGGCCTTGCACTATGGTACACTTGGAAGGCCAAATACCATGTCTTATATTTCCTCGGATATATGTTTTTTATATCAAACTTTTCAGAAAGATGTACACTACAAAATGAACACATTTTTGAAAAATTGATTTTTTTTAAATTTTTAGATTTTGATGTCTTATCTCAAATGTTCGAGGCGGGGGGCACTATCAAGTTTTTTCCCCTGTTCATAAATATTGGGTTCTGGGGCTCGTCATACCAATATAAATAGCTGTGCAGGTGTGCAATGATTGCAGCAGAGCAAGTATATGACATGGCTGCTTTCACAGGTGACCTGGACTCTGATGGGAGAGGATAAGCCTGTGACAGGACTGGAATAAGAAGGGCTGGGTGGATGGACTGGGCAGCTCACAGGTGTGCATGACCATTTGGCACATGGGAGATCAGATAGGTTTGCCTGAACTTACGATGATGACAGATGCCTTGCCCAATAACTCACCATGCTTTTGCTCACTGCCAAGGCTCTGACGACATTTTGCAAGTGCCTATAATATCTGTGCTGCTCTGGTTTTCTGCTAAAAGGAACTTGATGACAGCTATCTGCTTGGAATGCACCACTCTTTCAGATGCCATTCTGAAGACTATATATAGCACCACCATGTATCAGAACTTCATGAAACTAAAGGGACTGAAGTGAGATTATTCCACCATATGCCACAACAAATTCCACATTTTTTCAACTGAAATTGGCAGGGAAAAAAGTGTATTGCATCATTTAGAATGAGGAGGTGTTGGGTGTCATAGAGGAGAGAAGGGAAATGGATTCAGGGTAGAGGTTCTGCAAAGGACCCAATGCTTTAAGCAGCCACTAGAGGTTATGTGGACTTCTGGGATGGAATCATTCTGACTGGATTTATAGATGGAGTAGTGAGATAATTGGCAGAGACCTCCTGACGGGTAGTCACTGCAGTTTGTAATGACTGTGGTGAAACCTTTGTGTGCAGCTAGGATGATTAGGTCAGGATTTGTTTTCAGGCTGTGTATGTCAATCCTTTTTTCTGCTGCAATGTTGGTGTTCTTGGGAAGGGGCACGGGGAAGGATGGTGAGACTGAGATGGAGGTAATGAATTCCTGTAAGGTGACCAGGGATGGTTAGATGGGGGAGAGATTCACAGATGGATGGTAGGGTGAACTGAGAAAGACAAGGTTCAATGTTGGGATTAGGTTGGCTTTGGTGGGGGGATATATGGCATGGGTAGTTGTGGAAAATGAAATGCGAAAATATATGAGAATGAGGAAGGAGATGTGTTCAATAGGGATAATTATAATTATTGGTGGGAAGAATTAGGAGCATGAGATACTGCACCAACAACCACGTGGCCACATAGCCATCTGTTGTGTGTGGCTCAGAAGTCAGAGCATGTGCAGTTTGGAAAGTGATGAAAAAATGCTTTAGGGTACAGTGACAATGGAAAACGTTACAGGGCTGTGGGGGTGGAAGAAAATCTGTTAGCAAAATAAAATCATAGAAGGTGCCAAACACAGAAAATCTTGCAAGCCACTCTTCAGAAAACTGCAAATCCTCTCACTTCCATGCCTTCATATATACATGAAACCATAGCATTCATACAGCAGTATGGAACTGAAAATCCAGTACTCTTCCTCAAAAATGAAGATGTACACACCTACATCACAAGGCAAAAATTGGATTTCCATATGCATCATATAAAACCTAAGCTCTGCCAAAATGGAGTTCTACACCTTGGAAAAAAGATATTCAGGGAACTACTAAGGAACATACAATCAGTAAACAACACAGTGGGGTTCAAAGCTGCAGTGAAGGAGTATCTAATTGATCCCTACTTCTACAGTCTGAAAGAGTATTTTGATAAATAATAATGTGCCAATGTGAATAATAATGTACCAGTCTTATCCACTGAAACCATAGTAACATTGTGTAACCACTGAACAAATACAAATAATGTACCAATAATAAGTAGTGTAGCCATAAGAGATTAATGATGTTAAAATGATAGAAACAATACCGTAGTAAATGATGTCCAACATCTTATGTCCATTCTGTGTACTAACCATCTCTCATGGACAAATAAATAAATACCTCTTCCTGTACTTTTTTCCTCTATTCTTATCTCTTGTTCTACATATATAATGAATATGCAAGTACTAAATAACGTTCAGATCTCATTCTACTATTAACTGCATCAAGAAATTTTTTTGTGAATGTTCGCTGTTCTTTTATTATGTGAAACTTAGCAAGTAACTTAACAATTTTTAGTTCCATATTTAACTGTTAACCATTGTTTTATTATGTATGTTGTTTTACAGTGTGTACTTTAGTTATGCATGGTACTATAGTTATATTTCTTAACATGTCAACCATAGTTTATAAAAACTGTTGTACATTACTCATCATGACATCAGTTGCATGCAAATGCTTAAATATGGACAAATAAATAAATAAAAATGAATAAATATAGCCATTTTGTCCTTTAAGAAATAATTTCTACAAAATCAACAAAAATCTGTTTTTCTGTGTACTACTCTTCCCCACTGAGTTGCACAATGTGTGTGAATGTTACTGTCAGGTGGCTAGCGAATAATAATAAAAGTTTTGTTTTCTATACACCTCTGCTGTTTTCCACTCTCTATTGTGAGACTTTGATTTACATACTTGTCACCTGATATTTACCACCTAGACTTATTTTACACACACACGCCAATCTTTTTTCTCATATTTCCTCCAACCACATCATCTACACACAATGTTTGGAGGATTTGCCACCAACTCCCCTTTCTTTGATTAACTGTATTTTTTTTACTGTTTTATTTTCTTGTATGAAATGACATCAATTTTCATTTTTTATGTCTCTCAGCTCCTGGTTCTCTTGCAGCACAGCATGCTTCCTCTTGCGATGTATGATGTTCCCTTTTGGATGCAGTGAATGTCCTCTTCGCTGTAGTCGTGGTGTATGCCTTCTTGGTTGAAGCTGATGTTGCCTGTTTGCTTTTGTTCTGCCTCCAAATGGTTGTGATGTATGCTGTTGAAGTGGCCTGTCTGCTTTGTCTTCCTGTCGTGCCCTCTTGTGGGCAGGATGTGCCCCTACTGCAGACACCCTTGGAAATGTGCAAATGGCTATTAAAAAACAGCTCATTGTTTATTTTGGTCCATATAACTATGAGAACACTGCAGACACCCTTGGAAATGTGCAAATGGCTATTAAAAAACAGCTCATTGTTTATTTTGGTCCATATAACTATGAGAACACTGCAGACACCCTTGGAAATGTGCAAATGGCTATTAAAAAACAGCTCATTGTTTATTTTGGTCCATATAACTATGAGAACACAAAAGGGAAGATCAGAGGATATTTAAAACAGCTCTCTCTCTCTTTCTTCTAATAAATTATTAGTTCTGTACTTTCTATTAGATATGTAGCTTTGTGCAATTTTTCACCATGCAAAACTCATGCTTTTCAAAGTTCCATTGCTTGAAAGTGATATATCATTTATGCTTGCATACTGGTCTTCTGAAGGCCACAAGTTTTTGTAAAAAAAATGGCAACATACCAAACACACGGAGTTCAAAGAAGCTTAGAGTTTACCCCTTCTACTCAGCTTTCAAACTGTCACACACATTACATTTCATCAAAGAATGTAGCACGAGCTATCAGTATGTTCTGGTGTAATCTCTGAAGGGAATTTTGACACATGTCCAGTCCAGTACTGAGAACTTGTCATATCTTTTTGGTGGCCACCTGAAAGTGTGAGATCATTACACCTCACTCCTCAGGAGATGAAATCACAGAATTACTGTATTTACAGCACAATTTTAAGTAGTTTTGTGTAATAAGTTTTATCCTTTCACATGAAAAGTTTAGTATATTAAGTATAGAATACTGGTTTCTAGTGTCTAAAGCATTAGTTCAGTATACAGCCACAGCTGTGTGCAAGAGGAGCAAGAGGGGCCTCTTGACCCTTCCCCCTCCTCCCCGGGCCACACACACACCTGGAATATCAAGACAGAGTTTTTATTCTTTACAGAATTCTCATACACTTCTGGAACTGATTTCTCGCAGTTCCACTAAACCTTTTATTTATCCCATTGTAGTGTGACATGGCTGACTGCTGTGAAACAATGTTATGTCTTTAACAATTACTGCATTTATGTGGATGCCCATATGTACAGCCTTAGACAAAAAATTGATCGCTGGCCAGCCGCCACAGAGGCTAGGTCTGATTTGTTGACTTAAGGTGGCCAATAAAGTCCATCACTCCTCAGAATTTTAAGTTTGGTGATATGTACAATGTGGCAGCACTATAGAATGCAGGAGTTTCTGGAGGAAGTGTAGTCATTTCCTTAAGTGACTGCAAGGCTGTAACAGCTTGTAGTGTAGCGGTAGACATCACACAAGTTGCAAGATTGAATCCACTCCATTCCATTTTTTTTTAATGCATTTCAGTTGTCTGCAAAAGTAGTCAACCTGATGGAGCTCAAAAATAGTTCCCTGTATTTTCTAACCCTCCTTAATACCAGCAATCTCCACAAAAATTCCATCACACAGGTTGTAGCTGTGTCAAAACCAAGTTTACTCTCAGTAGTTTCCTCACCCTACAGCTGGCTACTGGCCACACACCACTCACCAACTTTGTCAGGCGTCCTACGACCAGGTGAACATGATGCTATGATTGTGTTTATCAACTGTCATTTTCTAAATTGAAGTACTTTTTTTTACAGTCAGATATTGGATTTTGCATGATTGAAACTTATGAATGTTATTCAAGAGTTGTAAAATGGTGTCACAAGTGGAGAAAAGTCTAAAATTTGCAACATATTGTTTGCTCTGGATTCAACAGATGTGTGAAGGCAGAAAAGGAGCTCAGAACACTTGCGCTGTTCTGAGTGAGTGCTTGCAAAACATCTCAGCAACAGATTTTACTGTTTCAAGAAATGTCGTTTGTTCTGTCATGACTGGGTTTCTATATTCAGGCAGTTTCAATAACTGCCATATGTGATGAACTGTGACCATTTAACAGTAGTATGCGACTTGCATTCAATAGACAAGATTCAGAATTTGGGTGTAGGAGTACAACAAGCTATAACTGAAAGCAACAATAATCAAAGGGGTGACTATTACTGCATTTTTCTTGAGTATGACTATTTCGCTTGTTGGAAATTCCTGTGCAGTATTGTTACTGGTGCCTAGTTATGACATCTTTTTGTTAACATCTTAAGAGGAAATTGGTGGTTGAGCTGTAAGAAAACACATCTCCTTGGGCAAAGGGCATTGTAAATATAATATTTTGCAGCTGGCGGCTCAATAAAGACATTGTATACTTTGAAACCCTCTCCAGGCTTGTGTTTATTGCAGCTGGTATTTGTTACCAACATCTAAGAACTGTAATTCAGCTTTTGAAAGTCTGTTTCAATAAAACAGAAAGTACTGTAATGCGATCATGCCTATAACTGCACAAATAAATAAGATATTATTCAGTTTGTGTTGATTTGTTGTCCTACATCAAACTGCATCAGTGTGCAAGTTTGGCATATGATAGTTATAATTAATTTATTGACTTTGGATCTGACTGACTGCAGCTCTGTCATGAAATGGCTAAGGAATCTGCTCTTCAGTGAGAGTGGAACTGTGACACACATCAGCCCTCACTTCAGAAGCAAGGATGTCACCTCAGTGGCACTGAAGCTCTGCTTTGATTGTGTCTTTCTTATTGGCCCAGTGGTGGCTAGAACTGATAAACTACAACATTATGACCACCAACCTACTATAGATATAAACCCCTCCAGGTAATAGCAGCATCAGCAGGTGAGGAATGTGTGCTAGTCAGCCACACGCACGGTGCATGTGGTATCAGTGAGCATGCTGCCCATGTGTAGAATGAAGAAGGTGTGTGATCTATTTGAGTATGAACTAGGGCAGGATGTGATAATCTGGAGGCTTGGCACTGGTATTTTGGAAACTGCACAACTTGTCGAGTGTTTGAAGAGTATTGTGGTGAGTGTCTTCAACATGTGGTGAAGTCAAGGTGAAAGCACTTTCAGACATTGTGGGGTTGGAAGGCCACACCTTATTACAGATGTCAGATGTTGTAGGCTGAACAGATTGGTAAAACAGGACAGGCGGCAAACTGTGGTGGAACTGACATCAGACTTTACTGCTGGGCAGAGTGCATATGTGTCTGAACACAAATGTACTGAACACTCCTAAAAATGGGCCTCTGCCGCTGACAACCCATGAATGTGCCAATCTCAACACCACAACATTGGTGACTATGACTGAAATAGGGACATGACCATTGGAGCATTGGCAGAGTGTTGCGCGTTCTGATGAATCCCAGTACCTTCTTCAGTATGCAGATGGCATGGCGCAAATCTGTCATCTGCCAGGGCAACAGCTCCTTGACACTTGTACTGCAGGACGGAGACAAACTGGTAGCGATTTCATTATGCTGTGGGGAACATTCACATGGGTCCAGTGGAGCTCTTGCAAGGTGCCATAATGCCAAGGAGCATCATACACCAGTTGCAGGCAACATATACTCCTTCATGACGATCATTTTAGCTGATGACAGCAGCATTTTTCAGAAAGCTTATGTGCCATGTCAAATGGCCAACACTGATGGACTGGTCTGAGGAACAAAGTAGCGAGTTTCACATCTGGGGGGTGATTAAACATCACATCAGAGCTCAAGGCCCCCCTCTCTGGAATTTACGGGAATTAGGGGACTTTTGTGTGACTTCCTCCAGCAACCTGCCAAGGCCCCATTGCTTTGATGCCACGACACATCGAAGCTGTTGTCCGTGCCAAAGATGGACATATGAACTATTCAGTAGGCAGTCATATTGTTCTGGTTGATCAGTGTATATGTCAATTGATTTTATTCATATTTCTCAACTACAGTGTAGTTACTAATAACACTCATATGCTCCAACTGCAGATATAAACCATAATATCAAAAATCAGTAACTGTCACAATTATTTCCCTTTTTCTGTTGTAAGCACATTGAAAACTGAAAAGCTAATTCATGCAGTAATAACAATTTTTGGAATTTAAATGAACTATGTTTCCCAGTATCACTTCTGGAAAATCCATGTGTGTGGAAGGCAGTAGCTTTCATTAAATGTGCATGGTACTATACGAATTTGTGTTCCAGTTGCCTCTATGATAAATAGCTGTGCCCAATGTGTTTACATTGACTGACTGACAGACACTCCAGCACATGCTAAGAATATAAACAGGAAGACATTCTTTGCTCTGGACGCAGTGTGTTGATATCACTATCTGCACATTCGTTGTGTAGCCAGAGTGAAACTCTGTTCCCAGATCCAATGGAGCATGTGGAACCAGTATTACATCATTAGTCATCAGAATATTAACCAGTGACTGACGACTCTCTTATTACTCCAGTAGGAAGAGAAACTATTTGCAAAGGAAGATGAGATGACATCAAAATTTATGCAACACACACAAAAAGAACTAAGAAGCTTTTCTGCACTTGATAGTAGTACACAAGTAAATAGCTTTACTGGGAGCGTACACATCATTTCCTTCTCTTACACCAAAGCTCTTGTTTCAGTATGAAGTGAGAAAATAAACATGGTACCAGATTCTACTTGCAGCCCCTATCAGCAACATTATAAAATCCAAGAGTCTCTTTTCTTTCATGCATAACTACAGCTCACAAATTCTTATTTATGGATTTGCAGACATCAAGTTTTTCTTGTGAATGAACCTTGTGTTACTTTACTCATTTTGATAAGGGGACGTTTAAGAATGGAGAGTAACCCCTCCTCCCCTTTCCCTTTACTGCAGTGAACATCTCTGCACATGTGTGCATTCAGCACTGACTCACAGTTGCTACAACACTTTGTGGAGTCCATACCATGAGACAACACAGTTGTCAGATCATTCAGACAGCATTCAGTAATCCAACGGGAAAGGAACTGAAAATCAAATTAACCTCACTTTCTAAGTCATATTCATTCCAGAAGGGAATATCACTCAAAGCAGTCATGTGTTCCAGCAATTACCCTTAGGTAATATCCATACAAATAATTTGATAGCTGTGTGGCGCCGATGAGGTCGACACCAGCATCGATATACGTTTGTCTCTAGACTCCGAGCATCGTCTTTGGACGCTGAGCATTGTCTTTGGGCTGTTCCACCATGTCAGTTCTTTGTGAGCCTTTGATGCGTTTAGGTGAATAAACGAACTACTGTTAAATTGGTGTTGTTTGGTGTAACCAACCCGAATAACTACCTCACTGGTGACCCCGAGTTGTAACGTCTTCCGTTTTCGCCGTTTTACTGTGACCGCGACCTCTGCGTCGGTTATTTTTGCGTGTATTACATTGACACAGCATTCGAACAATGACTTCAGCCCAGCGCCTAACGACAGATTTTGTGATCGATATGCATCGTGTTGCAGGCGATGTACACCCACCACGACTCCAACACGATGCCTCTCACTCAACGATTTTGCTGGGCATTTTCGAGCCTGCAACAACAAGTGAGGTTAGAAGTGTGCATGACTCCAGCTATCATACGCCTCTGTTCCCACCACATGTGTCCTCCCTCATCTACGGTGCAGTTACCTCATACAGATCTCCGTGCAGTGCGGGACCGATGCCGATTTCTGCAAATGCTTTGTTGGACAACCTACCACTGCCACGCTGCAATCCGTGCAGTACCATGCAGATTCCTGCCATGTGGCTGGAACTGCTTCATTCACAGGTCAGACTCCTCAGCATCCGACCATGCCCGCGCCTGCCTCGGTTCAGCATCAGCACATTCCTTCCTGCTTCGATACCTCGGCCTGCAACAGGAACAATAACTTGTTATCTGTGCCTGACCTCCATCTCCATCCCACTGCCACACCTCAGTGTTTTGTGCCACGACATTCACCTTATCCGCACACCATTTTGAGTGGAGTGACTATGAACAGTGAACATTCACACATTCTGTCCCACGTTCGACATCATTTCCCACACTGTGCTTCTGGACAGCCCGTACCTCTGTAGGCTCCCTGCAACACAGGTGGCCCTGGCTCTGATCATACATTGAGCTTTCCGTGGACCAACACGCGTTCTCAAACTTTGAACTTTTTCTCACCTGTTGCCCCCACGCCAGCTCCAGTTGAGCTTCCGCTACCGTTCTTGGCACATCTTGGTACCTCATCCGCATTGGTCTTCCGCGACACGTCAGTCTGAACACACCTGCAAAATGTTGAGCTTCCGCAACCACAAACGACACATTACGGTGTCTCACCCGCGCCGGCCTTCCACATCATGACGGATCGCGCTCAACCACAACGCGTCACCTTCATGCTGCCACCCAACCAGCCATCATCGCCACATCCCCTGGAGGCACACTCTCCTGGAATACTACAGCAACAACAGCTCGTTTCAGGCAGTGCCCCAACAAACTCAACTCAACCTGTTCTTCCGAATATTCTACAATGCTTACCGACACTGCCGCCATTTAATCCCGACAGAGCAACAACCTGGTTCAAAATTGTGGACGAAGTGTTCGACCATTACAAACTCGACAAGTCAACCAGGTTTCTGTGCCTCATCACCCACCTGTACGACTAGGAGGACTTGATTGCTGACCTGGTCAATGATCCAAACTCAGCTACCTGGTACACTCTAGCCAAAAAGACAGTTCTACGTCGGCTTACACGCTCAACTGAGGCAGCAATATGGCAAGTGCTCCACATTGAGCAACTAGGCAACGACAAACCTTCCCAGCTCAGGAGACGGCTATGTGCCCTGGTCAGCGCTGATCTACTCTCTGACACAGCTCTCCTCGCCATCTGGTCAGATAAACTATCACCTCACATCCGCTTTGCTCTGGCTCAGAGGTCTCCTGAACCTGTCGAGCAAAGAATGACAATTGCTGACAAGCTACATGATGCATCACTGCTCTATTTCACCAGCCACTGCCTATCTGACAAGTCTCAGATTCAGGCTCATTGTCCTGCGGCCGGACGTGGCCAGGACCGCACTGTACCGACTGTTCTGCTCGCTTCGGGAAGCAGTAAACAAGCAACTGGAATGTCACCGGCTCCACCCATGGTCACGCCCCTCCTGCAACCGAACTTGCTGCAGCCACCGGACCTCAGCCACCACCTCTGGCAACAAACTTCCCGCAGGAAATCTAACCGCACTATCCATACTGTTACTTCCACACATGGTTTGGTGAGGCTGCATCAAACTGCAGACCACCCTGCTACTTCCCAAACGCCAATTGCAGGTAGGTCCGGGTGCCGCCTCCTGTGCACAACATGACAGGCACCCACCAGTGCTCCATTCTGTCCGGAACCAACCAAATAATTGCGGACGACTTTATATTAAAGACATTTTGTCGGGATACTTTTTCCTAGTGGACACAGGTGCCAATGTTTTGCTTCTGCCTACATCCTTAGTGTCGTTGGACATCCGCCCTCATCATACTTCACTGCATGCCGTGAATTCAACTAAACTACAATGCTTGGGTTCAACTTCCAACGTCGTCTCACTCTCCGCAAACTGCAAACTCGAGTGGACTTTTTAGTGTGCGAAATTGACGAACCTATACTAGGCATTGACTTCTTGCGACACCACAAACTTTCACCAGACCTAGTGCAAAACACCGTGTTTCATCACCCGTCCAAGACTCACTTCCCCTGTGCTTCGTTGAGGAACCCCCCCCCCCCCCCATGACACATCGGTCTGGGCTCATCTCATCTGTACATGCTTGTCTCTGTCGACGACGTTACAAGAAACAACTCACAAGTGCCTTGTCGAGCTTGAATACGTCACTTGCTGTGCAGGGAAAACTTCGAGCTCTCCCTCCGGCTCCATGGAACTCAGCTCCAGTTCTCCGATGCAGCAAAGGAATTACAGACACTACAGCAAGGACAAAGCAAGGTCAGTAAGTGCGCCGAATCTGCTTGCAGTCCCAGCAATCGAGCCTCCATATGCTTACCCCCCGCTACCCCTCGCAAATGAGCTATCAAGTGTGCCATAATGTGTACCGACAGTTCCACAGGGCCACACTCCCCTAACATGGCAGCGTTTGACACTCGGCCGGACACAAATTCACATGCACGACGAGCGTCACGTGTTCCCGAACTGACGGCTCCTACCCCGCCCCTCGCGGACAGCACCTCAAACTATGCAACTTCAGCTCCTGCGTGCCGCTGTGCGACTGCCACTGACAACACAAACAGTGCACTCACGCCAAGTGCTTCGCCCGCGACCGTGCTGCCACAGGCCGTGCCCTTGGACAATGGACTCACTAACGGCTCACAAGCCCTACTGGGCTCACCTGCCCATGGTGCCACTGCTTCGGGCCGGCGGCCATCTTGTCGCGTTGAATCCTGGGACACTTTGCCACCTCGGCTCCCATTGGATCTGCCGAGTGGCTCTGAACACCACGACCATGCCTCACCTGCCCCGCCCGCCACACATTGTAAACAAACTGCCTCCCGCACTGCCAGCAACATTTCCGTCGTCACCAACGGCATGGTTCACAAGTTTCTCCTCACGCCAGGTCCCCCGATATCCAGTAAACCACGTCGACTTTGTCCCGAGCATCTCTCCGACCTTAAAAATCAGATTTCTGAACTACTAAGCTCCGGCGTCATTGAACCCTCTGCCAGTAGCTGGTCTACGCCCATACATATGACACCCAAGAAAGACGAGTCCTGGTGCATGTGCGGAGACTACCGTCGTCTAAATACATGAACAATTATGGATACATACCCCATACCCAACATTGCTGAATTTACCAGTTCCCTCACAGGTGCGACCACGTTCTCTGTCACTGATTGCAAATGGGTCTACCACCAGATCCCCATGGGACCTGAAGACATTGAGGAGACAGCATTCACCAACCTGATCGGGTTATTTCAGTTTCGATTCATGCCCTTTGGTCTGAAAAACGCAACCCAGACCTGGCAACGCTTCATCAACGAAGGGCTATTCGACCTAAAATTCTGCTTTGCATATCTTGATGACATTCTTGTGTTCAGCTCCTCCGTCGAGGACAACATTCGACATGTGCAAACTGTTATGAACACTCTCACAGCAGCAGGCATCGAGACCAACCAGGACAAATTGCAGCTACATCAACCCGCTGTCACTTTTCTTGGTTTTTGGGTCTCTGCTGATGGCATTTCGCCGCCCCCTGAGAAAGTACAAACAATACTAGACCTACCCAAACCTTCGTCATTCAAAGAACTCTGGCACTTTCTGGGGACGGTCAATTATTGTCGTCGACATCTACCTCGGGCTGCGGAGATTCAGGCTCCACTGACAGATGCCTTGGCAGGCACCAACACGTCTGGATCTCGGCCATGGACCCCTGCTATGACTGACTCTTTCACTGCCCTCAAAAATCTTCTTGCTGAGGCATGCACCATCGTGCATCATCATCCCAATGTGCAGCTTTTCATCACCACAGACGCGAGCGATACTGCCATCAGCGCGGTCCTTAACCAGACAATCGATGGCCAAACTTCGCCTCTGCAGTTCTTCTCATGCAAGCTCACCAATGCACAACGGAAATATTCTGCATTTGACAGGGAGTTGCTTGTGGTCTACGAAACAATTAAGCATTTTAAGACATATGTTGAGGGACGCCCTTTCTATGTTTTAACGGACCACAAACCCCTGGCTGCAGCCATTACAAATCCACCAGCTGACCCGCCTCCTCGCCACTTCAGATACATGGACTTCATATCTCTGTTCACCACCAATGTCGGACACATAAAGGGGTGCTGACAATATAGTTGCTGATTTCCTTTCATGAGTCAACGACGTCCATTCTCTGTTAGACCTCTCTGAACTGCCTAACCTCCAACCCGCTGACAAGGAAACACAGAACCTGATTTCAGACTCTACTTCTTCACTACACTTTGTCCGCACCACCTTCCCTGGCATCTCTGGTGAGATCTGGTGTGACGACAGTATGGGTACGTTACGCCCCCTCATTCCAACCATGCTCCGTCGAGCTGTCTTCAATACATTGCATAATTTAGCCCACCCCAGTGTTCATGTGTCCGCCCGCCTCGTAGCAGAGCGCTTTGTGTGGAGAAATGTCAACAAGGACTGCCAGCAATGGGCACGCTCCTGCGTCGCATGCCAACACTGCAAAGTACACTAGCACACTTCACCCCCCCCCCCCCCCTTGGCTCCTTTTCAATCCCTCCTGGGCGTTTCCAGCATATTCATATTGACATTGTCGGCCCTCTCTCCCCCTCTAACGGCTCTTGTCCGTGCTCCCCTCCAACCTCCATATACCGGGCCGTACCGAGTTCTCCGGCACTCAGCCAACACCTATGACATCCAGATGAAAGATTCAGCTGTCACAGTCTCTCTCAACAGACTTAAGCCTATGTTGAGCCTTCTTCTACCCCCCCTTCAGGCCACAACCACGCCACTCACTGTTGTGGCTCACAATGCTCCGACCACTCCCTCCATGTCGGGCTTACACACTCGATCGAGTGACTTCCAGCTCCAATCGTTGAGCTCTCCTCCAACTTCGCCCGCTATGCCGGTCTCACACACTCTGTCGAGTGACTTCCAGTTCCAATCGTCGAGCTCTCCTCCGACCTCGCCCTGTACTCCTGTCTCACGCACTCCGCCGAGTGACCACATGTTCCCCATGTCGAGCTTACCTATGATCATGCCCTTGCCGCCGGGCCCTTCGCCGGTCGCTTTGACCTCTCCACCGTTGCCTGCCTCACCCTGTTGAGGTTTCTCACGCCCCCCCCCCCCCCCCCCCCCCCATCTTGAACATGCCCTCGCTCGAGGTGTTTGTGCCTGTCCCACCGGACATAATCCACAACATCTCAATAATACTACGCAATTATACACTGTTCGTCATGTGTTTCCCTTCATACAGTGCTCATGATGACACAACCTCTGCCATTCCCTGCCACCTGGTGAAATGTGTTCCCCTCTCACCCAACGTCGACCTGGACATGCTTCGTGTGTTCGCCACATCCACCGGAGACGTCGTCGTCACTCCGTTCCACCCGCAAACCACTGGCCTACCTGTCGCCGCATGACCAGCACACCCAGTACGACGCCCGGCGCACTTCAACGATGCCCTCTCAAGAGTATTCCGTACTGCGGTGGAGGGGGGGGCGGGGGGCTATGTGGCGCCGATGAGGTCGACACCAGCATTGATATACGTTTGTCTCTAGACTCTGAGCATCGTCTTTGGATGCTGAGCATTGTCTTTGGGCTGTTCTGCCATGTCAGTTCTTTGTGAGCCTTTGATGTGTTTAGGTGAATAAACAAACTACTGTTAAATTGGTGTTGTTTGGTGTAACCAACCCGAATAACCACCTCAGCTAAAAGGGCTCATTAGCATGAAACTTTCAGGAATTTACTAAGATGAAACACAAGAATCGAGGCAAACTGAAAATATAAATTCTCATCTATAAGGTGCTTTTCACATTTATTGACAAAGCATCAGCAGCAGTTATATTGTAATCCTCATTAATAGATGACAGTGACAACTGTATAATCAGAATAGTACATGTGTTCAGAGAATGGTGTGGCATCATTCTGTCCACTGGTTTTGCATGACATTAGTGTTGGTACACTTACTCTAGCCCTGACTCCTTAAAGATAGTGTGGTGTTGCCTTCTCTCCTTATGACTAGCAGCTCTAATGAGGCTCTGCCTCTTTCATCCCACTCCATAAGCTATGCACTTTTGTGTGATTATGAACAACATCTTTACAATATTTTCTCATGTCTCCATCAAGAACAAGCAGAGAATGAAACAAAAACCCTTAACATTGGAAGGGAAACACCCATCAATCTGTTCATTCCAATATGCAAAGCACCTATTTCATTTGTACTAAGCAGAGACAGAATTAATTCTTATGATAAGTACAGTAATTCTGCAGATAACTGCTTAGGCAAATTACCATCTGCTGTGCAACTAAAACGACAGTAATTGCACCAGTTCTGTATTTTACCCTTAGTTAAGTAATCAGTTTGTTCCAGAATTCCTTCCACTGTTATGAAATATACTACCCATTAGTTGTCTGAATCAATAGACATTTCACTTTGAGTCACAAGTATTTGACATGTTTTACAGCATCACAGGACAATGACTAATGAAAGGATGCCATTAAAGTCCCTTTACATATATTGTCTGAAAAAATTTCTATATAAAATGTCATCTGAAAAGTGTTTGACAAAACAGTGATAGTCGACTGACTTTCAGGACTGGAGCTGAATTACTGTAGGTCATTAGATGTTGATTTGGAATTTTAATGCCTGAAAATTCATGCATAATTAGCAATAGAGCATTGGAAAATTAACATTTTGGCCTAGGCTACAAGGTGGTTATTTTATGAGTAAATTATAATGTCTATCATAATTTATTTAATGGAAAATCTCATTTTTCTTAATTCATTGTTACCATGCTCGTCAAATTTAAGGATCATGACTGTGTGGAATAATTACATCAAAATCAGTGTCAGATTAAGCAGTGCAGTAGAGTAATGTCATAAACCACTCATCCAGTGTGCTATGGATGCAGATGAATCATGGGATGCCAAAACTGTAAGTGAACATGTGATTTATGAAAAGTGTATCACACAATATCACACCAAAACAACTGGATAAACATTATCTGCAACCTGCACAAGCCTTGATTTCAGTCATGACAAACAATGAGACACAGCTCCATGCCATCAGAAGGCACCACTGGCAATCAATTTCTGGCCACTCACTGACACTGCTTCCCCCCAAATAATCCACTCCAGGAGCCACTCCAGGAATGAACAATAAACAAGACAGCTCTAAACTAAGACAATTTATCTTCAATGATAAATGATGATCAAAACACACTTGAAATGGGTTGCAATGTGTTAAACATAAATAATTATAACAGCTATTTTCTATCTCAGTCTGTACCAAAGCAATGAGAGAAAGTTCACATTCTTAACGGTATCTCACTAACTGCATACTGGTGCAACAGTAGCCGTACTTTCAGATCCCACTACAGACATATATTTAAATCCAGATGTTTTCCTCTTCTCTATTTAAACTGATAATGACCACAATGAAATCAACTAAGGAAATCCTATGAAACACTTGAGATTGTAATTGTCAGATGACTGATCGAGTTTGCCACACTTTGCTGGTTACTACTATGATACAGGGAAAAATCAAAAAGAATCATCCAATTTAGAGAAATCATAACTATTACACTATTTGAGATATGTGCATGAACAACATACTGTTGGAATGAGTAAGCTCTCAGGCTTAAGGTGGTTACTGCTAGGTAATAGCAGTGTGTGCCTACTTCAGTTCTAGTAAAAATGGTGGTGGAACAACAGAGAGCATTTTGTGTTGTATGCTTTGTACAGTGCGGCTCAGTAGTAACTGTTCAGCATGCCTTTTGTACTAGGTATGGTGTGATCCTTCTACAGCGCAGAGCATTAGATGATGACATGAACAATTTTGAGAAACAGGTTGTTTGTGTAAAGGGAAAATGCCACCCCATCCATGAGTGTCTGACACAGACATCAATTGCATCTGCCATAGTTTCACAAGGAGTCCTAAGAAATTCATTCGCTATGCAGCTCGACAGCTCAACATCCCCCCGATGTCAAACTGGCATGTGTTGTGTTGATGTTTACACATTAAACCATACAAAATTCAGCTATGACATTGGAAGTTCACTGAGGCTTTTTGCGGATAATGCTGTGGTATATCGAGAGGTTGTAACAATGGAAAATTGTGCTGAAATGCAGGAGGATCTGCAGCGAATTGATGCATGGTGCAGGGAATGGCAATTGAATCTCAATGTAGACAAGTGTAATGTGCTGCGAATACATAGCTACAATATAGCAGGTCAGCAACTGGAAGCAGTTAATTCCATAAATTATCTGGGAGTACGCATTAGGAGTGATTTAAAATGGAATGATCATATAAAGTTGATCGTTGGTAAAGCAGATGCCAGACTGAGATTCATTGGAAGAATCTTAAGGAAATGCAATCCGAAAACAAAGGAAGTAGGTTACAGTACGCTTGTTCGCCCACTGCTTGAATACTGCTCAGCAGTGTGGGATCCGTACCAGATAGGGTCGATAGAAGAGATAGAGAAGATCCAACGGAGAGCAGCGCGCTTCATTACAGAATCATTTAGTAATCACAAAAGTGTTACGGAGATGATAGATAAACTTCAGTGGAAGACTCTGCAGGAGAGATGCTCAGTAGCTCGGTATGGGCTTTTGTTGAAGTTTCGAGAACATACCTTCACCAAGGAGTCAAGCAGTATAATGCTCCATCCTACATATACCTCGCGAAGAGACCATGAGGATAAAATCAGAGAGATTAGAGCCCACACAGAGGCATACCGACAATCCTTCTTTCCACGAACAATACGAGACTGGAATAGAAGGGAGAACCAATAGAGGTACTCAAGGTACTCTCCGCCACACACCGTCAGGTGGCTTGTGTAGTATGGATATAGATGTAGATGTAGATGTAGATGTACTGCAAGCTCTTCATGAAGGTGACGAACAACATGAGTGGTGTTCTGTAATTTTGTTCTTGGAAAGATGGAGGACAACAGTTTTCTTCCATGCATAGTGTTTAGTGATGGGGCAACATTCCGGTTAAATGGAAAGGTGATCCCTCATAATGTGAGAATATGGGGTATGGAGCAACCACATGAAGTTGTTCAACAGAAGAGGGACTCTCGAAAATGTAATGTGTTTCGCACAGTTTCACAGGAAAAGGTATATAATCCATTTTTCTCTGCTGAGAACAGTTACAGGAAGCACATATCTCGATATGCTTGAAAACTTTCTTTTTCCACAACTGCAGACTGATTTGAGCAACTTCATTTACTAACAGGATGGGGCACCACCACACTGGCACCTGGAAGTGCAGGAATTTTTAAATCAAAGGATTACTGAACGATGGATCAGTTGCACTGGACCAAATGATTCAGCCTTACTTTACTCTCCTCCATGGTCACTGGACCTGACTGTATGTGATTACTTCTTGTGGGAATTTACAAAAGACTCTATTTATGTGCCTCCATTACCAACAACAATGAATGAACTGAGACATTTCATGACAGCAGCTGTGGAAGCTGTAACTCAAGATATGCTCGTTGCAGTGTGGGAACAATATATACATGCCCAATTGGATGATTCTTTTTCATACACCCTGTATTGTTTATCAGTCATAAGCACATTGATGTCATTCATTTTCACTGCATTTTGAATGGTAGAGCTGGAAGAATGGAAACACTCGATGTTCACCACAATACAATATTAGTATTTACCTTTCGTATTCATCTTCAGAGTAACAATGGAATAACCACTCAAAAAAGCTGACAACAAGAAGGTAGCTATAAAACTGCGTCCAGTGCCATATTTTAAGAAACATCGCTGGTTATTGTTGTCGTTGGCCACGGAGGGAGTGGGTGTGAATTATGGTGTGGTAGACTGTAACAATTGTTTATCACTTCCAAAATGAGGTGATGATTTACTGTAAAAGAAGAAAAAAGAAAAAGAAGAAAAAATAAATGCTGCCAGAAAGGCAGAAAGGCATTTCACTGTGATTAATTGGTATATTATGGGTCTGTCTTATGTGTGAGATACTAGGGTGTGGAGGCTATTTGCCTACTACTGAGCAACTCTTCCACGAGCATAAAATAAATCTGAGCTATAATCTGATACAGTGTCAGTTTAGTGTCATGATTCAACAATGTTTAGGTAGCCTCTGTGAGTACTAGAACTGTCTACCCATCTATGCCATCATATTACATCCTGATAATTCTCATCTGAGTATTATAGCAGGATAGAGACATCATTTATAAATGATACTTTCAGGGACTCAGTTAATGACACTGTGTACTCACTGTGAAGCACTGCATAGAAAATTAGCACAGCGCTCAGCATGGTGAATGCATTGTTACCTCAGATCTCTCTGTCTTAAACATAATGCAAGTTGAAAAGCTCTTCAACATGGACACTCTTTGCTTTTACTGACAAAACATCAACAGTGGTTATACTGTAATCATTATGAGTAGATACTTGTCATTCTTTCAAAATATATACGAGGGCTATCCACAAAGTACATTACGTTTTGGAATTAAAAATAAATAAAGTATTGGAATTTTTTTTTATTATATACAGATGAAAGCCACACTTAAATACTACTTTTCTACATAGCTGCCATTTAAATTAAGGCACTTATTGTAGCGATGGATGAGCTTGGAAATTCCTTCGTCGTAAAATTCAGCCGCCTGCGCCTTCAACCATGTGGTTACCTCTTCTTTTGGGACAGAAAAGGTGGGATTTTTGTGGATTTCCTGGAAAGAGGCACTACAATAAACTCTCAAAGGTATTGAAAAACTCTGCAAAACCTCAGAAGAGCAATTCAAAACAAGCGCAGGGGAAAGTTGGGCTCAAAGATCTTGCTGATTCACGACAACGCCCGGGTCCACACGGCAAATGCCACTCGTGAAGTTCTCGAATCTTTTAAGTGGGAGTTGTTTCCTCATCTGCCGTACAGTCCTGACCTGGCACTGAGTGACTTCCACTTATTCCCAGCAATGAAGAAGTGGTTGGCTATGCAGCATTTTGATGACGACGCACAGCTTCAAGAAGAGGTAACCATGTGGTTGAAGGCGCAGGCGGCCGAATTTTATGACGAAGGAATTTCCAAGCTCGTCCATCGCTATGATAAGTGCCTTAATTTAAATGGCAACTATGTAGAAAAGTAGTATTTAAGTGTGGCTTTCATCTGTATATAATAAAAAAAAATTCCAATACTTTATTTATTTTTAATTCCAAAACGTAATGTACTTTGTGGATAGCCCTCGTATATATATATACTGTCTACACTTCTTGTTCCTTATTCCTTGTCCTGGTGACAATTGCTTCTCCTTTCATTTTAGCAGCAGCTCAAATTGAAACAACACTGTGCATATTCACTGATGTCAATTGTTACACAGCTTTTTGAGCCTACTTTTGAGCTAATTCTTGGTTTGGAATGTAACATTATTTATAGCTTATGAAGTCTCTCCTTGGACCTGGACTTTCCTGTCATTTGTGCCCCTCTGTTTCGCAGATGATGCCAACAACAGCACTCTTAAGAGAAACATTTTCAAAGTCTGCAATTATCAAAAGATGTGTTACTTTGTCATAATGTGTCCAGAATAATCACTTGAGACACTCCAGACATGTGTATGGCATTCAGTGAATTAGTTTTTCAGCTTACAATGTGCTTATGACAGAAAAACAGAAGTAATTGTGACATTTACTGATTTATGATGTTTAATTTGCAGTTGGAGCATCTGAGTATTATTAGTAACTATGCTGTAGTTCAGAAATGTGAAAAAAATCCATTGACATATACTTTTGGTATTCAGGCCTCATTCGTGTCTTTCAGACACAGAAGGTGCTCACTTCTGCGCCAGGCTTCACATTGGTGGAATGAATAACTGAAACTTGGCAACAATGTAGAATATATTTGGCTATGGTGTGACTGCTGAATTATATCCTGGATGACATTTCAATATACTGACAAATTCACTTGATACATCCCTGTCAGTTTGAATAACCTCAGTTATTTTCTTTATAAGGTGTGACATTGGCACATCACTTTATGCTTTTGAGTCTGGGGAGATCATTCCATGCAGAAATTGCAGCTAATCTTGTCTTTTACATTGCAGTTTATTGGTTGTAGCCACCACTGGGGCAATAAGGAAGACACAATCACTGCAGCACTTCAGTGCCACTGAGGTATGTGTTTGCTTCTGAAGCGATGGCTGCTGTGCATCATGCTTTCAGTCTTGCTGAAGGCCAGATTCTTAGCTGTTTCATGACAGAGCTACAGTCAGTCAGATCCAAAGTCAATAACTAAATTATAACTATCATATGCCAAGCTTGGACACTGTTTCAGTTTGACACAGGACAACAAATAAATGCAGACCAGTTTGAAGTCCAGATCAATAATATCATATTCATTCATGCTGTTATAGGCATGCTCATGTTAAAGTACTTCCTGTTTTTTTAAAACAGACTTACTCAAGCTGAATTATTGTTCTTAGTTGTTGGCAACAAATAACAGCTGCAACAGACACAACCCTGGGGAGGGTTTTGAAGTGTACAACATCCTTATTGAGCCACCAGCTGCAAAATATTATATCCAGACTGCACTTTGCTCAAGGAGACGTTTTTTCTTATGGCTGAACCTCTTAAGTAGTTAACATAAAGATGTCATAACTAGACTCAAGTAACAATACTGCATAGGAATTCTCAGTGGGAAAAATGATGACATTCAAGCTAAATTGCATTAATAGTCACTCCTTTGATTTTTGTTAGAGCCTGTTGTACTATTACACCAAACTTCTGAATCTTGTCTATTGAATGTAAGTTGTGTATTATGGTTAAATGTTCATGGGTCATCACATATTTCAGTTATCGAGACTTCCAGAATGTAGAAAATGAATCATGACAGAATGAATGACATTTCTTGAAACAGTAAAACCCTTTGCTGATGTGTTTTGCAAGCACTCGCTCCACACAGTGCAAGTGTTCTGAGCTCCCTTGCTGCTCTGTCAAACCCAGAGCAAACACTATGTTGCAAATGTTAGACTTTTTTCCACTTGTAAATCTGTTACACAACTTTTGAACAATTTTCATTAGTTTTGATCAAGCAAAATCCAATATCTAACTGCAACATAAAAAAATTTCAAATCAGAAAATGACAGTTGGTAAACAAAATCATAGTGCCATGTTCACCTGGTCATATGACACCTGACAAAGTTGGTGAGTTGTTTGTGGCCAGTAACCAGCTGCTTGCGGGGGGGGGGGGGGGGGGGGGCTGCTGCTGCTGTATGGTGAGAAAACTACTGAGCATAAACTTGGTTTTGATACAGTCACAACCTGTGTGATGGAATTGTTGTGGAGATTTCTGGTATATCAGGTGGGTTAGAAGGTGAAGGGTGGGCAAGCTGGATTTGCCGTCAATGCTACCTGTTGAGTTATTAATATATGATATGATTAGTAATGGTTCCATCACATATCAAAGGGCACATCAGAATCTTACTTCTGTCTTAAGCGAAAGAGTCTGGTCTTCATTAAGACTGTTATGATGTTCTCAGTCTAGTTACAAACCTGGCTAGATACCCTGTACAGCACATTAATATCTCCTAAATCCACATCTACATCTATACTCTGAAAACCACTGAGAAGTGTATGGCAGAGGGTATGTCCCATTGTACCAGTTATAATGGTCGTTTTCACATTCCATTCATGTACTGAGTGTGGAGAGAATTACTGTGTGCAGTAATTAATATAATCTTGGCAACACAATTCCTACAGAAACCATGGCTAGAGGTTTGTAGTATATTCTTAGAGTCATCATTTAAAGGTGGTTCTTGAAACTTTGTAAGTAGGCTTTCTTAGGATAGTTTATGTCTGTCTTCAGGTGTTGATCAGTTCAGTTTCTTCAGCATCTTTTTGACACTCTTTCAAGGATGAAACAAACCTGTGGGCATTGGTGCTGCCCTTCTCTCTATACATTCAGTAATCCCTGTTAGTTCTATTTAGTTAGGGTCCACCACTCTTGAGCAGCATTTTAAGATGGGTTGCCTTTGTTGGCTGACTGCATTTCCCCAGTTTTTCACCAATAAGCCAAAGTCTGGTTTATCCACAACTGAGCAGATGTGCTCATTCCATCTCATATCCCTACAAAGAGTTGCACCTAGACGTTTCTATGAGTTAACAAATTCCAACTGTGACTCAGTGACATTATAGTCATAAGATAATATGGTTTTTCATTTTGTGAATGTTTAAAGCCTCACTAATTTGAAATTTTACCAAGATCTGACTGAATAATTATACAGTTTCATTCAGACTGTACTTCATTACAGACAACTGCATCATCTGCAAAAAGTGTAAAGTTATTATTAATATTGTCTGCAAGGTCATTAATATACAAAATGAACAGCAGATGTTCCCACTTCCCTGGGGCACACCCAATGTTGTTTCTACATCTGTTGATGACTCTTCACCAAAGACAAGTTGTTGTGTCCTCCCTACCAAAAAATCCTCAATTCAGTCACAAATTTTATTTGATATCACATATGAACATACATTTGATAATTAGCATAGATGTGGTCCTAAGTCAAATGCTTTCTGCAAATCTAGAAATACAGCAAAGACTAGAAATACTTGATCCACTGGATTATCTTTAACTGGGGGTATTGGGATATCATACCTTAAACAAACAAATTCTTTGTCATATTATCAGTTCCTTAAAAGTCCATGTTTGTTGCCTTGTTTCAAGTTGGTTGTTAATAACATGTTCCATATTTCCAGTAAAGGTGAAGATGAATGATATATGACATTATTTTATGGATCTGTTCTTATTTTTCTGTAGAAGGATGTAACCAGTTTTCTCTTCTAGTTTCTGATAATCATTCTGTGTTCATGAAATCTCCTGTAAATTATGTTCAAGCTTGTAATCATTACATCACTTTCAGATTTTTTATACCACTTGAAAAAGTCTGTCAGCTCCTAGAGCTTTGCTGAGATTTAGCAATTACTGTTGCTTTTTTTACACTAGTAATTCTGTTGTATGTGCATATGTCATCTTTGTAAAAACATTTCTAAATTTCCCTTGTGAGGAAAGTTTTGGAAACGGAATTCAGTATTTCAGTTCTACACATTCTTCACCTGCTTTAACATGGTACAGAATGTTCTGTCTATAAGCCACTGTGAAGTAGCCTACAGAGGGTTCTCCACAGTATACCACATATCAGGGTTTCCTCCTGTTCCATTTGCTAATAGAGTGTGGAAAAAATGACTGCTTAAATTCCTCTACTTGTGTTGTAATTGGCCTAATCTTGTCTTTTCCCTATGGGAATGATATGTAGGAGGCTGTGGTATATTCGTAGACACCATCACATAATACTGGTTCCTGAAACTTTGTAAGTAGGCTTTCACAGGACAGCTGAGGTCTGTTCTCAGTATCATGCCAGTTCAGAGCTTTCAGCATTTCTGTGATATACTTTGATGAAGCAAACAAACATATGAACATTTATGCTGCCCTTCTTTGTATGCATTAAATGTCATGCTTTAGTCCTATTTGGTTTGGGCTAAACACTTGAGCAATATTCTAGGATGGGAGGTACTTTCACGTCCCCACATAGTCACTATCATTAAAACAAGAGTAGAACCCTGGATATAATTTCAAGTTTCAGGCAAGTTTGCATGATAAGTGTGCATACATCAATGGTAAAGTATCTATGCTTTGAAGTAACTGTAATTAATAATGTGTTCTCAAAGTGGTTGAATTATTAGCTGGTAATGGTGGCCATTGTCAATGTTCTAGCTCAAAAATGAATTACATTTTGGTTGGATGGTACTGTTGTGTTCAAACATATTCTACTGTTTTTGAAATGAATAGATGATCTGCTAGTTTGTTATACATATAAAGTTATTTGAAACAATTGATACTCTAATTTCTCACACAATATTTGTGTTTAGCTTAGTCTGTCATTTAACAAAAATAACAACAGAGCTTTCACAAGATTCAAGTCTTTTTGTAAAAATAATGAGTTTGTACAAAATAACTGTGTTGCTTATATGAATTACTTACTTTGTATGTGCTGTTTGGCGCTTCTTATGCTTGATTCTTTTCTGTCTAGGTTTATCTGTGGCATTCCACCTCAAATCTTGTTGCTTACTGGCTTTTCTTGTGGCTCTTTGCTGAACTGAAGCATTGACTGACCCTTGACCTGGAGCTATGGCTGAGCTCTTTGGCACAGCTTTGCCCCTCCTCTGACTCTCACCAGTTGCTTCCTCATCCTCATTGCCCTCCCCTTCCCCTTCCCCTTCCCCTTCCCCATCTCCTTCCCCTTCCCCTTCCCCTTCTTCACTTCCTTCCTCCCCTTCTCCATCTCCAGTCTCTGTCACAGTCTCCTCTTCTCCTTCAGCAGTCTCTGTTGTGGTCTCTTCTTCTCCTGTTCCTTCTTCTTCACCATTTCCTTCTCCTTCTTCTCCATTTCCTTGTCCTTCTTCTGTTCCTGTCTCTACTTCTTTCTGTCCTTCAGAAGTAGATCCATTCTGCTGCACTTGCTGCATTTGCTGTACAACTCCCAGAGTTAAAGTGAACCTGCGTGGTGTAGAGCTCTCATTAGAGACAAAGCTCACCACAGCAACATTTGAAGACAGGACAAACTCTGGATTCACAGTAGCATTGTTTCCACAACAGCTGCAACAAGTGTACATCATATAAGTTGTCAGGCCATGTATTAATTTGGTTTACATTTTCAATTATTTGGTCTCATTATTTATGTAACAAGTTGGTCAGTATTACTGATCTGTGTAAACTTAAGTAAATGTTTTGTTTGAAATTTTAGAAGAAAACATAATTTGAGCATGTGGGTACATGTGGTAACAACAAATTATGACAATCATTTTTGACTGAGGTATTTGCTGGGTCTATGAGTATAGCTTGCTGTATTCTAAGTAATTTTTAGTTATTACCAAGTTTTACAAATTCTCCCAGTTTTGATTTTTTCTGGCTACTCTGTTTGTCTGTTGCAGTTGTCATCAAAAGTTAGAAGTGATAAAAACACATAACAAATATCAGAAAGTTTTAAAATTTGGGAAACTGGTCAAACAGTACTTGAGAGATGGGTGTAAAATTGGAAGACACACCTGCCAATGGCTTGTAACTGTCCACCAGTCAGGTCATAGATGGTGAGCACATCGTTGACACATGAAGTCTTGCCATTCATATCAGTTGAGGGTGGTGCCATATCAAGGTCAGACACTGCCATTGTCAGATGATGATCCGTGGGTGCTGAGAAGCTGAAGATGCAGTGCAGGTTGTCTATGAACTGACTGCCAGACCGAAAGGGGAAAGATCGCATTTCCCCAGCTGCCAGATAGTGTACTACAGAGCACTGATCCCCTAGGCAACTGCCCAAGCTTGCACTTCCAACCACCAGCAGGAGCCTGTTAACTCAGAAAATCAAACATGTTACTGTATCCTGTAAGTTCAGTATTTTCAGAAATACTGTAATAGCTTTTTCTCCCTGAAACAACAAATTTAAGCTATTTAGGATAAAATATGTTTTAGGCACATACAGAAGGATGAATTGCATAGTGGACCTAAATTGTCTGGAATCTGATGGAGCAAACAGTATCAGTTTCAGAGATTCGGGTGTGAACACAGTACAAGAGTAGATGGAATAGTGCTCTCCAAGCAGAATGTTATTTTGGCAAGCAAGTTGTTTGGTAAATTGTGTTCAATAACATTGAGAAAAGTTCTTGCCATTGATGAAAAATGTATAAGGAAATGTAACTAAAACTGTGTACAGCAATGAATATACTTAAAATACATATTTTTAATTGTGTTGTCAGGAAAAAACTTCTCACAGTTCCAAATTTTATTATAAAGACTTCTTATATGTTAACAGTAAAAAACCATTATGTTTTTGAATTAAAAAAAAATATTTTTCCTGACTTTCAAGCCACATTGTCTTAAAGCCAATAGGAAGTCCACAATTTTATGAAGCTTTCCTGATTTTGTTGGAAAGGAAGGATGATAGGAATGCATGGTGCCTGTTCTTTCAAGCATGTCCGAAAGAACAGACAGCACACAGACTCCACAGCTGTGTTATATTATATGTAAATTGAAAGTGGAGGAGGGAGAAAGGAAAGGAAAGGAAAGGGATTACTGATGTCAGTTGCAATGGGATATTATGCAGAATCAGCGGCGATAAATGAAAATGTGTGCCAGACTGTGATTCGAATCTGGGATCTCTGCTTACTAGGCATTGCATTAACCACTGCCTGACCAACACTTGCATCCAGCACCACCTATCTGTAGCCCCTGTCCATGTCCACCATGCTCACTACTAACAGATTCCTGTAGGAGGACAGATGTATTTGTACATCTGCACTGAAGAAGGTGGATTCATTGCCCATCTAGGTTGATCAGCTATATGAATGTGTGGCGTCTGTTCTTTTGAACGTGTGCAAAAGAGCAGACACCACACATTCATATAATTGATTCACCTAGATGGGCAATGAATCCACCATTTTCAGTGCTGATGTACAAATATGTCTGACCTATTGAGGGAATCTCTGAGTAGTGAGCATAGCGGACATGGACAAGGGCTGTGGATAGGTGGTGCTGGATGTGAGTAGGGGTCAGTCAAGAGGTGTGCTGAAATAGTCACTGCAGTTATGATAAAAACTGTGTTCTGGATAGCACAGTGGTTAGTGCAACTGCATAGTATACAGGAGATCCCAGGTTCAAATCCCAGTCCAGCACACATTTTCATTCATTGCCAACAATTTAGCATACTGTCCCAATGTAGCTGACATCAACAGTTCCTTCCCTTTGCTTTCCTCCACCCCCACTCTCACCCATCCCTCCAACTTCAGTTTACATACACAATATGGATGAGGTTAAGACTGAACTAGAGAGATTAGAACAACAGATTTTCTCCCCTATTTCCTATACTGATAGGGCTTCACCATCAGCACAGCTATGAAGCTTGAGATCTGTCCAGTTCTGTGGAGACTTCAACCAAACCATTAATGCAAAAGTGGACATTGATTCTAATCTCTTGCCTTATCCAGATGAATTGAATTTGTTTTCTAAACTTTCAGGAGAAAAACTATTTTCTAAAATTGATCTTGGAGCACATACTTTCAGCTGCCTCTTGACAAAGGCAAAAAGTTTTCATTACTGACAGTCTGGACAGCAACAGGCTACCCTTTGGTTCTCGTCAGTGCCCCCACCATATTCAAGAGGTATTCTGAACAGCATGTTTTGGGGATTCCATACTGAGTGAACTGAGTCTTCAGATGGAAGGGAAGATCCAAAGTAGCACACCTAATAAATGAACAAATTAGCCTCCAGTCTCACACATCAGACAAAGAAGTAGTATGGAACAAAAGAATTAATATGCTTATTACTGTAGACAAGGTTTTTTGTGAGTGCCAGGTTGGTCCAAACAGTTTTGGTCTGAACAATTCAGTAATGTAGCACATATGGAACACGCTACGAAACTGATGCACATAAATATTCAGTACCTGTGAAATAAACCACCCCTTTCACAAGTTTTCGTTACTGAACATGTGATTGTGATTACTGAATGTGGTCTTAAAACTGAGGAATTAAACTTGTGTAAATTAGAGTGTTGTGTTATAGCTAACAGCTACTGTAGGCAGCAGCAAAAAGGTGATGGCTATTTTTGTTCAAGATACTCTAATTACTTCAAAAATATCATTCCTGGATGAACACAACAGTGAAAGAAACCTGGAAATTACTGGAATTACTCTTGTAGTAATTACATGAACCACAAAGTAACAGGAATTTATTACCCACCAAATGCAGATGTATGCACTTTTTCAATAGTCTTAGCTCCCTATTTAGCCTAAGTGGCTCCAGTAATTTTTCTATATTTTGGGATCTAAATATTAATTCAGACTCCAAGAACATGACTAACTTGAGGCTGATGGATATACTGAATTCATAAACCTTGTAAACATAATAGGCACTGATACGAGAGTGACAGACTTTGCCGCCAGCAGGACAGATTTAATCATAATCAGTAAACATGCTACATTGTTAAACACAGCAATACAGAATTTCAGGACTTGGACCATTATTTTCAGTCTGTTGAGTATGTGGGTATAAACACAGCAGAAACAACAAATGTTACTGACAGAAATGAATCCTGAACAATCATAATACAAACCATCTCAAACATAAACTAGCCCAGTAGGAATTGAACAGTATTTATAAGGTAAATGGCTCAAACAATAAAAGGGATGAATTCTATAAAACAATTCTGAGACATTATAATCATTGCTGCCCATTTAAATATGTTAAAAGGACTTTAACACACAGAAAGAATCAAAAGCAGAAACTACCCAGTAGTCTGATTAAACTCAAGCAGAATGGTATTGACCTCTACTTATTTTATAGATCTAACAAGGATGTCATTCTCAAGGAAAAGTATTTAAAAGCCATGAAAATGATTAAAACACAGCTTTTGAATTTCAGAAAAAATGTTCACAGTGGTTCAGTCATTAAATATGATAATGTGAGCAAAGCATCTTGGAAGCTCATTAATCCATACTGGGAAGCACCACATACATGAATGTGGAAGAAACAAGCATAGTGCATGAGGGAAAATTAATAGAAGACTCAACAACAAAGGTATTACAGCTCAACCTGTTGATCAGAACAGTCAGATGAAACGTTTGGTCACCCCAAGGTATAACCCTTGCATTCAGAACTGTAAGTGAACATAAATTAACTTGAATAATCAACACATTACAGACCAAGCACTCAGCTGGCTGTGATGAGATATCTCATGCCCTAGTTAAGAAGTGTCACAAGGAATTAGTTAAACCTATTACCTATCTCATTAACTGCTGTGTTATGGAAAACACCTACCTTGACTCATTAAAAACATGCATCGTTAAACCACTATGTAAGAAAGGATTCAAAAAACAGGTTGACAACTTAAGGCCAATTTTATAAATCCCCATTTTAGCAAGTCTTTGAATATTTTTTGCTCTCACAATCAGTGACTATTTCACAAAAAGTAATCTGCTAACTGAAACTCAACATGGTTTCAAGAAAAACCACAGTACCATTACAGCAATCTCTGAATTTTTACGTAGTATATGCAGTGTACTAAATGAAGGAAATTTGGCAAGGGGGTAAATTTATTGATCTTTTAAAGCATTTGATTCAGTTAAACATGACCTATTAATAAAGAAACTTCAGGCATGAAGCTTAAAAGATTCAGCAATATTACTGCTAACCAAATACCTGTCAAACAGGAAGCAATGCGGAAAGCTAACCTATCAAATTAATAACCGAGTTGCAATCTCCCAGTCTTTTAGTGAAACATGGAATCCCACGGGGATCAATTCTTGGCCCCTTTCTCTTCTTAGTCTATGTGACTGATGTCACCCAGCCACAAAATTCCAAAATAGTGAGTTATGCAGATGATGCATCTCTCTTGTTTTTGGCAAAAATACCTGTGAACTTACATCTTCTGGAACAGTTAGGGTAATATATATAATTAAGTAATTTCATGAATAAGACCTAAACGTAAATGTTAACAAATCATAATTATTATCATTTAAGACAGTTAACTTGAACTGTACCTCTATAAATAATGTATATGGAATTGAAGCAATGGACACTAACAGCTGCCAATTCTTAGACCTACACTTAGGTGAAAACTTGAAATGATGAAATCATATTAATTTTGTATGTGGGAAGAGTAGTAGTGGAGTATATCTACTCAGTCACCTAGCAAAAATAGTTACAACCTACTATCAAAACTGTTTACTATGGAACAATATATCCTTATCTAAATTATGGTAGTGAATTATGGGGCTGTGTTGCAGATATACACCTCAATAGATTATCGTATTTTATGGACTATAAGATGGTACAGAGTGTAAGACGAACTTTAATTTTTAAGAAATTTTAAAAAAAATAATATGTTTACCATTTTTACTATTAGATTGCAAAGCGAGACTAAAAAAAGTTTGTTTATAAATTAAAAATCCTTGATAATTGTCATCTGAACATTTTTATTTTCTTCCTCTTTGTTGTCCTCTTCATGTATGAGATGGTCTTCCCTGCTATTGAGAGCATTACTTACGCCACAATTATTGAAACATTTAATGATAATGTCTTCTCTCACTCTAAACCATGACTGTTTTATCCACTGTTACACTTGTTTGATTGTAAGTCTTTTAGAGCTCCATTTGGCGTGAATTCATGCAGGGTTTCAACCATCATCCATTTATTCCATTCGTCTCTCATAGATGTTTTAATTGGTTTATTTATTGAGACATTAAGAGGTTGCAATTGTGAAATAAGTACTCCTGGAGTGATAGCAAGCTCTGTATATCCCTGTCTCAGTATCTCTTTCACAGAATTTTTCAAATGACTATTAAACTAATCTAGCACAAGAAGAGAACTCTTCTTCAATAAAGCATCTTTCCTTCTGTCCACACTCTGCTAATCCAAGATTTCATAACAAACTCGTCCATACAACCCTTGTCATGTATGTGAACAACCACACGTGGCAGCATTGTTTTGCACTTGAAAATGATCATTGGATTAAGTTTAGTACCATCAGCACAACATGAAAGAACAACAGTTTAGTGCATGTCTTCTTGTTCACTTGTTTTTACAGTTACAGTTTCAGCACCTTTCGCGGTAACAGTTCTGTTATTCGATACATCAAATGTTGGAGGAGATTCAGCCATATTTGCTATTTGGCTTAGTGCCACATGGGTTTCCTTTCGATGTTGAATAATAAAGTGATGGAAAGATAATATTTATTCTTCATACTATTGTGGCATTTTCTAAGATATTTCATTTTTGGTTCACATGCTAAGTCTATAATGCTTCACAAATTATAGCACCAACCAACTCCACCCTTGAAGTCCGTTAAGTTCTACTGTAGCACTAGCTTATGAGTGTGTATTTGAATCATCTTTGTATTAATTCCAGTGAAATTTTGATGATGTCCTTAAATCCATTTCAATACATCATCTTCTAGTTTTGACCATTTTACATTCTACTATTTGCACATTTAGTCTATCTCATTTTTTCCAGTTCTTTTCTACTCACCTGCCAATTGCGAATAGATTTTTTCTGTTGATGAAGGACCGAAATGCCACTCAGCTGTTCTGTTTCCATATTCTTCTAAATCTGCTATTACTATCAATTTATAGCCCACGTCATATGAATACCTATTACTTTTTTCCATTATGAAACTAGCTACTAATAAAAATATTGTACCGTTACTGATAACATATATCACTTTCAATTCAAGTTCACTAGCACTGTAGACTGCAATGATGTATCATAGGCTAGATAGTGTTCTAGGTTTGTGATGGCAAGGTGGGAGGAAAACAGTATTAATAAGGTTGTGAATCCCCCCCCCCCCCCCCCAAATTCATGTTCATCACATTGATGCACTATTGTTGCCAGCTGAATCCAGTGTTGCCAGAGAGAGATAGGTTTCCCATGGCATTGCATATATGACCATTTTTGAGATGGCAGGAACGTTAAATCAAACACTGGGTATTTTTATATTAATTTTGAGTATAAAATGCATCTGAATTTTGGAGGCAATTTTTCAAAGAACAAAGTCCATCTTACAGTTTGTAAAATATAATAATGTTTCTGCACAAGAAGGCTATTAGAATAGTGCATGGTTTAGGTCACTGTGATTCTTATAGAGATGTTTTTGTATTTGTATTTCTTTATTGGCCCTGTAAATCATGTTTAGGTAAATATTTTGCGTGCACGATGTAGGACAAGTCAAGTTGGTACAGTATACACATTGTTATTTTGAAAAGATAAATAATTAAAAATTATTCAATACATGTTGAATATTGATGACAAAATTAAGATAATGAAATAAAATGATAGATTGGTTAAGGATATTTGAACAGTTACACTATATTTTTCTCGTACTCTAAAAACTTGGAAACAGAATAGAAGCAGTGGTCAAACAAGTACTCTTTTAGTTTCACTTTAAACTTTTGTAAATTTTGCATCTGTTTCAGATAGGATGGTATGTGACAGTACAGCGTTATGCCAGTATGATACACTCCTCTCTTACAAATCTTTGTACTTACTGTATTGACATGCAATAATGCTTCTGCCTAGTATCAAGAGGGTGGAAATCAAAGTTATACTTGAAGACATTTCCATCTTTTAAAATACTTCCTTTTGTGAAATTTAGTATTTCATACAAATATAAGCAAGGAAGACACAGTATATTGACATTTTTAAATATTGGTCTACAAGAGTCTCTGTACTTAGCTTGGTTTATTCTAACAATCTTTTTCTGTAGCCTAAATGTTTTGTTTGTACCTACAGAGTTCCCCCAAAAGATAATGCCATACATCATTAGTGACTGAATACTGCCATGGTACATTGTGATTGAGCTGTGGTAAAATTTGCTGCTTTGAAGAGCGCACCGCAGCACGTAGTGTGAAGCAGTTGCCCTCCGTTTCTGGTAGTGGTGCTGCTGTGGCAATCGCAGCTTTGGTGTCTCCCTCTGGTGGGAAAGGGGGGAAAGGCTGCTGTTCATGTGCATTTAAGGGGCGCTGTGAGCTCGCCGGTCGGCCATTCAGTCGGGGTCAGTCTGGAGTCTGGAGTCAGTCTGGGTCAGTGTCTCATCCCCAGCTTGCTAGTCTGTCTGTCGGTCGGAGTGCTAGTATGTTTGTCCTTTGGGCCAACCTTTAAGGCCAGCAAAATGAGAATCTTCCCACTCTGCCAGTAAGAGAATGCAGCGAGTGGTCTCCCGGTCGGGGCTTAGTTCCTGCATCTGAGTCTGCTCGAATTGCTCAGCCAATGGTCATTGGCAGTTGGATCGATCGGTTGGTTGGTCACGCACTGAGACACAAGATAACTTGTCAGTCTTGAGTGTCGGCACATGTGAGGTCACCATGTGAGTCCAGTGGGCCACGGCATATAGCGAGGCATAGTGACTTTGCAGTCAACAGGAGAGCAACAGGAGTCAATCCATGACATCAGTCTGGCTGGTGCGAGCTGCGACGCTGTGGTGTAACTGGTTCTCTGAGCACTTCTGGGCCCCTTCAGTTACCATCATGTGGAGCTTGCCTTGGTCCTTTCCAGGTGCACGGATATCGTTTTTCCAGTGGGCATGTTTCCTCTGCATGGTTGGGTGCGAGCCAGTATTTCCGCCGTCGTGTGTCTGGAACTGAGTGGGAGACGCACCAGCAGTACAGTCGCGATGGAGCAGCAGTCGCAGGTGGGGCAGCGGGCAGTCGGTCAGTTGGTGTGGACCAGGAAAGATGGGAGATTGGCGCACCTTCCTGGGCCCTTTGAAGTGGCTGGCAGCGGATGGTTCGGGAGAGTGATTTGGCAGTGCTGCACCAGGTCTTCTCAAGAAATCGCAGTTTATGAGAAGTTAAGTGATTGCTGATATGTTGTGTGATTTACTCTTGTTAAATTTTACTTGTTTTCTTGGTCAGTCCTCGTCCCCCCTTGCTTGTCTGTCTTTTGTCCATATTTGTTAGGCGGTTAGTGTCTGTCTGTCGTTCTGAGCTGCCTCTTTTATGTTTGTCGGATTCGGTGTGTTAACAAATTTATTGTTTGAAGTGTAATGGCTTAATTCCTGAAATATGTTTTTTTAGCTTGCCTATCATCTTGACAGGAGGTATATGTGTACTGTAGAGCATGTTTGGTCAACCTTGTATAATTTTATGTAAGATTGCATTTCATGGGCTTTTATTTAAATGGTCATTTTAGTATATAAAGTTGCCACCCTTGCACCATAATACTTTTCTTAGAAGTTAAAATCAAGTTGCACCTTCAGTGGCAAGTTAAGCTTTTAATTTTAGTGTTTTGTACCATTTCCATCCCTCCTACAGGGTGCATAGTTGGTGTGCTTGTGTGAATTGTTAAAACTTTTACTTTAAGGTAATCTGGTGTGTTGCAGATTTGCCCCTGTGTAGTCTTTCAGTGGTTGTTGTGAGTGGTCACGACTATGGCCGTGTCAAAAGGGAATGGCGAGGTTCTCATCCCAAAAGCTCATACACTCAAAAATTTGTAAAAAGCAATTTCATTTTCATTTCATCAGTTACTCCCTGGCAACTACTGCCACACTCACATAGTGTGATTACATGTGTTAATGTTCTTGACGAATCGCTAGTAAATAAAATAAATTCTTACGAATATTCTTTGAAAATAAATCCATGGTTCAGTGATCACTGACGCACGGCCTGTATTTTGTGAGAGGATTCTTACTGCATACATAAGTGGGTTTAACTTTTTATTTACATGATTAAGATGTGTCTCCCGTTTTAGGTTTTGCTGAATATGTATACCTAAAAATTTTGTGTCGCTCACAGATGAGACAGTTTTTCCATCAATTTTAAAAATCGGTCTTGCAGGATGTAGTTTCTGTGAATTGTGGAAATTGGCTGTCACTGTTTTTTCATTATTTATTATTAGCTTGTTTGTTCTGAACCATTGTGTTAAATTTTGTATCATAACTGTAGCTGTTTTTTGTAGGCTTTCCTCATCACATGATCTGATTAGGATATTTGTGTCATCTGCAAAAAGTACTGTTGTCCCTTCAGTTATTTTTTCGGACAAATCATTAACATAAAGAATGAAAGTACCTTGCAGTATAATCTTTGTTTTTATAGAAGGTGATTTTTATTTTTTGTATATCATCAAAAAGATTCTAGAACATACAATGACATACATGACTACAATACTAGAAATAAAAATCACTATTTTAGGCAAAGAACTATTCTAAAAATAGTAGACCACAGCGCATATATCAGATGTCAAATCTGGTTTAACAAATTCCTAAAAGACTCTGTGATGAAGCAAACTGTGATATTTTTACTTGCACTCTTGTTTTGCCATCTCCCTCCTTAAAATCGTTTTTTCACTTTTAACTAATTACCATTAACATACATGAATATAATCTGCACTTCCATAAAAGAAAAAGGTTGGCCCCCAGTTTTAAAGAATATAACACCAGATCTAATTTCGTGCTTAGTATGTATGTAATTGATTTTCTAATTTATTTGGACTATTACTAGTTAGTATCTTTTATTATCTTTTGTTGATGTGTAAACAAATATAAGTTCTGTACTAATTGTAAACATTTGGAAGACGAAATACTAATAATCTTAAAGTATGTATTTGGCTCAATTCGAAAACATAATAACAAAACCAGCCCTTTATTAATTCCAAAGTAATTAACAGTTTTGTCAAAAGTATTGTTTATATAACAATCGGATATGTTAATTTCATCATTTAAACAAATAATTCAGCCTTGTAGTGGAAGAAACTGTTAAAAAACGGAATTTTTTGGTGTATTCAGTTAATTCAATTCAATTCAATTTATTAGTGTCCTTGTAGTACATCATCGAAATGACATAGGACTTGTCAATAAACATTACAATTTAAAATACATATACATGAAAATCTGTAATTGAATTTACTTGTCACTTAGACATTACAATTTTAATAGAACTTTTAGAACATTAACATAAAAATTAATGAGTTAAGTTTTAATTGTAATTTCTGTAAATTTAACTTTGAACAATGTGCAGTTTCAGTACCTATTATTGTGATGATTTATAAGGACTCGATTTTTGGTCACGAAACAGTCAGTCCATGGTTGAATTTCAGATGAGAAACCTGTGTTGGTTAGAATGACAACGATACATCAACTTAACAGTGAAATAAGTGTTATGCCAATAGACCACGTGTTAAAGCAATGGCAGTATCTGTTCCATGTGTACCTTTCTATTCTTCAAGAACTGTGAATTATGTGGTTATGTTTTTACTGCTCATAGATGTTCAGCAGTACACTATTGTAGGAGTATGTGGATGTTCACCTGCAAACTATTAATGAGGCTTATAGGAAGTTACAACAATAGTGCACTGCCCATATATAACTGTGTATTATTGGGGAGTTGTGAAAAGTGAAAGTAAAAGACTGTGAAACACAGCAGTGCATTTGTCAGTTACATCATTTAATGTAGACAGTACTGCACATCCGTCCCCTATTTTTTCAGCCAGTATGTCGACACCAAGGATATGTCGACACCAAGGACAACAAATGAAGGAACAAAGTAGGAGAACTGCTACAACTTGTGTGTGCATGATGGACATATCTTCAAAAAGAAACTTAATAGTTCCTGACACAGAAATGTTTATTCTCACTTCCTAAATTTTCATTTGACAACATGTGATCTTACAGTTTTCATTGGAAATTAGACATACTTTACTTGTAGACCTACTTTTGTGGCTTTAAATTCTCTTTTGTGTACTTGCATTGCAGTTTTGTTCATTTATATCAACCATTTGCTTTGTTTGTGTTTCAAAAGAAATACATGTATCATCAGCAAAAAGAACTAGCATTGTATCATCATGAATACAGAGTGACAAGTCATTAGCATATATTAAGAACAATAAGGGACTCAAGACTGAACCCTGTGGGACACCATTCTTGATACCTCCCCAATTAGAGTAAGCTACTGATTTTTGCGGATTACTACTCTTAATTTCAACCTTCTATTTTCTTCCAGTTAAATATGAAGTAAACCATTTGTGCACTGTCCTACTAATTTTATTATCAGAGGTGCTAATCTGAGACATAATGCACATACTTCTAGACTTTTTAATAACTGTTCTTACTACAGTACAGTAGTTTTTATAATGTTTGACTGTTTCTGGATCATTACTCCTTTTAGCTACAATATACTTTTCCCTTTTTTGTTTACAAGGTATTTTTGTCCCTTTAGTAAGCCATGGCTTTTAGATGGTTTCTTACAATTATGATTCACCATTTTCTCAGGGAAACCATTTTCAAATATACTCACAAAAGAATCATGAAAAAGGTTAAATTTAAATAAGCATCGGGTTTCCTGGACACATCATCTCAATCTAAATGTTGCAAGTATAATCTATGTCTGGTTATTGTAGCCTTTGCACAGAATGGTCTTAAGGAGAATTTTTCTGAATTCACCTTCTAATAACCAGTGGTCACTTATTTAGGCAATATCACCAGTGCAGAGGGCCTTTGGACCACCAAAGAATATATAGAGGCCACTTAGAACCTGTTTGTGCCTAAATCCATGAAGAATCTTTGAGCATTTCTTGGAAAATTGAATTACTATACTCTCCATAGTCCACAGAGTAAATTATCTGTGTAGAGGGGGAATCCCATTTCAGTGATCTGAAAAATGAAGAGTAAATCAATTCTTCCATCAGCACCTTATCTTGTGGTCTAACCAGCTGCTCTTGCCATTGGTGTTTGGCAAGGGATGCATTGCCGCACTCTTAAGTTAAAGGATGTATCGAGAGATCAATTGCATTTATTTCAAAGATGCTTACTCCAGTTCAAGGACATTATCCATGTACTTTTTTGCAGCTCATATGCTTTGGTATGTGCCACAGTGTCAATTTTGTGTGAAAGCTCTAATTTTTCTAGGTCATCTAAAATATGCTGTAAATCATTTACTACAAGTTCCCAGATTTTTTCACTTTGAAAGTATTAGGGCATAATCAGTTGTTTTTTATGATCTAGTTAGTGGGAACCAGGGCACTTTCAGAGATGGGTGTGATCAGATCCTCAGATCCAACTATAAAAAGCAGAACCTTTTTTGAAGGCCTGTAAGTGGGACTGAAACAATAATGAAGCCAAAAGAAACTTTTTTTTATTATGACAGACAGTAGTAATGTTGGATTGGGTGCTCATTTATTTAAGGAGGTTGAAGTTGATGGTGTTATTGAACATAGATCTCTTGCATTTGCTACTAGAGTATTGCAGAAACATGAGAAGACTTACACTGTTACTGAGAAAGAACTTTTGACTGTACATTGGGCATTCAACAAATTTAAAAATTATTTACTAGGTCACAAAGTCATCATCTATACTGATCACAAAGCATTATGTTATCTTCAGGTGTGTAAACTGTACCATAATAGAATTACTCATTGGGCCTTGTTTTTACAGCAGTTTAATTATGAAAATCAGATCCATTAAGGGCACAGACAATGTAGGTGCTGATGCTTTGTCTAGGCTATCTTTAGGAGGTGAATCATTTAACAACTTTGGAGAAGGTGAGAAAGAGTTTAAAATTATGTACTTGAAAAGTGTGAGAGAGGAAAAAGAGATCTTGAAAATTTGCAAAGACGTCTGTAGGTATCAAATTTATGATCAGAACTGGAAATTGGTTAAGAGCATGTTGGGTAAGAAATGAGGAAAAATGGAAATGCCATGTGGCTAGGGCCTCCCGTCGGGTAGACCGTTCGCCTGGTGCAAGTCTTTCGAGTTGACGCCACTTCGGCGACTTGCGTGTCGATGGGGATGAAATGATGATGAAAGACACACAACACCCAGTCATCACGAGGCACAGAAAATCCCTGGCCCCGCCGGGAATCGAACCCGGGACCCCATGCGCAGGAATGAGGAGAAAAGACAGAACAGTATTATAAGGTACACAGGGGTATTTTATTCAGGAGTCATAAGACTGACACAGAAGACTGGAAAATATGTTGGTTCAATCAATGTATTGACACTGCAATTACTTATATACATAAGAGTTTTGGTCACTGTTGATCAACAAAATGCACACAAAAGATTCAGGAAAACATCTATTTTTATAACATAGGACAAAGAGTCAAGAAGAAGATTGCCAGCTATGACAGATGTCAAAGAGTGAAGGTAAGTAACCAAACAAGTAGAGGCCAAATGCAAAACATACTGCCTAATAGTAACCTAGATCTCATGTCTGTTAATGTTTGTGGACCTTTACCTAATTTTAAGAATGGATTTTGTTATGTTTTTGTGGTGGTTGATGTATTTTTGAAGCTCATAAAGCTGTTTCCTCTCAAAAAAGCTACCAGTAAGCAAATCATCTCTAAGTTTAACAAGTTTATCTGAGAATGGTTCTCAGTTTACGTCACGAGCTTGGAAAGATTTTGTTGATCACACAAAAGTAAAGCATATTCTAACCTAGGTGTACCATTCTTCAAACAACCCTGCAGAAAGATATATGAGAGAGATTGGAAGACTGTGTAGAACATATTGTAGTAAGAATCATACCAGTTGGACAGATTATGTTAGTGACATTGAGGATATTATGAACAGCTTACAACATTCTTCAACAGGCTTTTCACCATTTGAAATCATGTTTAATGGCAGACTAGATAACTTTATTTTTGAAAATGTTGAGTTTCCACATGTAAAATTCTGTCATCACAAGAGAGGGAAGCGTGTTAGGGAGATGATGAAAAAACAGGGGGATAGGAGAAATCAGAGACATGATGATAGAGGTAGATTTTCTAAGTTTGAAGCAGGAGATCTTGTGTAGGTGAAAGCCAAAGAGAAATCTAAAGTGTTGACATCTTAGACAAATAAATTTTTTGACATTTATATTGGATCATTTGAAGTTCTCGAAAATCCATATCCTAATGCACACAGATGTATCCAATACCCAAGATTGGATTACACAAGATTGGATTACACAATACCACTGAACTGAAAGCATGTAGATGTTATCCATAAGTATCTAATTCTTGTTAGTTTGTTGTTTTTTTCATTGTTGTGAATTTAGTATGTAAGATGATGTGATTTCTAGAGTTCTGTTTTATCCATTGACTGAGTTAAAAACTATCTGTAGATTCATAAGACTGTATAACCGTGTTTTGTTTTCTGAAATTTAGTATGTGAGTTGATGTGAATTTTGAAGTTTTGTCTTATCTATTGACTGAGTTAAAATCTATGATACACAATATAACTGTGTTATGCTATGGATTTGCACTTTAGAATTACATATATAGATGACATGAGACTAAATGAGTAGAACTTTTTACGGTTTTGAAATGGGACAATATTCATAACTTGTACTGTAAAGATAGGAATAGTATCTGAGCATATCTGTGTGTATTACCTTATTAGCTCAAATTATTCTTTATTGCATTTAACTTTGTTTATTAATGTTTCTAATGTGAATACTTTTTAACCTCAACTGCCATAAATCCCATATAATTGAGTTTGAAAAGTTACTACGGAGAACATATCCCGTGTGATGTGAAGGAGGTATTGAAAAGCATATTTAGTACAAAAAACAATGTTTCAGGATTTGATGTGAATGCTAGATGTTTGAGCATGTGACAATAACTCTAAGGAGGAAACTGAAAGATGTGGGTAGATCGACTCCTCAAACTGCTATACCCTACTGGACCAGTCGTCTTGCAAGAGATTGTGGGTGCTGGGTAATGTACTCGAGCATCTGTCGACTGGAATGTGTGTTGAGTCTGATATGTGTGAATTCTTATCCAAGACAGCTAAAGACAGTGTTAGTCAGCATAAATGCATGTTTTTCTGTTTTATTGGGGGAGGGGGGGGGGCAGACTCTGCAATCATTATGTAACTTTAAATCAGTATGTATCTTTTTTTTATTAATTATAAATGAATCTTCAATACAGTTAACCTTAACAAACACCAAATCCAAAGTAAAATTTAGAGGAGAAATATCTGAACCATTTACGATTAAAACAGGGTTGAGACAGGGAGATTGTTTATCACCATTACTATTCAATTGTGCTCTTGAATATGTAATGAGAGAATGGTACAAGGAAAATCCTATGAATATTAAAATCGGAACTAAGAAAGATAAAATAAACCTAAATTGCTTGGGATTTGCTGATGACCTATCATTACTAGCTAATAATATTCAGGAAGCCACGAAACAAATAACAAGCTTACAAAATATAGCACAAAAATTAGGACTCCAGATATCATTTGAAAAGACTGAAATAATGGTAACGGATCCACTTGTAATAGATCACATCACAGTGAATAATAGGGAAATTAAAATAGTGAAACAATTTAAATACCTGGGTGAAATTATAACACATAAATTGGACGAGAAACCTGCATGGTGAGCAAGAACTAATAAAATGATAAAAGCTCAAAAACTAACATGGTCTACGTACAATAAAAAATGTCTATCAATTAAAACAAAATTAAAACATTACAAGACGGTGGTTCAACCAGAGGTTACATACGGAAGTGAAACTCTTTTTAAAGTCACCCAGAAAAACAGAATTGACAAAATTTTAAAAGTAGAGAGAAGAATTGCTAGAACATGCATAAATAAGAAATATCAAAAAGCTGGGCAATGGCGGATAGTTCCAAATGAAGTGGTATACAGAGAACTGGAGCCCATCACTGATACTATACGAAAGAAAAGGATCTCTTTTTGTGGTCACATTCTGAGGACACCAGAAACCAGATTATCAAGGAAAATTATTGAGAAACTCTGGAAGTTGAAACAACAAGGAGGATGGCTTAAGGAAATAAGAGAGGATATGGAAGAACTGGAAATAACCCTGGATGATTTGCAGAACAAAACGCCAAATTTAAAGAAGTTTAGGGACACAGAAATAAGATTTAAACCAAAAATTGACAAACGACATACAATGAAAAGGGTATTTACAGATAAGGAACGACGAAAAGCATCGGAACGAATGAAGAGATACTGGGCCACTCGGAAGGGGAAAATACCAAAGAAGAGGACCAGAAATGATTGACTGAAATGGTCCAATGAGGCCGTAAAAGCAGAAGAAGAAGAAAATGAATCTTCTAGATCTTCGTGTATGTAGGTTAGTGTGGAAGACATTTCCTAGTATGGACAATATAACAAGATGTATATTCATACTCTGATTTTGGTTTTCAAGCTACTAGATTGTGTCGTCATTCAAAGCTGATTATGACTATGTTTACCTGAATTTACCATGAGTATTGGATTATTGTATCTGATTGGATTTTGAGTTATAGACAGAGTCATGCTTAACTCTGTTTTGGGTATCCCTGGTCATCATGACTGTGTGTGTGTACTCAAGCAGATCGTACAACCATTGATCGAAGCTAGATGCTTCTCACAATTACTCATTGTATATAATTGGACTCATTGATATGATTATGAACTTTATTCATTTTGTTGTGCTGAAAATTTTTTGCTGGTTTGTACCCGGTGTGGTTTGGATTCATGAGTCGATCCCCACATTGCAAACTTAGGCCCTAATATTTTTCCATTACTTTCTTGTTTCATAAGTCAACATATCCTTATATACTATGGTTTATATAGCTGATTGATTCCTACTCATTCCTTCTGGTCTGTACATGTCATTGTGAGTTTTTCGAGTCGGCTCACTTGTTGTACACTTAGGCTCTGAAATTTTTTTCTCTTCTCTTTTGAAAATTTTGAAAGTTTGATTTTATAGATCTTAACATAACATTTATAATTTACAGTAATTTACATTGTTTCTATATTTACTTCTATAGTTTAGTGGTGTAATGTTGTAATTTTGATCTTGTATTACTTGTCTTGTGGCAGTATATTCCACATATCTGAAAATCTGAATGCCATATCCTGATAGATGTATAGATTATGATTTTATAGTAGACATTTTTCTTACATTCTTTATAATATGTGATGTATCAGATACATCTATACATCCACCTGCACACAGTTTGGCAAACCTTATAGTCTGTCACAAAATATTGCAAACACCCTGTTCCCAAATTTTATGAGGGGGATATTGTAATAAAGCATCATCCTCTAACATTACCTTCTTTTTTATAGAGATAACCCATACCATGTATAATCTTGAGTCTCACACAGGATAAAATTATCTCACCTGTTTCATTAAAAGAATTAATATTATTTTGTATACAATGTATTATACAAGGTGTACAACTTTGCTTCTGCTGTTTGCCAATAGGTGGCAACAACGGTAAGTAGCAGTTGAAAGAAACAGATCGCAGATGTCAGGCAGTCAGCTTGGACCTCAGTCAACATAACCTCATTCAAAGATTAGTCAAGTTGTTCTTGATTGAAAATGTCAGTTTACAAGCCTAATTCTTGTCATTTGTGGGAGGTGTTACTGTTTTGTTTCAATATGAAGAAAACAGGGGCTGAGTCTCATCGAATGCACTCAAGTACATATGGTAAGGACGCTATTAGTGAAAGAATGTGTTGTGAGTGGTTTCAACGCTTCAAGAATGGTGATTTTAACGTTGTAGACTGGCATAGTGGTGGAAGAGAGAGTGTTTTCAAAGATGCAGAACTGGAGACATTGCTGACTGAAGACTTGCATCAGACTCAAGAAGAATTGGCACAATTTTTAGAAGTGACACAACAAGCCATTTCAAACATCTCAAGGCTATGGGCATGATTTAGAAAGAAGGAACTTGGGTCCCGTGTGAGCTGAAACCAAGAGACGTTGAATGGCGTTTGTGTGTTTGTGAACAGTTGCTTCAGAGGCAAAAACGGAAGGGATTTCTGCATTGCATTGAGACTAGGGACGAAAAATGGGGTCATTACAATAACCCTAAAGGCAAAAAATCACTGGGGTATCCTGGCCATGCTTCCACGTCAATGGTCAAACAGAGTATTCATGACTCCAAGATCATGCTCTGCATTTGGTGGGACCAACTCGGCATCATGTACTATGAGGTGTTAAAACCAAGTGAAACAATGACAGGTGCTCGTTATAGAACATTTGAGCAGAACATTAAATGACAACTGGCCGCAATACTGCGAGAGGCATGATAAAGTGGTTTTGCAGCACGACAACGCTCAACCCCACGTTGCAAAAGAGGTCAAAACATACTTGGAAACGTTAAAATTGGAAGCCCTGCACCACCCTCCGTATTCTCCAGACATTGCACCCTATAGCTATCACCTGTTTAGATCAATGGCGCATGGCCTGGCTGATCAAAACTTCCAATCTCATGAAGTAGTCACAAATTGGATCGTTTCATGGATCACTTCAAAAGATGAACTGTTTTTTCAATGTGGGATTCGTACACTGCCCAAAAGATGGGAGAAAGTAGTGGCCAGCGATGGAAAATACTTTCAATGATACATGTGTAACCAATTTGTTTCATTAAAGCCTGAAATGTTGGGGGAAAAACGGCAGAAGCAAATATGTACACCTTGTATTTCAGGCTAAAATGTATAAAAAGAAATTAATGTTATAGTGGTACAGCCTCCCCCAGAACTCATATGAAATGTCCGATATCACCTTTTTTATATGCATTTGGATAGTTATTGGACAATTCAGTGCTTCATAAGGCCTTGTGTGTGTGTCTTTATATGTATTGTTCTGTTCTATTTGACAAAAAACTTGATATTCATTGTGAAGGCATGTGGAATGTTCTGGAAGGACATGCTTTGTTGTAATTATCAGTGGATTGTTGTCATTGTTAAAATTATGTACATATACTAAATTAAGTAACTAATCTAGAAATTGAAGTAATAAGTCCTTAGCAATAAATAACTAGAGACTGCGGAGACCTCAGCATGAAAAATCAATGCTTCTAATTAACAAAATGGTAATTTAAAAATCTAGTAACAGAAGACCTCACTATCTTCAGAAACAGCTTAAAAGTTATTACCAAGCAACGTATTTTCATTTGTTATTTATTTTTATGTCTTCTTCTGTAATTAATATTCTTTGTAATTACATTTCTAATTTACTCTCCAATTGTTTACATCTCACACTTTTCCAATTTCCAGAATTTGAGGTCTTATTTGTGCATTTTATGTATGTAATCAGATAAAGCATGTGCTCTGTACTTCCATTAAATGTTAGTAACCAAATCCAAACTGTAATTAATTATGTAACTAAAATAATACAAGAGACATTATTGTAATTAAAGTTCAGAATGATTTTCTTATGGAAAACTAAAGATATTACTATAAAAGATTGTCATTCAGTATTGTATTTTATACCTTATTCAGCTGTAATGTCAGTTTCTTTACATTTTGTATAATTTAATCATAACATCAAAATTGTACAAAATTAATAATGCTTTATTTTGGAAGTTATTGTTAAAATTCTATGTAAAGGAATGCAGCAACGCTGCGGGAGTGTCAGTTTTGAAGTTACTTTTGGAAGTCAAAGAGATCAGTGAAGTCTGTCCATGTTTTGTTTACATGATGAGTGTGCAGTTTGGATGTCAATTAATGTGAATAAATTTTGTGAAGCATGAAAATTTCGCATTCATTCATCAATGGACCAGGCAGAAGAAACTTACGTAACATTCAACATGAATCATTACATTTGCTGGAGTTGAGCTGTGATTGATGTTTGAAATGTGGAAATATGTTTAACAAGTGACTGTTTCAGGTGAACATAAGACGAATACCAAGCATAAATTGTCTTGAAAAATTTTGTTATGGACACACAGAATGAGTGGATGTTGCTACATGGAAAGAGTTGGTGTGGGAAAAAAGGAGCAAATTCTCAAACAGCACCATCAACCATCAGATGCGTAACAGTTTATCTTTTTAATTAAATAGTTTTGTGGCAGTGACAAACATTTGAGTGGGAAGTTTTTATATTTTGTAATTATTGAAAAATTTTGTGTTATGGACACATAGAACGAATGGGTGTTGCCGCATGGAAAGAGTTGGTGTGGATAAAAAGGAGCAAATTCTCGAACAGCACCGTCAACCATCAGATGAGTAACAGTTTATCTTTTTAATTAAATAGTTTTGTGACAGTAACATTTGAGTGGGAAGTTTTTATATTTTGTAATTTACCATGGCCAATAATGACAAGGTAAAGATGACTGAGGAAAATCTTGTAAACAGCGAACCAATGGAAAACACTTCGGACCTAGGAACAAGTATCAGTGAAATATCGCCCAGTAGTAATCAAAGTGTAGATTGAAGCTTTGGTGGAGAGGGTTCCAGTGAAAATGTTGCCACGAGTACTCCAACTGCACAGAGAAGAGTAGGTGGAGATGATTTGTTGATGTTATTAATGCAGCATATGAAAGAAGTGAAGGAACAGATGGGACAGATTAGGCAAGAAGTGAAGGAACAGTTGGGACAGATTAGGCAGGATACTAGTAAGATAAGGGAAATCCAGGATGGTTTGGCAGCACTAAAAATTACTGTTGATACAGGGCAGGGTGAACTCAGTACTCGTGTAGGAGCAGTAGAAGGAAGGTTAGAAATATTAGAAACTAATTTCACACAAGAGTTGTCAAAAAACAAGGAGAGATTTGAAAAACTAGATAAACATGTAGAAGTGGAAAATTATAAACTTAAAGTAGAGGTTGTTCAGACTAGGAGAATCATAGAAGAAAAAGTAGAAACTTACAAAAGGAACTCTGAGTTAAAATTTACAGACATTACCAATCAAATAAGTAATGTAGAACTGAAGTGTGATGAAAAAATAGATTTGTGTAAAAATAATGTTGTAGATTTAAGTAAGAAAGTTGTAGAATTACAAGAGGGTGTAGCTCAAAGAAATTTTGGTAGAAATATTGTGTATGGGGTGGCATACCTTTAAAATGATATCCAGGAGATGGGAAATTGCATCCTATTGATTTTTTACAGCATTGCCAGAATAATTATACTAACGATATGACAGACAATGTTAACATTAAATTTGTGCTGGAAATCTTAACTGTCCCATGTGAATATATTTTTCAGAATGTTGTGTACATTAAAAAAAATATTGGACACTATGTTAACAATGATTCTGTACATGGTTACGAAACTAGGAACTGCAATAATTTGCATCTGGATAGAAAAAAATAAAGTTAAAACACAACAGAGTCTACTGTACAATGCCATCAAATTATATAATAAATTACTGCAAAACATAAATACATAGAGACAATCTCCTCCCTCAAAGAAAAACTAAAAAAATTTTTACAAAATAAAAGTTACTATGCAGTAACCTGAATTAAAAATGCTACTTAAAATCTGAAAGTCCTGTGTTAAACTATATGGAGAAATGATAATTATATAAGACTGAAAAATGTAAATTAGATTGTAAGAAAATTTCACTGTCAACTATTGTGTCAGAAACAAATTTAAACTGTTAAATTGTCTGTTATTCAATGACAAAATCCATACAATGTAAATTGTTTCACAGATTAATAAAGAAATCAAATCAAATCAAATTAAGCGATCTTTGGACAAGAAGCAATCTCATGGGCCAATCAGAATGTTAATTCTGCCATGTCATATGATGAATTTGAAAGAAAGTTCTTAAATATGTTTTGGTCAGAATCTGAGCAAGCTAGGATTAAAAGTGAGTTTCTGAATGGTCGAATGTATAGGAAAGGTGATGGTAGTTTGTAGTGTTTTTGTGGAAACCAATTGAGGAAATTAGTAAACGTAGACAAACCTTTTGATGAACTAATACAAATAGATGCCTTAAAAAGCTGATTACCAAAAAGAGAACAGTGGGAGTTCATTTATGGACCAGATGACTCCATAGATCAGTTCTTGAGGTATGTAGATAAGCTGGATAGAGCCTTTGAGAGAAATGGGAGGTTAAGTAATGGTAGATTTGGTAATCAACCATCTGGGGGGTGGAATCAAAGCAGGGATCAAAGTAGGAGTGACAATACAATGAAAATCAGAATAATAATAGTGGTTACAATAAAAGTGATAACAGGTGGATCAACCATAGTAATGGGAATGGAAACAGAGGACATGACAACAGGGAGAGACCTTGGGAGAATGGCAACAGACAATTAGAGAACCAACAATCAAGATGAGGCAATTTAAACTGATGGATGCCACATTGGGAGCCTCTCAGTTTGGGGCTAGAAATAAGTACCGAAATCAGGCTAAACGCCACCAGCCTAGAGACATTAAAAATAATTACAGAAGACAAAGTAATTGAAGACATTGGAGTGGAAATCACACAACTAATGTAAGAAGATCACATCAGATTAGCAAGTTACAGTTTGAGAGCAAATTCTGGAAAAGTATGAATGTAAGCGTGGAACATAGAAGTATTAGCATCTGCAAGAATGTTGAAGAAGTTTCATTAGAGGAGGAAACTATTTCAAGTCTATATAATCAGTGTGGCAAAGAAGTTTGCGAAGAAAATGTTGGTTCTGATGGTAATCTTGATGAGCTTGGACTAAGTAAATTAATGGAGGAAGAATCTATCACTGTTAAGCACTTAAGTGATGATACTTGTACTGGTGTACTTGTCAACAATTCTGATGATCATTGTAAAGGTGTTGTAGAAGTGCCTAGTACTGGAGATGATATCATGTGTGATGATGTGGATAGTGAAAGTGACAGTAGTAATGATGAATGGGAGGAAGAATTAGACAGCATGGTGTATATGAAGGTTAAAGAAGATTTAATGAATGGTGAAGAAGATAATGTTAGTAGTATTTGTGAAGAAAATGAGAACCAGATTGTACCAATGGAAACTGGGTAGGTATCATCAGATAAGGAACATGTGGACAGACATTATAATTTAGATTTGATGCTAGAAACTTTATGGGATACTTAAAAGGGTTATAGTGACAGCGACAGAGTAAACAGTGCCATCAAGATTATTTGTGAAGAACTGCATTCCAACTGAGAAGGTAGAACCAATCAGCAGGCTTACGATATCAGTTCTGGGAAAAGTAGACAGTGTGTAAAAAGGGGACATGACATCAAGCAATCATCTGATGTAGCTCTAAGTAAAATTCAGACAAGTAAGAGAAATTGTGCAGGCAAGAATGGTGTAAATGAAAAAATTGACATTAACGAGGAAGACAATGAAGAAGAATGCAGTGAAGACAAGTATGCTGAATTAGTGGCAACCAAACTAAAAATAGCTGGGAGTCTAGATGAAGAACAGACAGATCAATTATGCAGTTTGTTGTGGGAATACAAAGACGTGTTTAGTGAGAAACCTGAAAAAGTGAAAAACTATGAATGCAGACTTAATCTAAAACCTAACTAACCATTTTTTAACAAACCATATGGAGTAAGTGTCAAACACCAAGATAAATTAAGACGATATAAAAGCCCTCAGGAGGACACATCTTTGTGTCAAATGTGTGGCGAGCACTAGGTCTCTGAGGTATGTAGCATTCTATTTTCTACTTTTTGTTTTCGGATGCTACATCTTTTACTCGCCAATTAACCTGTAATGAAGTTATCTCTTACTGAAAATGCTATCCATTCTCTGTAGTATAAGCTTTTTGTATGTAATATGACTATTATTTGAGGAATAATTTGAAAATGTAACTGTGTACTAAATTTGAGTTTCTTACAATAGTGATTGACTGATTATTGTCGTTATACTCTGTAGAGCATGTATTTGATTTGTGGGTGCTTCTTTCAGAATTACAGGCATGCTCATGATTTTATGAATTTACTAATGAGATGAACAAATTGACAATGGTAAAGATGTACATACGTTACTAAATGGACAAGTTGCACTGTGAGAAAAAACATTTTGTGAAAAGTTTGTTATTACAAGATGGTATGATGATGAGCAGTCTGTGAGTTTGCTTGATATGATAAAGAGTTAAATGAGATCTAGGGGGTCAAATATACTGTATAATGGAATGTACTGCAATATTAATCAAAAGGAAAGGATACATATATAATTCATTTTTGGTTCATTGACTTTAATCTATATACAGTTATATCGTTACAATTTAGAGATGCTTAATTTTGTGGGATTTTGTTTGTAAATATGCTAATTGTATAGGGTAATATGTGAATGATTTTGATATATTCATACCTGATGTCATAATTGTAACCTACATGAGTACCTTGAGTAACGGGTTCATCCCTGTTCCTACCTAGAGAACTGTATCCAAGATCCTTACCTGACCTGGAGTGAAAATTAAAAAATTGTGAAACTAATAGTGAACTGTGCTATTGTAGTGTTGAGACTGCCAGAAAAAGAGGGGTTGCAGACACAAGATGGACATAGGACTGATGACTGTGAGCTGCCAATTCCTTAAGATGTGCAATGTGAACCAGTAACTGGAGTGACAGCTAAGAAAAGAAAACTTTTTTGATTTTTTTTGATTGGGTTATGTATTTAGCAGTCATTCATACAAGTAATACTTGGCTGGGAGGGTTTATAATGGTACAGCCTCCGCCAGGACTCATACGAAATATCCGATACCACCTTTTTTTATTATATGCATCCGGATAGTTAGCAGACAATTCAGTGCTTCATAAGGCCTTGTATGTGTGTCTTTATATGTATCTATTCTGTCCTATTTGATAAAAAAACTTGATATTCATTGCGAAGGCATGTGGAATGTTCTGGAAGGACATGCATTGTAATTATCGGTGGATTGTTGTCATTGATAAAATTATGTACATATACTAAATTAAGTAACTAATCTAGAAATTGAAGTAATAAGTCCTTATAAATAAATAACTAGAGACTGCAGAAATCTTAGCATGATAAAACAATGCTTCTAACTAACAAAATGGTAATCTGAAAATCTAGTAACAGCTTAAAAGTTATTACCAAGTGATGTATTTTCATTTGTTATTTATTTTTATGTCTTCCTCTGTAATTAATATTCTTTGTCATTACATTTCTAATTAACTCTCCAATTGTTTACATCTCACAGTTCTCAAATTTCCAGAATTTGAGGCCTTATTTGTGCATTTTATGCATGTAATCAGATTAAGCACGAGCAGTGTAATACCATTAAATGTTAGTAACCAAATCCAAACTGTAATTAATTACATAACTATAATAATAAAAGAGACATTACTGTAATTAAAGTTCAGAATGATTTTCTTATGGAAAACTAAAGATACTACTATAAAAGATTGTCATTCAGTATTGTATTTTATACCTTATTCAGCTGTATAATGCTTTATTTTCTAAGTTATTGCTAAAATTCTATATAAAGTGATGCAGTGATGCTGTGGGGGAGCCAGTTTTGAAGTTACTTTTGGAAATCAAAGAGATCAGTGAAGTATGTCTGTGTTTTGTTTATGTGACGAATGTGCAGTTCAGATGTCAATTAATGTGAATAAATTTTGTGAAGCATGAAAATTTCGCATTCATTCATCAGTGGCCAGGCAGAAGAAACTTAAGTAACATTTAACATGAGTCATTACAATGTGTTACAATCAATATGTACTAACAGTGAAAATTACTCTTTCTTTAAAAATATTTGAAATTACAAAATTTGTGGCATACTTAAAGTTCATATTATTAATTGCACAATATAACACTAATTATTAAATTTATTTCTGGATTAATTTATAAAATAATGATAGAGATGATTCATCTTTTGTTTTGAAAACTCTTTTGCTTTGTAAACTCTTTGGAATAATGTAAGTACCGCAAAATGTAAGGACTTAAGGAGTAGTGGGCATGTCTCTGATAGAAATGCACGTATTTTGCTAAAGTTGTCAACAACACTGTAATTATTGGTTTCCTGAAACTGGAACTTCTTATGTCAGTGTGATTTAGAAGACTGGGATAAAATAAAAAGATATTCATAGCAACAGGCAACTCTTCAACAGATTTTGTCATCACGAACCTAAGAAATCAAAATTTTCAGCTACAAGAGAGTGCTCCTAGATAAGACTTTGAGCCATTGACAATAACAGTGAGATAATGAAGATAAGTAAAAAATTTCTTGTTTTCTACTCCTCTCAAAGTTTTCATGATTTATGCAGGGAATGTGACTTTAATGGTGATGTGTGGGAGGGTAAGATTACAAAGTGGTACACGTCCTAGAATCCAATAGTGCCTAAAAGAGCATTTTATGGCCACTTTTGAACAGAGTGGGATGAACACAGTGTCATATAACAAGATGTCGAGGTGGGGGTTGTAATGACACAAGAATATGCTGTACAGTGTAGGAATTGTTCCATTTCATTTCATAGAAGTTATTTTGTTATTCTCTGTCACAACATAAAGAATATGATCAGTAGGAGGGCAGCTGTAAAAACCTGTATGAAGCAAGCAGTGAGATGATAGAGTACCGAGGATGCACATGCTGTCTAGGGGCAGCAGGTTAAAGTAAGGCAGTTCACTGCTAAGATGCTGCAACCAGCATGCGAAGTACGCAATGCATAATCTATAACTGTGTTTTAAATGTATAACTGTAAATAATGTTCTTTTGTATTAATCTCTTTCTATTGTTAGTTTACAAGTATTATGAACCTTTGATAATTAAAGCTGTAATGAGTCATGGCTTTAAGCTTAAGTTAAAATCTAAGTGGACTTCCCCATGGAAGGGTATGGCAGGAGAAACAATGCGACAAAAAGTTGCAGAACAGTTCTCTCTGTGAGTTGAAAATGTTGTGAAGTAGCATGTGGTGTGATGCCCATGTATTGTATTGTGTGATGATTAAAAGGAGCACAATCATGGATAAACAGCCTCAGATTGATGGAAATTATTGCTACACATAATTCTACACAAATAAGCAGCTATTTGACAACCAAGCTGAAGTGACAATGTTATTATGAGGGCCAGTCAGAAGTCATTGTTTGCTGTGAAGAAGACAGGAATTATGTTACAGCATTACCCACTGTACTGGCCAAATATTATGATGGGAATTATGACCTGGAAGCCACTGTGTAAAAGCTGCTAACCCATCCATCAGTAGCAAAATCTTGTCAGAGGCTGCAGTATGTTGCTCAACACCACAAAAGGACTGAAGTATTTATTTCCATGGTGAAGTTTTGTGTATTCTATTTTTCATAGTGACAGACATATTGTAAAAGTCATGATCTGTCTTCCTCTAGTACAAGTGAATGCAAGTTAAGTGTTTAAAAGCAACAAACTTTATCAGAGTGTTGCTATTTCAATAGATGTTTAGTGTGTCCATTTCACATTCTGTGATAATTAATCAGCATCATTATCAGATCATAAGATTGTTATACGTATGCCTGTTCAAAGTGCTTAAAATTATTATTGCCATATTAAGCAAAGCATCAGATAGTGTACTAAGTACCAGCTATTTTATTACATTGGCAAGGATAATAAAAGCAGTTGCAGAAGAAGACAACAAAATGTATTCTGGACATTTTCATTACTACAAAAAAGATTATTACTGTGCCGTTCAGAACATACAATTTTACTGATTCATAGTGTGTGACAAATTAAATTTATGTTTCAAGAAAATTTCAGGAAAGTATTTTTGTTGTGTTGCATTGAAATACCATCAATTCAAAAATTATTCATGTTGAAAATTATAAGTAAACATCAGTGTAAAAACTCACTTTCATTCAGTGGTGAATTCTGTATAAAGATAATGTTAAAGAACGATGTTCATTAGTTGCACCACAGTAGCTTTGCATCTTCAGTGCTTAGCAGGATCTTTTCACTCAACATTTCAGTGTTATTTCACATAAAAGTGTCTCAAGTTTAAGACAGATGAGTTCTGTACTCATGGAAGTGTCTTTTGTTGCGATAATGAAAGTAACACATGCGTAGGATCCATATTGTTCATACACAGTCTATGTTGCAATTTCAAAGTGGTTATGACTTATATCATATGTTCTCCTCCACCTTGTTTGCTTATCAAGGTACTATATCAGGACCATTACTCAAAATTAAAGATAGTGTGGTAAGTGCTTAGAGCGATTAGTGAAATCAAGTCTGAGGTCTTACTGCACGTGAAGGTACGTTCATTATAATTACGAGTCCGATCGCCAACCACTGTCATTTAGAGGCAAAAACTGGCCATATAAGGGTAGAACTATGTCGGGCATTGGAGGGTGAATCAGAACAAAACATTGTGACTGATGGAACTCTTTTGTTTACCTAAAAAAAGAGAAGAAAATCTGAGAAACCCTGCACTGCCATTTAGAACCAGTTTTTTCTTTTCTTTGAATCATTAGGTACACTGTTATGTTTGGACAACATTCCTTCATCTAGACAAATATTACAGGACGTGTATATGAATTTGTTGAAACATTTATTTGTGGCACAGCACATAAATGAGAAGAAGAAATCATTTTTCAGGGAGATCCATCAATCAATCAATCTCTTTATTCATCCATTAACAATAGACATTGTATGGATGTAGTCAATTACAATATAGTTTCTTATCTTTAATTTGTTTCAAAACCTTGGATAATAAATACAAATATTTAATATTAGTATATATAAATAATATTACTTTTCCATATTCAGATATTCTTCAATGCTATAAAAACTATGTGTTAGTAAAAAGTGTTTAAGATCTACCTTGAATTTATGAAATTCTTTAATTTTCTTTGTTGTAGAAGGCAATGCACTAAAAAGTATTTTGGGCTGGTAGTTTACACTTTTGTGGTAGAGTGCTCCTTTGAATCACCCCTATTCCTTGTTTCATAGTTATGAACCTGATTATTTAATGTTGAAAATTCCTGGTGAATTTTCAGAAAGCATACATATTCATAGATGTATAAGCTAGGAAGAGTCATTATTTTAAATTCTTTAAAAATTTTTGTGCAAGACACTCTGCAGGGAACTCCTTTCATTATTCTAATAGCCCTTTTTTGAAGTTTGAAAGCTTGTTTTGCCATACCTGTATGTCCCCAGAAGATCACACCATATCTAAGCAAACTGTTCATGTAAGCATAATAAGCACACAGCAATGATTCAGTATTGCAACATTCCCAAAGCATTCTTAGCACATAGCAGCATTTACTTAATTTTTTACTCAAAACTTTTCGATACTTTTCCCATCTCAAGTGCTCATCCAACCATATACCAAGGAATTTTGTGTATGGAGCTTGTGAAATAACATAGTTCCCTAACTCAGCTTTTAACCTTCTTCTAACTTCACTTTTAATATTACTGAAATTCATCAATACCGTTTTATCCTTATTTATGGTCAAAGCATTATCACTAAACCATTTTCCTGTCTCATTTATTGTTCTAGAGACACTCTGCTGTAGATCATCCTCAGTGTATCCTTTTATAAAAATGCTAGTGTCATCAGTGAACATAATTGTTTCTGCAACTGTCAGATGGTTTGGCAAATAATTTATGTACACCAAGAACAACAGAGGGCCTAACACAGAACCCTGGGACACTTCATAGCTAGGTATTTTTTTTTTTTAAATTGGAAAGATATTCTTTGCCTTCATGACATATTTGTACTTTCTGTTGTCTATCAGAGTGATAAGACTTGAACCATTTGATGGCAAGTGCCCGGACCCCATAACATTCTAGTTTCATAAGCAATAAGTCATGGCTGATTAAATCAAATGTTTTAGATAAATCTAATAATATTCCACAGCTTAATTCATTCTTGTCCAAGGCATTTAAAACCATTTTCATGAATTGGAAGACTGCCATTTCTGTGGATCTGTTCTTTCTAAACCCATTTTGAGCATTAGACAGTATTTTATTTTTATTCAGGAAGTCAGCTAGCCTTTCATACATTACTCTTTCAATTACTTTAGAGAAACCTGACAATAATGACACTGGCTTATAATTATTTATGTCAGCTGTACCATCCTTTTCGTTAAGTGGCTTTATTATGGAGATTTTTAGTTTTGATGGGAACACCCCTGTCCTGAAAGAAGTATTAATAATGTCAGTTAGGTGAGTATCTATACTGGTAGAACTATATTTGATTACCTTGTCTGGAATTCTGTCAATACCACAAAGCATTTTATTTTTTAGTTTATTAATAGCATTTGTAACTTCACATTCTGTTACTGGGTACAGAAACATTGTCTTTTAACAAGTTGGTACTTTTATGTTTTTATTGTTTGAATTGCACAGACTTTTAATTAGATTCAGTGCTATGTTCACATAAAGTTGATTGAATATATTGACTACCTGTTGAGCATCTTCTATCACTTTACCCTCACTTTTAATTTTGAAATAATGGGTCTTGGTTTTACATTTTCCTATGCTATTGTTTATAACCTTCCAAATTGATTTTGATTTATTGCTTCCCTTATTAATGTATGAATCATTGCATAGCCTTTTTGCTGCCTGTAAAACTTCCCTATAGACCTTTCTATATTTCCTATAATATGTTTTTATTGTTGTATTTATTTTAGCATGTTTGCTTAGGTTTCTAAGGATGGCTGCTGATTTTTTAATCCCTTGTGTTACCCATGTGTTTCTCTTCTCACTGACTTTAATTCTTTTTAACGGGAATGCTACATCATAGCATTATTTATAATCAGTGAGAAAACTGTCCTACTTTTTGTCTGCATCATCAGTTCGTTCTATGCCCCACTGCACCCTTTTTAGCATACTATTAAATACCCTTATGTCGTTTGCATTAATAAGTCTTCTTTGTACATATTTTTCAGTGATTGCGTATTTCTTATTGTTCTCATTCCTTATCAAAATTTTTAAAGCCATATGGTCAGAAAAGCCTGTATCTGTTACTTCAACACTGTACTCACAGCTTTGTTTGTTAGTAAATATCTGATCAAGTGTTGTTTCAGACCCATCCCCATATCTGGTAATTGCATGTTGTATGTGTTAAACAGATTTAATAATTGTACCTTGTTCTTATTACTTTTGTTAAAATTAATGTTAAAGTCACCAAGAACTATTGCACATTTTGACCTGCCTAGCAATTCATTTAAAAGATCATCTATATAATATAAGAATTGGGTAAAGTCACCTGATGGGGACCTATAGATGCAAGCAATGATAGTCTGACAGTCTGTAAGTTTGCAAATACAAAATTCAAAATCTTTTTCTGTGCGCTTCACCTTGCTAAGTTTTACCTCCTTAGAATTAACATTACTTCTAACACAGATGCATACACCTCCACATTTATAAGTTTCCCTGCAAAATCTGCTTATTAAACCAAAGTCTGGTACATTTTCTGCACAAATATGAGTGTTCCGAAGCCAGTGCCCACTGATAAACAGCACAGAAACCTCCTTAAGGTCACAGTTTAAAATTACTTCCAAGATGAGGGCCCCACCAACTTAAACATATGAAGACCCATGAGTATGTATATCATCACTTATCCACCAATAGATAGACCTAGGTAGATCAGAGACAGCACTTTCACGGTGTAAAAAAAATAAATAAATAAAAAAAAGTTTACGCATTTCCACTTCAAGTATAGCTAGTTGCCGGAACTAAGAGCAGCTGTTACAATAGTCATCAAGAACATCATGCCAGAACTGTAAATGAGAATGTTGAGACTAAGGGACAACCACAAAAATGTCTGTAACACCACACATACTTCTCTAACTGTTTGATGAAACATTAATGAACAATCTAGTAGCTTACAGAAGTCTGTTTAGTGCTGAGGAGGATAATGATGCATCATGGTATGAACACCGTGGGACACCAAAAAATACTGACGAGTCTTCCTAATCCATGACCACTCAACCAATGTCCACAGCTATTGGTTGGAGCTGGTTCCAAGCCACTCACATCTCCCTCGATGGTATACCAGATGTACAGGATTGAGTTCAGGTGACCTATGGGGCCACATGAGCATCCTCCTCATGCCTCTCGAAATTTCTTCAAACCATTATGACAAAATTCTAGATTTATGGGTATCGCTGAGCCTACATTTACATGTAAGCCATCCATCCAGAAAGTTCCGAGATTGATTTTATTCCTGGTATACAAGCGACCTCAGTCAAGTAACTATGATGGCTGCCTGAACTAACAGGCGTGTACTCGACCAGTCAGTTATCAGCAGGCATTGGTAAGTAGTGGCCATGCAGTCATAGTGTTTAACAGTGTTGCATCAGAAATCACAATAGAACAACTTCTCTAAAACAGATGTTCAAGACATTCTCCCGACTGTTTTGAAGACGACAGAAGTATGTAGAAAGTTTGTCTTGCAGACCTTGACTCGTGAACGAAAGCAATGGCATGTGGAATCCTGCTGCGACTTGATAATCAGAACGAGCACAATTCTTTTCTGGAAAGAAATCATTGAGGATGATGAGACTTGTTATCAATACGAACCTACCACACAATGACAATGTGCAGATATTCACACGAAGGGTCAATGCTTCGACAACATAATCGATATTGTAGCCAGTGTGATGCATGACTTGAACATCATCCCAAAGAACGTCTTTTCTGACTTTTCGGGTGGTTGTATGAATGCTCTGTCTATTGAACTGGAGGGAGACTATGTAAAGCACTTGAAGCACTAAAACTACCATCTTCCTGAGAATTCTTCCACTAAAGCTCAGTGAAGCATCAATCTTTCCTTTAAATTGCATGTGGCTCCTTATTGAGATTGTTTGGCAATCGTATAATCATACAACAGTGGGTCTTTTCACCTGTCTTTTTTCTACATGTTACATTAGTTTATGTTGAGGGTCTACTACCAGTCTCTATACCAGTTGTCAATCCTCTGCAGGTCTTAATGCATTTCACTACAATTCCTAGTGTTGTGACTCCTCATCATACATTGAGGTGACATAAGTCGTGCGATAGGGATACGCACATATACAGATGGGGATAGTATCATGTACACAAGATATAAATGGGCAATGAATCAGCAAAGCTGTCACTTTTACTCAGGTGATCCATGTGAAAAGGTTTCTGATTTGATTATGGCCACGCAACGAGAATTAACAGACTTTAAATGTGGAGTGGTAGTTGGAGCTAGATGCATGGGACATTCAATTTCGGAAATCGTAGGGGAATTCAATATTCTGAAACCCACAGCGTCAAGAATGACCCAAGAAAACTTTATTTCAGGTGATACCTATTACCATGGACAACTCAACAGTTTAGTCCTGACTTCAGTCAGTAAGAGCTAATAGTAGTGTTTGAGTGCGGCAAAGACTACTTGCAGAGATGGATCCAAGTTACCAACCAGGTACTGTATGAGCTGGTAGTGGCTCCATAATGGTGTGGGCTGTATTTACATGGAAAGGACTGGGTCATGGATATGTTGGACTACTTGGAGACCATTTGCAGCCATTCATCGACTTCATGTTCCCAAATGACAACGGAATTATACGGATGACAATGCACCATGTCATCAGGCCACAATTGTTTGCAATTGGTTTGAAGAACATTCTGGAGAATTCCAGCGAATGATTTGGCCACCACGATTGCCCAACGTGAATTATATCGAACATTTGTGAGAACAATTGAGAGGTCAGTTTGTGCTCTAAATCTTGCTCTGACAACACTTTCGCAATTATGGGCCACTCGGGGTGAGGCGCCATGTCACGGATTGCACGGCCCCTCCCACTGAAGGTTCGAGTCCTCCCCCCAGGCATGGGCGTGTGTGTTGTTGTTAGCATAAGTCAGTTTAAGTAGTGTGTGAGTCTAGGGACCGATGACCTCAGCAGTTTGGTCCCTTAGGAATTCACACACATTTGAACATTTTTGAACAGCTATAGAGGCACCATGACCCAGGATTTCTGCAGGGGACTTCCAACGACTTGCTGAGTCCATGCCACTTTGAGTTGCTGCACTACGCCAGGTAAAAGGAGGTCGGACATGGTATTAGAAGGTGTCCCATGACTTTTGTCACCTCAGTGTATAACTGCATCAACTGGCAACAGTCGCAAGGTGCTTCCGATTGCATCCACTTGCTTATTTAGGTATATTATGAACAGTAATGGTAAGATAACACTCCCCTGGCATATGTCTGAATTTATGTTTACATCTGAAGATCTCTCTCTTAAGAAAAAAAAAAAAAAAAAAAGATGTTGTGTTTATTTGGCATGAACTCTTTAATCTGTTATGATATTGTCTATACTTGCATTTTGTTCATTAGTCGACAGTGCAGAACTGTTTCAAGTGGCTTCTGAAAGGCGAGTAAGATGGCACCAACCTAGACGCTGGCATCTACTGCTTTCTGCCTCTTGTGTACAAGCATTGTGAGTTGGGTTTCGTATGACTGATATTTGTGGAATCCATGTTTATTCCTACAAGAGAGATTTTTTCCTCTCTGCAAGAATAAAACGTGTTCTCAAATTCTAAAACTCGTCTTCCTGCAGATCACTGCAAAGTACTATGGGTGAAAAGAATGATGTACATGACAGTAAAAAGGTTCATGTTTCGTTTACTACTAAGAGACATTGGCAGATGCATGAAAGCCCTATTTCATCATATGTTAACATCTACTACATGAAAATATCTTCAAAACCATCATCTCATGTGAGTTTTGCTATATTCATAGTCTGCCACTGGTATGTGCCAACATATCAAACAACTCATCGGTCCAGGTGAAAGTTTTCCATGGTTCGAGCACGCAATGGAGATGTCCTTGCTCCCGTGCTAATCTCTGTGCCCTGTGACATATGGTCAGCAGAAGTAGAGGAGAAGGTGTAAAAATGGGAAGTGCTGCAGGCAGGTGTGCAGCACTGTAAATGACTCCAATTGCTAATAGAAGATATCTGAGAGCAGTTGGAACCTTTATTTCAAGTGGTGTGGATGCAGTGTTGGTTTATTATTCGAGTTGGTGTTTTTCCTAATTGAAAATATTTTGGAGGGTTTGTGAAAACGTTTTCTTTTTATGTCTTTATGGTTAGTTTAAAGTAATTTCATATTTAATATCTGGAAAGCACAATCACACAGTACTTTTAGAAACACTTCTTTAGTCACCCACGTCTTTACATTCCATGTGATATGGGGCACTTTACTTAGACACTATTTGTGTAAGTATGGGCCCTCATTTAAACATCACAGTATTCCATGTCAAATGCAGCTTCTCTGTTCGACATATCTAATGTTCCCAACATCAGGGAGAGAACAACCAGATGGCGGCGCAAAGTTGCAAGCATGAGCCACATCATTGAAAGCCGTACCAGGATCAGTTGATCAAATTGCTTGACAGAAGTGCTGAGATCAAGTTTTTCTGGGACTGGAAGCTGGCTAGTGGCCCACAGTGGGAAGACCAAAGACCTTCAGAAAATGAAAATTTGCCCAACAAACAGTGTGAATCTTCACCAGATCCCAGAGACCCTCTTGTCATGGACAACAATGATGATGGGGACCTCAACAACTGGGATACACCAGACTTGAACAATGCAAACTGCACCTTTGGTGGTGAAAAGTGCTTTCAAAACACTTGCAGGGAAGTTTGGATTAATCTTGTCATGTGCCAAATGTGGACACATTTAGTTTGCACCAGGGTTCAAAGAGCTATCTAACTAATTTTTGATTTGATGCTTGCTTAAATGACTTGCTCTTTCTAGACTACTCTACTATTTTGTAATATGTCATCCAGCTTTATTAAAATATTTTTGTGACCTTCTCTGGTAGGTCCCATATTTGCACCCAATTTTTCTAGTGCTGTTTTACAAGCTTTTCATAAATTTTCATTTTTGAATAGAAATAATTGATATAACTCATTGTTTTGCCTCCTGTCATTTAATAATCTTGTTATAGTTGCTAGCAAAAATAAAAAGGTAGAATTTTCTGAAAAGAAAATACTTTTAAGTCAAAAACCAAAGAGGGTACCAGTATTTACACATTTTCCTCTACTCAAGTGGAGCAATAGCCTCTGTACCCCATAGGGAGGAGGCCCTTCAGGTTGATGTGACTACTTACTGGCTCACATGACTTAGCTGGTGAGTTATTACTTGCACAGTGGCCCACCTATCTTCTGTCACAATCTACATTAGCTTGTATTACTTTTCACAAGAGGTTGTCCATGGGACTTAACTTTGGTAGTGGTCCTTTTACCTGAAACTTAGGTACTTTCAGTTTACACAATGTGACATGAGGAAAGCTCAGTGTCTGTATGGCTTTGTAAACAGAGTGTCCCATGTGTGAGTCAGCTACGATCTGGTCGCAACCAGATGCACTGGTTTCATGCATCCTACCAGTCTTTAATTCATTGAAAAAAAAAATAAATAAATAAAATAAATAAATAAATAAATAAATAAATAAATTTTTCACTGCTTTGAAAGAGCACACTGCAAACTTTTGAATGCTGCAGATGGTATAGAACTGCTACCAGGTATTCATGTGACTCTCCAGCAGTTATGTAAGTTGGGTATACAGGGTGAACCAACTAAAACTTTCACCACAAATATTGTAGAAATGGAAAATGCTATTGATTGCGGTTTTCACAGAATGGACTGGTAGTCAGGGGCTCATATTTTCAGCCAATCAACAGACCGTAACCATATTTAGAAAGTGTGTTTCTTGTGCAAACATAAACTTTTTTAAATGGTACAATGCCTACTGACATTAAAAAACTAAAAGTAGCGTAAAGTAGAATGTCAGTGGTGTTTATCCCACGATTTTAGTGCTAATCATTTATGATATATTGTGTTTGGAAAGTTTCCAAGCATGACTCTTGTTTGTGCCATTCAACCTGAGTAGTCAGTATGCAGGGAAGGAAGATGGGATCATTTTAAAAATGGGATCAAAACTGCAGCTAAGGAAATGCTTGGAGTCAATGAGAGGAAAAAGTAAAGAAAGAATGGGTAACACCAGATATGATAACTGAGATGGATGACTGCAGGAAATGGAAAACTGTAAACATAGAAGAAGGGAAGTGCAACTACAGGATGTTAAATAATGAATTAAGAAGGGAGACAGAAAAAGCAAAGGAGAAATGGCAGACATAAAAGTGTGACAAGATAGAGAAATAAGAGAAAGAAGGAAAATATGATTTGCTGTACAAAGAAGGATTTGACATTCAGGGAAAAGAGAAACAACAATGGACTAAAGGAAGTAGAGGCAGCAGACAGTAAAATGGTGAGTGAACCCCAAGAAATAATGAGAAGATTGGAAGAATATATAGAATGGTTATACGCTGCAGACAGCTGACCAAGTGAAGAAGAGCTTGGGACAGAAGAAAAAGAAGATAAAGTTGTAGATGATGACAAAGGAAATACAATACTAACTAGTGAGATTGAAGCATCTATGAAGGAGATGAAAAATGGAAAGGCAATGGGAATTGGTGAGATTCCCACAGAACTGCTGAAGTTGTTGGAGAAAGAAGGGAAAATGGCCAAAATACTTTACAGAAAGTATCTTAATACTTATAGAAAAGAAAAAGAACAGCAAAAAGTGTGAGGAACATAGAACACTGAGCCTGATATCGCATGCAAACACAGACTTGCTGAGGACACTCAACAGAAGGCTATATGGAACGCTGAATTTCGTAACAGGAGATGAACAACTTGGTTTTAGGGGAGGAGTGGGAACTAGAGATACCATTGGGCTACTGAGAGTGATAGAGGAGGTTTACATGGAGAAGAAAAGGAAAGTATATGTTGTCTTCATTGATCTTGAGAAGGCTTTTGCTGTGTCAGGTGGGAGAAATTGATGGAAATCCTAAGGAAACATGGAGTTGACTGGAAGGACAGATGGCTAATTAGAAATTTATATTTGAACCAGAGAGCAAGAGTAAGAATAGGAGGTGTGATGAGTGAAGAAACTGAACTGGAAAGAGTTGTAAGACAAGGTTGTTGTTTATCACCAACACTATTCACTATCTATCTGGAGGAAATTATTAATGAAAGTTTTGATGGAAGAAGAGGAGTTTGTATAGGGAGTTGGAGAGTGGAGCGTATAAGATTTGCAGATGAAGTGGTTATGGCAGAGAGTGCAAGAGAGAGGGAATGAAGATTAACAAGCAGAAAATGAAAAGCACAGTAATTGGAGGAAAGGGGAGAAAATGCTGTATGAAAACAAGGGGAGAGGAAATAGAGCAAGGGAATAACTTCAATTACTTGGGAAGTGTAATAATGGATTATATGTATTGCTCAACAGAAATTAGGAAAAGAACTGCAATGGCAAAAGAAGGATTCAAGAGGAAACGGAAATTACTTTGCGGACCACTAAACAAAGATTTGAGGAAAAGACTTCCCAAATGTTACACCTGGAGCATTGCACTGTATGGTGCTGAGACCTGGACATTGAGGAAGGAAGATGAAAGATTGGAGGTACTAGAGATATGGATATGGAGAAGAATGGAAAGAGTAAAATGGGAAGACTGAGTAAGAAATGAAGAAGTATTAAGAAGAGTTGGAGAAGAAAGAAACATGCTGACAGTCATCAGAAAGAGAAAACGGACCTGCATTAGGCACCATTATACTACTACTAGTTGGTAGGTACGATGTTGTTGTATTTGCTTGCACTGTGATTGTGTGTTCCTTGAGTGCATTGCGGGTTGCTAGTCAGTCAGTGTGTAACAGTCCAAGCAGTAGATCCCGAGTGGAGGATGGGATTTACAAATGCAGAAAAAGCCGACATGCTCATGGTGTTTAGAGAGTGTAGGAAGGATGCAGTTCATTCTTCTATGGTGTGCGTGGCAAGGTGTCCCAGTAGATGTCAACCATCTTGGCAATTATTTATCATCCTCTTCAACAAGTTATGTGAAAGTAGTTGTGAAACATCTAGACAACGTAAGAGAAAGAAACAAATGACGGCAGAAGAGGGGTAAATTAATGTTCTTGCTGCTGCTGCAGCTGACCCGGACATTAAGTCCCAAGCAATCACATGAGGAGCGGCATGTGTCCTCTGCAGTTTCTGTTGACATAGGTTCCATCGCTATCACCCTTCTCCCCATTAAGAGTAGCATGAAAACGGTTATGAGAATTGTGTTAACTTCTGTACTTGGGCATTAAAACAGGATACTCAAGATGCCTCTTGTTTAGTGATAAAGCCACATTTACCAATCATGGCCAGGTAAATCACTGAAACATGCACTATTGGTCTGTTGACAATCCCTGATGGCCTCATCAGGTGGAACATCAGCATCTATGGAGTGTAATTGTGTGGTTTGGGATAGTGACCCATCAGGTTGAAGGCCAGTTTTTCATAGGCAGAACACTGAACACACACAAATATCGCAGCCTCCTAACAGACCCTCTTCCACTGATGCTAGAAGCTGCTCCTCTGCAGACTAGGCGGAATCTATTGTACCAACACGATGGTTGCCCAACCTATAGTGCATGAAGTACTACAATGTGTCTACACGAATTGTTTCCAAATCGTTGGACTGGATGCAAAGGACCTGTACCTTGGTCAGCCCTTTCCCCAGATTTGACTCCTGTAGACTTTTTTCTGTGAGGAATGCTTAAAGACACTGTCTACAAGGACATACCAACTACATCTGATGATATTTAACGACGTATTACTGCAGCCCATAGGATATTTCCGCTGAAAAGCTGGCACAGGTGCTGCAGTCATTCCATACCAGACTGGAAGCGTGTACTGCTGCTGCCGATTGTAGTTTTGAACACGACCTGCGATGGTCAGTTGTCTCGTTACCTATCTGAATCCACATAACTTGTGTACGCATTTGTGTTGTTCTTTAGTGCGTGCTACCACAGATATTGTACAAGTGTTGGTGTGGGAACTTTTCAAAATATATCTCGCAAACAATGTGCACTAGTATCCTGAAACAAACACCACTGACATTCTTATTTACCCTATTTTTAGTGTGTTAATGTCAACAGGCACTATTCCATTTTAAAAAGTTTATCTTTGCACAAAAAACACACCTCTAAGTATTATTACAGTCTGTTGACTCGCGCCGGCCGTTGTGGCCGAGCGGTTCTAGGAACTTCAGTCTGGAACCACGCGACCGCTACGGTCGCAGGTTCAAATACTACCTCGGGCATGGACGTGTGTGATGTCATCAGGTTAGTTAGGTTTAAGTAGTTCTAAGTTTTAGGGGACTGATGACCTCAGATGTTAAGTCCCATAGTGCTCAGAGCCATTCGAGCCATTTTTGTTGACTCGCTAACAATACGAGCCCATGGCTGCTAATCCATCAAGTGAAAACTGCACATCAACAGCACTTTGCATTTCCACGATATTTGCGGTGCAAGTTTAGATGATTCACCTCGTATGTAGACTGAAACGACGATTGAAAATTTGTACCAAGGCTGGAGTCGAATCTGCGTGCCCTGCTCCCTAGGCAAATGCACTACCCGCTATGCTACCCTGGCATTGTGGCTTTGCACAACTGCAGGGACTAATGTAGCTAGCCTACCCCCTTAATCTAGATTCACATGCACGCCACAGTCCACTTGGCACTCCCCCTAAAGTCGAACAGCATTGCAGAGGCCCTGAAATTGTATTGGAATAGCACCTCAGCATCTCATCTATGGCTGGGTTTCAGACAGGATCTCCCATTTGGATAGCCTCTGCAAAGTTGTTTGAGTTTAGGGGGAATACCAAGCGGACTGAGGCGTGAATGGAAATTTGGACTGAGGAAGTAGGCACGCTGGTGTAGTCCATGCAGGTGTGCAAAGCCACTGTGCTAGGCTGGAGAAGCAGATAGCGCATCTGCCTAATGGGCAGAAGACCCAAGTTCGAATCCTGGCCTTGGTACCAATATTGTTTGGTCGCTTCAGTCTGTATATACAGGATGGTCCATTGATAGCGGCCGGGCCAAATAGCTCACGAAATAAGCATCAAACGAAAAAACTACAAAGAACGAAACTCGTCTAGCTTGAATGGGGAAACCAGATGGCGCTATGGTTGGCCCGCTGGATAGCGCTGCCATAGGTCAAACGGATATCAACTGAGTTTTTTTTTAATAGGAACCCCCATTTTTTATTACATACTCGTGCAGTACGTAAAGAAATATGAATGTTTTAGTTGGACCACTTTATTCGCTTTGTGATTAATGGCGCTGTAATAGTCACAAACGTATAACTACGTGGTATCACGTAACATTCCGTGAGTGCTGACGGTATTTGCTTCGTGATACATTACCCGTGTTAAAATGGACCGTTTACCAATTGCGGAAAAGGTCGATATCGTATTGATGTATGGCTATTGTGATCAAAATGCCCAACGGGCGTGTGCTATGTATGCTGCTCGGTATCCTGGACGACATCATCCAAGTGTCCGGACCGTTCGCCGGATAGTTACGTTATTTAAGGAAACAGGAAGTGTTCAGACAAATGTGAAACGTCAACCACGACCTGCAACAAATGATGATGCCCAAGTAGGTGTTTTAACTTCTGCCGCGGCTAATCCACACATCAGTAGCAGACAAATTGCGCGAGAATCGGGAATCTCAAAAACGTCGTTGTTGAGAATGCTACATCAACATCGATTGCATCGGTACCATATTTCTATGAACCAGGAATTGCATGGCGACGACTTTGAACGTCGTGTGCAGTTCTGCTACTGAGCACAAGAGAAATTACGGGACGATGACAGATTTTTTGCACGCGTTCTATTTAGCGACGAAGCGTCATTCAGCAACAACGGTAACGTAAACCGGCATAATATGCACTATTGGGCAACGGAAAATCCACGATGGCTGCGACAAGTGGAACATCAGCGACCTTGGCGGGTTAATGTAGGGTGCGGCATTATGGGAGGAAGGATAATTGGTCCCCGTTTTATCGATGGCAATCTAAATGGTGCAATGTATGCTGATTTCCTATGTAATGTTCTACCGCTGTTACTACAAGATGTTTCACTGCATGACAGAATGGCGATGTACTTCCAACATGATGGATGTCCGGCACATAGCTCGCGTGCGGTTGAAGCGGTATTGAATAGCATATTTCATGGCAGGTGGATTGGTCGTCGAAGCACCATACCATGGCCCGCACATTCATCGGATCTGACGTCCCCGGATTTCTTTCTGTGGGGAAAGTTGAAGGATATTTGCTATCGTGATCCACCGACAACGCCTGACAACATGTATCAGCGCATTGTCAATGCATGTGCGAACATTACGGAAGGCGAACTACTCGCTGTTGAGAGGAATGTTGTTACACATATTGCCAAATGCATTGAGGTTGACGGACATCATTTTGAGCATTTATTGCATTAATGTGGTATTTACAGGTAATCATGCTGCAACAGCATGTGTTCTCAGAAATGATACGTTCATAAAGGTACATGTATCACATTGGAACAACCGAAATAAAATGTTCAAACTTACCTACGTTCTGTATTTTAGTTTATAAAACCTTCCTGTTACCAATTGTTCGTCTAAAATTGTGAGCCATATGTTTGTGACTATTACAGCGCCATCTATCACAAAGCGAAAAAAGTGGTCCCACTAAAATATTCATATTTCTTTACGTGCTACACGAATATGCAATAAAAAATGAGGGTTCCTATTTTAAAAAAACGCAGTTGATATCCGTTTGACCTTTGGCAGCGCCATCTAGCGGGCCAACCATAGCGCCATCTGATTTCTCCATTCAAGCTAGAGGAGTTTCATTCTTTGTAGTTTTTTAGTTTGACGCTTATTTCGTGAGATATTTGGCTCGGTCACGGTCAATGGATCACCCTGTATACATCATAGATGTCTGAGACTTGAAAAGGTCTCTGGAACAATATAGTTTCATTTGATAGTTATGTAAGTCGTGATAGTGAAGTGGTGTGTCTGTGCCAGTCACTTGTATGGAATCAGCGCATTAAGATCGATCGAAGTGGAAATGTGACAGAATGTCAGAAAGAAATTATCATGTTTGGACGTGCCCATGATCAAACCGTGAGTGAAATTGTCCGATTTGTACGTGAGAACTTTGCAACATGTCCACAAGGAATGGCTAACCACTCGCAGCCACGTAAGATGGACTAAGAACAATGGTCGTAAAAAAAGCATAGTCGGCAGGGACTGGTGTCAGTGAGTGCAGGTCCGTCTCATCCAGTTTTCGAGCGAACATTGCGAAGGGAAGTGCATGAAACAGATATTGGGAGGCAGATACCTCACAAAAAGCCGTTGCTCACAGCGGCATATAAAGGTGCACTTCGATGGACCAAAAAACATAGAAACTGGACATTTTCTGACTAGAGGCAGGTAGTGTGTCTGGAAAGTCGCGATGTTACCTCTTTCCGAAAGATACAAGGCCTCGAATACCCCGGCGGACCAATGAGATGCTTAATCAGCGGTGAGCATGGAGAGTGTAGCTCAGGCTGGAGGTAGTTATGTGTAGTTTCAGAGGTGGTTTCCATACCATGATTTCGGTTCATTTCCTAGCAGAGCGGAGTCAGCAACGTTAGCAGCAATTTACTCTTTGCTCACAGATTGCATACGGTACACCGTTTAGTTTAGTGGACATCTAACTTACTTCTGAGTAGAAGTGAACAGTAGTTCGTTATGCAGCTATTTTTAGTTGTGCTATTTATTTTCGTTGTAAGAGTGTGCGTATTTTTAGATTTTTTGTGTCGTGTGTTCAGTTTCTTGGCTTATGGTTGAATTATCTGTGGTTCAGACAACAACTGGTTAAAGACAGATAGGTACTACAGCCACGCAGGGGAAATTAGCCACTGACCGTATACAACGGGACGCTTTGTTGGCCACGGTCGACAGGCTTCATGCTGCTGTTTTGGGCTACAGTGGCGTTGTGGCATCTGAGGCGAGTGCTTTGGCACCTCTGGAGCCTGTAGTTTCGTCTGGGATCCCTGATGCCACTGCGTCTTCCAATTCGCACGTCGAGGTCGGATGACAGTTACCTAACGGTGACTGGCGAATAGTGGCGGGGTCGTGAACTTCTGGGCAGGAACTGAAAGTGGGTACTGGCCGTATGGCTGTCCCCTTACGCTTTAAAAACAGGTTTGAAAAGTCCATCCAATCAACTCGGAACACCTCGTATGTTAGAACTGTGGCTGATCTTCCTGGGAGCTCTAGACAAGTTCAGAGGATTAGATTCCTTGTCGTTGGGAGCTCCAATGTTAGGCGCGTGATGGAGCCCCTCAGGAAAATAGCGGGCACGTCGGGAAAGAAGGTCAGTGTCCTGCCTGTTTGCCTGGGGTTCTCATCCCAGTTGTGGAGGAAGCTCTGCTGGCAGTAGTTGAGTGCACGGGGTGCACCCAGCTGCAAAACGTGGCTCACATAGGCACAAATGACACTTGTCGCCTGGGTTCTGCGCTACCCTTGGTTCCTACATGCAAATGGCAGATTTGGTGTTGGTGAAGACATCTAGCTTTGCTCACGGGGAACTGATCATGGTCCTCTGGTCTGGAGCAAAGTGGAAGGGCCAACACACTCAGGCGATTCTGCGACGATATTGGATGCAAATTTATTGACCACCGCTATCGGAGAGGAAACAGTTGGGTCCCACTTAATAGATCAGTCGTTAACTACACGCAGGAAGCGCCTGATAGGGCAGCGGAGTACGTGTGGCATGCACATGTGGGGTTTTTAGGGTAGAGGCCCGATAAGGTGTCTTTTGAGTCCAGAAAGACTATCATTCGTCATAGCAGATCGGAGAAAGAAAATGTTAATATAATATCAGTTAACTGCAGGAGTGCCTATGGAAATGCTGTGGAACTAATCTCGTTTATAAATGGTAACAATTACCGTATAATACTAAGGACAGAAAGCTGGCTGAAACCAGATGACAATAGCAATGAAATTCTGTGCTCCGATTGGAATTATGTTGCAAAGATACCATGAACGCTGGTGGTGGAGGCGTATTTATAGCCATAAGAAATACGATAATATCTAGAGAGATTAGTACAGATTCCGAATATGAAATCATTTGGATGAAGATAAGCATTAAAGGTGGATCAAACATGGTCATGGGATGCCTCTTTCCTCAGCAGCGGTAGTAGCTGAACAGTTGAAGTGAAATATTACGTGTAAATTTCCTGGTCATGTTATAATTTAGAGAATCATGTGAAATTGTTCCAAGCGCTTTATCCGATAGTTACCTTGAGCAGATAATCAGAGAAGGACTCTGAAGATGACATCTTAAACACGAACTTTTGACTCAGCGTAGAACAGGGAATGATCATAAGGCCATTACAGCGTCACTGAATACGGCTGTAAATATGAATAGAAGGAGGTCAGGCATGTGCCAAGCAAACCTGGAGGGATAGAAAAGACCCGCCATTGTTCCACAGCCATGTTAAAAAACTGCTACGAAAGCAAAGAGAGCTTCACTGCCCATTTAAACGTAACCAAAGCCTCACAGACAAACAAAAATTAAACGAAAGCAAAATCAGTGTGAGGAGAACCGTGAGTGAAACGTTCGACGAATTCTAAAGTAAAATTCTGTCTATCGACTTGAGAGAGAAACCTAAGAAGTTTTAGTGTTATGTTAAATCAATAAACATATCGAAGCCATTTGCCGATACACTCTATGACCAGAATGCCGCCGGCCGGGGTGGCCGAGCGGTTCTAGGCGCTACAGTCTGGAACCGCGCCACCGCTACGGTCGCAGGTTCGAATCCTGCCTCGGGCATGGATGTGTGTGATGTCCTTAGGTTAGTTAGGTTTAAGTAGTTCTAAGTTCTAGGGGACTGATGACCACAGCAGTTAAGTCACATAGTGCTCAGAGCCATTTTTGACCCAGAATGCCATTGAGACGGAGGAACACAGTAGACATGGAGGATGACACAGAAAAGACCTAAATACTAAACGTGTTTCTCCAAAACTGTTTCACAGAGGTAGATTGCACTGTAGCGTCTCCTGTAACTCGTCGTACGAACGACAAAATGGCTGATGTCGAAGTAAGTGATCGCGTGATAGGTAAGCAACTGAAATCACTCAATAGAGGGAAGGCCACTGGGTTCAAGTGGGTTCAAATGGCTCTGAGCACTATGGGACTTAACTGCTGAGGTCATTAGTCCCCTAGAACTTAGAACTACTTAAACCTAACTACCCTAAGGACACCACACACATCCATGCCCGAGACAGGATTCGAACCTGCGACCGTAGCGGTCGCGCAGTTCCAAACTGTAGCGCCTAGAACCGCTCGGCCACCCCGGCCGGCGGAAGGTCACTGGACCTGACTGGATATCAATATGATTCTACTTAGTCTATACGAAAGAACTTGGCCCTCTTCTGGCTGCAGTGTGCCGTAGATCTTTGCAGAAGCGAAGTTTTCCAGATAATTGGAAACAAGCACAGGTCAACAGGTCATACCTGTCTTCAAGAAAGGTCATCGGACAGACGCATAAAGCTATAGGCCTATTTCTCCCAGTTCAGTTAGCTGTAGAACTTTGGAACATGTCTTATAATCGCGTATTATAACATTTATGGATGCCAAACTTCTCCTCTGTAGGAATTGACATAGGTTCCAAAAACAACGATCGTGTGAAACCCAGCCTGCTCCGGTCGTTCGCGAGACCCAGAATGAGGTAGATACCAGCGCCCAGATGAATGCCGTGTTCCTTGACTTCCGGAAGGCATGCGAAACAATTCCACACCGCTGCCTAATCAACGGACCATGACTCATGGTTGTCTAGCCGTACGGCGGGCGATAGTTATGATGGTATCCCCACATTGTGTCCAGTGTGTCTCCAGACACGTCTTCGGACTGGAATCTCAATGATGGGAGCAGGATTGTCGTCATTGAGGAGTCCCACTTCGAAGTGAGCCCTGATGATCAACGAAGATATGTCTGGAGACGCCACGGTCTGCGGTGGGATACCGACCTGACTGACGCCCGCCATACGACCCAACAACCGGAAGTGGTGGTCTGGGGTGCCATTTCTTTTCATAGCAGGACCCCATTAGTTGTTATGCGCAGTACTCTTACAGTGCAGCGGTTCGTCGATGATATTCCATGTCATGTTTTATTGCCCTTTACGGCAAGCCACACTAGGATTAAATTTAAGCATGTCCGTCCGCATGCAGCAAGAATTGCTACTGCTTGTCTTTGTGCTTCGCAAACCCCACCTAGGCCAACAGGGTCGCCGGATCTCTCCCCAATTGAGAACGTTTGGAACATTACGGGCAGGGCCCTCCAGCCAGATCGGGATTTTGACAATTTAACGCACTAATTAGACAGAATATGGCAAGATATCCCCAAGGAGAACATCCAAGAACTCAATCAATCAGTGCAAAGCCGTATAACTGTTGGCATGAAGGCCAAAGCAGGACCAACGCCTTGGTGACTTACTCCGTTTGTGAAGCTCTTTCTCTTGAACAAATATCAAATTTTTCTGAAATTTTTGTCACTTATTTGTCTGTATATGTAAATCATATCTAGCGATTTCCATTCGGATAATTCTTTGGCGGTGCGTGTTTTTATGTCTTAGAGTGTATTCATTTAAACAGAACGTTATTTTTTCTTTCATGTAGGTGATGTGTTTAAACTGAGTATAAATAAGTTGAAATAAAATTCCTATCAATTTTAATAAGGGAGCTAGAACTGTTCAAAGTTTCAGGGTTGGATGCAACATATTGTAAATAAAGTTTCTTGTGTGACACAGTGACAAGATTCCTCGACGGCGCCTATTTGAAGCCATCTGGAATCGTGTATTCGGTGACATAAACGCGATTCCTTAGGAGTCCCCCAAAAAAGAAATATATTGGTGTCAAATCGATGAATTGTGCGGGCCATTCCTGAGAACCACAGCGTCTTCACCGTAATTCAAAAAATATGTTGTTCAGGTCAAGCACATCATGCGCAGAATGGGCTGGATGACCATCATTCTGTATACACATAAGGCCCCTAATGTCTAAGCTGAAATTTTCAAGAAGAGCACCTAAATGTGACGATAAAACGTCGATACATATCACCTGTTAGAGTACTTGCGAAATGGTGTGGACCGATGTTTGCATTCCAAGAGTTTCACACAACACATTAATTAATCATCTCCTTCGACGATCGACGTGTCGTACTCACCTAAGATTTTCTATGGTCCGGCAGTGCGCATCATGATGGTTTACTATATCATAATTTGAGAACACAGAGTCATCAGAGACGTTTGTAAGGCGTTTAGAGTGAAATTATTCACCGCGCATTCGCAGAAAGTAAGTCTCTGATTGAAATCGTAGAACATGCAACTGTTGTGTCAGTTACAAGTAGTACATGAGAATCTATTCGTCAGTCAGATGTAAGGCTGATACAAACGGCTGCAGCAACGTCTCGTAAGGTGACACACGGAGCATGGTGTACTGTAGTTAAAGAAACACTTTCATATCCTCACTTCTTTCTGATCTTCGTCTGTTATCGTCACACCTTCTCAGACTGTTCTGGCGTAAAGTCAAGCACCGGCACCCCGGTCGGGAACGTTCAGGCCCCCACAACCGCACGAGTGGTCGACTGTGAAGAGCGGACAAATTGAATAGCTGACCGGCGGCCATTAGAGTGGTAAACTGACGCGCGGAGTTCGAATGTTTATACATCGCTTTTGGTTGTAAAATGACTTCCCTTGAGTTAGGTCACAGACATAATGCCTCATTTAAACACGTTTCTACAATATACTTTTTAATTTATGAACAAATAACAACTAGTCACTGTTTATGAATTTATCTTACGTACTACATGGAATCTGCCGTAGCTTAAAGTTATGTACTGGTCCCCTAGCATTTTTCGTAGTTCATTTACGATAGATGTACGCAAAATGCATCAAAATACTCGAAGATTGGCCCACTATATTAATAGATATTGTGCTTTAGATTTTATGACGAGAAGTGCGTTATATATGGCATAGTGCTTTGGCAACTCACTACCAAATTATCAAGTTTCAACCTAACCTAGACCATGAAAACACTACCGATCAGCCAACTTTCTTCAAAATGATCAGAACATATAAAATGGTATTCTGTCGGTTGGAAATCTAGCCTCCTGACAGCGTGTAACCATTTTTGTAACAGCTGTGGTTTTGAGAAAGGAAACCTGCAAATTTAATACCGTGTTACAAAAACATTTATTAAGCAAGTGCACTGGCATACAAAACAACTTAAAATATTCTCATACCTGTGAAATGTAATATTCGTTCGTTTCTCGAATTTATTTGTACAATTAATCACTGCACAACTCTTCACCATTGTACTTGTTTTGATTGGAACGTACAGACAGTACAATTACGAGTACCAAATACTGAATCTACGCCCCAACAAATATACCACGTTGAATCAGGGTCTTCATAAACAACAATACTACACAACACATCAGACTACAACCACTATAATGGCGTCCAGCCGAAGGTTCAAATTATCCCGCGACTGCAGCGCCATCAGTGAGTCTAGTTATTTTTTACAAGGTCTTTGGGAACGTTAGAGCAGCGAGGGCTGTGAGGAAGACGCCAGCCAATTGCAGGCGGAGCGACCCCTCTCTAGCACGACAACGCGATGGCAGCGCCCTCTACGCGAAGGGAACATAAGCGCTGCACCCGACTGGCCGTAGCCCAGTTGAAGACTGCCCAATTCTGCGAGTTCTACAGCAGCAGCGAGTTCAAGAATAGTAGCAAGACTAGTCATTTCGCTTTACTACGTAGCATTGTCTTTACTGAAGAGATTTCTTATTTTGTCTGTCACCCTTTGTTTGCGACATATTTGTGTTTCACAAAGTTAAGCATTGTAATCATTTCCTTTTATAATAAACTTCATTAATACGATTTGCTTGAATTGTTGTCTAGCGATCCGAGAAGCAGCTTTCCTAGACAACCCCCTCTTCCACAACCAGGCAGGGTACAACACAGACTACTTGTTTCTCGAAGTCGTTGTTGAGCATGTAACAACATAATGGCTGATGGAGGGCTTCGACCACGATATCTCGTTGCATACGCTATGGCTGCTTCATTGGTACTGCGTCGGCATTTGCCGCATCAGTAACACGTCAGTGTACTCACTGAATGTTTGTCATGTTTATTCCATGTCAGTATCCGTGGCAGACCCAGGACCGTTGCTAGATGTTTTGCCGCCCTAGGCGATAATTGGAAAATGATGACAAGTTTTTTTTACTACCGTCGGTACCACCACCATCAACCACCATCACCACCATCACCAACAACATCCAACAATGCAAATCTCCTATTATACTATTAATCGTTAAACTAAGGTGACCAGACGTCCTCATTTTCTGGCGACAGTCCTCAATTTTCTTGCTTTGTCCTCAATTCCTTTAAAACTGTTTGAGGACAACAAAAATTCTCAACAGTACAGAACTGGTTTCTACAAAGTTATCGCACCTGGTGAATTTTACTGAAACTTGACTAATCAGTCAACAATCTCGTCAAATTTTAGGATGACGTGGCAAACTCTATGCTTTATCATGAAATTCGACATCAATATTTTTAATAATATCTGTTGCAATGTTCAAGATTACTAATGTTTCTAAGAGTTGTTGTCGTAACAGTGCTCGAAGACTAGTCTCTATAAGCTTTAAAGCAGATAATGTCCTTTTACATATTACTTGTGTAAGTGCGCTCGTCAGCAAAGTTCAAAATGGTTCAAATAGCTCTGAGCACTATGCGACTTAACTTCTGTGGTCATCAGTCGCCTAGAACTTAGAACTAATTAAACCTAACTAACCTAAGGAAATCACACACATCCATGCCCGAGGCAGGATTCGAACCTGCGACCGTAGCGGTCGCTCGGCTCCAGACTGTGGCGCCTAGAACCGCACGGCCACTCCGGCCGGCCGTCAGCAAAGTGATTGCAGTGTCGACTAATATATAAATTATATTGAGGCAAGAGCTTGCAAGTACAAGGTACTTAGTTTCTACAGTTGTGTCCCGTCTATAAACAAGCCATGACACTCTTCCTGGTTATTACACTGCTGGCCATTAAAATTGCTACACCACGAAGATGGCGTGCTACAGACGCGAAATTTAACCGACAGGAAGGTGATGCTGTGATATGCAAATGATTAGCTTTTCACAGCATTCAAACAAGGTTGGCGCCGGTGGCGACACCTACAACGTGCTGACATGAAGAAACTTTCCAACCGATTTCTCACACACAAACAGCAGTTGAGCGGCGTTGCCTGGTTCAAATGGTTCAAATGGCTCTGAGCACCATGGGACGTAACTTCTGAGGTCACCAGTCCCCTAGAACTTGTTGTTGTTGTTGTTGTTGTGGTCTTCAGTCCTGAGACTGGTTTGATGCAGCTCTCCATGCTACTCTATCCTGTGCAAGCTTCTTCATCTCCCAGTACCTACTGCAACCTACATCCTTCTGAATCTGCTTAGTGTATTGATCTCTTGGTCTCCCTCTACGATTTTTACCCTCCACGCTGCCCTCCAATGCTAAATTTGTGATCCATTGATGCCTCAAAACATGTCCTACCAACCGATCCCTTCTTCTAGTCAAGTTGTGCCACAAACTTCTCTTCTCCCCAATCCTATTCAATACCTCCTCATTAGTTACGTGATCTACCCACCTTATCTTGAGCATTCTTCTGTAGCACCACATTTCGAAAGCTTCTATTCTCTTCTTGTCCAAACTGGTTATCGTCCATGTTTCACTTCCATACATGGCTACACTCCATACAAATACTTTCAGAAACGACTTCCTGACACTTAAATCTATACTCGATGTTAACAAATTTCTCTTCTTCAGAAACGATTTCCTTGCCATTGCCAGTCTACATTTTATATCCTCTCTACTTCGACCATCATCAGTTATTTTACTCCCTAAATAGCAAAACTCCTTTACTACTTTAAGTGTCTCATTTCCTAATCTAATCCCCTCAGCATCACCCCTAGTGAGACAAGCCTCTACATCCTTACATTTGTCCTCTAGCCATCCCTGCTTAGCCATTTTGCACTTCCTGTCGATCTCATTTTTGAGACGTTTGTATTCCTTTTTGCCTGCTTCATTTACTGCATTTTTATATTTTCTCCTTTCGTCAATTAAATTCAATATTTCTTCTGTTACCCAAGGATTTCTATTAGCCCTCGTCTTTTTACCTACTTGATCCTCTGCTGCCTTCACTACTTCATCCCTCAGAGCTACCCATTCTTCTTCTACTGTATTTCTTTCCCCCATTCCTGTCAATTGTTCCCTTATGCTCTCCCTGAAACTCTCTACAACCTCTGGTTCTTTCAGTTTATCCAGGTCCCATCTCCTTAAGTTCCCATCTTTTTGCAGTTTCTTCAGTTTCAATCTGCAGTTCATAACCAATAGATTGTGGTCAGAATCCACATCTGCCCCTGGAAATGTCTTACAATTTAAAACCTGGTTCCTAAATCTCTGTCTTACCATTATATAATCTATCTGATACCTATTAGTATCTCCAGGATTCTTCCAGGTATACAACCTTCTTTTATGATTCTTGAACCAAGTGTTAGCTATGATTAAGTTATGCTCTGTGCAAAATTCTACAAGGCGGCTTCCTCTTTCATTTCTTCCCCCCAATCCATATTCACCTACTATGTTTCCTTCTCTCCCTTTTCCTACTGACGAATTCCAGTCACCCATGACTATTAAATTTTCGTCTCCCTTCACTACCTGAATAATTTCTTTTATCTCGTCATACATTTCATCAATTTCTTCATCATCTGCAGAGCTAGTTGGCATATAAACTTGTACTACTGTAGTAGGCATGGGCTTTGTGTCTATCTTGGCCACAATAATGCGTTCACTATGCTGTTTGTAGTAGCTAACCCGCACTCCTATTTTTTTATTCATTATTAAACCTACTCCTGCATTACCCCTATTTGATTTTGTATTTATAACCCTGTAATCACCTGTTGTTCCTCCTGCCACCGAACTTCACTAATTCCCACTATATCTAACTTTAACCTATCCATTTCCCTTTTTAAATTTTCTAACCTACCTGCCCGATTAAGGGATCTGACATTCCACGCACCGATCCGTAAAATGCCAGTTTTCTTTCTCCTGATAACGGCGTCCTCTTGAGTAGTCCCCGCCCGGAGATCCGAATGGGGGACTATTTTACCTCCGGAATATTTTACCCAAGAGGACGCCATCATCATTTAATCATACAGTAAAGCTGCATGTCCTCGGGAAAAATTACGGCTGTAGTTTCCCCTTGCTTTCAGCCGTTCGCAGTACCAGCACAGCAAGGCCGTTTTGGTTAATGTTACAAGGCCAGATCAGTCAATCATCCAGACTGTTGCCCCTGCAACTACTGAAAAGGCTGCTGCCCCTCTTCAGGAACCACATGTTTGTCTGGCCTCTCAACAGATACCCCTCCGTTGTGGTTGCACCTACGGTACGGCCATCTGTATCGCTGAGACACGCAAGCCTCCCCACCAACGGCAAGGTCCATGGTTCATGGGGGAAGCCCTAGAACTTAGAACTACTTAAACCTAACAAACCTAAGGATATCACAGAGGCTCATGCCCGAGGCAGGATTCGAACCGGCGACCGTAGCGGTCGCGCGGTTCCAGACTGTAGCGCCTAGAACCGGTCACCCCGACCGGGCGTTGCCTGGTGAAACGTTGTTGTGATGCTTCGTGTAAGGAGGAGAAATGCCTACCATCACGTTTCCGACTTTGATAAAGGTCGGATTGTAGCCTATCGCGATTGCAGTTTATCGTATCGCGACATTGCTGCCGGCGTTGGTCGAGATCCAATGACTGTTCGCAGAATACGGAATCGGTGGGTTCAGGAGGGTAATACGGAACGCCGTGCTGGATCCCAACGGCCTCGTATCACTAGCAGTGGAGATGACAGGCATCTTATCCGCATGGCTGTAACGGATCGTGCAGCCACGTCTCGATCCCTGAGTCAACAGATGGGGACGTTTGCAAGACAACAACCATCTGCACGAACAGTTCGACGAGATTTGCAGCAGCATGGACTATCAGCTCGGAGACCATGGCTGCGGTTACCCTTGACGCTGCATCACAGACAGGAGCGCCTGCGATGGTGTACTCAAGGACGAACCTGGGTGCACGAATAGCAAAATGTCATTTTTTTCGGATGAATACAGATTCTGTTTACAGCATCATGATGATCGCATCCGTATTTGGCGACATCGCGGTGAACGCACATTGGAAGCCTGTCGGCGTATCACCCGGCGTGATGTTATGGGGTGCCATTGGTTACACGTCTCGGTCACCTCTTGTTCGCATTGACGGAACTTTGAACAGTGGACGTTACATTTCAGATGTGTTACGACCCGTGGCTCTACCCTTCATTCGATCCCTGCGAAACCCTACATTTCAGCAGGATAATGCACAACCGCATGTTGCAGGTCCTTTACGGGCCTCTCTGAATACAGAAAATGTTCGATTGCTGCCCTAACCAGCACATTCTCCAGATCTCTAACCAATTGAAAACGTCTGGTCAATGGTGGCCGAGCAACTGGCTCGTCACAATACTTTCGTCACTAGTCTTGATGAACTGTGGTAGCGTGTTGAAGCTGATTGGCAGCTGTACCTGTACACGCCACCCAAGCTGTTTGACTCAATGCCCAGGACGTATCAAGGCCGTTATTACGGCCAAAGGTGGTTATTCTGGGTACTGATTTCTCAGGACCTATGCACCCAAATTTCGTGAAAATGTAATCACATGTCAGTTCTAGTATAATATATATGTCCAATGATACCCGTTTATCATCTGCATTTCTTCTTAGTGTAGCAATTTTAATGGCCAGTAGTGTATTTGGGTATACATCAAATTTTAAGAAAGCGACAGCTAATTCGCTTGTGAACAGACAATGTTGTTCTTTTCTCGTGCTGCGAGTCTCGGACACTCAGAGACAGACTTACAAACAGACACCAACTCAATTTTATGTATGGGTATGATGTATTGAACTTACCTTTTACTCCTTGTGCATATGTTGAAAGAGAAGTACAAAACCTAGCTTATGAATACACGATTGATTATCAACAGGAAATAACATTAGAACTAAAACGATCAACAGAAGCGCTCAATACAACTGACGCTTGACAAGTGATCTGCAGAAACAAAAAGAGGGGCTGAGGGGCGAATCGTATCAAGAAACATAATATTTATTCTTACTTCGATACCAGTTTAGGGGTAGAAGTAAATGAATATGTAGCTGTGTTTGATAGTATAATAGCAATACTTTTGCATTCAATAATGTATAATATTGAATAATTGTAGTATAAATCAAGTTCATATATCTCTCGTGTTAACTGAAACTAACGATATTACACGTTACACCATATATAGATATTAATACACTAAGTATCAATCGCTCTGCACTTCTGTTTCCCCATCTTCTCTTCGACGACTGCAATCACAAACTACTTGGCGTTTTGAGTGATTCTTGCATGCAAAATGTTTGCATGTCGAACAACATCTTGCTTGTGTGTGGGCCACATTCTTAGCACAGACCTACTCTTTTTTCATTCTATTGTCTCGTCGATTTGGTGTTAGTTGGTTCTCGATAGTGTTTTTCAAGAAGCCCGAAAGCCATATTTTCCAGGAGGTCCTGCATACTTCGTGTTTGCTTTGTGTTATACCACATTCACAATATCTGTGCGTTTATTCCTGGAATGTCCAAAAATCTGAAGAATATTCCCAGAGCAGAGCTATATTTTTGTTTTTCTTGAAGTCGAATAAAGCAAACAGTTTTGGTGAACTGATCCATGCCGTCCCCCCACCCCTCCCACCCCCCGTTAGTGTGGTTATAGTCCGTTGTTGGGGTAGGTTTTCCCGTTTCTGTGTCTGTTGTCTCGAAATCCAGCATTGTTGATAACAGGAGCATACATTTTCTTCTTCTTTGGCATATAAGATACCAGGGTGCAATCGTTCTGGAATCCAAATAGCGAAGAGCCCCTTTCTCGGGATATCAGATTCAGAAAATCGGAAGGGACCTCTTTTGTATTCTCTTTCATTGTACCAAGAAATTTTACACCGTTCTCCAGAAAAAACTGCGCCAATGGATAGCTAGTGTAGTAGTTGTGGGTGATCACGTTTCTGTAAGAATCTAAGAAGGGATGAACCAGTCGCTTGACTATGTCGATCAGTTTGTTCGATCTAAAGTAAGGACCACCCCTTTGTTTGCTGCAGTACATCTCACAGCTGTGGGCGTAAAATGTTCTACTGTCGCACATGGCATACAATTTCAGGCTGTACTTTGCCGGCTTGGCAGGCATGTATTGGATGAAACTACACCGACCTCGAAAGGGAAGCAGCATTTCATGAATGGTCACTAATCCTGATAGGGAGTAATTGTTTTTACAGGTACTTTCAAAGTACTTATGTACCGACCTAAGAGCTGCTAATTTATCGTACTTTTCTCTTATTGCCCTGGTCGCCCTCTCGTCAAACTTGATGCTGCTCGGTGTTGTTGTTGTTGTGGTCTTCAGTCCTGAGACTGGTTTGATGCAGCTCTCCATGCTACTCTATCCTGTGCAAGCTTCTTCATCTCCCAGTACCTACTGCAACCTACATCCTTCTGAATCTGCTTAGTGTATTCATCTCTTGGTCTCCCCCCACGATTTTTACCCTCCACGCTGCCCTCCAATGCTAAATTTGTGATCCATTGATGCCTCAAAACATGTCCTACCAACCGATCCCTTCTTCTAGTCAAGTTGTGCCACAAACTTCTCTTCTCCCCAATCCTATTCAATACCTCCTCATTAGTTACGTGATCTACCCACCTTATCTTGAGCATTCTTCTGTAGCACCACATTTCGAAAGCTACTATTCTCTTCTTGTCCAAACTGGTTATCGTCCATGTTTCACTTCCATACATGGCTACACTCCATACAAATACTTTCAGAAACGACTTCCTGACACTTAAATCTATACTCGATGTTAACAAATTTCACTTCTTCAGAAACGATTTCCTTGCCATTGCCAGTCTACATTTTATATCCTCTCTACTTCGACCATCATCAGTTATTTTGCTCCCTAAATAGCAAAATTCCTTTACTACTTTAAGTGTCTCATTTCCTAATCTAATCCCCTCATCATCGCCCGATTTAATTTGACTACATTCCATTATCCTCGTTTTGCTTTTGTTGATGTTCATCTTATATCCTCCTTTCAAGACACTGTCCATTCCGTTCAACTGCTCTTCCAAGTCCTTTGCTGTCTCTGACAGAATTACAATGTCATCGGCGAACGTCAAAGTTTTTACTTCTTCTCCTTGAATTTTAATACCTACTCCGAATTTTTCTTTTGTTTCCTTTACTGCTTGCTCAATATACAGATTGAATAACATTGGGGAGAGGCTACAACCTTGTCTCATTCCTTTCCCAACCACTGCTTCCCTTTCATGCCCCTCGACTCTTATAACTGCCATCTGGTTTCTGTACAAATTGTAAATAGCCTTTCGCTCCCTGTATTTTACCCCTGCCACCTTCAGAATTTGAAAGAGAGTATTCCAGTTAACGTTGTCAAAAGCTTTCTCTAACTCTACAAATGCTAGAAACGTAGGTTTGCCTTTTCTTAATCTTTCTTCTAAGATAAGTCGTAAGGTTAGTATTGCCTCACGTGTTCCAACATTTCTACGGAATCCAAACTGATCTTCCCCGAGGTCCGATTCTACCAGTTTTTCCATTCGTCTGTAAAGAATTTGCGTTACTATTTTGCAGCTGTGACTTATTAAACTGATAGTTCGGTAATTTTCACATCTGTCAACACCTGCTTTCTTTGGGATTGGAATTATTATATTCTTCTTGAAGTCTGTGGGTATTTCGCCTGTCTCATACATCTTGCTCACCAGATGGTAGAGTTTTGTCAGGACTGGCTCTCCCAAGGCCATCAGTAGTTCTAATGGAATGTTGTCTACTCCCAGGGCCTTGTTTCGACTCAGGTCTTTCAGTGCTCTGTCAAACTCTTCACGCAGTATCTTATCTCCCATTTCATCTTCATCTACATCCTCTTCCATTTCTATAATATTGTCCTCAAGTACATCGCCCTTGTATAAACCCTCTATATACTCCTTCCACCTTTCTGCCTTCCCTTCTTTGCTTAGAACTGGGTTGCCATCTGAGCTTTTGATATTCATACAAGTGGTTCTCTTCTCTCCAAAGGTCTCTTTAATTTTCCTGTAGGCAGTATCTATCTTACCCCTAGTGAGACAAGCCTCTACATCCTTACATTTGTCCTCTAGCCATCCCTGCTTAGCCATTTTGCACTTCCTGTCGATCTCATTTTTGAGACGTTTGTATTCCTTTTTGCCTGCTTCATTTACTACATTTTTATATTTTCTCCTTTCGTCAATTAAATTCAATATTTCTTCTGTTACCCAAGGATTTCTATTAGCCCTCGTCTTTTTACCTACTTGATCCTCTGCTGCCTTCACTACTTCATCCCTCAGAGCTACCCATTCTTCTTCTACTGTATTTCTTTCCCCCATTCCTGTCAATTGTTCCCTTATGCTCTCCCTGAAACTCTCTACAACCTCTGGTTCTTTCAGTTTATCCAGGTCCCATCTCCTTAAGTTCCCATCTTTTTGCAGTTTCTTCAGTTTCAATCTGCAGTTCATAACCAATAGATTGTGGTCAGAATCCACATCTGCCCCTGGAAATGTCTTACAATTTAAAACCTGGTTCCTAAATCTCTGTCTTACCATTATATAATCTATCTGATACCTTTTAGTATCTCCAGGATTCTTCCAGGTATACAACCTTCTTTTATGATTCTTGAACCAAGTGTTAGCTATGATTAAGTTATGCTCTGTGCAAAATTCTACAAGGCGGCTTCCTCTTTCATTTCTTCCCCCCAATCCATATTCACCTACTATGTTTCCTTCTCTCCATTTTCCTACTGCCGAATTCCAGTCATCCATGAATATTAAATTTTCGTCTCCCTTCACTACCTGAATAATTTCTTTTATCTCGTCATACATTTCATCAATTTCTTCATCATCTGCAGAGCTAGTTGGCATATAAACTTGTACTAATATAGTAGGCATGGGCTTTGTGTCTATCTTGGCCACAATAATGCGTTCACTATGCTGTTTGTAGTAGCTAACCCGCACTCCTATTTTTTTATTCATTATTAAACCTACTCCTGCATTACCCCTATTTGATTTTGTATTTATAACCCTGTAATCACCTGTGCCGCTCGGTACGTACATAATAAATCTGTAATAGGAAAACGCAGATCGGCAAGCCATCATCCCTGCACAATTACATTTCAAGCTCTTCGGGTATTGGTGTGGCTACTTTTGTTGAGAGCGATGAAGAATAAGAAGAAAGAACTTCCATTTCTGAAGAAGATGTAAACCTACAATCTCTTTCCTTCGTATACTGAATTGCACATCTCTGTCCTGAAAAGCCGGCCGCGGTGGCCGTGCGGTTCTAGGCGCTGCAGTCCGGAACCGCGGGACTTCTACGGTCGCAGGTTCGAATCCTGCCTCGGGCATGGATGTGTGTGATGTCCTTAGGTTAGTTAGGTTTAAGTAGTTCTGGGTTCTAGGGGACTGATGACTTAAGATGTTAAGTCCCATAGTGCTCAGAGCCATTTGAACCATTTTTTTTGTCCTGAAATATATAGTTTTATGTAACAAACAGTTTCGTCACTCATTTTTGTAGGAATGAATCTCATAAAGGCGTCCAATCCCGAGGAAATATTTCTGCCCTCGCTGTTCGGGCCTGGTGATAGTTTTATAATTTTTTTTTAATTTCGTTTTATTCGATAGATACAAGGAATTGCTTTTCCAAAGTGTTTCTCCATTTTTTCCGCCGAAAAACGGTAATCATTGCCTTGAATATCATCTAAAGGATTGGAATGTTCGTCCCCGGATTGTTCTGAGTCGCTACTGTGACAATCCGCGTTCAAAATTTCTTCCTACCCTTCGCTTTCATTGGTGAAGTCTCATGGAGGCTCTACCCCTTCATCTTCGTCCTCAGACAGCCCACGAAATATTTGAGGTACAACTTCATCAGGTGTATGGTCCCTATTCCCTAGAAAAGCAAAAGGGACCACCTGCCGCCGCGAGGTATTTAGAGGGGCAAGTCAGTGGTTCCCAACCAGACGGGTAATTATCTCCCTGAGGGCAAAATTAAATTTTCTGAGGGATAAAAACAAAAGGGTTCAGTTGTGTTTCGGTCACGAAACTAAATTATTTTTAAAAGATCATTATTATTACTATTATCACTGTTTTTAGCTTGCTGGAATTAACACGTGACGCCGGCCGGTGTGGTCGTGCGGTTAAAGGCGCTTCAGTCTGGAACCGCGTGACCGCTACGGTCGCAGGTTCGAATCCTGCCTCGGGCATGGATGTGTGTGATGTCCTTAGGTTAGTTAGGTTTAATTAGTTCTAAGTTCTAGGCGACTGATGACCTCAGAAGTTAAGTCGCATAGTGCTCAGAGCCATTTGAACCATTTGAATTAACACGTGACACCGTGGGGTGAAGGCTACTTATTGTGAAACTAATATATGAAACACGTCTTCCTCAAATAGTCTTCTACCCACATACTTGGTACTTTGTATCATGTATTTATGAAAGTAAAAGTGAGACGTATACATCACATTCCGTACTCTTAAATGCCTCGTGGAAATTCTTTCTCTGATTTGGAGTAGTTCTCATAATAGGCTACTAATAGATTCGTTATTCACATCGCAACAACAAAAATCTAATTGAGAGTCACAGCACTAGTGTCTTGTGTAATGGATATTATACTGCTGGAGAGTGTACACAGTATAACATTGAAGCGCCAAAGGAACTGTTATAGGCATTCGTGTTCAAATACAGAGATATGTAAGCAGCCAGAATACGGCGCCGCGTTCGACAACGCCTTTATAAGACAATAAGTGATTGGCGCAGTTGTTAGATCGCTTACTGCTGTGTTCAATGGCAGGTTATCAAGATTTAAGTGAGTTTGAACGTGCTGCTAGAGTCGGCGCATGAGCAATTAAACACAGCACCTCCGAGATAGCGATGAAGTGGGGATTTTCCCATACGACCATTTTGCGAGTGTACCGTGAATATCAAGAATCGGGTAAAACATCAAATCTCCGACATCGCTGCGGCCGTAAAAAGATCCTGCAAGAACGGGACCAACGACGACTGAAGAGAATCGTTGAACGTGACAGAAATGCAATCCTTTCGCAAATTGCTGCAGATTTCAATGCTGGGCCATCAACAAGTGTCATCGTGCGAACCATTCAACGAAACATCAGCAATATGGGCTTTCGGAGCCGAAGGCCCACTCCTGTACCCTTGAACACAGCACGACACAAACTTTACACCTCGCCTGGGCCCTTCAACGCTGACATTGGACTGTAGATGACTGGAAACATGTTGCCTGGTCCGACGAGTCTCGTTTCAAATTGTATTGAGCGGATGGACGCGTACAAGTATGGAGACAATCTCATGAATCCATGGACCCAGCACGTCAGCAGCGGACTGTTCAAGCTGGTGGAGGCTGTGTAAAGATGTGGGGCGTGTACAGTTACAATGATATGGGACCTCTGATACGTCTAGATACGACTCTGACAGGTGACACGTACCTAAGCATCCTGTCTAATCACGTGCATCCATTCATGTCCATTGTGCATTTTGACTGACTTGGGCAATTCCACCAGGACAATACGACACCCCTCACGTCCAATATTGCCACAGAGTGGCTCCAGGAACACTCTTCTGGATTTAAACTCTTCTGCTGGCCACCAAGCTCCCCAGACATGAATATTACTGAGCATATCTGCGATACCTTGCAACGTGCTGTTCAGTAGATTTCCACCCCCTCGTACTCTCACCCTGCAGGATTCATGGTGTCATTTTACCTCGAGCACTACTTCAGACAGTAGTCAAGTGCATGCCACGTCGTGTTGCGGCACTTCTGAGAGCTCGGGGGGCCCTACACGATACTAGGCAGGTGTACCAGTTTCTTTGACTCTCCAGTGTATAACTACCATCATGTTATTATTATTATTATATTCCTTTCTCAGACGTTATGTCTGGTTAAAAATGGAAAGTGACGCGGACCTTTATCAAGCGTGACTTCCTTTTAATTGTGTGGTATATGTTACATTCCATTTAGGAACTTTCGGGTAATGGAACATGTAGCAATAATTACAGATTTCTGTAGTTGTATATATATATGTTTTGATGTAACTGTATTGCGTTGATGTACTGGTGGATATTGTGTGGTATGACTCCTGTAGTTGATAGTATAATTGGTACAATGTCAACTTTATCCTGTTGCCACATGTCCTTGACTTCCTCAGCCAGCTGGATGTATTTTTCAATTTTTTTTCCTGTTTTCTTCTGTATATTTGTTGTATTGGGTATGGATATTTCGATTAGTTGTGTTAATTTCTTCTTTTTATTGGTGAGTATGATGTCAGGTTTGTTATGTGGTGTTGTTTTATCTGTTATAATGGTTCTGTTCCAGTATAATTTGTATTCATCATTCTCCAGTACATTTTGTGGTGCATACTTCTATGTGGGAACGTGTTATTTTATTAGTTTATGTTGTAGGGCAAGTTGTTGATGTATTAGATTTGCTACATTGTTATTATTATTATTACTGTAAAAATTATGGCAATGGTCAGACACAATGTAGTGACAGCCTGAAGTCTTTCAATTTCTGCTATTTCAGAACTAAGGAGTGCAACACTCAAGTGATTTAAAGATATTAAGTGTATTACACACATTTTTAACTTGACTGATTTTAGAGGGCGGTGGGGCGGGCGTGAAGCAAGTGTCGCTAGGGAGAGGAGTGCTGCAGAGGAATTATGTTTGTAGCGATGCGGACAGCTAGCTTTCTTTTCTGAGAAATAGTGGGTAGCACTCGCGATACTCCGACAAAAGATTCATTATTCTATGAAAATAGTTGGTGGAAGTTAGCAGTAGCAATTCCCTCATTGACCCATTAGTTCGTGGTTTAATAAAATACCTACAAAAACTGAATATCATTTATGTTTCGTCATTTTAAAAATAAAAGTGTCAAAAGAAAACACTTTTTCAGTCTAAATTTAGTTAGGCGCTAATGTTGATGATGGTAGGGAGTGATGAGTTCCTAGCTTATATCTGATTCACTCTTGGGTAATAATCTTACAAAGGTTGGTAATTACTGAGCTACACTATAGAAAAAACTTATGTTCTGTATAGAAAAATTCTAACTCGTTGTTTCAGTTATCTTAAAAATGACTAAATGAACTGCGTTCATAACCCAACAGAAAGAGTAATTTATCTTATGTTTAACTATGTAAATAAATAAGGCTACTGCTTTCACTTATTGTTTTATAAGTTACAGAGAAAACCACATTATCTGAAACGCTCTGTAATCGAGGTGTTCAGGGGAGGACTGGTCAGTATTCGGAGATATGACAGGAACGATCATTCGAAGCAAAAAATTCTATAAACATGGGCTCTAAAAAGCGTACTTACGGAGTTATGAGCACTTCATCATCTTCGATATTGTGAAACAAATCTCTTCAACTGAACAAGGTCTCACGACTCTTAAGGTATGCATTTTAGAGCCGATGTTTTCTACACATTTTTTCGTGTTTTGATCTACACTACCTACTCTTAAAACATGGAAAGCGAAGAGCTTCCAGCAGAAGAGTTTGTTTCACAGTATCAAAGATGAAGAAATACTCATACCTCTTAAGGCGGCCTCTGTATACTAGAGTTTTTTGCTCCGAATGATGGTTTCTGTCATGCCTCTAAATATTGACCATTCCTCCTGAGACGTCCTCTAAAAAAACTTATTTCACAGTTGATGAAAATAAATTTTTGTTAAACCGGATAATAACTTGTATTTAACACCCGCTTCCGTAACCGAAGTCACTAACAGATGATTGGGCGTAGGCGCTCGACCTTGCAGTAGTCGGTCCGAACCCGCGTGGCGGAAGAAACTTTCATCGCCAGTGTTTAGCCTACGGGGGGAGCAGGGGTGTGATGCAGAGTTCCTAAGTCTCCAAACAGTGCCTTTGGCCTGGATTAAATTTCGCACCTTCCTGCAGTGTCTCACTACGTGAGCGAAAGTGACTTAGTCGATGGTGATCCGTTTGTCAGATAAGGGCGTTTAAGATGGGCGGCCCCTGTGGTGCTACTCAAGAGTAGTGGGTTATGTGGCTAATCATCATCCAACACAAACAAGACACACGTTATACGTTCATCTACGACAGTTACAGTCACCTATCTCTTGGACAACATAGACAGCCTGCTGGCTTCATTCACATACACTAATCAGCCAGAACATTATGACCACCGACCAACTATCGCTATAAACCCGTCCAGGCAATAGCAGCGTCACCTGGCGGGGAATGACCGCTAGTCAGACACACGCACTGTGCGTTTAGTATAGTGAGTGTGCTGTCCGTGTTTGGAATGGGGAAGGCGCGCGGTCTATCTGAGTTTGAATGAGGGCAGATTGTGATGGCCCGGAGACTCGGCACGAGCATTTCGGAAACTGTACGACTTTTAGGGTGTTCGAGTAGAGATGTGGTGAGTCTCTACTACACGTGGTGAAACCAAGGTGAAACGATGTCCAGGCGTCATGGGATTGGCGGCCACCCATCGTTACAGATATCGGACGTCGTAGGCTGGACAGACTGGTAAAAAAGGTCAGGCTGCGAACTGTGGTGGTGATGATGTTTGGTTTGTGGTCCCTCAACTGTGCGGTCATTACAAAGTCCCAAGTTTTTCACAGACCAATTGTTTTCACAGTCCAATCTAGCCACTGCCGCGAATCGTGAGGATGATGATGACATGATGAGGATAACACAAACAATCAGTCCCCAGGCAGAGAAAATCCCCAACCAGGTCGGGAATCGAACCCAGGACCCCGCGATCCAGAGGTAGCAATGCTAGCCACCAGAGCACGAGCTGCGGAGGTGAACTGTGGTGGAATTAGCATAAGACTTTAATGATGGGCAGAGTACAAGTGTGTCTGAGCACACAGTGCACAAACTCTCCCAACGACAGGTCTCTGCAGCCGACGACCCATGCATGTGCTAATGTTAACACCACAACAGTGGCACTGCGACTGAAATTGGCACGTGCCCATCAGCACTGGACGTTGGTGCAGTGTCAGAGCGTTGTATGGTCTGATGAATCCTAATGCTTATTTATCATGACAATGGGTGGGCGCGAATCCGTCGTCTTCCAGGGGAACCGCTTCTTGACACCTGTACTGCGGAATGGAGACAAGCTGGCGACAGCTCCATTATGCTCTGGGGAACATTCATGTGGGCATCCATTGCTCCAGTGGAGCTCGTACAACGCACCATGACGACCAAGGGGTATCGTACGCTGGTTCAAATGGTTCTGAGCACTATGGGACTTAACATCTGTGGTCATCAGTCCCCTAGAACTTAGAACTACTTAAACCTAACTAACCTAAGGACATCACACACATCCATGCCCGAGGCAGGATTCGAACCTGCGACCGTAGCAGTCGCGCGGTTCCGGACTGAGCGCCTAGAACCGTATCGTACGCTGGTTGCAGACCATGTACAGCCCTTCCTGACAATCATGTTTCACAATGGCATGGCATTTTTCAACAAGGTAACATTCTGTGTCATCAGGCTAGGAGTGTGATGGAGTGTTTCGAGGAACTCATTTTTGAGTCCCAGCTGATGTACAGGCCCTCCAACTCGCCAAATCCGAACCCGATCGAACACATCTGGGATGTGATTGAACATGGCGTCAGAGCTCATCGCTCCCCTCCCCGGAATATACGGGAATTAAGTGACTTATGTGTACAGATGTGGTGCCATCTCCCTCCAGCGATCTACCATGGCCTCTGTTATCCGTGCCAGAAATGGCCATGCCGGCTATCAGGTAGGTAGTCATAATGCTTCGGCTGATCAGCGTACTTACTAAAAATACCGAGCCGCTTAACCAAGTTACGCGCTGGCAGCGCTCCTAGCGCATAAAGTCTAAACTATAGTGCCCTGACGTTAATGTTTATGAGGTAACGCACCGATATAAATGGCACCCGTTGCCCGACACATCACGCCAACAAATTATGCCTCAATACACGCGTTTTTGAGAGCACATTCATTTTATGTTCATCTCATCTTCATATTGAAACTTCCCCTTTGAAAATTAAGAATGACAGTGCTGGAAAAACTCTTACGTTATTTGATTTTCAAACAGCTGAGCAAAATTGAACGTGCTCAGACAGTTCTCTCTTTACTTATCACTAAACTGACGCCGCGCGGGTTTATCCGTGCGGTCTCAGGCGCTGCAGTCATGGACTGTGCGGCTGGTCCCGGCGGAGGTTCGAGTCCTCCCTCGGGCATGGGTGTGTGTGTTTGTCCTTAGGATAATTTAGGTTAAGTAAGCTTAGGGACTGATGACCTTAGCAGTTAAGTCCCATAAGATCTCACTCACTAAACTGACACACAATATTTTAGCGCAACGCAATCTGACTTTCAATAATCCCTACAAAAGAATGACCCTGACGAACAACAACCTATACCTTTTGTGAATCACTTACCTCACAAAAATCTTCGTTACTCGAACTACTGCAATGCAGCGAGCGCCACTACTGCCAGCTAAATAAAAGATTCTAACTACTGAAGACACTAACTACTGATAGGCATAGTTAGCAAATGAAAGATTTTGATAGAGAACAAACACTGTATTTACCTTAATAATTTTCAAAAGTCATCATCTATATATCTATCGATTCATGACAACCATCTATACAAATTTCCTTTTTCTGGCGGACACACGTCCAGATTGTCCGCTTACAGTAACCTCTCAAAACTCTGGCATCTCTCTCTCCACATCCACCTGGCTGCTCACCTCCAACTGCGCAACACTACGCGCTGTTCACATCCAGCTACCCAACAGTACACTAGCGAATATTCCAACAATGAGTCCAACCAGCCACAGACTGCACACAGCACAGCCCGCTATTTTCATACACAGCACTACGCATTGCAAAGTAAAAACCTAAACAGCCTACTTACAATATGATTATATTTATTTACTCGTTGTGAACTTTGTATCATTATTTACGGTTTTAGAATAGCTGTCTTAAAAACTTCCGTTGCAAAAATCTACAACGCTGTAAGTAAAGAAACAATGTTCACGACACATAAATAAACGTAAACACATGGTGAAAGGTTGTCAGGCATCTTGAAATGACATCATGGAAAAAATGAACGTCTATAAAAGCAACTGGTTGCAGCTAATTCATTATAAATTACCTTCCGTTTCAGCAGTTGCAGTGTTCTAATACGTCTATAACGGACAAGAATTATTTACTCATGTTGACATGAGAAAGAACAGAACAACAAAATACGCCAACAAGGCAAGCAATCCCAGTCGACAAACAATTAGAAGTAACTATGCGAATTCTTTCCGCAGGCCAGATTGAAACCAGGCAGGGACCATTGTATGGGGAGGAAGAAAATCCTTTGCGATTAGGCAGCTTAATCTGCCTCTTGTGGTATCACAGAAAACTATGCTGTACGACTCAATCCTTCTTATAAATGATCTTTATCTTACCATTAACGCCCTGGAGGGAATTAATTATGAAATTTTAGGGTACGCTACCGATAGTGTCTGCTGTAAAATTTTGATTGTTGCATACACTTCTGGAACTCACCTGAAAGTCACTGATGTTGTGTCCATGGCGGAGAGAGGGTGAAAACTGAGACACCGCTGAAAGTCCTAGTTCAGGACTTAACGTTCGAGTTTTGTTATCGTGGCAAGGACAAGAGTTGGCAATGTACTCCTCGCACTGCCTGGTTTATCGCAGTGAGGTACGTCACCCCACCAGCGTTTATCGTCTGCGTGTTATTGTTCTGCGTTATAAGTGCGCTACAACGCAGGTAATAGTTGACCGTGTAAGGATAACACTAAAATGCTCTCTCACTGCTGTTAACAGTCTGATAATCATACATTCTGCGAGTAAGTGTGTGTTTTCCGGATGAACACATTTCTACACCTACAGCCACACTCTGCAGACCACTGTAAAACCCATGACTGTCCGTACTTTCCATTTTACCTGTCATTAGGGCTTCTTCCCGTTCCATTCGTGCATGGAGTGCGAGAAGGGTGATTGTTTAAACGCCTCAGTACGTGCTGTTACCACTCTAATCTTTCTTTGCTATCCCTATGAGAGCGATACATACGGGGTTGTGGTGTATTCCTAGATTCGTCACTGCTGCTTCTTGAAATTTTGTAAGTAGGCTTGCAAGGTATAGTTTGTATCTATCTTCAAGCCATTTCAGTTTTTTAGCGTTTCCGTGACGCTCAACAACGGCCAGAGAAATCTATGACCATATGTGCTGCCTTTCTTTGTATACGTTCAGTATCCCCTGTTAGTCCTATTTGGTGCGGTCCCTCACACTTGAGTAATATTCTAGGATGTGTCAGACGAGTGTTTTGTAGGCAGCCTCGTTTGTAGACTCATTGCATTTCTCCAGTATTCTACCAATGTATAGAAACCTGCCGCCTGCTTTACCTGTGACTGAGCCTATGTGATCTTTGCACTTCACATCGATAAAATGAGTTACATCCAGATATTTGTATGAGTTGACCAACACCTACATGACTCATTGATATTGTAGTCATAGGATGTTAGCCCGGCTAGCCGCCCTGCCTGACGCACTGCTTCCCGAGCGGGAAGGCGTGCCGGTCCCCAGCACGAATCCGCCCGGCGTATTAGTGTCGAGGTCCGGTGTGCCGGACAGCCTGTGGATGGTTTTTAAGGCGGTTTTCCATCGGCCTCGGCGAATGCGGGTTGGATCCTATTATTCCGCCTCTGTTACACTGTGTCGGCGATTGCTGCGCAAACACTGTCTCCACATACGCGTACACCGTTATTATTCTACCATGCAAACATTTGGGGTTACACTCGTCTGGTACGAGGCGTTCCCAGGAGGGTCCACTGGGGGCCGAACCGCACGATAACCCTGGGTTCGGTGTGGGGCGGGTTGACTGCTGCGAGCCGGCTGGTGTGGCCGTGCGTTTCTAGGCGCTTCAGTCTGGAACCGCGTGACCGCTATGGTCGCAGGTTCAAATCCTGCCTCGGGCATAGATGTGTGTGATGTCCTTAGGTTAGTTAGATTTAAGTAGTTCTAAGTTCTAGGGGACTGATGACCACAGATGTTAAGTCCCATAGTGCTCAGAGCCATTTGAACCATTTGACTGCTGTGGCCTGTTGTGGCGTTGTGAATCACTGAGGGCTACGGTGGGATGAAGCCTCTCTGTCGTTTCTAGGTCCCTAGTTCAATACATGAGTTAGCGTAACTTCTGCGTTACGACTTTATATCGATATAAGGACGTGAGTTATCATGAAGCAGCGGCACACTTTGTCGCACCATTCCACAACGATGATTTTCAACAGAATGCCCATACACATTCTGTAAGACGTCGTGGTCTCCTGACCTTCATTGCTTACAAATTCCGACCTCACAATCATGTTCCACACATCAAGACGCTTCATTCGAACCCAAACTCGATAAGATAAAGTCAATATTGTATAAATTCATGTAAACGAAATGCAATTGACAAGTGAGCGCACAGTGGTTGAAATACTCGAGGCTGGTGTGCACACATACATTCCAGACGCGACGGTTACAGAGGCTTTTAGTTCGGGAGAGGGGCCGCACAACGGGCCGCCAGGCCCTTCAGAGGACGACCCAGCCCATGTCGGCCGGTGACCGCCAATAGCGAACAGCGTGGGCCCGAGTGGAAAGGGGGAACGACCCCGTGTTCGGCTTAAAAGCAAATTCCGCTACATTGTGTGGGAGCGGCCAGCCTACGCATTCTTTACACATAGCACGCAGTTTCTGAGATTTTCACAGGGAGACAGCAAACGCTAAACGCCAAAGCGTTTTCGGATTGGTCGCCTTAAACGAAACGTCATTCTCCCGTTTTAGAAGAGCAATGCTGATTGGCAGACGATATTTCTGACGCCTTGAGCTGAAGGAATAATGGAAGAGACCGAAAGATATACTCCTTCACGTCTGGCGTGGAGAGGCGCCGTTCCGTTGTCGCTCTTGGAGCGAGAACACATAACGAGAGTGTGCGCGCTCGTACGTGTACTCGAAACAGCGACGAACAAGTCTCTCCTCAGTACTTCACTGGGAGAGCACCTCTGTCGAGAGCGAATCGAAGTGCTACTCTATATTGAGTCCTTGCGATTAAGCGTTGTTCACTGTGTTGGCCGACACACTTATTGTGCGGTGTGAACGGACAGAGTTATAGTTAAACGCCTGCGAGCGAATTTTGAGTGGCATCATGGTGGACTGGTTATCTGACCGGTGTACCACGCCAATAGTTAGACTAGGGGCGAATAGGAATCCTTGACTTCATTGAGGCATAGGGAGATTTTGATTGGCGAAGGTCAATCCAGATAGAATGAGAGTTATCTTATTTGTCAGCAGCGAGCGGCGCAGACAGCAGTCATTGCAGCTTACGGTATTCTGCGCTACAGCTATTGCGAGCCCCATATTTCCTCCACAACAGTACACTTCACCGCATTTCACACGCGACAGCTTCGACCGTACCTAACAACATTCTAAAGGATAATTATTCAAGTTGAGTAGGCGCACCTCTCAGCCATTCTGCCAAGGCAACAAGCATCTTAAACTTTGTACAGAAATTTCATTAGCGAATCCTATCCTTGAAAGGTAACTTCACATTCCGACAAGAACCAGGATATAACTTGTTCAATTCATAACTAAAAGTGTCATTGTGATTTCTCAGAATCTTTGCAAAATAAATAATAACTTTTGTTAGTTTCATGTTTTTCTTACACTAACTAGCACTACTACAGTACCCAAGTATTCCACTGGTCACGTAAGAAATTTTGTGAATTTTTGTGTCATTTCCTTACAGCGGACGACTCCAGAAGATATTTATTGCTGAAAGTTTTTCAGGCATTTCTCTTTAGAACCTTAGGAGCGTCTGTCTGACTTCTGTAGTAGTGTGGGGGTGGAAATTGCATCTTGCAGGAGACACAGGGTAAAGGGTACATCACAGATTAATCCGTTGCGCAGAATAACAGAGTAACAGATCAACCCCACGCTCTCAGAATTCTTCATTCTCCGGGGGACGTTTACCGGTGTTTTCTTCATTCTCCGATGGACCAGTGTTTAGCCTTCGGCAGCTAGGAAAAGAATAACACCATTTTGGTTCTGTTTGGACGCATTAGTAATTTTTTATTTTAATTTTCACTCTCAAACTAATATGAAATACAGTAGATAGGCAGATTTGCATTAAAAAGTTCAGAAAAAAACTTATATTCTTAACTATATTTTTTATTTTCACTCACAAAAATATGGAATACAATAAAAAGGCATATTTGTATTGAAAACTACAGAAAAAACGTATTTTCGGTACTATTTTTTATATTAACTTTCACTCACAAGATATGAAATGTAATAGATAGGCACACTATATTACAAAATTAATGGGAGAAATTACATATACGCTCTTGTACCAATTCTTTGAAGTTAGGTTCATGTGGGGAGCAGCTTCTGCGAATAGTGTCTTCAAGGTGGGCGGCCGTTAATCTTGAACTATACTTGTTCTTCAAAAAATTCGTTTTTGAAAATGAAATTTCACAAATATATCTGGAGCCAAACATAGTAGCCAGGTATGTGGATAATTTATTGGAATTTCCATATTTTTCTGGGACATGTTTGCTTCAAAATTCTATAAGCGATGCAGTTTTATACGTTTGCAAGGTAATGTTTTCCTGCAGGTTTATAATTTTCATCTGACTAACGCTTTGAAAGGCAGAACAACTTCGCAGCCACATCCGTCCATTCTGCTGCTGGAGAAACGTCAACAGGCGATTTTAAGAATCGCGATAGCTTCCCTAGCTCTGAAAAGTAATGGAATCTTGGTGCAAATTCCTTCTTAAAATCTGACATAGAAATTGAGAATATTGAGGTGTATATTTCAGAATTATTTTTCTATTAAAAAATTTTTGGAAAATGAAAAAATCTTGACTTGCAATGTCTTTTTCAAAGATATCCAGCTTGAGACGGGAAGAAGACACACTTTGTATCGGATCCCATATTAATTCCCCATTTCCTTGTAGCCCTGTTTTGGGCTCATTTAAATGTTTAAGAATGTCTTTCAATAGAGCCACAGCTAGCATACTGCTTTCGTTTGTTAGGAACTCCAAATAGTTTCTTGCTTCTTGTGAATCCAGGTTTTCTAATAAGAACGTTACTTCTTCTTTTATTTGCCAAAATAAATCACTTGACCTTTACTTAGCCAACGAACATTGTTGTACTGCATTAAGTCACAGTGCGCCAAATCACACTCACTAAGAAACTCTTTGAATTGTCTGTGCTGAAGAGCAGAAACAGCCTTCATAAAGTTAATCAACTTAATCAAACTGTTCATTACTTCTTTCAGCGTGACACTAAGTTTTCCACAATGGGCTGCCTGGTGAATTATACATTGATAAGGCAGAAGCCTAGCATTCTTATTTTTGATTCCCTTTACTAGTCTTGATCTTTGCCGATCATCGCTGGTTGAAGAGATAACAGTTGAAAGAGACAACATTTTATCATAACTAATGTTTGATCTCGTTATGAAGTCATCAAAGGTCTTGAATAAATCTCCCCCGTGATTCTTGCCTTTCGACGGCAATATTATTAGCAATTCTTCCCTAAATTCTTTGCTTTCAACGCCTAAAAATAGTACGAAAATGGCCATTTGTTCTTCATCAACAACGTCGTATGATTCAACTAGTGTTATGACGTAGGAAGGCGCCTTCTGCAGAAGGTCGAGCAAACTACTTTTATTGTCAGCAGTCAAAATTTCGGTTCTTCTCGTATTAATTCTTGCTGACAGTGGAATACCTTGAATTGCGGCAATAACGTCCTTTTTCTCTTCATAAAGTTCCACAGCCAGTCACAGCATACATATTTTCACTATCTCAGAGTCTGAAAATGGCTTGTGGTGTTTATTAGGCGTCCATCACACACCCATAACTGCTTCTGCATATTTTTCTTGCTCGTTCAAAGAAGGAACTAGGAAGGCCGCTCTTATTTTGTCATGCGTGGAGTTTTTCTTAACGAGCTTGACTACACAGAGGAAAATTTTTATGGAACTGGTGATGAGCTGTTTCGTTGCGACGCTTTAAATTGACACTTTTAACAAGAGCGACAAATGGTTCAAATGGTTCTGAGCAGAATGGGATTTAACTTCTGAGGTTATCAGTCCCCTAGAACTTAGAACTACTTAAACCTAACTAACCTAAGGACATCACACACATCCACGCCCGAGGCAGGATTCGAACCTGCAACCGTAGCGGTCGCTGCGGTTCCAGACTGTAGCGCCTAGAACCGCTCGGCCACTCCGGCCGGCTCAAGAGCGACAGTTCTGTTGCATATGAGATAAACTGGAACAGCTTCAGGCCTATAAGGCAGCGTAAAACCATATTGTTCAGTACACTCAGTCAAAAACTTCCTGTTTTCACTATCAACTTCACGCTTTATAGGATCCATATCGATACAAAAGAAACGTTACAAGCTTCGATAATAAGGAAACGCTCCGTACGAGAACGCAACAACTACTGACGAACTGGCGATAAAATATGTGTAATTTATTTAGATCCGTTCTTGATAAAAATACCGGCGCCCGGCACACAGCACGTTCGACGCATCGCAAAGGAGCTGCTTCCGTGTCAAAGCGACTACGTTTACGTGCGACACAACTTCCGAAAGACGAAAACCGAATTTCGAAAACCATTTTTCGCTGTCGTGTTTGCATGCGCAGTTAAATATGGCACGTGCAAAACAACTGTTAAATTTCTGATTTAGTCAGCACAATCGCTGTTTCTCTTCAAAGGTGCAGTCTAATGCTTCTACTTATCCTTCACTGTACAGAAAGGCACTCCGTCCATATTACCCGAAAATTTTGAAAAACAAGACGAAACCTGACAGCCCAAGCACTTTTTAAAACAGGTTGCGGTTAAATGGGAACTAAAATCGATTGCGGAATTGGAAAACCGGCAACTAGAAGTGGATTTCCAGAACTGATTTTGGAGTGTTCACATGACCACCCAGAAGCAGTATTGGGAAATCGGTTTACGAAATCCGGTGTTGGGAGCCCCATGTAAGCCGGATGAGTGTACGCCGCATCTCCGCAAAGGAGCCGCACTGCAAAGGAGCCGCTTTGTTGTCAAAGATCGCCGCCGCCGAGTGAAATCACCCGAAGTTTGATAAGAGTAGCTTGAAAGTATCGTATGAGTTACTAGCACAAAAAATGGTGTTTAAATGAATGTGCCTTCTCCTATTTAACAGAAAGTTTGCCAGAGTCTGAAATCGATTTATAAGATTTCCTTGTTCATTAAATAAAACTCTAACGGTGCATTCGTGTGTACGGAATGTGGATCGACATGACATGCTGCGCCGGCGGGCCACCTTGCCGCCTTCCGCCCCCGCTCCTCAGCGCAATCTCCTGCGCTGCGCAGCATAGCAACTATGTGTTTAATCTACCTATAACTAATCGTTAAAAATTCTAATTACGCAACAAATTGTACACTACTAGAAAAAATTATAAGGGCGGTGTTCAACGAAGTTATCTACACATCACGGCCGAGGTGGCAGAGCGGTTCTAGGCGCTTCAGTCCGGAACCGCGCGACCGCTGCGGTCGCAGGTTCGAATCCTACCTCGGGCATGGATGTGTGTGATGTCCTTAGGTTAGTTAGGTTTAAGTAGTTCTAAGTTCTAGGGGACTGATGACCATAGTGCTCAGAGCCATAGTGCTCAGAGCCATTTGAACCAACCCATAGTGCTCAGAGCCATTTATCTACACAAAAAATTTATGAAAATAATCTGAGAACGTAATTTATACTTTCAATATATTTTGACCTTTTGCGCTCTGCCAATTGGCTACCGCTTGGCTAGGCGAAAAGTAGGCATGCCAGGAATAATGGAGGTTCTAGGTAGGGGAAGTGGGTCGTCGGGCGGGGGGTGGAGGGGGGAGGGGGCGGCGACGAGCCTAACTGCGCTAATACGCTCTAAGTGACAGTACATACTAGCACCAGTTTTATTAAGTTTTTATGATAAGCAGTTTATCGTAAATACCTATTTTAAATATTTTTCCTAGTTTGTATTAAATTATAATAATTAAGAGATTAAACTAGGTCCCCTTCAGGACTCAGGGGTCCACCCAGTCCCACTCATGTGGGGGCTAGGTCCTAGGAACTCGCGAGTGGCGGACGAGCAAGATTTCTCCCTCGGCACTTGCGAGCTGGGTGATATATTTGAGTACAGTATTGTCAACATTGGAGAGGTGTGTATCATGTACCTCCCGGGTTCGATTCCCGGCGGGGTCAGGGATTTTCTCTGCCTCGTGATGGCTGGGTGTTGTGTGATGTCCTTAGGTTAGTTAGGTTTAAGTAGTTCTAAGTTCTAGGGGACTGATGACCATAGATGTTAAGTCCCATAGTGCTCAGAGCCATTTGTATCATGTACCTCGCTACACTCGCGTTGCTTTACCCTATTCAGGAACAATTCGTGACCCAGCCATTTTAGTGGAAATAATGGTAGCACAAACAGATGATTGCGGGACCTCGGCTGTTCAGTATAAAATGTCGACTCAAAATACCTTCAGCCGTCTAAATTTCCAGTTGTTATTTTATTCGACGAGCCAGTTTCAGCGCTACATTACGCCATCTTCAGGCCCCTGTGTAAAGACAACAATGGTAGCAGTGTGAAATGCATAACAAAACGGGCGGTATAATATACGTGCGCGGAGTACAAAATCAGAGCTAAAGATAAATTAAAGAACAAAATGACGGAACAGTTGCACACTGTATTAATATAAACTAGGGAGCAAAATTTGTATGCCAAATAATAGTAAAAAAGAACCTACTAAACGTAGGTCAGTATTGCATGTTATGCATAGATAATCGCGGTGTAATGCTAATGTCAATGCCCGTTGAGCAAAATAACAGTTGTATACTGATAAGTGCAAACTGAAGGTAAAATAATTATTTTCATGTTGTCATATACTAGTAAAACATAAAAACACTTACTGGGGGTCAATCCCACGTTAACTATCTGTATCACCACGCCCCACATACTAAAAACAAGCAATAAAACAAGAATCACCACAAGAAACATCAACGCAATCTGTCGATCACAGATTCATAAGGTACCACTTATTTAACAAAAAAAAAAAAAAATGAATGAGCAAAACTGTGAATCTGGTGCAATATACTGCAGCGAATTCCCGCTAAGCAGGAAGAACTGAAATATATGGTTCAAATGGTTCAAATGGCTCTGAGCACTATGGGACTCAACTGCTGTGGTCATAAGTCCCCTAGAACTTAGAACTACTTAAACCTAACTAACCTAAGGACATCACACACATCCATGCCCGAGGCAGGATTCGAACCTGCGACCGTAGCAGTCGCACGGTTCCGAACTGCGCGCCTAGAACCGCGAGACCACCGCGGCCGGCTGAAATATATGGAGAGGTCCATAACCAACATCATCATCAAAGTGAGGACCTGCTGGTAGCCAAACGTGTGCTTGATGGTATACCAAACAATAAACTATGAAATAAGTTTAAAGAAGAGTACTGCAACACATACGCACTATATTAGAAAGACATTCATTTCAATCAGAACAACCCAAGATGCATGCCTCTACATGACACGTAGCCCTTAAGCAGGATAACGGTTGGTACCTTCAACAGTAGGTGGTTAAATGGTAGTATGGATAGCAAGGAATATACCAGAAGACTATGTCAGTTATTATAAAAGCATTAGAGGTACAGGTGTGCAATTGAACAACATACCCACGTCAAGTAATAAAAGTGTAGACGCGTGAAAATTAACACCCGTCATGCATCATGTAAATAAGGCTTCCACGAAGTTACTAAAAATGTGTTGTAGGCGGAGTGTGACAAATGTAATTAAAATATTCTTATCCTGAATTACCTTTGTTAATTGCGGGTTGGGAACCCAGTGGCGACATTGGTGTTTTTATTAGTTCCTGCGGACTTTGTTGCACGTGTTGTATGCAGAGTGTTTGGTGATCCCGTTATGTGCAGGACACAAAGGCGAGGTTATAGTGTATAGCTGGGGAGCAGTACAAGCAGATCTCAGACAGCTTTTTTCCGCAGTTAATAGACTCCCCATGCACAGCCCCATGCAACAACAGTATTCTAAACTCCTGATGCAGACACCTTATACCATAGTAATTGGTAATCAGAAAACCATTATACGGAGTATTTTTATACACGTGTAACTGGCTCGAAGAATTTTTAACTGAAACAACCCAGTATATTGCACTGTAAGGCAGTGGGTGTTCTGCAAGAGAGCGTAACAGGATCTCTAATTCCTCATTTTTTTTAAGTTGTCAGTTTTTTCTTTGCTGCTTTATTTCATCTTTTTCTACCTTGTGCTAATCTTATCTCTATTTAACAACTGCACGTGACATTTTCTACGAGGGGGAGTTGCGTGTGAAAGGGAAAAAAAAGAGAATGAGATATTAAAGATAAGACATATCTTTATTTTTCTACATAATTTCCAAGTAAATTGAAACATTTGTCATACCGCTTTATAAGCTTCAGAAAGCCTTCCAGGAAAAAATCAGGGCGTTGCATGCGGAAGAAGCGTTGAACGGCTTGTTTGACGTCAACATTGCTGCCAAAGCGCCTTCCGCCTAGAGTCTTCTTCAAAGCAGGAAACAATGGAAGTCACTTGGTGCGAGATCCGGACTGTAAGGCGGATGGTGTAGGCGCTCCCAACCAAGATCGTGGATGATCTTGTGAGCTCGCTCATGTCCGATTCCAAGTTCTGCCGCTACTCCATCGATGGTGATACCCCGGTTCGCTTTAATCATGTCATCCACCTTCCTCACATTTGCATCTGTAGTGGCCGTGCGCGTCCGTCCAGGTCTCGGTGTGTCCTGCACTTGCTGACGTCCGTCACTGAATTGTTGGCACCATCTCCGCACCGTTTGACTCGACATCACACCTGACCCATACACCTCAACAAGGCGGTTATGAATTTCTGTGCCTGCTACTCCATGTGCCTGTTCATAGCGGATAACAGCTCTCACTTCCGCCTTTGACCACGACTCCAAAACGCACCTTCTCTCCATAGCTCCGGGAAATACTGAGTGGCTGGCCGCCACTTTGCGCAGGCACTGCGACAGCGCCCTCTGCTTGATCGCAGTCGACCTCTACCCAATGGTGTATCGGTGTCTTGCACGTGCGCCTTCACCTGCCTTGTCGTCTTTCGCCCATATCACACAACTCTGCCCACAGTCGACAGAGGAAACTTGTTTTCCAACTCCCCCTCGTATAATCTGTGCCGCATACTCTATTCTTTGCCCTTCCTTACTGCTCCATCTAGTGACAACGTAACTATTCCTGATGCCCTGCTAAATGTCTAACTTGCTCAGTCTCAGTATGCAGTATCTGCTCAGACGTATTTGGACACATCTAAGTAACGGAGAATTGAACGCTAGATGTCACAAGAGGCGGACCCGCCAGTGTAAAACGAAGCGGGGGGTACTGTGGTGTTAGCAGTGAAACAGTAACAGCGAGATGAGTCGGTCGGGAGAGATCAGTGACTGAGAACGTGCGCTTGTCGTTGGATTTCACCTGAGTAACGACACAGTCAGGGACATTTCAACGCTTCTAGAGCTGCCCAAGTCGACTGTTGGTGATGTAACTGTGCAGTGGAAGCGCGAAGGAAAAATCACTGCTAAACCGATACCAAGAAGCCTTCATGTAATGACGGACAAGTCCGTTGACTACTGCTGAGGGAGCTTAAAAATAATGTCATGAAATCAGCGGGTGAATCACTCGTGAGCTCCAAAGTGTTATCAGGAGTCCAGCTAGAACAATGTGCGTAGTGACTTAAATGCAGTGGGTTGCAGTTGTCAAAAGGTCCTCGTAAGCCACACTTTCCTGCAGTGCTATGCGACCCTTGACGTGGTATAAAGAGCGATGCCATTGGACAGTGCATAAGTGAAAACGAATGATTTCGAGTGATGAATCACGCTATAGCCTGTGGCATTTGGGCCATGCCGTCGTGTGCGGTGGCAACAGTGAAGTACGGCTGAGTTGGTGGTATGATATGGGGGCGTTTTCGTAGTTACGATGTGGCCCCTTACTGCAACTAATAAAACGTCTAATGCACCAAACAGTCTTCAGCCCGAAAAAAGCTCATCACTCGAAATTTTCCGGCAGTTTGAAACTGTGTGCCAGACCGAGACTCAAACTCGGGTCATTTGCCTTTCGCCGGCAAGTGTTCTACCAACTCAGCTACCCAATCACGACTGACGACCCGTCCTCACAGCTTCAACTCTGGCAGTACCTCGTCTCCTACATCCCAAACTTCACACAAGCTCTTCTGCGAACCTAGTAGAACTAGTACTCCTAGAAGAAAGGATATTGCGGAGACGTGGATTAACCACAGCCTGGGGGATGTTTCCAGAATGAGATTTTCACTCTGCAACGGAGTGTGTGTGGATGTGAAACTTCCTGGCAGATTAAAAGTGTGTGCCGGAGACTTGAACTCAAGACATTTGCCTTTCCCGGGCAAGTGCTCTACCAACTTTTTTGTCTTTTTTTAAATTTTTTTATTTTTATTTTGTGGGATACTTAACAAAAAGAAATAAAACAAAATCACAGCCATCCCTACGGGGTACCGCCACTTGTGTCCCTGCCAAACAAAAATGAACTCTTAAAAATGGTTCAAATGGCTCTGAGCACTATGCGACTTAACTTCTGAGGTCATCAGTCGCCTAGAACTTAGAACTAATTAAACCTAACTAACCTAAGGACATCACACACATCCATGCCCGAGGCAGGATTCGAACCTGCGACCGTAGCGGTCGCTCGGCTCCAGACTGTAGCGCCTAGAACCGCACGGCCACTCCGGCCGGCCATGAACTCTTACCTCTTGAGGCGTTGCTATCCTAACGCTACGTAACCACCCCCCACCTAAAATGTGAAGAAACTATACTATACGGGACTAGCTTGTGTGCGTCAACCCACAAAACATGATGAAAGGAAGTGGGGGAACGGTATTTCTAGTTGGGTGCGGAAGTTCTTTTTTTTCGTTATGTACATTATGGACGTATAAATGGTTCAAATGGCTCTGAGCACTATGGGACTTAACATCTGAGGTCATTAGTCCCTTAGAACTTAGAACTACTTAAACCTAACTAACGTAAGGACATCACACCCATTCATGCCCGAGGCAGGATTCGAACCTGCGACCGTAACAGTCGCGCGGTTCCGGACTGCAGCGCCTAGAACCTCTCGGCCACAGCGGCCGGCTATGGACATATAGATATCAATGTCCAAACAGTCATGGATAGTCAAGCCTGGAAAACTAAAACAGAATGAAGACACCATCGAAGATAGTAAACATAACTGAGCTACTCAAGCACGGATCACGAGGTACAGACAGAATTGAAGCTGTGAGGAGGGGTCGTGAATCGTATCGTGCTTGAGTAGCTCAGCTGGTTGCTGTCACGGTAGCTCAGCGTGTTCGGTCAATAAAAAACTGAGTAAAGGAATCAACGGTCAGCTTGAACGGATGTCTTGTGACGTCCGCCCCGACCAAACGAAAAAAAAAAGAACGGTTGGTAGAGCACTTGCCCGTAAGAGGCAAAGGTCCCGAGTTCGAGTGCGGTCCGGCACACAGTTTTAATCTGCCAGGAAGTTTCATATCAGCGCACACTCCGCTGCAAAGTGAAAATCTCATTCCAGCTCATCACTCATTTGTATCGCCTCAGGTTATTATCGATTTTTATGTGCTAGAAGAATGAAGACATTAAGTTGTTTCTACAATTTTCTTAAATTTTGTGTTAAAATGTTGTAGATATGTGGCACTTTGTGGTCGAGACAAGCTGTCTCCAGTCAAGTCAACGAGATTTCAACGCCCAGCCCATTGCTGAATCGCGGCGTGCGGCACAGATAACTACTACGATGCAGCTGGCCACTATGAACGTTTGCCGGCGACTGCAAAGAAAAAACACTTTTTTTTTAAAAAAAAAAAAAAGAGAGTTAGCGTGTTATGTTTGTTCGGAGGGAATGGTTCTTGGCTTGTCCTTTTAGAATTTCAAGACTAGTATCGTTGTTCGAGTAGTCAGCTTCGCGAGAGATTATCTCGAATGTGATGAGATCGGCTCACACGTACGATACGGGAATCAGTTTGCTATGGGGATAGAATTCAAATGTGTTCAGATCAGTTCTAAGCCGTTTAGAAAGGTATTTTGAGAAGATTATCGACTTGTGTAGAAAATGGTTGTTTCGCCGATTTTGGTAGAGTGTGGACTCACCAGATATAGAAGAAGTTCCGATTCATTGAAGTGTGATACTAGTTTCTCCTACTTGTGAATAATGATGCGTTATACTGCTTAATAGCCACGCTATGATAGGCGAACCGTATTTCAATATTTCTGTGAGATTTTCCGTTGGATGGTGTATGTGAAGGGACGTGTCCACGCCAAGTCGTTTAGTGGTTTTGTGGCTGAGGATTAAAGCACGCACTCAGGGATAGTAACGCTGCATTGTATTGTTGTGGTTATATAGTCGTACGCAAGCACTAAGGAGCAGTGACTTGGCGATATTTGGGTAAGGATTTATTGTGTGACTTCGTGTGAGTGTCGCAATATAGTAAATTCCGGAAATCTCGTTGGATGCACTGAATGTGTAGTCTATATTAAAGAGAACGGTCGTCGTACGCAATAGTTATTTATTGAGAAACAATCAGCAGTTTATTGAGAATGTGATAGCTTTCCCCTTTGGCCCTAAGCGACAAAACAAGAACCCTTTAAAAGAGAACACGCAAATTTTCTCTGAAAGAAATCATCGAGTGCTGTGTTTAGAATTTTAAATATCAGCGGGTCGCGGAAGTCAACGCCTGGAGTGGTTGATCTTGTCTGATAAATTGAGTTCATACAGCCGAAAAGTGGCGGTGACGTTCAGTTATTTTGTTTTATTTTTTTTAATTACATTCCTTCCTAGTGGGATTTTGAATAGATAACCAGCACTCGAAAACTGAAACGCTAACTGGTACCTGTAGTCGATTTAATTGCAGGAAATAAGGAAAACAGTTTTAAACTGAAAAAGTCGGTACCCGACTTGTCCTTCATCCCCAAAATTATTACAAGAAAAAATATAAAAAAATGGCTCTGAGCACATCTATGGTCATCAGTCCCCTAGAACTAAGAACTGCTTAAACCTAACTAACCTAAGGACATCACACAACATCCAATCATCACGAGGTAGAGAAAATCCCTGACCCCGCCGGGAATCGAACCTGGGAACCCGGGCGTGGGAAGCGAGAACGCTACCGCACGACCACGAGCTGCGGACAGAAAAAATATAATCAGTCTTATTTGATAGCAGACTAATATCTGGAATATATCTTTTCGGAATAAAGTAAATCCAAAGGCCAATAAAGTAAAAGACTGGAATATTGGTAAAAGCAAAGTTCAAAGAAATTAAAGAAGGAATAATTTTTTTTCAGTGAACGACTTGTAACGAAAAGACAGGGAAAGCAACTTTGCGTGTTGTGGAAAAGTGACTGATTATATATGAAACTTAGTCCATTTAATTCTGAAAGGCTGAGATTAACGAAATAATTAATTATGATAAAATTTCAATAGAGTCAAGGTTATTGTTGTAGCAAGGCGCTACTTGTAGAGGTTATCGTTGATTGGCAACGAGACATAAACACTCTAAAATTATATCTTTGCCCTGTGAACGTATTCTCCAATATTGGTTGCGTTTGGAGCCCCCGGCTTCGATAGGCAAACATTCTTGGAAATTATCCATCATTCTTACTCCCCGTAGATTCCCGCATTTAGTATTTTTTTTTCTGGTGATTGGTACTAGTTTTGGTGGTAGTTTATCTTTCGAACCTAGTGAATCCTGATAGTCAGATGCGTTGTTGTAATTAATATCCAGATACCAATCACTGACTCCATTATACCACATAGTGATATCGTAGCGAGCGGTAGAGTAATTTATAGCGTGAGAAGCTGAATATAAAACTTTACGTGACGTCGTTGTGTTAATACCGACGATTATTTCAAGTCACACAGATTACGTCGTTGATTGTAGGCAAAAGCTTGTCAGGACAACTAATTGTAGTATTACGAGAGTGAGCTACATTGGTCGACGTCACTTTTTACCTATGTATTGCAGTACAAAGTTGGCGTTAGTGGTACCTAAAAAGGATGGCGGGTTATAGACGCTAAGTGTGGAAGAAATGAGTATCTCTCATTGCTTTGTGTACTGCGTACTGTAGAGGAACAGCTTGGAGACGATGACAGTATTTATCTGAGAAAGCGTTTTGTCATAACGCAGCATCTGTGAGGCAATGTTTTGTTATCAATAAGATTCCTGAAATGAACCACCCTGCCTGGAATCCCGACCTGAATCCAATGGAAAAGTATGGGATGAGCTATAACGTCTACGCCTCTCCAGACCCCAGCGCCCCACATTGCTACCTTCTGTGGCTGCTGCTCTTGAGGGAGAATGGGCTACCATTCCTCCAGAGACATTCAGACACCTCACTGTAAGTGCCCGAGTGGGGCTTAAGGCGTCATAAAGACGAAGGGTGGACACACCTCATATTAATGTCCACTGACAGGGGTCCGGATACTTTTGATTAGATGGTGTAGATTGTTCGCCGACGACGTTGTTGTCTAAAGAAAGTTTTTTCGTTGGATAATAGTAACGGAAATGCAAACCAACCTGGATTGAATTTCCACTTTCTGTAATCTCTTTAGATATGGACGAATCCAAGGTAATGCCCATAACAAACAGCAAGAATTCAGTAGTATCCGATTATCCGATTACATCAATGGTAGAGTCTAGAGCGTGTCACGTTGTACAAGTTTTAGCGGTTACACTAAGGTACGATATATAATGGGACTAACACAATAAATAACTAATAGAGAAGATAAATGGAAGATTTTAGATTTGTTTGGGGGACAGTGCATTTGTAATTTTTCAGAACATTTCTCTTGGAGAACAGAAGTTTATTACTTAAAAGTGAACATGCTCAAATTAAAGGTTAGCGTTCGTGGAGTCGTAGTGCCTGCTCCGTTCACCGACACCGTCTATCATCATGGTGGGAGGTCTGAAGATGGTCTAAAACAGACCGAAACCGGTAACCTCATTAAGAAGTTCCCTAGCTTGTGACTATTCATGATTGACAGCGCATCTGTTGAGGTAACGTCGAACTAGTGGCCCCAATTATACAGTATTGCTCCAGCCCTTATGAAGTACACGTGGCAGTAGATATTGAACAATTTCAAAGACGCGCTGATAGCGTCAAAGCATATAGGTATAACCCATACTATAGTGTTGTAGAGCTGCTTACGGAACTTGGCCTGAACTATTTGCAACAAAGACGACGTTCGTTTGCGAAAAAAATTTGTTGCGTAAATTTAGACAACTGGAATTTGAGGAGGACTGTGTTACAGTTCAGTAGACTCCATCGTGTATCTTGCTTAGGTATCGCAAGAACAAAAGCGGATTAATAAGGCGCACTTCTAGGAACACAGCCATTTCGCGAAATACCTGAACGAAATAAGTCAGAAAATCGTTAATATTGAACGAAGAACTCTCCGCCGTGCACTGTACTAATACTTTCGGACTATATCGTGCCCTCTTGATGTGCTGTTTTCACAGAAATACAGTGTTGCCAAGAGCGCACAGTCACAACACATATACCGTACCTCCTAGACATTCCGAGACTGATTTTATTCCTGGCCGTTGCGCGATGTCAGCGCAGGAACTACGGTGGCAGCTTGAACTAACAACTGTAAACAAGATGCGTGAGCAGGCAGTGGCAAATAGTGGCTGTGCAGCAGTAGTGTTAACTATGTTGTATCAGAAGCTACAACAGAGCAACGTCTCTAAATCATGTGTACAAGACATTCTCCACAACGTTTTGAAGAAGAGACAAGTGTGTACAATGCTTTTCCACACATCTAGACGTCCGCACAAAAAGCACTACCCGTGGACACCTGCTGTGACTTCACTGAAATGCAAAATGCGGCCAGTTCTTTTCTGGAAAAAATCATTGTGGTTGACGAGATTTAGTATTATTAATATGAACCTACCACAAAACGACAAAGTACTGAAATTCTCATGAAGGGCCAACACTTTGACTACACAATCGATGTTGAAGCCATTGTGATGGGCGAGTTGAACACCATCCCAAATAACGATATTTCTAGTTTCATATTATTGTATGAACGTTCTGTGCGTCGTGCTCAAGTGGGAGGAGACTATTTAGAACAACTGAAGCATAAAATCCTCCATCTCAAAGTTTTTCAATTTTTTTTGTTACTCCAGTCTCGAAACTTTTTGGACTGGCTGGGTAAACAGATTTTAGCTATGGGTGAAATGTGTATTTATTTCAGCAAGTCAAATTTTTTTAAATGGCTTCTAGTACAAGTAGTACACGAGTAATCGCCTTTTGAAAACTGTAAATACCGTCAGCTGCCTGTTCCATGAGTGTGCTCCAGCTCAAAGGGGTCTGTGCTGGGCGTTCAGGAATGCCTTGTCGTGGGCTTTGCTTACGTGAACAGAACTCACGTTAACATGGCCATTAGTCTTATCGTTCAGAAACGGTGTCAAGGAAAGTGAGTTTTACTGCACAGCAACGTTCTAAGGTTGCCACTCGGCTGCAGAACCAGTGTTAGAGGCGGAAAAGACTACCATTCCGTAAATTACACGTGTCCTTAACTGTCGAAACGAAAAATCGTGTGACACCTGCCACTGATTTCAAAGAAACCTCATTCTATTTGTACAAACACCTACAAAATAAAGAATAAAGGAACATTCAGTGCTACGATCATTAAAGTCCAAATTTGTGAATAGCTGACATAATTCAAAAAGTTAACAATGAATAGAATGCGAGACTAATGAATATTGAACAATATTTGAAATTGAAGTGAAGTCTTCCTGGCAAATAAAGCGCAACTCCGCACTGCTAAGGGAGAGACATCGTCAAAAACGAAAGTAACCTCTAGTGTTCCTCGAAGGAATTTCACGGGATCGATACTGTACACGAAAAAATGAATAATCTAATAGATAAAGAGGAAAGCTGTGTGACGCTATTTGTGGATGATGGGTGGTCGCATACCCATAATAGTGTTGCAAAATGCAGGAACACCCACAAAAGCATGGTTTCTTGGTACTTGATATTCAACATAAAAAAATGTAGCGATTTGAAAAAGGATGTATAGAAATATTCATGATTTGTTGAACAGAGTGATAGTGATCAGTACCGGAAACAGTTACAAACGTTAAATATCTTGGAATATGAGTACGAAGTGAGTGAAAGAGGAACAACCATATAAAACTAGAAACTGAAATATAGACGACAGACTAAGATTCATTGGATGAAACTTGATTCACTCGCGGAGTGAGGTTGTAAAGCCTTCGCCTGACTGACTTTGCGTACCATTTAGCAGTCTGAGACCATTACCAGGTGGGATTAATAGGACAGACTGAAAACACTCAAAGAACAAAATCGGGTCTCGTCATGGGTTCGTTTAGCCGGCGTGAGAACATTAGGGAGATGTTCACCAATACCAGTGTCCAACACTATAAGAGAGGCGTTGAACATCACGAATTAAAAGTTTCGAGAACACATACAAATGGTAGGGTAAAATAACATATTAATTCCTCCCACACATTTCGATGTATCTATACGAGGTGCGGCTAGAAAAAAACCGGACTGATGCTGGAAAAACATTTATTTACAATTATTTACAATTTCATGTTATCTCCTTCAATGTACTCTCCTCCTCGGTCTCTACACCGCTCCATACGAATTTTCCACTGTTCATAGCAATGCTGCAGATCATTTTCGGTAAGTCCATACATTACTTCCGTCGCTTTTTCTTTTACTGCTTCAACAGTCTCAAATCTAGTTCCTTTCAAAGCTGACTTGACTTTAGGGAAGAGAAAAAAGTCACAGGGGGCCAAATCAGGTGAGTAGGGTGGATGATCTAAGATGGGAATGTTGTGTTTTGCCAAAAACGTCTTCACTGACAACGCACTGTGAGCTGGGGCATTGTCTTGGTGAAGGATCCATGACTTTTTTCTCCACAAATCGTTCCGTTTTCTCCGTACTTGCTCACGTAGGGTAGCCAGGACGCTAATGTAGTAATGCTGATTAACTGTTTGTCCCTCTGGTACCCAATCAATGTGCACAATCCCTTTGATGTCAAAAAAAAAAAAAAAACAATCATCATTGCCTTGAATTTCGATTTTGACATTCGTGCTTTTTTTTTTTTTTTGTCGTGGAGAACCAGGAGTTTTCCAATGCATCGATTGGCGTTTAGTTTCGGGATCGTAAGTAAAAAACCACGATTCATCGCAAGTAATAACATTTTGTAAGAAGGTGGGATCACTTTCAATGTTTTCCAGGATGTCAGAACAAATCATTCTTCGGCGTTCCTTCTGTTCAATTGTGAGACACTTTGGAACCATTTTTGAACACACTTTGTTCATGTTGAAACTTTCATGAAGAATCTGCCTAACACTTTCCTTGTCAACTCCTGTTAACTCAGACACTGCTCTGATTGTTAAACGGCGATCTTGTCGAACAAGTTTACCGATTTTTTCAATGCTTGCATCAGTTTTTGCTGACAATGGTCTGCCAGTGCGAGTGTCATCACTGGTGTCTTCGCGGCCATCTTTAAATCGTTTAAACCACTCAAACACTTGTGTTCGCGATAAACAATCATCGCCGTACACTTGTTGTAACATTACAAACGTTTCACTTGCAGATTTTCCTAGTTTGAAACAAAATTTGATGTTAACACGCTGTTCTTTCTGTACACTCAACATTTTCCGACGCACAGACAAAACGTCAACTACTTAAAACAGACGCCACGGGCAGACTGAGTGCAGGAGGCAGATGAAACTCGAGCAGTAGGCGGAGCGAGAGTCACGTGACAGGCCACGCGACTTTCAGCCTTATTGCATTCGTTTTATTGTTTCACCAGTACTAGTCCGGTTTTTTTCTAGCCACACCTCGTATATCATACGATAACACCAGAGAAATTCGAGCTCATAAGGACGCAGTAAAGGAAACAAAAGAAAAATCCGGAGTAGGAATTAAAATCCATGGAGAAGAAATAAAAACTCTGAGGTCCGCCGATGACATTGTAATTCTGTCGGAGACAGCAAAGGACCTGGAAGAGCAGTTGAACGGAATGGACAGTACCTTGAAAGGAGGGTATAAGATGAACATCAACAAAACCAAAACGAGGATAATGGAAAGTAGTCGATATAAGTCGGGTGATGCTGAGGGAATTAGATTAGGAAATGAGGCACTTAAGTAGTAGATGAGTTTTGCTATTTGGGGAGCAAAATAACTAATGATGGTCGAAGTAGAGAGGATGTAAAATGTAGACTGGCAATGATAACGAAAGCATTTCTGAAGAAGAGAAATTTGTTAACATCGAGTGTATATTTAAGTGACGGGAAATCGTTTCTGAAAGTATTTGTATGTAGTGCAGCCATGTACGGAAGTGAAACATGGACGATAAATTGTTTGGACAAGAAGAGAATGGAAGCTTTCGAAATGTGGTGCTACAGAAGAATGCTGTAGATCACATAACTGATGAGGAGGTATTGAATACAATTGGGGAGAAGAGAAATTTGTGGCCGGCCGGAGTGACCGTGCGGTTCTAGGCGCTACAGTCTGGAACCGAGCGCCCGCTACGGTCGCAGGTTCGAATCCTGTCTCGAGCATGGATGTGTGTGATGTCCTTAGGTTAGTTAGGTTTAATTAGTTCTAAGTTCTAGGCGACTGATGACCTCAGAAGTTAAGTCGCATAGTGCTCAGAGCCATTTGAACCATTTGAGAAATTTGTGGCACAACTTGGCTAGAAGACGGGATCGGTTGGTAGGGCATGTCCTGAGGCATCAAGGGATCACCAATTTAGTATTGGACGGCAGCTTGGAGGGTAAAAATCGTAGAGGGAGACCAAGAGATAATACACTAAGCAGATTCAGAAGGATGTAGGTTGCAGTAGGTACTGGGAGATGTAGAAGCTTGTACAGGATAGAGTAGCATGAAGAGCTGCATCAAACCAGTCTCTGGAACGAAGACCACAACAACAACAGCCGGCCCCTGTGGCCGAGCGGTTCTAGGAGCTTCAGTCTGGAACCGCGTGACCGCTACGGTCGCAGGTTCGAATCCTGCCTCGGGCATGAATGTGTGTGTTGTCCTTAGGTTAGTTAGGTTTGAGTAGTTCTAAGTTCTAGGGGACTGATGACCTCAGAAGTTAAGTCCCATAGTGCTCAGAGCCATTAGAACCATTTGAACAACAACAACAACAGCAAAGGACGCTAACCGATAAGGCTTCTTCCCGTACACCATTTGCGAATTGAACAGGAAAGCTAGGGATATGGCAACGGTACACGACGCACGCTCAGCCGCACGCCGTGCATCTACATCTGCATCTACATATGTACTCCGCAAGCCACCGTACTGTGCGTGGCAGAGGGTATCCGGTACCACTGCTTGTCATCTCCTTTCCTGTTCCACTCGCAATCAGAGCAAGTGGAAAACGACTATCTATTTGCCTCCGTACGAGCGCTTATTTCTTTTATCTTACCTTAGCGGTCCTTACGTGAAATGTTCATTGGTAGCAGTAGAATCGTTCTGCAGTCAACTTCAAATGCTCGGTCTCTTTATTTTCTCAACATTATTCCTAAAAAAGACCTTCGTCTTCCCTCCATGGATTCCCATCTCAGTTTCCGAAGCATCTCTTTAATATTCGCGTGTTGATCGAACCTACCGGTAACAACTCTAGCAGCCCGCCCCTGAATTGCTTCGACGTGTTCCTTCAGTCCGATCTGGTGAGGATCACAAACAGTCGAGCAGCGCTCAAGCGTAAGTAGCACTGGTGTCCTATATGCTGTATCCTTTACAGATGAACCACATTTTCCTAAAATTCTCTCAGTAATCCGAAGTCCACCATTCACCTTGCCTACTGAAATCTTCATGTGATCGTTCCGTTTCGTATCGCTTTGTAAGGTTACGCCTAAGAAATTTAATCAACGTGCTGTATCAAGCAACACACTACTAATGCTGTATTGAACATTACGAGTTTTTTTCCTATTCATCTGCATTAATTTACATTTTTGTACATTTAGAGCTAACTAGCATTCACCAGACCCACTAGAAATTTTGTCTAAGGCTTAAGTCGTATCACCAGTAAACACCCACAGGTTGCTTCTCGCCCTGTCCGCTAGATCATTTACGTATGTAGAAAATAGCAACGGTCCTATCACTCTTCCCTGGGGCAGTGCTGATGATACCTTTGTCTCTGACGATGACAGCGTTCTGGGTTCTGTTACTTAAGAAATCTTCGGGCGACTCACGTATCTGGGAACCTATTTCGTATGCTCGTACTTTCGTAAACAGTCTGCCGTGGGACACCATGTCCAATGCTTTTCGGAAATCTAGGAATATGGAATCTGCATGTTGCTCTTCATCAATAGGTTGGTTGGTTTTGGGGAAGGAGACCAGACAGCGAGGTCATCGGTCTCATCGGACTAGGGAAGGATGGGGAAGGAAGTCGGCCGTGCCCTTTGAAAGGAACCATCCCGGCATTTGCCTGGAGCGATTTAGGGAAATCACGGAAAACCTAAATCAGGATGGCCGGACGCGGGATTGAACCGTCGTCCTCCCGAATGCGAGTCCAGTGTCTAACCACTGCGCCACCTCGCTCGGTTTCATCAATAGGTCGCAGGATATCATGGCCTAGTGTACTGTTTGTAAAACCGAACTGGGATTCCACCGGACGTGGCGATTTGCTTGTTTTCAACTCTTTTAGTTGTTTCTCTACAGTAGGGATGCCCATTACTATGTCCTCCATAAAGAAGTCTGTTCGTTGGTCAAACGACGGTACGTTTGTGCGGTTCTCCTGCATGACTTCGGCTTTCCTTTTCCTGTCTTCTACTGCCACACCGTACTGGTTAACGAGTGACTAGATAGAAGCCTGAGACACGTTTAAAGAATTTGCGTAGAACCAGAATTTTCTCGGATTCTCGCTAAGATCTTTTGCTAAGACATAACGATGGTAGTTGTTGTACGCTTCGTGCATCGATCTTTCTACAGAGGCACGAATATTTGCTAACTTTTGTCTGTGTCACTCACGCGTTCTCTTTGGAACCGAGAGTGCAACAGCCTCTGCATCGTCAGCATTTTCCGAATTTCGTTGCTAAACCACGGTAGGTGTTTTCCGTCCTTAATCCCCATACTCGGCACATACTTCTTCCGTAAGGTGACTTGTAGACTGAAGATAAAGGAGCAACTCTAAAAGGTTAGACAAAATTCGATATTACGCTGAAACCGAAGTCTTTGGATTTGAAGGACCAGTTTGGTTTAGAACGGATGGTGGAAGAATCAGGCGTGGTCTCGTTGCACAACCTCTTAAAGGAATTGATAACTGAGGAGAGAGACTATGGTAAAAAATCAGGAAGCTGGCCGGGAATTTAGAACCTGCTCTTGCCGATGGTAGGTATACAAGAAGTAGTCATAAAGTTCTAATTACCACCTCGTAAAAATAATGTTACACAATAATATTTTTTTTCTGTTTGCGAGTACTCGTCTTCTGTTCTGAAATATCGGGGTGACCATAAGTTCGTCAACATTTGAGAACTGAACACTTCACTGAATAATGTAAACAGAGGCGCAAAAATTGACACGTTTGCTTGAAATGAAACGGGGTTTTATTAAAACCAAAAAGAATGTTCGAAATCACCAACAGATGGCTCCTCATAAGATGCAAAAGCAATATTTAGTATACAACTGAGCTTCAGCAAAGACGACGTTCCTTATAACAAATGCTAAACATGTCGACCATCATTCAACAACAATACCTGTAGTCGAGGGACAATGTTGTAAATAGCACTGTAAGTATCTCAGTACGAATGGTGAGAAATTGCCCCTCGGTTGTTGTCTTTTAGCATGACTAACGAAGTCGACCCCCCATGAACCATGGACCTTGCCGTTGGTGGGGAGGCTTGCGTGCCTCAGCGATACAGATGGCCGTACCGTAGGTGCAACCACAACGGAGGGGTATCTGTTGAGAGGCCAGACAAACATGTGGTTCCTGAAGAGGGGCAGCAGCCTTTTCAGTAGTTGCAGGGGCAAGAGTCTGGATGATTGACTGATCTGGCCTTGTAGCACTAACCAATACGGCCTTGCTGTGCTGGTACTGCGAACGGCTGAAAGCAAGGGGAAACTACAGCCGTAATTTTTCCCGAGGACACGCAGCTTTACTGGAGAGCTGCATCAAACCAGTCTCAAGACTGAAGACCACAACAACAACAACAACGAAGTCGAAGGATCGCAGTTGACTTGCGACTTCAGGTATCTTCACAACCGATACACGGATGGAGGTCTGGGGACCTGGAAGGCCAAGCGTGACGCACGTGGCGGCACAGCACGCGATCCTCGTTAAATGATGCACGCAAGAGATCTTTCACAAGTGTAGCGGTGTGGGCTGGAGCACAATCCTCCATAAAAGTCATACCTTCCAGCAGGTGTTTTCAGTCGGGCTAGGGGTGATCTGACACCTCCTCTAACTTCAGCTCGTTTTATACACGATTCTTATGCGGTGTCACTGACGTTTTGCTGTCCAGCGACATCTGTTGACCAGTACTTGCACTCATTTTTGGTTTCAATAAGACTCCATGTCATTCCAGGAATGTTCGCCAATTTTTACCTCTTTACATACCTTATTCCGCGAATTGATGCATTTTCAAATGTTAACGAACTTTTGGGTCACCCTGTACGTTGAAATTCCCTCACCCCAGTACCGAAGAACGTTGACAGAGGATCCAAAACAAAATGAGGCAATCCAGTGGCAAAGTGGAGTATACAGTGGTAGTTCGTTTTCTGTGTTTGAAGCGGAACAAAACTACAACCGGCCTCGCTAATACGGTAGAAGCTACCGTCATAACGCACCATCAAATGACACTGCCACCTAGCGTAAACGCCTCCAGTCCCGTCAAACAAGTCTGAACCACGAAGAACGACGTGACAGACCATATCTCTGTGTAGTACCGGGAATCGGAAGAAGAGGCCCTGGTGCTCGAACACTGGCTAGATTTCAACATCGTGCACGCTATTTTGAAGATGAGAAAGATCACAACCTCTGGGTTCCACGTCTTCTCACACCCATTCAGAATCCGAATCGAGGCAGCAGCTGCAATACTGAAGCTGTGTGAGGCCAGTCCACATGAGTTCCTTAGTCGGCCAGTCAGCATGGATGAGTGCTACATGTATCACATCATATGACCCGGAAGCAAACGAGCAAAGCAAGTAACTCCGAGAAAGGCGAATGTCCAAGCATCATCGGACAAGATGATGCCGAGTGGTTGTTTGCCATGGTGCTGTGCTGGTAAGGGACAAACGATCACAGGGTTGTACTACCGAAATGTGATGGGTTTAGGGGAGACTGCCAAGACGAAGCTTCGCGGGTTGCTTTCCAAGGCCAAGTTTTTGCTCGACGACAACCCACACAGGACAAAGTCATGTACGCTGCTTCTTTACAGTCTCAAATTTGGCCACACCGTTTTATTCTCCTGACATAGCATCGACCGATTTTTTCGTCTCTCCTCGAATGAAGAAAGCATTGCGTGGTAAGAGTTTCCAGGATGACGATGTGGTTTTCGAGGTGGAGCGTTTCCTGAACAAGGAAAATGCAGACTTCTGCAACCAAGGACTCCGCCAGGCCATCCATCTCCGGAACTATGTATCGCCTCGAAGAGCGAATATGTAGAGAAGGTTGCAACTTGATTCCGTGTGCCACAGTGGAAGATATACACATTGTGTGTGCTAGCGAAGAGAATTGAAAGCAGGAAGAAAGAACATGCACCGAAGCGCCAGAGAAAGTGGTATAGGCATGCATATCCCAATAGAGAGATACGTAAACAAGCAGAATACGGTGCTGCGGTCGGCAACGCCCGTATAAGACAACAAGTGTCTGGCGCGGTTCTTAGATCGCTTACTGCTGTGTACAATGGCAGGTTATCAAGATTTAAGTGAGTTTGAACATGGTGTTACAGTCGGCGCATGGGCGATGGGACACAGCATGTCCGAGGTAGCGACGAAGTGGGGATTTTCCCGTACGATCATTTCACGAGAGTACCGTGAATATCAGGAAACCGGTAAAACATCAAATCTCCGACATCACTGCTGCCGGAAAAAGATCCTGCAAGAACGGGACCAACGCCAATTGAAGAGAATCGTTTAACGTGACAGAAGTGCAACCCATCGGCAAATTGCTTCACATTTCAATGCTGGGCCACCAATAAGTGCCAACGTGCGAACCATTCAAAGAAACATCATCGATGTGGGCTTTCTGAGCTGAAAGCCCACTCGTGTACCCTTGGTGACTACACGACACAAAGCTTTACGCCTCGCCTGGGCCCATCAACAGCAACGTGGACTGTTGATGACTGGGAACAAGTTGCCTGGTCAGACGAGTCTCTCTTCAAATTGTATCGAGCTGATGGACGTGTATGATACAACCTCACGAATCCATGGACCCTGCATGTCAGCAGGGGACTGTTCAAGCTGGTGGAGACTCTATAATGGTGTGGGACGTGTGTAGTTGGAGTGATATGGGACCTCTGATACGTCTAGATACGACTTTGTCAGGTGACATGTACATAAGCATCCTCTCTGATCACCTGCATCCATTCAAACCCATTGTGATTTCCGACGGACTTCGGCAATTCCAGCAGGACAATGCGACATCCCACACGTCCAGAATTGCTACAGAGTGGCTCCAGCAACACTCTTCTGAGTTAAAAACTTCCGCAGGGCACCAAACTGCCCAGACATGAACATTATTGAACATATCTGGGATGCCTTGCAGCATGCTGTTCAGAATTTGTTACAGATTTTTGGACAACCCTGCAGGATTCATGGTATCAGTTATCTCCAGGACATTAGCCGAGTCCATACCACGTCGTGGTGCGGCACTTCTACGTACTCGCGGGGGTGCTAACACGATATGAGGCACGTCTACCTGTTTCTTTGGCCCGTCAGTTTATATTAGTGCTGAACGTCCCGTCTATAACTATGTCATTAGAGTCGGAGCACGAGCTCCGTTTCATCTAGGATGGGGAAGCACGTAGCCCAAATCGTTTTCAGAGAGACAGTCCTGTCATCCACCTTAATTAATTTACCGAAACCACAGATAACCAGGACAGGCGAACTTGTTTCTCTCACCCCCTGCCCCTCTCCCCTCTGCTAATCCCCAAACCCCCTCCTCGTCTCTTCGTGCTCTGAATGCGGGTCTCAACCAATACGACACCTTACTATGAAAAGACGAATCACGGGGATCCGTTGCCAGGTCGCGGGATCTGTCGTACATCGCAGATTTGTAGGCAAGTCAGAATTCTCGATCACTGATCGCTCGTAATTCCCAAGCAATATGATAAATCGCATGCGACGAGTCGTTCATGTGTGAAAAAATGGCCGCATGACTGCGAATTGTTTACCGAGCTCTTAAGCGTGATAATCCTCTTTCGTTCATTTCGCTACACCCACGTACAATAAGGACTTCTTGTTAGGATTTATAATTATAAATGAAAAGCACTAAATGGTGTGCATTCCACAATATTAATTTATTTCGTTAACCGGTTTTCCGTTTACAATGCCATCAACAGACTTCAAGTGAATACCGCCGTAAGTTGAAGTCTGCTGTGCTCTTGTATACGGAAAACAGTTGACGAAATAAGTTAATATTGTAGAACGTCCGCAATTTTGCGCTTTTCATTTATAATTATAAAGCTTTTCTACCATGAGGTGACGGAAGATTCAGCTAACATGTTAAAATTTATAATTGTTCAGGGAGCACGAGTCACTCTAAAAAATTAGCTCATAATAAGAAAGAACGGAAATCTAAAATCACTGATACTCCCAACTTTTGCAGTAAGTAGAATTTTGGAGCTAGAAGTAGAAATTCATAGGAAGTTAATAGGAATAGTCACAATATACTGGGATACAGCTGGTTACCTTGAAGTATTAATGTAACAGCTAGGCACATTATTAAAGTTTTTAACTTCTAAACAGAATATTAATGTTTAGGGCATACCTATTGTACAGATGTACTTACGTCCCTTCTCATTTCGTTTAATCTAAGTATCGCTCATATAATTTACAGGAGTTACGTAACCCAGTAGTGCTAGTAGTGACAGCATTCCAAAGTCATCGTGTAATTACTTACAGTTAAACTAGACGATAAATACTCGAAAATCAAAAAGGAAATGATTACGTTAAAATGTATTTGTGAATTACAAACTGGAAAGATGCACAGAACAGACTTGGTGTCAATAAAAAGTGTGATGCATTCTACAAAATAACCTACAGAGATTAAGGATTAGTTCCCCATTTTGACCTCCGGCAGGAGATTGTCAAGGTGGAGATGAACATGAGTAAAATATGGAACAACAAAAAGATAACATTCTACGAGGCGGAGCGTAGAAAGTCATAATGGTAATGGAGCTGGAGAATCTGAAAAAGAAAATGCAAAGATATAGTGGGGACAGTGAATGGAAATGGAAAGAAAATCAGGATTTCTGCCCAGACGAAGATAGGGTAATACTAACAGCAGCACGGGATAACAGTAGTAGGATTCATTGTAAATAAGAAGACAGGACGGAGAGTGACAGGGTTGTTCTCATCAGATTTGATAGCAAACCAACGCCGACAACAATAGTTAAGGTGTACATGCCAACTTCACAAGCCGAAAATGAAGACATAAAGAAACTACATGAGGATATTGAAGGAGTAATTCAGCATGTAAAGGGAGATGAAAATCTAATAATGACGGGCGAATGGAATACGGTTGTAGGGGAAGGAGCTGAAAAAAAATGGTACGGGAAAATAGGAACTAATTCACTTCTGCAACAAATTTCAGCTAGTAACTGCGAATATTCTGTGTAAGAATCACAGGAGGAAGAAGTATACTTAGAAAAGGCCAGAGACACAGAAAGATTCCACTTAGATTACACAATGGTGAGACAAAGATTCCGAAATCAGATATTGGATTGTAAGGCATATCCATGGGCATATATAATCGCTGATCATAATTTAGTAATGATGAAGTGTAGACTGAAGTTTAAGAGGATCGTACGGATGAATCGTTGTGGAAGGAAAAAGGATGCAGAAGTACTGACAAATAATGAGATGCGCTTGAATTTCGCTAAAAATGTGGATACTGCGATAAGGAAAGTCACACTAGACAGTTCAGTTGAACGAAAGTAGATATATCTAAAAAGAGCCATCACAGATACTGGGCAGACAAACGTAAGTATCAGGAAGGTAACTGCGAAGAAACCTTGCGTGGCAGAATAAGTACCTCAATAGGTAGACGAAGGAAGACAGTACAAAAATGTTCAGCGAAAGACGGGAATGTAGCAACATAAATCAGTTTGGAATGAAATAAAGGCCAGGGAAGCCAAGGCAAAATGACTCCAGGAAAAATATGAATAAATAAAAACAAGTGATCGTCAGAAGGGCTAAGTCAGGATATAAAAAAGTCAGAACAGCTTCGGCGAACTTAAGAGCAACGGCGAAAACATTAAGAGTGCAGTGGGAATTGTGGAAAGAGTACAAGGTGTCCATAATTAAAATTCCGGTTTCAAAACGCTGTAGAAAGAGAACCACAGCTCAGAACGAAGTCAAACTGAACAACCTGTTACTGACGCAGGGGAAACATCATGGAACAAAAAAAAATTTAACGAAAATTTGACCAATAGATGGCTCTGTAAGCGTCAGAATAAGTACACCAACAGACGCGTTCGAGACGCCCATCAAGACTGCCTCCATGAATGATCGCGAGCTGCTGGTAAAGCTCTTTTACAAGAACAGCGACTATGCCCCAGTAGCCTGGCGGAAGTTCCGTGCACTCAAGGATATGAAAAAAGGTATTGGTCCGATGTTTGCTAAGGGTCTGGAAAGAATGATTACAAAACTCGAAAAGACAGGTTCTTTGGAAGTGCATTGTGGCAGAAGGAGGAAAGCACTTGATCCGACGTCTGTCGAAGATGTGGCCATATCATTGCAGAAGGGGTCGGGCTGTGGTTGTGCAAACATGTGGTGCATGAGGAACCAAAACGTTGAATATGGTTACGAGCACTGCGCATAAAATCTTACGAAACATACTGCACTGTTATCGATACAAAATCACCCATGTCCTGGAACTGCTTCCTGCTGACCAGCCAGCACGGCAAACGTTCGCTCTGGAATTTCTTGTCCGGATCGAAGTGGGCAACGAATGGCCATGGAATATTCTGTGGACAGTCGAAGCTCATTTCCATCTCCAAAGACATGTCAGTACGCAGAACTGCAGCATATGGGCAACGGAAAATCCGCACGCACATCAACCGCTACCACTTCATTCTGCAAAGGTGACTGTGGTGAGGGTTGACGGCATTGTTTACCGTGGTGCTGTATTTTTTCGAGGAGATTACTCCTGGCCATCCTGTTTTCTGTACCGGCAGTGGTAAACGAAATGAGAGTCTTTTGCGCATAAACGTCATTCCAACCCTTCAACAGCCTGGATGTTTGAGTAGGATCTTTTTTATTGCAAGGTGGCGCTCCGCCGCAAATTGCACAGCCAGTGAAGCGGTTGTTGCAGAGGCATTTCGGAAATGCTAGAAGTATCAGCTGTCATTTCCCTATGCCTGGCCGTACATATCACCTGATCTTAATGCGCTTGACTTCTGACTGTGGGGTTATCTAATGATGTTATGCCGAGTGTAACTGAATTGAAGACAGCATTGCGCAACGCACTCTGAACGTGACCCTTGAGACATCCAGTCTGTTGTGGAACATGCTGTTCCTCGATTTCAACTTGTGACAGAAAAGGTGGGCAACGTACTAAACATGTCTTAAGCCAGCCTCACGATAATTAGAAGCCGATGTTATTTTGCTTTTATGCGGTTTTTGGCCCCCAGAACATTTAAAAATCGATGTCATTTTTCTTTTTATGCGCATTTTTGCCCCAGGATAATTAATAACCGATGTCATTTTGCTTTTTATGCTGTTTTTGGCACCAGGAAAGTAAAAAAACCATGCATCCGTCGTGGTACGACCTCACTATGGTGGATGGTTTAGCTAACAGTGGTTTTGACTACAGAGCTTATGCAGCCACACACGTTGAACAATACGGATGGTGTAATGTGAAACTCAAACTACAGGCGTCGTATTGCAATCCAACTGTCATTTCCGACACTATTTACGTTAAGACGCTTACAGCGCCATTTATTGGTTGAATATTCTTTAACTCTTTTTGTTCCGTGACGTTTTCTCCTACGTCAATAATATTCTGTTCGAATGGAAAAGAAAATTGAGGATCTGATCGATGAAAGGGGAGGGAAGCAAGTATGAAGAAAAATCAAAACACGTTCGAAGGATTTGTCGACCTGGGAGTAGTTTTCGAAAATGTAACACGGTGCAAACGTTCGAAATTCTGAGAAACACAGGATTAAGCAATATTGAGAGACTGGTAATATGAAGTATGTACAAGAACCAAAAGGGAACAATGAGACTGGAAGATCAAGAGCGAAATGTTCGGATTCAAAAAAGTATAAGACAGGATGCAGTCTCTCGTTCCTATTGTTCCTTTTATACTTCGAAGAAGCAATAACGGAAATAAAAGAAAGGTTCAAGAGTGGGAATAAAATTCAGGGTGGAAGGATATCAATGATACAATTCGGTGATTACATTACTCAGTGAAGGTTGAAGAAGAATTTCGGGATCTGTTGAATAGAATGAACAGTCTAATGAGCACACAGTATGGATTGAAAGTAAACCGAAATGAGACGAGAGTAATGAGAAGTAACAGAAATGAGAATAGCGAGAAACTTAACATCTGTATTGGTGACCCTCAGGGAGACGAAGTTAAGGAATGGTGCTATGTTGGAAGCAAAATAACTTGAAACGAACGAAGCAAGGAGGACATACAAAGCAAACCTTCACAGGGAAAGAGGGCGTTCCTGGCCAATACAAGTATGCTACTATCAAACATAATCCTTAATTCGAGGAAGACATTTCTGAGAATGTACGTTTGTAGAACAGCATTGCGTGGTAGTGAATCATCTAAATAACAGAAAGGCCCACGTTCAACTGAGAATATACTCTGAAGAATCATTTTAAGACACAATCCGTACCCTAAATATCTGGGAGTAACACTCAATCGAACTTTGTCCCACAAACAACATTTGGAAAATTTCTCAGCTAAGGTAAAAACCGGAAGAAACATACTCCAGAAATTAGCAAATACGTTTTGGGGAGCTGATGCCAACACCTTGAGACCAAGCAGCATCTCTTTGATCCACTCTGCTGCTGAATGCTGTGCACCTGTTTGGATCAATAGCCACCACTCACATCTTGTTGACGTCCAACTTAATCAAGCAATGAGATTAGTTACGGAACAATCAGGATAACTTGCACTCAGTGGATATCTGTTCCGAGCAACACAACACCGTCGCAGACCAATTTCGCGGCTCTAAAGTCTTGGCTTCAGAAATGTTCTGCGAAGCCATTATTGCATATTTACGCCGATTGTATCAAACTTACTGTCGAATATTTGAAATGAAGACTCAGATCAAGAGACCCCCGAATGAAAATAGCAACACAACTTTGTAAGTTTACTATAGACAAGCATTGGCGCTTTTTGTGGAAACAAGAAGTCAGCACTGTAACCTCACAAAAGACCCACAGTCTAAGCTGCGGTTTCAGCCTGAGTGGAAGGGTATAGCGAAACATCAGCAGAATCTGCACTGTACAGGGAATATGCAGTAAACCATTGTTCCATTGGGGAATGACCGAAACTGCTTCATGTGGAAAGTGTGAATGCCCAAATATCCACTTTGAATGGACGCTGTAAGAGATCCATGACCTTACGGCTGCAGGATTGGATTGCCTGAAAAACTCTAACTTGTGTTGTCATACATTTGCCTCCCAGTTTTCAATTTTAAAATTATCCTGTACTCGTTTATACCACGTTTGTGCAATTCCTGTTCGTCTATATGTTACTGCTGAAAAGCTGTAATCTCTGTTTGTGATACATTTGTACCAGTTTTTAAACTTAAATTTCTCTGTCTGAATTTTATCATGTTTGTACAGTTGCTGTTCGCCTATATGTCATATACCTACTATTCATGAAGCAACGTGTAATCTTCATATGAAATAATAAGCAAGTTGACTATAGAAGAGGATCGAAGCGCTTGAGGTGTGATGTTACAGAAGAATGTTGAGAACTAGGTGGACTATTAAGGTAAGGAATGAGGAGGTTCTCCGCAGAATTGTCGAGGGAAGGAACATGTGGAAAACAGTGACGAGAACAAGGAACAGGATGACAGACGTCTGTTAAGACACCAGGGAATAACCTTCATGGTACTACATGGAGATGTAGAAGGTAGAAACTGTAGTGAAAGCGGTAAGTTTTCGCTAATGTGTGAGGCACTTGAGAGAGAATATAGTCTTCTCGCTGCCTCGGGCCAGGACATAGCGTGCTAGGTGTATGATGGCCATATCGGGCGCCCCCTGGGGAGAAATGACAACCCGCATGTGACGCAACTGCGGAAGTTGCGGCAGTGTACGGAGTTTCTGTTTTATCGGTGAGCGGGCGGGACTTGCTTTCGCTTTTCTCTTTGCACTGCGCTAGGAAGATGCATCATCAGTCACCCCAGGACAACGCACAGAGCTAGTCTTCGAGGTAAGGTATCTCGCGTTCTGTATCACTTATAATCTCTCCAGACCATATTTTAGTTGATCCATGAAAGGAGCCCTTGTAGCCTTTACGCGCTATAGACTGTGTGAAACTGATACCAGGCGGTCACGCGATCCTCCACCGCTGACGTAAGTCATGGCAGAGTAATAGTGTGTATGTGCCACTCTGTTGTACGGAATTAGTGAAGTACAATGGGTCGACGTGGAGACGTGGCAGAATGGCAGAAAGGGATAATCGTGTTTGGACGTGCCCATGATCACAACCTTGAATGAAGTTGTCCGATTTGATGGTATATCAACGTTGGCTACCTAGTGTGTCTACAAGGAATGGTGTACCACTCGCAGCCATGTGGCACAGCGTAAGAACAGTGGTAGTAAACAGATCCCAACCGGTAGCGACCACAGGTGACTGTTGTTAATGGTAAGCGCTTTCAAATCAGACAGCAATTGTTGCTGCCGGTGAATGCAGGTCCGTCTCAACCAGTTTCCAAGCAACATTGGGAAAGAGACTGCACATCTTCAATGGGCCAAAAAGACAGAACCCGGACATTTGCTGTCTGCAGGTGCATAGTGTGGCCGACGAGTCGCGGTCTTGCCCCTTTTTCCGGTAATGCGAGGCACTGATTGCACAGACGGTCCTAAGAGACGTTTAACCAGCAGTGTGCGGAATGTGCAGTTCAGGCTGGTGGTGATTCTCTGATTATATTTTAGGGGTACTTTTCATACTATGACACTGGCCCATGTCATTCAGATTGCCATGAACATGAACCAACATGTTTATTTCAAAAATCCCGGTGACCAAGTACAGCCCTTTCTTCTACATCCTGATGTTGAGTGTGCTGCGGAAGTTCCCGTCTTCCAAAATGACAATAGCCGTATTCACAGGGCTGCATGCATGCGTTTTTGGTTTGACGAACACTAGGGCACCCTTTCGCACAACGACTGGACCGCTAAGTGTGGGACCACTGAGAACATCGGGCGAAATGTAACAATCAGTATCCATGTATTTTAGTAGCTCTACGATATCTAACGGTTAATGAATGTCTTCATCTGTATGTAGAATACCTCAAGAAACTTGTGGCCTCTTTATCGTCGAACTGAGGGCATCGTACGATGGTAATCCCAAAAGTAAAGTCTCCTAGTTTTTTATAAGTACATAGACCTGTTTATTTCTACAATGGTTTACATCAGTTCACAGCTTGAACATTTAGCTATTTTTCGACATAATCACAATTTCTGTCGGTGCACTTTTGTAGACGCTGTGGCAGTTTTTGTAAGTCCATGTCATACCAGCTCGCCGCCATGCTGTTGAGAAAGTTATGAACCTCTTTTTTCACCTCGTCGTCGGAGCTGAATCGCTGGGACCACAATTAACGCTGACAGGTACTGCGAGACTGAAAAAACTCAAACGAGCAATTCAGAACCGCAGGAGAGGAATGCTGAGCAAGGGCGTACACATTCTCCATGACAACGCTCGCCCACACATCACTCGGCAAACCGTTGCTCTCCTGCAACAGTTCCAGTGGAACAGAATCACCCACCCACCCTATAATCCTGACTTGGCGCCCAGTGACTATCACCTGTTCCATAGGTTAAAAGAATATTTGGTCGGAAAGCGATTCAGCTCCGACGACGAGGTGAAAGAAGAGGTTCATAACTCTCTGAACAGCATGGCGGCGAGCTGGTATGACATCGGCATACAAAAATTGCCACAGCGCCTGCAAAAATGCATCGACAGAAATGGTGATTATGCCGAAAAATAGCTAAATGTTCAAGCTGTAAGCTCATGTAAACCATTGTAGAAATATACAGGTCTAAGTACTTATAAAAAAATAGGGGACCTTACTTTTGGGATTACCCTCGTATTATAGGTAGAGAGATGCTGAATGAAACGCTTTTGGTAGTCAAGAGAACAATGTGTCTATCCTTCAATGACTACCGTAGCAAAATGTTGTCAAGCGATCTTTCACAAAACCCAAAGAAATTCTGGTCATATGACAGGCGGTTATAGTACCAAAGGTAGTGTCCAGTTACTAGTGGACGAGACTACAGGTGAGAGTAGCAAAGCAAAAGCAGAAATCGCTAACTCTGTTTTCAAATGTTCCTTTACAAAGCAAAACGCAGTGCTATTGTCCCAGTTTAATACTCGTACCACTGAAAAGATGGGTGAAATATATATTAGTGTCAGGGGCGTTTAGAAGCAGAAAATTTTTAAAATTGAACAAAGACCCAGGGCCCGATAGAAACCCTATCAAATTCTACACGAAATTCGAGGCTGAGTCAGCCCCTCTCTTAACTATAATCTATCATTGATCCCTCGAAATAAAAATTGTACCCAGTAGCTGGAAGAAAGCACAGATCGCACATGTCTACAAGAATGACAGAAGAAGTGATCCACAAAACTACCGTCCAATATCCTTGACATCCATTTGTTGTAGAATCTTAGAGCATATTCTGATCTCAAACATAATGAGGTAACACGAACAGAACGACCTCTTTCATGCCAAGTAGCATGGATTTCGAAACCATAGATCATGAGAGACCCAACTAGCACTTTTCGCACACGACGTTCCTGAAAGGTATGGATCAAAGTAGTCTGGTAGATGTAGTGTTTCTCGATTTCCGAACAGCATGTGAGTGAGTACCACACTGACGCTTATTATCAAAAGTACGATCATATGGAGTATGAGACGAAACAGGTGACTGGCTGGTAATTTTTTGGCAGGGAGGACGCAGCGTGTTATTTCAGATGGAGAGTCGTCGACAGATGTAGAAATAACATCGGGTGTACTCCAAGGAAGTGTGTTGGGTCCGTTGCTGTTCATGTTGTATATTAATGATTGTGCGGACAATGTTAGTAGTAACGTCAGGCTTTTCGCAGGAAATGCAGTAAATTACAGCGAAGTACAGTCTGAACGAAGATGTACAAATTTTAATAAGATTACAGACTGGTGCAGCTTGCTTTAAATGTTAAGAAATGGCAAACTGTGCACTTTACAAGACGAAAAAAACATAGTATCCTATGAATATAATATTAGTAAATCACAGGTGGAATCTGTAAACTCAGAGAAATTCTTGGGTGTAATATGTAGTAGGGACATGAAGTGGAAGGATGACATAGCCCCGGTCGTGTGTAAAGTAGATGGGAGACTTGGGTATATTTATAAAATGCAAGAGAAATGCAATCACTCTGCAAAGGAGATTGCTTACAAACAACTTGTGCGATCCACCCTAGATCACTGCTCAAGTGTGTCGGACCCGTACCAAATAGGATTGGCAGGGAATATTGAACGTATGAAGAGAAAGCCAGTATGAATGGCCACGGATTTGTTTGAGTCGCGGAAGGATAACACTTAAATGTTGAAAGAACTGAGTTGGCAGACTCTTGAACATAGATGTAAACTATCCCGAGGAAGTCTGCTGGAAAAGTTTCAAGAACCGGCTTTAAATGATTACTCTAGAAATGTACTAAAACCCCTAAGTATTGCTCATATAGGGTTCTGAAGGTAAGATTAGATTCATTACAGCAAGTATAGAGGCATTTAAACGGCCTTGCAGCAGTGGTACCACCGGCTCCCGTCACATCACCGAAGTTCAGCGCCGTCGAGCTGGGCTAGCACATGGATGGGTGACCATACGGTCAGCCGAGCGCTGTTGGCAAGCTGGGTGCACTCAGTCCTTGTGAGGCAAACTGAGGAGCTACTTGACTGAGAAGTAGCGGCTCTGGTCTCGTAAACTGACATACGGCCGGGAGAGCAGTGTGCTGACCACATGTCCCTTCATATCCTCATACTGTGAAGCCTGTGGGCTGAGGATGACACGGCAGATGGTCGGTACCGTTGGGCTGTTATGGCCTGTTCGGGCGGAGTTTAGTTTTTATAGAGGCACTTAAGCAATCCTCCATCTTGAATGGAAGAGGGAGAATTGCTAGTGGCTGGTACAGTGGGATGTACGCTCTGCCATTCACTTCGTAGTGCTTCCCAGAGTATAGATGTAGTTTATGAAGGTAGAGCTGTGTTACACGGTGATGTCACCTCAGGGTGACTAATTTTGTCATGTGTGCCCGATGTAGCTATTTTCAAGGAATTTCGATCTCAAATCATCATCAGGTGGACAGAAATTAGCATCAATAGCAAATTATTAATATAACATATTCTAGCGATTTTAAGGTATCTTTTCTGTGCCGTTTAAGAGCTGTGGAGTGCTGCCTACAGAAAGTGTGTTGAACTCTTTCACGAAGCTTTGAGTTAGCGGTAATCGTCGTGGAATGAGCGTCTGGTAAAATCATCAAAAATGAAAACTCATTCATTACAAACTGATATGGATAAGATATTGTGTTGTGCGAGAAATGACAGCTGACCGTAGCAATAAAAAGTACTAAAAAAATGCCGTTAAATTTCGGTTAGGCGATAAATCACACAAATTTTAAGGTTGTCGATTCAACAAAACACATAGCGACTACAGTAATAAAAAACTTAATTGGAGCCATCACATACAAAATTTGGCGGGGGAAGACGACTCAAAAGACTGCGTTTTATTGGGAGAAAAAGGGTGCAACAAATATACTGAATAGGCCGACTACGCTACACTTGTCCGTACTCTTCGGGATAACTGTTGTGCGATAAGCGCCCTCACCAGACATGTTTGACGGAGGACATCGAGAAAGTTCAAAGAAGAGCAGCCCGTTTCGCGCTATCGCGAGACAGGGGAGAGAGTATCACGCGTATAACAGGCGAGTTGGATTGGCATCCATTGAAAAAAAGACGTTTTTCATTGGGCCAATACCACCAACAGTCTCCTCCGAATAACAAAATATTTTGTTGACTCCGACCAACGAGAGAGAAATGACAATCGTGATAAAATAAGAGAAATCCAAGCTCGCACGGAAAGACATAGGTGTTAATTTTTCCCACGTGCTACTCTTGCACCCTCTGCCGAACAATTACAATAGGGTGAATTGCGGAGCAGTCATGTAGACGTAGATACACATGGTGGTCTATAGGTATGGACGGTTTCTAAAATAAAAACAGGTGGACAAACAAATTTAAAATCAAATGAGAGGCGACCATTGCAGTCTTTGGTTTGCTTTCCCCACAACATTATCTATATGATCGTCAAAGTTAAGTTGTTCCTAGTTGTAATCCCTAAGTAATTAGTTGAATTACCAGCCTTTAGATTTGTGTATTTTACCTGTATTCTGTAATTTTGAGGATTCCTTTCAGTACTCATGTAGATGACATCACACCACTTTTCTCACCTACAGATATCTTCTCTAAATCATTTCGCAATTAGTTTTGGTCGTCTGATGATCTTACAATACAGAAAATGACAGCACCGTCTGCAAAAATCAAAGAGGGTTGCTCAGATTGTCCCCTAAATCGTTTATGTAGATGAGGAACAGTAGAAGGTCTGCACAACTACCTTGGGGAATGCCAGATATTACTTCTGTTTTACTCGACGATTTTCCACCGATTATCTTTCTGGCAGGTAATCACGAATCCAGTCGCACAACTGAGACGATACTCTACAGGCTCGCAATTTGATTAGAAGTCGTTGCTGAGGATGGGTGTCAAAAACTTTCCAGAAATCTAAAAATATGGAATCAATTTGATATGCCTGTCGACAGCACTCATTGCTTCGTGACAATAAGAAGCTAGTTGTGTTTCATAAGAACTATATTTTCTGAACCCGTGTTCGCCGTTTATTAACAAATCGTTGTCTGTGAGGTAACTGATAATGTTAGAACACGGTACGTGTTCCAAAATCCTAGTGGAGATCAATGTTAGCGGTAAGGGTTTGTAATTCATCGGATTACTCCTACTTCGTTTCTCGGTATTGGTGTGACTTCTGCAACTTTGCAGTCTTTAGGTACGGATCTTTCGACTGCAAAGTATGGAGCTACTGTATCAGCATACTCTGAGAAGAACCTGAGTACTATACAATCTGGACCAAAGGCCTGATGTGATTTAAGTTACTACTCTCCACAGAGAATATCTACTTACTCATGACGCCAGTTGTACTAGATTCGAATGCTGGAATATTTACTTCGTCTTGTTTGGTGAAGGAACTTCGGAAAACTATATTTAGTAACTTTGCTGTCATCCGCGATATCATCATTGCTGTCGCACAGTGAAGACATTGATTGTGTCTTTGCGCTGATGCACTTAACATACGACCAGAAACTACGGATTTTCTGCGGGATTTCGAGACAAAGTTTCGTTGTGGAAATCATTAAAAGTAGCTCGCATTAAAGTTTGTGCCAAATTACGAGCTTCTGTAAAACTTCACCAATCTTGGGGGTTTTGCGTTCTTTGAAATTTGGTATGCTTTTTTAGTTTCTTCTGCAACAGTGTTTTGACCTATTTGTGTACCATGAGAGGTCAGTACCATCTCTTATTAGTTTATTTGGTATATATCTCTCAATTGCTGTCAACACTATTTTTTTGAGTTTGAACCACATCTAGTCTTAGCTTACATAGTCAGAGAGGAAGGAGTGGAGACTGTCTCTTAAGAAGGCGTCAAGCGAAATTTTATCTGCTTTTTTAAGTAGATGTATTTTGCATTTATTTTTGGGGAGTTTGATGTTACAGTATTTAATCCGCAACAACAACCAACTGTATCCTTCATGATGCTCACTATTTGCTCAGGATTATTTGTTGCAAAGTGGCCAAGTACATTTTCGCTACCATTTACACTTCGAGTGGGCTCCTGAACTAATTGTTCAAGATAATTTTCTGAGAACGCATTCAGGACGATTTCGGTAGACATTTTACGCCCACCCGGCATTTAAACACATATTTTTGTCAATTTATCGAGGATAGGTTGAAGCCAGCACCAATTGTAATTGTATGAGTGGGGTAGCTATTTAAAATGAGACTCAAGTTTTCTTTGAACTGTTCAGCAACTAAATCACCAGAGTCGGCGGTCGGTAAAAGGAACCAATTATTAATTTATTCCGATTGGCAAGTATAGCCTCTACCTCTACCTCTTCAATTTCACTACAAAGTAAACTACTTCTGACAGTGAAAAACACTTCACCACGAACTGTATTTAATCTATCTTTTCTGGAAAAGGTTAGGTCCTTTGTAAAATTTCGGCTGAACGTACTTCCGGTTTCAGTTAACTTTCCGCATCTATAACGATTTGATTGTCACTGCTTTCTGTTAACGATTGGAGCTCTGTTTCTTTTCCAACACAGCTAAGACAAGCCGGCCGCGGTGGCCGTGCGGTTCTGGCGCTGCAGTCCGGAACCGCGGGACTGCTACGGTCGCAGGTTCGAATCCTGCCTCGGGCATGGGTGTGTGTGATGTCCTTAGGTTAGTTAGGTTTAAGTAGTTCTAAGTTCTAGGGGACTTATGACCTAAGATGTTGAGTCCCATAGTGCTCAGAGCCATTTGAACCATTTTTGAGCTAAGACAATTTACAACTACAATACCGATTGTTTCTGGCTGTACTTCCCTGTATTTGTCCTGCACCCTTTTAAACTGACGCACTTTCTATAGTTTCCCGAGACCATCTAATCTAAAAGAGCGCCCAGTCCCCTCCACTCGGCCCCTACCCGTGTAGCCACTTCCTATGTGTAGTCGACCCTGACCTATTATGCGGAACCCAGAAATCCACTACTCTATGGCGCAAGTCGAGAAATTTGCTGCCTACACGCTCGCAGAACCGTCTGAGCCTGTGATTCAGGCCCTTCACTCGGCTCTGTACTGAAGAACCCAGTCGGTTTTGTCGACGATGCCACAGATGGTGAGCTCCGCCTTCATCTCGCAAGCAAGACTGCCAGTCTTTACAACTTTAGCTAGCCACCGGAAACCAGAGAGAATCTCTTCCGTTCTAAGGCAACACACATCGTTAGTTCCGACATGAGGAACCACCTGCAGCTGGTTGCACTCTGTGCTCTTCATGGCATCCAGAAACAGTCTTTCCACATCCGGAATGACTACTTTCGGTACGCACACAGGGTGCACACTGGATCCCTTCCTCTGCTAGGCAGCCATATCCCTAAGGGTCCCTGTTGCGCCTAATGCTGGAGCTCACAACTTTCAGTAATTCCACTCTCTGTAAATGTCTATTCTTTGCGGGCTTAGAGGCTTCCTCTGGAAGAGGGCAAGGGACTGCATCTGGTTCAGGGACTTCGTCAGCCACAGATAGCGCCAGAAACCTGTTCGTCGGACGATCCGGGGAGGCCCTGCGATAGGCTTCCTAGAAATGGAGTGACCCACCACTCGGCCACAGGCGAGCGGCTAACTTCAGAGTGGGCAGTACCCAGGACGGCCACAGTAGTGGACCAGTCGGTGGACACGTGGGACATGCTGGACGTCCGTTGGATCCCCACGCCCGGCCCCGCACGGTGATGTCCATTGTCAACAGCCTCAAGCTGTGTGACTGAAACGAACACCGCCTGGAGCTATGCACGAAAGATCACCAAGTCAGCTTGCATCTGAACACAGCAACCACAGTTTCTGGCCGGCCGCGGTGGTCTCGCGGTTCTAGGCGCGCAGTCCGGAACCGCGCGAATGCTACGGTCGCAGGTTCGAATGCTGCCTCGGGCATGGATGTGTGTGATGTCCTTAGGTTAGTTAGGTTTAACTAGTTCTAAGTTCTAGGGGACTGATGACCTAAGATGTTAAGTCCCATAGTGCTCAGAGCCATTTGAACAGTTTCTGTCCATACCGAAGATGGTAAAACTGAACACTAAACATTTATTAGAGCACTAGACTGTGCCCAGTAAGGATTCAAACGCGTAAGAAATTAAACAAAAAGTTAATTAGCATACACAGATAATTGACAATATTTCGTTCCTATATGAAGCTCATAAATCACATGGATAATGTTATGGAGAAGGAAAACCAAAGAAAGCTGTATATCGGCGACCATTTAGAAAATGCAACAGGTCTAGTAAAGAGACAGCTCACACTACTCTTGTCCGCCCTCTTCTGGAGTATTATTCTGTAGTGTGGGATCCGCATCAGATAGGATTGACGGAGGGCATCTAAAAGGTTCGAATAAGAGCAGCTCGTTTTATACTGTCATGAAATACGGGAGATAGTGCCACAGATATTATACGCGAATTTGGGTGGTAATCATTAAACAAAAAGTCGTTTTTCGTTGCAACAGGATCCTCTCATGGAATTTCAAACACCAGCTTTCTCCTCAGAGTGTGAAAATATTTTATTGGTGCTGACCTAAATAGAGAGGGAAGATTATCATAATAAAATAAGAGAAATCAGAGCTCGTACATAAAGATTTAAGTGTTCGTTTTTCCTGCGCTCTGTTCGAGAGTGGAACGGTAGAGAAACAGCTTGAATGTGGTAGGTGAATTGCAGAGTAATCATGTAGATGTAGATTTTGGAAGCTACCGTCTTGAATGCTACTCGTAATTTTCAAATGGGAAATGATTCATGTGACGTGGCGAAAAGATAGAGAATTGCATAAGGAAAACAATGGTGTCTTTCCTTTGAACTTGTCATTATTCATTCTAGAGTTACGTCGCATTTTGTACAGAACAATGCTGGTGATAACACACGAAGGCTACAGGATGTGCTCGACGTGTTGTCCAGCACGTTGTAAGCCGGCTGTTATCCGCTTCATCCACTCCACGTGGAATTTAACCAACCCATTACCGGGAAGCGAGTACGAACACTAACAATTTGCCACCTGAGGTGCGGAAAGTTTCTGATCTTCACCAAATACATAGTTACCTTTATCTGGGTCCACAGATATAAATTTAATGGATAAGTAAGTGAGTGTCGTGTGAATAGGGCCTTCCATCGGGTAGACCGTTCGCCGCGTGCAAGTCTTTCGATTTGACGCCACTTCGGCGACTTGCGCACGATGGGGATGAAATGATGATGATTAGGACAACACAACACCCAGTTGTGAGAAAATCTCCGACCCAGCCGGGAATCGAACCCGGGCCCTTAGGAGTGACATTCTGTCGCGCTGACCACTCAGCTACCGGGGGCGGACAATTTAATGAATGTAAATCAGGGAAACGTCGTGGTCAATCCATGGAACCTCTAGGACATATCGATCTCCAGGGAAACTGAATATTCAAGTATACCCAGACATTTAGCCCGTAATGAGGTGAGGCACCATCGTAGTGAAACAAAGTTGGAGATATCCCGCTTTAAAACAGCAGCGACAGCAGCACATCTCGTCCAAAAATGGTCCAAATGGCTCTAAGCACTATGGAACTTAACATCTGAGGTCATCAGTCCCCTAGACTTTGAACTACGTAAAACTAACTAACCTAAGGACATCACACACATCCATGCCCGAGGCAGGATTCGAAGCTGCCACCGTAGCAGCAGCGCGGTTCCGGACTGAAGCGCCTAAAACCGCTCGGTCACAGCAGCCGGCCATCTCGTCCAGCAACTGCAGATAATGGGCTGACAAGACAAGTCCATATTCCACAACAAACAATCGCATTCGATGCGCAAATTAACTTCAATGGAGCCATCCAGTGAGGGTTGACATCTGACAGCTACCTGTGATTCTATTTATTTATCTCTCCTTTTACACACAAATTAGCTTAATCCATCAATAGTTTTTAATAGAGGTAACGACAGTTTTTGTCCAGCTTACATGCATTCATTATGCAAACTGGATATAGTGATCTGGAAGTGTTTCCGGTGAGATGTTGCAACATTTGCGATTTGTAAGAGTTCCATTTATAGGTGGCCAAATTCTCGTTACTGATGTACAACTGATTCCAGCTTCCCGAGAGATGTGGCGAGTAGCCATTTTCGATTGACCAGCTTTCGGTCTGTCTGCAACAGAGGCAGTTACACGGAATTTCGCGAGAAGTTTCGCCGCCACACTGTGGGTAACGGATCGACTGTCTCGGTGCCGCCGGCTGAAATTCTGTGCTACAACGCAGTTGCTCCTTTCTCCTGATGTCAAGACGATCTCAGTGTATTCGATGTGTTTTAACGCCATCAGCCTTCGTGTCACACGTAAGGAAGAAACATCAGAACTCGACAATGAGTCTTGTGTAACTCTTTATCTGTCTCAAACGTCAGGTTTCTCTCCTCTCCCATCTCATACAACTTGACATTAAATTTCTGTTTATCCACCTGTTTTTAAAAGACAATTGCATTTTCCACCTTGGGTGTGTTGTGGTCACCTTTATTTATTTCACACTATTAGCTGATTTCAGCGAAGTGCCATTTTCAATCGCTTTCTCATTTTCTCGTAACCCCGTCACTCTATTTGGGTGTCCACAATAAACACTGACAAAGAATGTGAAGCACCCAGAAGTGAAGGACGAAATGAAACTTTATGGGTTAAGACACTGTGAAATATTACTTCAGTGATTACTATATCGAGTCAAATTTACAAAGAACTTGGCAGTATGAGTATGCGAAAGTTTCATCCACTCTAGCCTGGATGCAGTCATTGATTTGGTTAGGAAAATTGCCATAAAGCCATTGTATCCTCTGTTGAGGTAAGCTGGCCCACAACTGTTTTAACTGCTCCTTGATATCTTGGATACTGCTGCAGGGACAGAGTTGATATCCAAGCTGGTCTCACACATGTTCTACCTGGGGATATTGCTGGCCAAGGGAGTATATCAACTTCACACAGACAGTTCATAGAGATTTAATTTTCCATCAGGTGAGACGAAAGCCGTCGCATACTATAGAAAATGCATTTTAACCATTAACTGTTTTATTTAATCTGCATATCATCCAACGGTTTCGGTCCAGCGGTTTCGGTCATAGACCATCACCGCTGGGTGTTTGTCAACATCGAAATTGAAAAAAAAATAATTAAAAAAACACAATGTACACGTAAAATATCGTAACTCAACGAAATAGGCGTGCAAAATTAGGTATGTATACTTACAATGAAAAACAGATGAGGTAAGAACATATCCCATTTTCCTATCAAGCTGATACAGCATCAAGGTTGTCACAGTGAAATCACCCAAACAACTATAGTAACCCGTTCTTTAAATACTGACGAACATATCCCACGGCGCTTGAAGTCAAATAGATAACGTATCACGAACATAACACTGGAAATGTTCCACATTTGCAGAGTAACGTCAAAGGTGATACATTTCTAATACGTAGCCAAAATAACAAGGAAATTTTACATAGATAGCAAAGCAAAGGACGGAATATACAGTATTTACAGACACCTTTGATAGACGGAAAACATGGAGAACGGTGACTGTGTAAGTTACAATGTACACAATAACAACATAAAAGAGAAGTTCACATAAAAGTGAACAAAGATACATCCATGGTGCAAGAATACTTAAGTAATACAAACAATAGCCCCATACAAAATTGTTGAGGCTTTCGTGGCCACTTGTTGACAAACTGCCTATTGGCTTCTGTCTCGGGTTCTTCGGCCGACGTTCATCTAATGATTTTTCTGACGTTTCGCCAGCACGAGTGGCTGGCATTGTCAAAGCTTCACCCTCCATTGCCGGTGGTGAACTGGAGCCGAGCTCGCGGGCGCAGGCTATATGTAACTGGCGCGCCAACGTCCGAGGGCTTCTCCGCGGTCATTTCCGGTGCGGTTCTCCTCTTGCTACCTGCGACGGTCGTTCGCTGCAGTACGGGAAGCCAGGATCCGTTGACCTTAAGGCTTTCCTCTTTCTTGTTCAAACTGTTCGCGTGTTTTTGTATTTCTACAGCTTCTCTGAACAAGCGCGTGTGATAGTGCTTCTCTACAGTCAGAACTTCCGTGTCGGCGAATTTTATTACATGGTCGGTCTCATTCAGTGCGTGCTCTGCCACGGCCGATTTCTCCACCTGCCCCAACCTGCAATGTCGCTTATGCTCTTTGATCCTGGTGTTAATGGATCGTCCAGTCATTCCGACAGAAACGTCAGAAAAATCATTAGATGAACGTCGGCCGAAGAACCCGAGACAGAAGCCAATAGGCAGTTTGTCAACAAGTGGCCACGAAAGCCTCAACAATTTTGTATTACGCCTCTACGGGGAGGAGATTTGCAGATTGTACCGACGCCTTGACCAACGACGGAAGAAGAAAGCGCGACTGATATCCTCTCTCGCCTTTCTGTCACGTTGCCGAGATGAATGTGCTACACCGAAGTTCTTGAGATGTAAGCGCCTATTCACCACCGCCCAAGCACATCGTATCTACGACAGAATGGAACGAGCTTTTCTTCGTGAGCGAATACATACAACACGGAGAGACTTGGCAAGAACGGATCAGGTACTTCTGGACCTTTTCTATCAACTAAGTAGCAGAATGCATCGAGACGACTGGGACAAGATTGACAGCATCACTCACAGGAGTATGCAGAACGAACTCGAGCGCTGCACCGATCGACAGAAGAAAAAGTTTGAAAGATGCCGGAAGCACACCGACAAGGCGACTCCCGACATGTCACACACAGTGGTCAACCTCACTGAACGACAATTGACCGAAGAGGAAGTGTCTGTTCTTCAAAAAGGAGGGAATTTCGCTATCATCCCGAGAACTATACCTATGGAGGACATCATTGCCAACACCGAAGCAGCCATTCGTACCCTTCCTTGTGAAAGGGCAGAGGAAATACGCACGGAAACAGCCAGGATACTGCGCCGAGCAAAACCACCAGCTTGCAACCTGAAGAAAGAAGAGGTACAAGCCATTAAGAATCTCAACGCCGACAAGAGTATATTGGTACTGCCTGCCGATAAGGGGAATGCGACCGTCGTAATGAAGACCGAAGATTATGAGCAAAAGATCCGAGACCTATTAGATCCGACGACGTACCGAAAACTAAGCGCAGATCCGACGCAACGTATCACACGGAATACGAATCGATTAATCAAGGCGTCTTCTCTGCCGGCGGACATACAGAGAAACCTGCGCAACACAGAAGCCCTACCACCTCGGCTGTATGGATTACCCAAGATCCATAAGAACAACGTTCCACTGAGACCGATCGTTAGCGCTCCTGGATCACCGACATATAAACTGGCAAAACACTTGGCCTCTCTGCTCCAGCCACACGTGGGGAAGACCGACACATACATTAAGGACTCAGGACATTTCATTGAGAAGCTGAAGAAACTGAAACTTGCACCAAACGACATCCTAGTCAGCTTTGATGTTGTTTCGTTATTTACGAAAGTGCCACTCAGTGACGCTCTGGAGCACATCGGTTCCATTTTTCCGCTAGACATCAGAAAGCTCTTCCATGCATGTCTCACCACGAGCTATTTCACGTGGAATGGCGATTTCTACGAACAGCTGGAAGGCGTCGCCATGGGTAGTCCTCTCAGTCCAGTGGTGGCCGACTTCTTCATGGAATAATTCGAAGCACAGGCACTGGACTCGGCGACTTGCAAACCTAAGGTGTGGTACAGGTACGTCGATGATACTTTCGTGGTGTGGAGCCATGGTGAAGAACAGCTCAGTGACTTCCTAAGACACTTGAACAGCCTCCATGCCAACATAACATTTACCATGGAAGTAGAAAAGGACAAGAAACTGCCATTTCTAGATGTTCTGGTCACAAGGGACGGCGAAGATCTGGGACACAGCGTGTATCGAAAACCGACTCACACGGACCGATACCTGCACAAACTCTCAAACCACCACCCGAGCCAGAAAAGAGGCATGATTAGTACGCTCGTAACGAGAGCAGGACGAATATGTGAGCCGCAACACCTCAAACGAGAAATGCAACACCTGGAAACTGTCCTGAGGAGCAATGGTTACTCCACAAATTATATTAGAAGTGTAACAGAGCCCAACCCTCGGCGAAGTAAGGAACCGGAAAAAGAATTGTCGGGTACGGCCTTTCTGCCATACATTCCCAGAGTGACGGACAGAATCGGCCGTATATTGCGCAAACATGGCGTAAAGACGATTTTCAAACCGACAAGGAAGATCAAAGAGTGTCTTAGATCGGCGAAGGAGAAAAGAGACCCACTTGCAATGTCGGGAATATACCGCATACCATGCACATGCGGAAAAGTTTATGTCGGAATGACTGGACGATCCATTAACACCAGGATCAAAGAGCATAAGCGACATTGCAGGTTGGGGCAGGTGGAGAAATCGGCCGTGGCAGAGCACGCACTGAATGAGACCGACCATGTAATAAAATTCGCCGACACGGAAGTTCTGGCTGTAGAGAAGCACTATCACACGCGCTTGTTCAGAGAAGCTGTAGAAATACAAAAACACGCGAACAGTTTGAACAAGAAAGAGGAAAGCCTTAAGGTCAACGGATCCTGGCTTCCCGTACTGCAGCGAACGACCGTCGCAGGTAGCAAGAGGAGAACCGCACCGGAAATGACCGCGGAGAAGCCCTCGGACGTTGGCGCGCCAGGTACATATAGCCTGCGCCCGCGAGCTCGACGTTGCCGTTGAAAACGATCTGCCCTCAAACCACCAACCTGTAATACTATACATTGAGGAAACACTGCAGCACATGGAACAACGCAAGATGTTGGACTACGGGCGTGCGAATTGGACAAGGTTCAAGCAAACGCTCGATAGCCACATCCCACCTATACACGAAATTAATGAAACAGCACAAATTGACGAGGCAGTAGAAACCCTCACTAACGCCGTCCAGGACGCAATGGCAGGCACCATACCTGATCGCACCTCACAACAACGCAGTGCGGCCCTGCCCCAGGAAATCCTGGGCCTAATCTCAATGAGGAATCGCCTCAGGAGACAATGGCAGCGCACCAGGCGTCCGTACTTCAAACGGCACATTAACAGACTACAGGGCATCATACATGATAAAATACAAACACATAGAACACAACAGTGGAACCAAAAACTCGAAGGGCTGGACACCACACGACCTGGCGTGTGGCAACTAGCCCGACACTTCACCAGGGAGAAAATATACACCCCAACGCTTCAAGGGCCCGACGGACCTGCATACTCAGCGGAAGAGAAAGCAGAACTAATGGCCCGAACACTCGCAGCGTCATTCACACCGAACCTGGTACCATCAGATCCAGTGTTCACACTTGCTTCTGACCAAGAGGTTACACGCATTCTAGCCCAACCATCGCGCGACGACATTCGACATGCTAGCACAGCCGAAGTCTCCTGGGCTATAATGCATTCCGCCGCTAGGAAAGCCCCTGGTCATGATGGCATTCAAAACCGTGTCCTCCAGGAGTTCACGGATAAAGCAACTGAGTACCTAACACACATAACGAATGCCATACTAAAACACCAACACTTCCCCGCCTTTTGGAAGACGGCCAAGGTCCTGATGTTCAGGAAGCCGGGGAAAGACCACAGCCTCCCACAAAATTACCGACCCATCAGCCTTCTGAGCTCGCTCTGTAAGATTGTTGAGAAGGTGATTCTCAAACGCATCACTAGGCACTGCATAACAAATGACATCCTGAGACCGGAGCAATTCGGCTTCAGGAATCACCACTCCACAACACAACAACTCCTACGGGTCGTTGAACATATAACACATGGTTTCAACATAAACAAAGCTACAGGGGCAGTGTTCCTGGACATCGAAAAGGCTTTCGACCGTCTATGGCACAACGGCCTCATCCGCAAACTCAGCGACGCGGGATTCCCCGACGGGCTGCTGCGTCTAATACACTCATACCTCACAGACAGGAGTTTCAACACTGATGTGCAGGGAAAACAATCAACACGACACGGTATACACGCGGGAGTACCCCAGGGAAGCATCCTAGAGCCCCTACTGTTTAACCTCTACATAAACGATCTCCCAACCACACACAACACAATGATGGCAATCTACGCGGATGACACAGCCATCCTTGCGCAAGATTGGAAACCATCAAACATTACGTCACGCCTACAGACTGCACTCAGAGTGGCCGAGCCTTGGTTGGAGAAATGGCGTGTTAGAGTAAACGTCGACAAGTGCGAAGCCGTTCTGTTCACTAGAAGACCGAAGCAACTGCGCAAACACCGTTACTGCAGACCAATAACCCTACATGCACGTCCAATACGTTTCCGCGAGAAAGTCAAATACCTCGGTGTCTGGCTGGACCGGAAATTACTCTGGGGGGACCACATACAACACATGACCAACCGAGCTAGCGCGAGGCTCAAACAGCTCTATCCTATGCTCAACAGGCGTAGCACACTGAACAGAAGGGTGTCGAGGTCCATGTACATGACACTTATCCGACCCATGATGACGTACGCAGCTCCTGTCTGGGGATACGCTGCGCCTACACGCCTGCGCCGTCTGCAGCTCATACAAAACAAAGTACTCAAAATCATAAGCAATGCTCCACGATACACACGCATCGCGGACCTTCACCGGGAATACCGACTTGAGACTCTCACGGAGGTAATCCACAAACTCACCACAAGACTATACAGAAACTCCAGACATTCGCAGAACCCGTTTATTCTGAATCTGGGGAACTACGACCATAACCATAGATGGAAACATAAAAGACCAAAAGACATACTTGTAAGGGCATAACATCTATGGCCAAGCATACGCAAACATAACGGCACAGGCGAGCCCCTGTTAATCAGACGCTATTACTGGATATCCAGCTGAAATACACTGCCGAATAACTGGCACCACACAGGGAAGCCGTACCGTACACCGCATGCAAACAAGCTCCACACATCCCCCACACAGTGAGACGATCTATGGCCGATCTCCCACTACTGTATAACGATCTTGAATGTTCCAGGTATGTAGCAGCTGCAGCCACTGGGATACATCGCCATCGCTTGTCACGGTAATGATGCATGATACCCATACTAACAAATCCAACCTTGCATGAGCTATCGCAGCTAGTAAGCCACTACTGCTCTTACTACCCATCCCACTGTCGCAGAGGTTTTTTTCCCACGGCACGAGCCATGGCACTTTTTTCCCTCTGCTCTTCAAATCGCTACCCTCACTCGCGTTTCGTCCACTATCTATCACCTGATGGACCGTGTTAATGCGTAGCCTTACCCAGACGCACGGACAACATCACAGCCCAGCATCCTGTGATCCACTTACTAGATAACTAACATGTTTTACGGAGGTGACAGTAGAACTTTTGGTTTGGTCAACACGTTGGTGCGGGCGTGGAGGGGCCCCATCTCTAATTAAAAAAGCTCGGCTCCAGTTCACCACCGGCAATGGAGGGTGAAGCTTTGACAATGCCAGCCACTCGTGCTGGCGAAACGTCAGAAAAATCATTAGATGAACGTCGGCCGAAGAACCCGAGACAGAAGCCAATAGGCAGTTTGTCAATAGCCCCATAATTAAAGTGAAACATCGTATGTCGGGTTGTACCTAAACTACGACAACAGTCTTTAGGCAATGATTCGTAAGAGGGTAAGACAGGGTACAGATACAGAAATACATAGCTTTTATATAACAAACTAACAGTTTACAAAACTGAAATACCTAAAAATATTAGAACAGACGATCATACACTCCTGGAAATGGAGAAAAGAACACACTGACACCGGTGTGTCAGACCCACCATACTTGCTCCGGACACTGCGAGAGGGCTGTACAAGCAATGATCACACGCACGGCACAGCGGACACACCAGGAACCGCGGTGTTGGCCGTCGAATGGCGCTAGCTGCGCAGCATTTGTGCACCGCCGCCGTCAGTGTCAGTCAGTTTGCCGTGGCATACGGAGCTCCATCGCAGTCTTTAACACTGGTAGCATGCCGCGACAGCGTGGACGTGAACCGTATGTGCAGTTGACGGACTTTGAGCGAGGGCGTATAGTGGGCATGCGGGAGGCCGGGTGGACGTACCGCCGAATTGCTCAACACGTGGGGCGTGAGGTCTCCACAGTACATCGATGTTGTCGCCAGTGGTCGGCGGAAGGTGCACGTGCCCGTCGACCTGGGACCGGACCGCAGCGACGCACGGATGCACGCCAAGACCGTAGGATCCTACGCAGTGCCGTAGGGGACCGCACCGCCACTTCCCAGCAAATTAGGGACACTGTTGCTCCTGGGGTATCGGCGAGGACCATTCGCAACCGTCTCCATGAAGCTGGGCTACGGTCCCGCACACCGTTAGGCCGTCTTCCGCTCACGCCCCAACATCGTGCAGCCCGCCTCCAGTGGTGTCGCGACAGGCGTGAATGGAGGGACGAATGGAGACGTGTCGTCTTCAGCGATGAGAGTCGCTTCTGCCTTGGTGCCAATGATGGTCGTATGCGTGTTTGGCGCCGTGCAGGTGAGCGCCACAATCAGGACTGCATACGACCGAGGCACACAGGGCCAACACCCGGCATCATGGTGTGGGGAGCGATCTCCTACACTGGCCGTACACCACTGGTGATCGTCGAGGGGACAGTGAATAGTGCACGGTACATCCAAACCGTCATCGAACCCATCATTCTACCATTCCTAGACCGGCAAGGGAACTTGCTGTTCCAACAGGACAATGCACGTCCGCATGTATCCCGTGCCACCCAACGTGCTCTAGAAGGTGTAAGTCAACTACCCTGGCCAGCAAGATCTCCGGATCTGTCCCCCATTGAGCATGTTTGGGACTGGATGAAGTGTCGTCTCACGCGGTCTGCACGTCCAGCACGAACGCTGGTCCAACTGAGGCGCCAGGTGGAAATGGCATGGCAAGCCGTTCCACAGGACCACATCCAGCATCTCTACGATCGTCTCCATGGGAGAATAGCAGCCTGCATTGCTGCGAAAGGTGGATATACACTGTACTAGTGCCGACATTGTGCATGCTCTGTTGCCTGTGTCTATGTGCCTGTGGTTCTGTCAGTGTGATCATGTGATGTATCTGACCCCAGGAATGTGTCAATAAAGTTTCCCCTTCCTGGGACAATGAATTCACGGTGTTCTTATTTCAATTTCCAGGAGTGTATTATAAAAGGCAAACAAACTGTATAGTTCCAAGGTACTGTAATCACAAATAATCTTCAATATGTAGTTTTTAGTGTTGATATAAAAATCACCTATAACTCAAACTGTACATGTTACGCTATACAGCCATAAATCAACTGTCTGACTGTAAAATACAGAACACAAATTGGAGATATCCGATCAATTAACAACATCATACATGAAGCAGTTGCCGTATTAACACAGGCTAGTAAATCAAAGGAATCTGTTGTTTGAAGCGGTAAGACTACGCCGGCAAATACCACATAGACATCAGGTTACACAAAAGCTTTATTAAGTGTGAAGGTTATGAAATAATAGTGCTTGTGGCATGTTGACCATACTCATTCACTTGTTACCTTTGTTCTGAAATAGTTAAATTCCATCGTATTTGTACGGTATAGACGTAACTTATGTTTTATTGTCCATGACATTCCAGTGACATGATATAATCGTATTATGGTAACGCTGTTTGTACATTGGCACCCTATGGGTGAATATGGACAGCATGCCACAAGCACTATTATTTCAAATCCTTCAAACTTAATAAGGATGACGTGTAAAGAGATGTCTTGGTTGTGTTTGCCAGCGCAGTCTTACCACATCAAGAAAAAGGTTTCTTTGATTTACTAGCCTGTGTTAATATGGCGGTCTAAGGCGCTGCAGTCATGGACTGTTTGGCTGGTCCCGGTGGAGGTTCGAGACCTCCCTCGGGAATGGGTGTGTGTGTTTGTCCTTAGGATAATTTAGGTTATGTAGTGTGTAAGCTTAGGGACTAATGACCTTAGCAGTTAAGTCCCATAAGATTTCACACACATTTGAACATTTTTGTTAATATGGCAACTACTTCTTGTATGTTGATGTTAATTGTACACATATTTCCACGTTGTATTCTGTATTTTACTATCAGATCGTTTAGGTATGGGTCTGTAGCGTAACATGTTCAGTTTGAATTCAAATGGCTCTAAGCACTATGGGACTTAACATCTGAGGTCATCAGTCCCCTAGACTTGGAACTAATTAAACCTAACTAACTTAAGGACATCACTCACATCCATGCCCGAGGCAGGATTCGAACCTGCGACCGTAGCAGCAGCGTGGTTCCAGACTGAAGCGCCTAGAACCGCTCGGTCAAAGCGGCCGGCGTTCAGTTTGAGTTATAGGTTATTTTTAGATCAACACTAAAAATTACCCCCCCCCCCCCCCCATGAACCATGGACCTTGCCGTTGGTGGGGAGGCTTGCGTGCCTCAGCGATACAGATGGCCGTACCGTATGTGCAACCACAACGGAGGGGTATCTGTTGAGAGGCCAGACAAACATGTGGTTCCTGAAGAGGGGCAGCAGCCTTTTCAGTAGTTGCAGGGGCAACAGTCTGGATGATTGACTGATCTGGCCTGGTAACATTAACCAAAACGGCCTTGCTGTGCTGGTACTGCGAACGGCTGAAAGCAAGGGGAAACTACAGCCGTAATTTTTCCCGAGGATATGCAGCTTTACTGTATGATTAAATGATGATGGCGTCTTCTTGGGTAAAATATTCCGGAGGTAAAATAGTCCCCCATTCGGATCTCCGGGTGGGGACTACTCTGGAGGACGTCGTTATCAGGAGAAAGAAAACTGGCATTCTACGGATCGGAGCGTGGAATGTCAGATCCCTTAATCGGGCAGGTAGGTTAGAAAATTTAAAAAGGGAAATGGATAGGTTAAAGTTAGATATAGTGGGAATTAGTGAAGTTCGGTGGCAGGAGTAACAAGACTTTTGGTCAGGTGATTACAGGGTTATAAATACAAAATCAAATAGGGGTAATGCAGGAGTAGGTTTAATAATGAATAAAAAATAGAAGTGCGGGTTAGCTACTACAAACAGCATAGTGAACGCATTATTGTGGCCAAGATAGACACAAAGCCCACGCCTACTACAGTAGTACAAGTTTATATGCCAACTAGCTCTGCAGATGATGAAGAAATTGATGAAATGTATGACGAGATAAAAGAAATTATTCAGGTAGTGAAGGGAGACGAAAACTTAATAGTCATGGGTGACTGGAATTCGTCAGTATGAAAAGGGAGAGAAGGAAACATAGTAGGTGAATATGGATTGGGGGGAAGAAATGAAAGAGGAAGCCGCCTTGTAGAATTTTGCACAGAGCATAACTTAATCACAGCTAACACTTGGTTCAAGAATCATAAAAGAAGGTTGTACACCTGGAAGAATCCTGGAGATACTAAAAGGTATCAGATAGATTATATAATGGTAAGACAGAGATTTAGGAACCAGGTTTTAAATTGTAAGACATTTCCAGGGGCAGATGTGGATTCTGACCACAATCTATTGGTTATGAACTGCAGATTGAAACTGAAGAAACTGCAAAAAGGTGGGAATTTAAGGAGATGGGACCTGGATAAACTGAAAGAACCAGAGGTTGTAGAGAGTTTCAGGGAGAGCATAAGGGAACAATTGACAGGAATGGGGGAAAGAAATACAGTAGAAGAAGAATGGGTAGCTCTGAGGGATGAAGTAGTGAAGGCAGCAGAGGATCAAGTAGGTAAAAAGACGAGGGCTAATAGAAATCCTTGGGTAACAGAAGAAATATTGAATTTAATTGATGAAAGGAGAAAATATAAAAATGCAGTAAATGAAGCAGGCAAAAAGGAATACAAACGTCTCAAAAATGAGATCGACAAGAAGTGCAAAATGGCTAAGCAGGGATGGCTAGAGGACAAATGTAAGGATGTAGAGGCTTGTCTCACCAGGGGTAAGATAGATACTGCCTACAGGAAAATTAAAGAGACCTTTGGAGAGAAGAGAACCACTTGTATGAATATCAAGAGCTCAGATGGCAACCCAGTTCTAAGCAAAGAAGGGAAGGCAGAAAGGTGGAAGGAGTATATAGAGGGTTTATACAAGGGCGATGTACTTGAGGACAATATTATGGAAATGGAAGAGGATGTAGATGAAGATGAAATGGGAGATAAGATACTGCGTGAAGAGTTTGACAGAGCACTGAAAGACCTGAGTCGAAACAAGGCCCCCGAAGTAGACAACATTCCATTAGAACTACTGATGGCCTTGGGAGAACCAGTCATGACAAAACTTTACCATCTGGTAAGCAAGATGTATGAGACAGGCGAAATACCCACAGACTTCAAGAAGAATATAATAATTCCAATCCCAAAGAAAGCAGGTGTTGACAGATGTGAAAATTACCGAACTATCAGTTTAATAAGTCACAGCTGCAAAATACTAACGCGAGTTCTTTACAGACGAATGTAAAAACTGGTAGAAGCGGACCTCGGGGAAGATCAGTTTGGATTCCGTAGAAATTTTGGAACACGAGAGGCAATACTAACCTTACGACTTATCTTAGAAGAAAGATTAAGAATAGGCAAACCTACGTTTCTAGCATTTGTAGACTTAGAGAAAGCTTTTGACAACGTTAACTGGAATACTCTCTTTCAAATTCTGAAGGTGGCAGGGGTAAAATACAGGGAGCGAAAGGCTATTTACAATTTGTACAGAAACCAGATGGCAGTTATAAGAGTCGAGGGGCATGAAAGGGAAGCAGTGGTTGGGAAAGGAGTGAGACAGGGTTGTAGCCTCTCCCCGATGTTATTCAATCTGTATATTGAGCAAGCAGTAAAGGAAACAAAAGAAAAATTCGGAGTAGGTATTAAAATTCATGGAGAAGAAGTAAAAACTTTGAGGTTCGCCGATGACATTGTAATTCTGTCAGAGACAGCAAAGGACTTGGAAGAGCAGTTGAACGGAATGGACAGTGTCTTGAAAGGAGGATATAAGATGAACATCAACAAAAGCAAAACGAGGATAATGGAATGTAGTCAAATTAAATCGGGTGATGCTGAGGGGATTAGATTAGGAAATCAGACACTTAAAGAAGTAAAGGAGTTTTGCTATTTAGGGAGCAAAATAACTGATGATGGTCGAAGTAGAGAGGATATAAAATGTAGACTGGCAATGGCAAGGAAATCGTTTCTGAAGAAGATGATGTGTCGGCAGCTGGGCCAACACCTTGTAGATCGAAGTGGCTGAAAGTGCACGCTAAACTAACGCAGACGGGCGTGAAGTACTGGAACATGAGACTTATTAATGAATAAGAAGAAAAGTACGTAGCTGGAATAATATACTTAACTTTATTCTCTTGTTGGAATACATCTCTTGAATAGTAGTAAGCTATAAGCACTGATACAAATGGCGCCTTGCTAGGTAGTAGCTATGGAATAAGCTGAAGGCTATTCTATCAGTCTCTCGGCAAATGAGAGGAAGACTTGGTAGGTCTGGTCGCAAGCTATGTCGTCCGTACAACTGGGGCGAAGTCATGTCCGTGTCTTGTGACCTGCCATGTGGTGGCGCTAGGATTGCGATTACACAGTGGCGACACGCGGGTCCGACATGTACTACAGGACCGCGGCCGATTTAAGTTACCACCTAGCAAGTGTGGTGTCTAGCGGTGACACCACAGAAGAGAAATTTGTTAACATCGTGTATAGATTTAAGTGTCAGGAAGTCGTTTCTGAAAGTATTTGTGTGGAGTGTAGCCATGTATGGAAGTGAAATGATGTGTCGGCAGAAGTGCCAACACCGTGTTGTTTGAGGAAGCCGAAATGCACGCTATAAGCTCACGCAGGATGGCGTGAGGTCTGAAACAGGATACTTAATGAATGCTATAAAAAAAGTACGTAGCTGCTGGAATACTTAACTTTAATCCACAATTGGTGAACATTGATCTTGTTACTGTACATGCTTCATTAGACACATAGCAAAGGATAAATGGCGCCTTGCTAGGTCGTAGCAATTGACTAAGCTGAAGGCTATGCTAACTATCGTCTCGGCTAATGAGAGCGTAATTCTCAGTGAACCTTTCCTAGCAATGTCGGCCGTACAACTGGGGCGAGTGCTAGTAAGTCTCTCTAGACCTGCCGTGTGGCGGCGCTCGGTCTGCAATTACTGACAGTGGCGACACGCGGGTCCGACGTATACTAATGGACCGCGGCCGATTTAAAAGCTACCACCTAGCAAGTGTGGTGTCTGGCGGTGACACCACATGAAACATGGATGATAACCAGTTTGGACAAGAAGAGAATAGAAGCTTTCGAAATGTGGTGCTACAGAAGAATGCTGAAGATAAGGTGGGTAGATCACGTAACTAATGAGGAGGTATTGAATAGGATTGGGGAGAAGAGAAGTTTGTGGCACAACTTGACTAGAAGAAGGGATCAGGTGGTAGGACACGTTTTAAGGCATCAAGGGATCACAAATTTAGCATTGGAGGGCAGCGTGGAGGGTAAAAATCGTAGAGGGAGACCAAGAGATGAATACACTAAGCAGATTCAGAAGGATGTAGGTTGCAGTAGGTACTGGGAGATGAAGAAGCTTGCACAGGATAGAGTAGCATGGAGAGCTGCATCAAACCAGTCTCAGAACTGAAGACCACAACAACAACAACAACTAAAAATTACATATTGAAGATTATTTGTGATTACAGTACCTTGGAGCTGTACAGTTTATTTGCCTTTATAATATGATCGTCTGTTCCAAAATTTCTAGGTATTTCAGTTTTGTGAACTATTAGTTTGTTATATAAAAACTGTGTGTCTGTATGTGTACTCCGTCTGAGCCACTTATGTACTACTGCATAATGTTTGTTGTTTTGGATAAGGTACCACCTGACATAGGATGTTTCGCTTTAATCATGGGACTATTGTTTTCATAACTTAAGTATTGTTGCACCATGAATATGGTTACTGAATTTATTATTGTTAACGTATCTTATTTCATTGTAATGTGGACTTCACTTTTATATTGTTATAGTGTGCACTGTAACTTACATGGTCACCGTTCTGCATGTTTTCCGTCTATCAAAGATGTCTGGCAGACATGTTCTGTCCTCCGCTTTGCTAATGATGTAAAAGTTCCTTCCCATGTTGGCTATGTATTACGAATGTACTATCTTTGATTTTACTCCGCAAATGTGGAACTTTTCCATTGTTATGTTCTTTTCATTCTTCTATGGCACGTTACCTATTGGACTTGAAGCATTGTGAGATATGTTCGTCAGTATTTGAAGGACGGGTTACTACAGTTGTTCGTGTGGTTTCTCTGTGACAACCTTGATGTTGTATCAGTGTCAAAGGAAAATGGGACATGTTTCTAACTGATCTGTTTTACACTGTAAGTATACATACCTAATTTTGCAACCATATTTTTGTTGAGTTATGTAATTTTCGTGTACATTGTATTTTTTTCAAAATTTTTCTGTTCCGATATTGATTATCACCCAATGGTTCAAATGGCTCCAAGTACTATGGGGTCATCAGTCCTGAGGTCATCAGTCCCCTAGACTTAGAACTACTTAAACCTAATTAACCTAATGACATCACACACATCCATGCCCGATGCAGGATTCGAACCTGCGGCCGTAGCAGCAGCGCGGTTCCAGACTGAAGCCCCTAGAACCGCTCGGTCACAAGGCCGGCCAACACCCAATGGTGACGGTCTATGACCGAAAATGGTGGATGAGACGTAGGTTAAATAAAACAGCTTATGGTTAAAACGTATTTTCTAAAGCCCATAGAGACACGTGCTATGCGTGGACGAGCATTTCGATGTTGAAAAATGGCATCAGAATTCTGTCGCATGAGCGGTATTACATGAGGCTGCAGGATGTCGATGACATGCTGTTTATGTCGTCAGAGTCCTGTCAGTCACTGCCAGCCGTGACCTGAAGTGACCCCATACCATGACGCCTCGAGTAACACCACTGTGCCTGTCCAAAGCATTAGAAGGTTAGAACCTTTCCCTAGGTCGCCGACAGGCTCGCCGACAAAGGTCAGCCCGGTAGTGCAGAACCGTGATTCACCGCTGAACACAATGCGACGCCATTCACCCACAGTCTATGCTTGCCGTTCACGGGACCGCTCTAAACGCAGCCGTTAGTGTTGCGTTGTTAACGGCAGCCTAGACATGGGACGGTAATTCCTTATCCTGGCTAGTGCTGGTCGCCGACCGTCGATGCGAGATGACACAGAATGTTGTAGGGAGATTTTCACTTGTTGTCGGACGGCAAGTGCAGATATGAATGGCTTAGATGTTCTTTATGCACAGTGTGGCGATCTTCCCTTGTGGCGGTCAGAAGTGGTCTGCTGGAACCTTGACGAGGAGTATGCCTGCACTCAACGTTGCAGCCAACACTGGAACACTCCTACATCCGAACAACCCACAACTCGGGACACTGCATGATTCTACCAGCTGGCCAAGTCAGACAAACCCTTTTAAACCCTGTTAGGTGCTGATAACGCTGTCTCACACGAGTCTGCGGCACGTCCGTGTTCTTCACAGAGGTTACTCAACGTCCGACGGTATTCAAACCCCTTATATACCTCACCACGCCTGGTAACAGCACTAAACACGAACAACAACAATCCATTCTTTTTTATTTAACACGGAAATTTTCCAAACAGCCGTGCAATTGAGAAGTTATTTTATTTTATTTCCGCTACCAGTTTCGGCAATTCATTCTGCCATCTTCAGACGCCATATGCATTTCTCAAAACTAATCGATACTGGCTTATCGAAGACTTGACTGTAGTAGTTGCAGTCAAGTCTTCGAAGAAAGCAATTGAGAATAGCGAGAAACATATGGCCCCGGTATACCAATATCGACTATTTTTGAGATGTGCATATGGGGCCTGAAGATTGCATAATCAATTGCCGAAACTGATAGCCAAAGTAAAATAAAATAGCTTCTCAATTGCACGGCTGTTTGGCGAATTTCGTTGTTAAATATTTGACTAGCCGCTGTTCCATATCTACTATGGATGAAGAGAGTAATCCATTCTGGAGGCCGCTTTAACTGTGACAGAGAATTACAGCTCTAAGCGTTTACATACCACCCGCTGGTATGTGTGCTTGTAGGAAGTTACATTGGGGTACGTGTACGACTTATACTGAGATCTGATTATGTCTTCCGTCTGCTTCACGTTTTTGTCTGCTCCTGTAAGTGTAGCTGACTGTAAAGTTACGAGGATACGAATAGGCGCTTAAAAACGGCATGTCGCCGAAATCAGCTAGTAGTGTGAAGTAAATGGCTGCGATCAAACTACGGCCAAAGGATAAAAGGAAATTTTCTCTCAGTATACATTATATGGTCAAAAGTATCCGGACACCCCCAAAAACATACGTTTTTCATATTAGCTGTATTGTGCTGCCGCCTATTGCCAGGTACTCCATATCAGCGACCTCAGTAGTCATTAGTGAGAGAGCAGGATGGGGCGCTCCGCGGAACTCACGGACTTCGAACGCGGTAAGGTGACTGGGTGTCACTTGTGTCATACGTCTGTACGTTAGATTTACACACTCCTAAACATCCCCAGAGCCACTGTTTTCAATGTGATAGTGAAGTGGAAAAGTGAAGGGACACGTACAGCACAAAAGCTTACAGGCCGACCTCGTCTGTTGACTGACAGAGACCGCCAACAGTTGAAGAGGGTCGCAATATGTAATAGGCAGATATCCATCCAGACGATCACGCAGGAATTCGAAACTGCATCAGGATTCACTGCAAGTACTATGACAGTTAGGCGGGAGGGGAGAAAACTTGGATTTCATGATCGAGCCATAAGCCACACATCACGCCGGCAAATGCCAAACGATGCCTTGCTTGGTGTAAGGAGCGTAAACATGGGACGATTGGACAGTGGAAAAACGTTGTGTGGAGTGACGAATCACGGTACACAATGTGGCGATCCGATGGCAGGGTGTGGGTACGGCAACCGCCCAGTGAACGTCCTCTGTCAGCGTGTGTCGTGCCAACAGTAAAATTCGGAGGCGGTGGTGTTATGGTGTGGCCGTCCTTTTCCATGCAGGGGGCTTGCACCCCTTGTTGTTTAGCGTGGCACTATGACAGCACAGGCCTACATTGATGTTTTAAGCACCTTCTTGCTTCCCACTTGAAACACCCCCGTTTAAATTCCTTTATTGGGTTTTGTGTAATTTACCGAAGCCGCCAAACCGTTAATTATTATGATTATATGACCGTGTGCTTAATGGATGAAAGGCTATCGGTTTTTCTGCTGTGGCTTCGGGGGTATTACAACCGAGTGCGGATGTTCTGAGACGGAATAGTTAATGATTGAAAGTTTGTCCATTATTAAGGACCACAAAGGTTGCGATGTACAATCTGATATATATTTCCTACTAACACACAAATTCTGAGGCAGTTGCTACCTTCGCCTTACACGTCTAATTACGGTTATATCTTTTTATTGGTTGCTAATTTTCAGTACTTCGTCACACGCAATGATGATGGTTGGTTAACATTCACAACAATCCTCACTGCAATCCATGGTTGTTGCTGGCCGACACGGTTGACGCGAAACATGTAATTCGGCACTTGTCACTTTCGGTTTCACATCACTCGCGAGTCGGTATTAGTGACGGCATGACCCCACGACGATCAAAGGGACGCGCTCACTCGTCATACTCCGGTGAATTTTACCGTTTACAACTCACTCGACCACCATTCTTGCCCGTCTCTCCCGCACTACTCACTCGACAGTCTCCCGTACTAGTCTCACTTGACACTCGTCTCACTGCCTCCTGCAGCGCTCAACAATCGACTCCTGTCTGCTATCGACCTGGGTGTCGGATACTAGCATCTATGTTCATGGGATCATGGATCCCTTACACACTGTTGAAGAGCAATTCGTGGATGGCGACTGCATTTTTCAACACGATCGAGCACCTGTTCATAATGCACGGCTTGTGGCAGAGTGGTTACACGACAATAACATCCCTGTAATGGGCTGGCCTGCACAGAGTGCTGACCTGAATCCTATAGAACACCTTTGGAATGTTTTCGAACGCCGACTTCGTGCCAGGCCTTACCGACCGACATCGATACCTCTTCTCAGTGCAGCACTCCATGAAGAATGGGCTGCCATTCCCCAAGAAACCTTCCAGTACCTGATTGAACGTATGCCTGCGAGAGTGGAAGCTGTCATGAGCCAACACGATACTGAATTCCAGCATTACCGATGAAGGGCGCCACGAACCTGTAAGTCATTTTCAGCCAGGTGTTGGGTTGGGTTGGGTTGTTTGGGGGAAGAGACCAAACAGCCAGGTCATCGGTCTCATCGGATTAGGGAAGGACGGGGAAGGAAGTCGGCCATGCCCTTTCAAAGGAACCATCCCGGCATTTGCCTGGAGCGATTTAGGGAAATCACACAAAACCTAAATCAGGATGGCCGGACGCGGGATTGAACCGTCGTCCTCCCGGATGCGAGTCCAATGTGCTAACCACTGCGCCACCTCGCTCGGTCAGCCAGGTGTCAAAAAAATGGTTCAAATGGCTCTGAGCACTATGGGACTTAACATCTTAGGTCATCAGTCCCCTAGAACTTAGAACTACTTAAACCTAACTAACCTAAGGACATCACACACATTCATGCCCGAGACAGGATTCGAACCTGCGACCGTAGCAGTCCCGCGGTTCCGGACTGAAGCGCCTAGAACCGCACGGCCACCGCGGCCGGCAGCCAGGTGTCCGAATACTTTTGATCACATAGTGTATTTGTGGTTGTGGCACCAGGTATGACGGGAAACGACCTGTTTTTGTTGCAGAAGGGTGGTTCCGCACCCATTGGCTACCACGTAGATGTGGCTTTTGTTGCGGACGTTGCTTTAGACATTTGTTGTAGGCAGCATTGCAACTTGGAAACTTTTGCTCGCAGGTTCACCCTTCTGGTGGATTAGGCACTGAGAGAAGCGCGTTCCCCTGCCGGCAGCATGCAGCACCTACTCGCGTCCGGCCTGGTGCTACTGTGCTGCGGGGCCGTGTTGTGTAGCGGCCAGACTCTTCGCCCCTCCCCCGCCGCCTCCTCGTCTTCACCCCCGGCCTCGACGGCAGCCGCAGAGGACTCGTCCCCTGCAGCCACTGGGGCCCCCGCAGAGAAGGGCAACTGCACGAGCGCGGTGCCGCTGCAGGGCCCCGAGCACACGGTCACCGAGCTGCGCTTCCCCGGCGGCTCGCAGACGCGCTTCGCGGCCACGCTGTTCGCGCAGCCCGGCGCCCGCCTGCTGGTGCAGCTCGCCTACGTCGACGTCGCGCCCGGCGTCTTCTCGTGCGAGCTCGCCTCCGTGCGCGTCTACTCCTACAAGGACGGCCAGCTCACCCTGGTCGACAGGTGAGGCTCCTCCTGCAGCGTCCCCGCCCAACTTTGGCACGCAGCAATTGTAGTTGATTTGGACTGAAAATTCACGCAGTCAGATAGCAACGTTGCCAGATGTACCTTAACGGAGAGACTCCACTCAAAAATTTAACTTTTCTTCTACTTTGCCGCTTTCAACCGAATTTTAAAATCGTGTCCATGACGTAAAGATGTAGTAGTATCCAAGCTTTAAAGTCCAAAACTTCACTGGATTTGAGTTTTGATTTTTAATGTGATTTTAATGGTACTTTTGAAAACCAACTTTTGGTTCCCAGGGCTCAATTTTCACATTCCAGAATTTTAAGGTATACGCGTAAATGTCCGAGGGAACTTTGCATCGTAATTCGGAATAACGCAGGCACTGCAATATTGTATTTATCCGCCGACACAGGACAAGCGACTTTCTAGTAAAATGTCTCCCCTGTAGGGGAATATATACACTCCTGGAAATGGAAAAAAGAACACATTGACACCGGTGTGTCAGACCCACCATACTTGCTCCGGACACTGCGAGAGGGCTGTACAAGCAATGATCACACGCACGGCACAGCGGACACACCAGGAACCGCGGTGTTGGCCGTCGAATGGCGCTAGCTGCGCAGCATTTGTGCACCGCCGCCGTCAGTGTCAGCCAGTTTGCCGTGGCATACGGAGCTCCATCGCAGTCTTTAACACTGGTAGCATGTCGCGACAGCGTGGACGTGAACCGTATGTGCAGTTGACGGACTTTGAGCGAGGGCGTATAGTGGGCATGCGGGAGGCCGGGTGGACGTACCGCCGAATTGCTCAACACGTGGGGCGTGAGGTCTCCACAGTACATCGATGTTGTCGCCAGTGGTCGGCGGAAGGTGCACGTGCCCGTCGACCTGGGACCGGACCGCAGCGACGCACGGATGCACGCCAAGACCGTAGGATCCTACGCAGTGCCGTAGGGGACCGCACCGCCACTTCCCAGCAAATTAGGGACACTGTTGCTCCTGGGGTATCGGCGAGGACCATTCGCAACCGTCTCCATGAAGCTGGGCTACGGTCCCGCACACCGTTAGGCCGTCTTCCGCTCACGCCCCAACATCGTGCAGCCCGCCTCCAGTGGTGTCGCGACAGGCGTGAATGGAGGGACGAATGGAGACGTGTCGTCTTCAGCGATGAGAGTCGCTTCTGCCTTGGTGCCAATGATGGTCGTATGCGTGTTTTGCGCCGTGCAGGTGAGCGCCACAATCAGGACTACATACGACCGAGGCACACAGGGCCAACACCCGGCATCATGGTGTGGGGAGCGATCTCCTACACTGGCCGTACACCATTGGTGATCGTCGAGGGGACAGTGAATAGTGCACGGTACATCCAAACCGTCATCGAACCCATCGTTCTACCATTCCTAGACCGGCAAGGGAACTTGCTGTTCCAACAGGACAATGCACGTCCGCATGTATCCCGTGCCACCCAACGTGCTCTAGAAGGTGTAAGTCAACTACCCTGGCCAGCAAGATCTCCGGATCTGTCCCCCATTGAGCATGTTTGGGACTGGATGAAGCGTCGTCTCACGCGGTCTGCACATCCAGCACGAACGCTGGTCCAACTGAGGCGCCAGGTGGAAATGGCATGGCAAGCCGTTCCACAGGACTACATCCAGCATCTCTACGATCGTCTCCATGGGAGAATAGCAGCCTGCATTGCTGCGAAAGGTGGATATACACTGTACTAGTGCCGACATTGTGCATGCTCTGTTGCCTGTGTCTATGTGCCTGTGGTTCTGTCAGTGTGATCATGTGATGTATCTGACCCCAGGAATGTGTCAATAAAGTTTCCCCTTCCTGGGACAATGAATTCACGGTGTTCTTATTTCAATTTCCAGGAGTGTATAATGGATATACGGGTACGGGATGTAGACCGACGATTAACGACATATAGAGGTTTGGATCCTGCCGTCAGTCGTGCTCGGGCAACCAAATAGTAAAGCGACCGCTCCCAGTAAGCGGGAAATCGGGGTTCGAATTTCGGCCCGGCACCAAAGTTCATTGTTCAAATGGTTCAAATGGCTCTGAGCACTATGCGACTTAACAGCTGAGGTCATCAGTCCCCTAGAACTTAGAACTACTTAAACCTAACTATCCTAAGGACATCCATCACACACATCCATCCTCGAGGCAGGATTCGAACCTGCGACCGTAGCGGTCCCGCGATTCCTGACTGAAGCGCCCAGAACCGCTCGGTCACTCCGGCCTGCATGTTCATTGTCGTCATTCCATTTTACAGCTGAAGGTTATTGATATCGCAACTGCGAATACAATTAATGTATTTCATAACAGCTGCAGTCGCCGCAGTGCGTGTTTCTTCGGACTTTGCATCATAATTCGAAATAACACAGTCACTGCAATATTGTATTTATCCGCCCACACCAGGCAAGCGACTGTCAAGTAACATAACTGCCCTGCACGGGAATATATGTAATGGATGTATGGCATTTAATAAATTCACAAGACGTTGTTCAATAGTTCTATGCAATCATTTTAAGAAAAATGTTCTAATTTACGTACAGTATTTTTACACATTTCAAACTTAAATTTTCTTTAATTATCGGTAAATAAATTTCAAAACAAAAGAGATAAACTGCATTTCCTATAATATTAATGCACAGGAGTATGCAAATACCTGAAGACCACTTATTGTAAAAAGTTTACCGAAATAGGTTAATATTTCTGATAAAAAAAGTTGCCATTAAACTTAGAAAAACAAGCTTAAGGGAAAAATGGGTTTTAAAATTTTGTTAAAATATGAAAGCTAGTACAAGACACACAACGTTAAAATTCAGCAACACCGCACGTTTTCCCTACCTACTCCTGCTTCTGGTGATTTCAATAGCAGGGTAGCATTTTTCTTGATTTTTTTTTCTCTTCTCTTGTAGACTACTTCATCCGCCGTTGATTTCTAGGTAAGCAGATGTTCTGGGAGGGTGAGAAAGGAGTGCTGTGCAAACTTTCATTTGCCTTTTGTGCCTTGCCATCAGTGCATCTTCCCAGTAGCGCATCAGGTGCAAGTCTCTGGCAGACTATCTTGATCACTTTGGCAGCTGTCAACCAAAGCCCCTGGCGCAGTCCACATTTCAAATGTTTCTTAGGCATACTTTTAACTCGAATACAATGAAATCGTTTTCAGGCCGAAGAACAGACACTCCATGGGAAATACCCATTAAGATCTACTTGAAAAAAAAATTACAAACTGAACTTTTAGGGTGGACTCTCTCCTTAAGGGGAGGTTCTAGTCGAGAGGAACGAAAAATAGGCGAAGTTTAGAATTTTTTCATATACGGATTGTTCTTTTTAAAATGGGTGTTTTACCACTGTATTGTACATACATTCGTGTGAAAAAATGTTTTTATCTCATAAAAAATTAAAAATAATGGCTGCAGCACTTTTCAAAGTCCTGGTTTGCACAAAGCCTTGAACAGACTCTTACCTATTTCTGAAACGCATAAAAATAGACAATTCTTAAATTAGAATGAATTTTGGGGGACTTCACGGTGGGGTTTTGAAAAATACCTCGAAAAAACAAATTGCCACAATTTGAAAAACTTGTCAATTTCTTGGGATGTTTTTCTAAGTTCAAATGTGTAAAAAAGTATTTAAAAGTCGAATAAAAAAGAATAGGCCCCGGTAAGTCCCCCTAAATTTAATTATCTTTCATTTTTTAAAAATCAGATAAATCGCTGATGTGTCGAAGCTCTAGAGCGCATTGCATACTGAAACACAACCTACGATTAGCTTATAAACAGAACTGATGATACTTTCTGCAGGACCTGACCATCATTTTGAAGGACAATGTTCAAGCATGTACCGTGCAAGCAGTTACTGATTTGTTTGACAGATGGGGCTGCTAAGTGCTATACCACCTACTGCACTCCCCTGACTTAAGCCCTCGTGAGTTCAACTAGATTTCTAAGCTGAAGGAAACACTTCACGGCATTCGCTTCAGAATTGCTACAAATTCGTCGGGAAATAGACCGCGCCGCTCGAACTGTCAACACAACTGGCACTGCTAAGAGTATCCTACGACTTCCACATCGCTGGCAACGGGTTATACACAACGTTGGTGACTACTATGAAAGTCAGCAAAACTTTGGAACACGTATCTATTTTGTACGAGCTGTAAATAAATAGTTGCCACTATTATACACTCCTGGAAATGGAAAAAAGAACACATTGACACCGGTGTGTCAGACCCACCATACTTGCTCCGGACACTGCGAGAGGGCTTTACAAGCAATGATCACACGCACGGCACAGCGGACACACCAGGAACCGCGGTGTTGGCCGTCGAATGGCGCTAGCTGTGCAGCATTTGTGCACCGCCGCCGTCAGTGTCAGCCAGTTTGCCGTGGCATACGGAGCTCCATCGCAGTCTTTAACACTGGTAGCATGCCGCGACAGCGTGGACGTGAACCGTATGTGCAGTTGACGGACTTTGAGCGAGGGCGTATAGTGGGCATGCGGGAGGCCGGGTGGACGTACCGCCGAATTGCTCAACACGTGGGGCGTGAGGTCTCCACAGTACATCGATGTTGTCGCCAATGGTCGGCGGAAGGTGCACGTGCCCGTCGACCTGGGACCGGACCGCAGCGACGCACGGATGCACGCCAAGACCGTAGGATCCTACGCAGTGCCGTAGGGGACCGCACCCCCACTTCCCAGCAAATTAGGGACACTGTTGCTCCTGGGGTATCGGCGAGGACCATTCGCAACCGTCTCCATGAAGCTGGGCTACGGTCCCGCACACCGTTAGGCCGTCTTCCGCTCACGCCCCAACATCGTGCAGCCCGCCTCCAGTGGTGTCGCGACAGGCGTGAATGGAGGGACGAATGGAGACGTGTCGTCTTCAGCGATGAGAGTCGCTTCTGCCTTGGTGCCAATGATGGTCGTATGCGTGTTTGGTGCCGTGCAGGTGAGCGCCACAATCAGGACTACATACGACCGAGGCACACAGGGCCAACACCCGGCATCATGGTGTGGGGAGCGATCTCCTACACTGGCCGTACACCACTGGTGATCGTCGAGGGGACAGTGAATAGTGCACGGTACATCCAAACCGTCATCGAACCCATCGTTCTACCATTCCTAGACCGGCAAGGGAACTTGCTGTTCCAACAGGACAATGCACGTCCGCATGTATCCCGTGCCACCCAACGTGCTCTAGAAGGTGTAAGTCAACTACCCTGGCCAGCAAGATCTCCGGATCTGTCCCCCATTGAGCATGTTTGGGACTGGATGAAGCGTCGTCTCACGCGGTCTGCACGTCCAGCACGAACGCTGGTCCAACTGAGGCGCCAGGTGGAAATGGCATGGCAAGCCGTTCCACAGGACTACATCCAGCATCTCTACGATCGTCTCCATGGGAGAATAGCAGCCTGCATTGCTGCGAAAGGTGGATATACACTGTACTAGTGCCGACATTGTGCATGCTCTGTTGCCTGTGTCTATGTGCCTGTGGTTCTGTCAGTGTGATCATGTGATGTATCTGACCCCAGGAATGTGTCAATAAAGTTTCCCCTTCCTCGGACAATGAATTCACGGTGTTCTTATTTCAATTTCCAGGAGTGTAGTTCCAACCCTCGTACATAACTGTACCACCACCAGTAGTACAGGCAATGCAACCGCAGGATTTTGCGTCATGAACACACTTCTACAGGTGGTTCTTGCACCATTGTGTGGATGAGCGGATCCTATTCATGGATGAAACCAAGTTCACCAGGGGAGTGTTCTGAATTTCCACAACAGTTATGTGTGGGCTGACGAAAACCTACATGCTCCGGGCCCCCGCGGCCTCCAGGAGCGATACGGTCTGAACATTTGGACAGGGTTCCTGGATGGACGTGTGATTGGACCTTACCTTCTTACATCACATCTCACGGGTGCCGCGTGCTTCCGATTTCTTGACAACGTACTGCATGGTCTCTTGGAAGATGTACCACTGCATGTGCGTCAAAATATATGCTTCCAGCACGATGGCGCACCACCTGATATTTCACGTGAAAACCGAGGTCTGAACCAACGATTTGGGCAACTGTGGATAGATCGTGGTAGCCCGATTGCGTTGCCTGCACTATCTCCCGACTTAAACATGCTAGACTACTACCTGAGGGGCCACACAAAATTCACGATTTATGAGACCCCTGTGGCGTCCGAAGAAGACCTACTGGCGCGAATTACGGCTGCGGCGGATGCTGGAGGATAAGGGATTGTTGATAGTGTGTACAGGACATTGGTACCGAGGTACCGTATCTGTGCTGAAGTTGGTAGTCGTCACATCGAGCACTACTTGTAAGTGAACCCAGACGACAAGAAGCAGGAGTCAGAGAGCAACGTGTGTTGTGGTATTTTGTGTGAAGCAGGAAAACGGGACATTTCCGGACAAGAGTTCCTATGCTAAAATTAACCGTTTTGGTCACCATTACAAATTCTCAAAGTCTGTAAAGGGAAGTTAGTTACAACCTGCATATGATGACTAATAGCGTCTATCTATAAACTTTTCGTAGCTGTCTCTTACATTTTTCCTCGACTGCTTATGTCCTGCTATCCGTGGTGTTGCTGTGCCAGCCTCATCACAATCTATATTGTACTGTTCTTCACCAGTCACTACACCTTTGCTTTTTCGTATTTATGAAGTTATTGCAGTCCTCTTTTTTCCTTTTCTTTCTGAAAGCAGTACGTTACCGCACACATGAACTTGCGGGCTTGGCTCGGTAGAATACTTTCGTTCTTCTTTTTCACTTCACATGTTGGGCTTGCACGACTAGTCGCAGTGGACATGTTTTGAAATGAAACAGAGGTAAATGGAGACGCAAAACCAAAAAGAAAATAAATTACGAACTAGACTTCTAGTTCAACAAAGCGAAACTACAACACCAGTTAACATGCAAGATAATCGATTGTTAAGTTTCAGACAAGCGCGCTTTAGTTTCTGAGGACGGCAAAGTGGCTCGTGCTGCCTGCTCACGCGCAGACCGTCTTTGGGTGGCTTTGCTAGGAAACCAGGCGACGCTGCTGAGCTGTCAGTACCAAAGACTCGTCTCCCACAGTACAATGTAGCTAAGCGTCGTCAGACCAGCGTACGCTGCTGGACATTAAAACTACAGGACCAGGAAGGATAGCAAGTAACGAAATGTTGCTTATGGTGCGTACACAGAATGGAAGAAAGAATGTAATCCAAAATTTCTAAATAATTTGGGGGACACAGCGTGCGAAATTTGTAAGCAGAGCTGGAACCTGTGGCAGCGACAGTAGCTTTGACTCGGCTAGTCATCGTATCGAACTGAGTCTGGGTGACGTATGGGCGTGTCATTCGATGCTGCTTCAATTCTGTCTTTATGGCTGGTGAGTAGTGGGAATGTAGTCGCTCTCTCGGAAATCCATGGTGTTTCTAATCGACGGAAGATCTGGAGAAAGGGCTGACCAGAGCCAAAGTCGAACAAGCAGGTGCAGACACCACAGGCAGTGTGAGGTCTTGTGTTATGCTGTTGAAAGATAATGTCACAAAGTACCAGCTGGTATGGGATTAACACGTCGGAAACGTAACACCTGTCGTCCAAATTATCAGTGCTCTGGAGCATAGGCACTCATGTTGTATACCGAATTACGAATAGTACCATCGATCACACCAGGTGCTAGATCCATATGACGACGATGAACGCTGTCTACCAACGTCCGTTCCCCGTCAATTATAATGCTATACATACAAGCGGGACACTTCTCTCCAAACGGAGTTGTGCCAATCCTATGTCCTCTGTTGTCTGCAGCCGCGCCTCTCTCTGCTGCCGTGTAAAGGAAAAACCACAATAATGGCGACCGTGTTGACAGTCCATGGGACTCCAGGCGTCGTCGCATTGTGCACTGTCTGTGTAGATGGATGTCTTGTTGGGCACGCCTCTTTCCCGAATTAAGTTACGTGACATGGCTGTCAGATCCTGCACGACTGAACAGCAGTATATGTGGCCTCTCGGGCTCTAGTCGCATGGGGCCATTGACATCTTGCATGGTGTAGATAAGGCCCTTCTGAACCCATTGATGACGCATGTCTGAAACTGTATGGTCTCAGAGATCTTTCCAACTCTCAAACATCGTCGCTTCAATTTGCATATGTACATCATAGACGCTGGTAAGCAAAATCTCAAATTTACTAAGATAAATTATTCTCTAGCATGTCATGAGCCCAACACATATTTCAAAATAAATTCGTAATCGCTTATGAAACATAAGGCCGATAAGCAGTCACAGTAACAGGATTTGAATTCACACAATAGAACGTGGCAGTAAACTACAGTCATCGTCTCGGGGTGTTAGTTCACAAAGCATTGCCTGTGTAGAAACAAACTACAGTACAGCAGAACATTGCAAGGCAAAACTTTTGTATAATGACTAAACAAGGTAACGTGAGAACTAATTGGTTGGCTGATGGCCATGTAGGATTAGAGAAACCATCACTCAAGAAAAGATTCTAGTTATTAATTTGGTGAATCAGCTTATGAAATGTAACCAATATAGTTAATCTGAGAGGAGAACTGTTGTGACAAAAATCATTTCTCTTTTCAGTGCAGACTCGAGAGATGCCATAATAAATTTTAGTTGACGTCTATATTTGGTGGATTTCATATTACAGCTTACTTCCTATGAATAGATGCCACCTCAGCGCTCCACCGCATTGAGGAGCTCTCGAAAATGCACAGTTATTTGTGCGATATGTTGTAATAAAATGACAGGAAACGTCGTACACGTCCTTAAAGAATCTTCATGTTACAACTTGCTTGTTAAGAAGGTATGCGATTCCAAGGAAATGGCATATTGAATAATCCATCAAAAAGCGTTGTTCTTGATACGATTTATTAAAATTAAATGTCTATTAATAGTACATTAGGGATTATGCCTTCAGCAGATGGTAACATACAGGGCGTAGTCATATGACAGTTCAGCATAGTGTAGTGAATACAGATGTGTAGTTAAGAAGCGATGTGGAGCTGGTTCGTGTCTTACCAAGTTCATATATATTTTTTTATTCACCTTCAAGTTTTCTACAATGTTCTAGGACTTTCATATTGATTTAACGGAAGTTTATTCTGTAATATGCAATCCCGTCGGAGGTTCGATCCTCCATCGGTCATGTGTGTGTGTGTGTGTGTGTGTGTTGTTCTTAGCATAAGTTGTTTTAAGTAGTGTGTAAGTCTAGGGACCGATGACCTCAGCAGTTTGGCCCCTTAGGAATTCATACATTGCACTGTAATATGCAAGTGCCCTATTTCTCAGCAGTGAGTTTGTTCGATCGGCCTTATCTACAAGAGAGCTTGCACAACTTGCAGTAAGGTATTTTGCACTTTTTCGTTTTGCCTTAAGACCTGTGAGAACTTGTTTATCTTCGATATTGTGGAACACATCTCTTCTGTTGCAAGCTCTTTGTTTTCATAACTTGGGAGGAGGTAGTATGGACGAAAACGAGATAAAATATCCAATAAAAGTGGGCTCTAGACTGCATACCTTAATAACTTTGAGTACTTGTTCAGTACAGGAGAGGAAATGAAATGATCGTGTGGCATTGGGCATTGAGGGCCGGGAGTACCCATCCGGGGAAGTTCGGCCTCAGGGTGCAAGTCTGTATTTCAGGTGACCCGACATTGGACGAACTGCGCGTTGGTGATGTTGAAGTGATGACGAGGACAGCACAGGACCCAGTCCACAAGGGCAGCAAATCTCCAACCTGGGCCTACTGCATGGTAGGGAAACAAGTTGCCACTCAGCTAAGCTGGCGGACTAGCACAAGAGATGTGTTTCGCAGTAGGGAAGACGAAACAGTGTTATAGCTCTTAAGGTATGCGCTTTAGAAGCCAAGTTCACTGGACTTTCTTCCTTGCTTTGGTCCACGCTCCCATTTTTTAAAATTTGGAAAGCGAAGTGCTTTCAGTAGAAGAGCAGTGCCTCACAGGAGCGAAGGTGAACGTGCGCTCGGCTCTTAAAGTACCGGTATGCATTTTACAGCAGATATTGACTAGACTTTTTTTCCTTGATTTAGTTAATACTACCTCCACTAAAAGTTTTTCGGTATAGTTCCACTTCACCCTCTTTATATGTCGAAGGCTGCAGTGGGTGACAACCAAAGGAGTCCAACTCCGTATATATACGAGTATATATATAGTGTGTAATGGGTGTAAGTAAGGATATTTTTACATGCAGTACCTTAATATGTACACACATCAGTGTGCTGGTTGTTTTTTCTCTGCGTCGAACATTCTACCTGACGTTTTCTGTATGGTTGTAACTGCATCACTTAAGTGGACTACCCCTGTCAGTATAGCCAGACATTTTCAAAAATGGCTCTGAGCACTATGGGACTCAACTGCCGAGGTCATTAGTCCCCTAGAACTTAGAACTAGTTAAACCTAACTAACCTAAGGACATCACAAACATCCATGCCCGAGGCAGGATTCGAACCTGCGACCGTAGCGGTCTTGCGGTTCCAGACTGCAGCGCCTTTAACCGCACGGCCACTTCGGCCGGCAGACATTTTCTGTGCACGTGTCCACATTTCAACAACTGACGTGTTACCCAGGGGGGAAATAAGAAATAAGCATTAATGGCTTGCTTTTGTCAATGTAATTGGAGGTACTACCCAAGCTAAAAACACATTACTTGTAATAGCTACAATAATTAGTCTGCAAATGAAGTAAATACTAGCGTAATGTTGTTCAATACAACGTCCTCAGTCACCAACAGAAATACCTACACATACCTGTTACATTATATACGAGGTGCGGCTAGAAAAAAACCGGACTGATGCTGGAAAAAACATTTATTTACAATTATTTACAATTTCATGTTATCTCCTTCAATGTACTCTCCTCCTCGGTCTCTACACCGCTCCATACGAATTTTCCACTGTTCATAGCAATGCTGCAGATCATTTTCGGTAAGTCCATACATTACTTCCGTCGCTTTTTCTTTTACTGCTTCAACAGTCTCAAATCTAGTTCCTTTCAAAGCTGACTTGACTTTAGGGAAAAGAAAAAAGTCACAGGGGGCCAAATCAGGTGAGTAGGGTGGATGATCTAAGATGGGAATGTTGTGTTTTGCCAAAAACGTCTTCACTGACAACGCACTGTGAGCTGGGGCATTGTCTTGGTGAAGGATCCATGACTTTTTTCTCCACAAATCGTTCCGTTTTCTCCGTACTCGCTCACGTAGGGTAGCCAGGACGCTAATGTAGTAATGCTGATTCACTGTTTGTCCCTCTGGTACCCAGTCAATGTGCACAATCCCTTTGATGTCAAAAAAAAAAAAAAAACAATCATCATTGTCTTGAATTTCGATTTTGACATTCGTGCTTTTTTTTGTCGTGGAGAACCAGGAGTTTTCCAATGCATCGATTGGCGTTTAGTTTCGGGATTGTAAGTAAAAAACCACGATTCATCGCAAGTAATAACATTTTGTAAGAAGGTGGGATCACTTTCAATGTTTTCCAGGATGTCAGAACAAATCATTCTTCGGCGTTCCTTCTGTTCAATTGTGAGACACTTTGGAACCATTTTTGAACACACTTTGTTCATGTTGAAACTTTCATGAAGAATCTGCCTAACACTTTCCTTGTCAACTCCTGTTAACTCAGACACTGCCCTGATTGTTAAACGGCGATCTTGTCGAACAAGTTTACCGATTTTTTCAATGTTTGCATCAGTTTTTGCTGACAATGGTCTGCCAGTGCGAGTGTCATCACTGGTGTCTTCGCGGCCATCTTTAAATCGTTTAAACCACTCAAACACTTGTGTTCGCGATAAACAATCATCGCCGTACACTTGTTGTAACATTACAAACGTTTCACTTGCAGATTTTCCTAGTTTGAAACAAAATTTGATGTTAACACGCTGTTCTTTCTGTACACTCAACATTTTACGACGCACAGACAAAACGTCAACTACTTAAAACAGACGCCACGGGCAGACTGAGTGCAGGAGGCAGATGAAACTCGAGCAGTAGGCGGAGCTAGAGTCACGTGACAGGCCACGCGACTTTCAGCCTTATTGCATTCGTTTTATTGTTTCACCAGTACTAGTCCGGTTTTTTTCTAGCCACACCTCGTATATGCGCGCATTTCTCGTAATTGAAAATAAATGGTTTCCTAAGGAATGTTCTAATCAGACAAAGAAGACCATTTAAACGTGGTTCCGCGCTTTCGCAGGGCTTGCGGCTCTGAAAACCGGAGCACGGCCGTTCTCACGGAGGGTGGAGTTGCTATAGTGACGTACGCGACAGTGCTGCCCTCCAGCAATGCGTCTGGAAACGCCACTGGCGCGTTCACCGTTCTGGCGCAAGTGCTCGGCGCCCCCAGCTACCAGCCCGGATACCGACCACCGACGCCCACGCAGATCACCGGCAACTACAACCTTTACCAGACGCCACCCACTTATTACTACAACCAGGTGAGTGACATAAGGAATAAATCACAACGCTATCCAAAAGGTTAATATAATCTATTAACGGGCACCTATTTACCGAACAGGGTATCTCAAACGTTATAGTACAAGGTGAAACTTGACCACAGCAATTAGGAGTACAACAGTATGCACTTAGAAAATTTGTGAAATTTCGATAAAAGATAACAAAATTGTAAAATCTCTGTCTCAGCAAAACAGTCAACAGCGAATACGATTACCCCTTACTGCTATACATGTTCGTTAGCGATGTGACAACTATCAATGAACTGGTTCTAGATTTTATTTTTTTATTTATTTATTTATTTATTTATTTTTTTTTTTTTTTTTTGGCATGTGATCCAATCCTACGAATGAGGTATGGGGAGATCTGGAAACATCCTTAATGGAGACTAAAGGGCTGCAGATCGTCTTTCCAATGCATCCCAAACGTTCTCGACAGGATTCTGATGTGGGAAAGTCACTGGCCAGTCCAATCAATGGCTGTCTTCACATGCAAGTACAGTAGAGTCCTATTAATCAGAACTAATTGGGACCGGACCTTTTTCGGATTACCGATTTGTTCGGATTAACCGGAATTACGGTGACGAGTTTCTACAATGAAGTATACCAATCATATAAGTAAGTACACCATGGTAACAAATGGGAACAAGTGTGGGAACAATGGCTCACTCTCACTCCCCGCCAGAGTTGCCGTTGCATAATATGTAAAGTCGCTAGCCAGTGTTAAAATTCCCGCTAGATATGTAAAATAACGGTCATTAAAAATCCGCTAGATGTCGCTAAACTTTCTTAAGGGCAAAGATATGTCTGCGGGCAGGTGGGGGGGGGGGTGGGGGGAGGGAATTATTTAATTTATTTTCAGCACTTGGGTATTGCCAGACAATAATGTACTACAACGCCTACTATTTTTAATGGTCCTATTTTGCTTTTATTCCAGCGATATTTTAGAAACTTGGTATGAAACACTACAAATCACATTAATTTATTGATAAATGGTACTGAAAGTTTATTATTTTCGACAACAAAATTAGTCTAACATATGCACAGTTGGAAAAATCTGAAAAAGTAAATTTGTAAACGAAGCCATTAAATGTTCCACTCAATCGAAATTATTCGTGTCTCAAGCTTCCTATCCGAAAAGACAAAATGAAAAGTATGATTTTAGCTATTAAAATTATGTAGTTGTACATGAGATTAGTAATAAAATAAAATACATACATTGTGACATTTTAAACGTGTTACATTGAAAGCCCAAATAATTTAGCTGTTCATAAATCCAACTTTTATTATGAGACAAACCCTAAAATCGCGGAAAAAATCGGCTGTTTCACATAAAAGACCAATGCCACTCAAAAAATATATGGAATAGCTGGTTTTTTGCGATTTCACGGCTGGTCCGATAGCAGAAGTTGTTCGCAATGATGAGTAACTTCGATTCGACTTTTGATGCAACATGTCACGATGTATATATTACGCTGCACGTTCATGAAAGAAAATATAATTATTAACTGAATGCTTTTACTTAAATTTCAAAATCATGTAGGAAGTCTCCAGGTTCATCAATTGCGTTAACTGAAGAAAAAGTTGAAGCCTCTCCGGTTTCTCTTGGTCTTCCTTTGCCGACTTGGTCAATAACATCTTCTGGCAGATCATAAATCGAGCAACTCATGTTTTTAATCTCGAGTTGGTTTCTGATGAGAAGAAGAGAATTTACAGTTTGTTCAGAAAGTCTGTTCCGAAGCTTATTTTTCACAATATTCATGGAGCTAAACATCCCCATGAACCATGGACCTTGCCGTTGGTGGGGAGGCTTGCGTGCCTCAGCGATACAGATGGCCGTACCGTAGGTGCAACCACAACGGAGGGGTATCTGTTGAGAGGCCAGACAAACATGTGGTTCCTGAAGAGGGGCAGCAGCCTTTTCAGTAGTTGCAGGGGCAACAGTCTGGATGATTGACTGATCTGGCCTTGTAACATTAACCAAAACGACCTTGCTGTGCTGGTACTGCGAACGGCTGAAAGCAAGGGGAAACTACAGCCGTAATTTTTCCCGAGGACATGCAGTTCTACTGTATGATTAAATGATGATGGCGTCCTCTTGGGTAAAATATTCCGGAGGTAAAATAGTCCGCCATTCGGATCTCCGGGCGGGGACTACTCAGGAGGACGTCGTTATCAGGAGAAAGAAAACTGGCGTTCTACGGATCGGAGCGTGGAATGTCAGATCCCTTAATCGGGCAGGTAGGTTAGAAAATTTAAAAAGGGAAATGGATAGGTTAAAGTTAGATATAGTGGGAATTAGTGAAGTTCGGTGGCAGGAGGAACAAGACTTTTGGTCAGGTGATTACAGGGTTATAAATACAAAATCAAATAGGGGTAATGCAGGAGTAGGTTTAATAATGAATAAAAAAATAGGAGTGCGGGTTAGCTACTACAAACAGCATAGTGAACGCATTATTGTGGCCAAGATAGACACAAAGCCCATGCCTACTACAGTAGTACAAGTTTATATGCCTACTAGCTCTGCAGATGATGAAGAAATAGATGAAATGTATGACGAGATAAAAGAAATTATTCAGGTAGTGAAGGGAGATGAAAATTTAATAGTCATGGGTGACTGGAATTCGTCAGTAGGAAAAGGGAGAGAAGGAAACATAGTAGGTGAATATGGATTGGGGGGAAGAAATGAAAGAGGAAGCCGCCTTGTAGAATTTTGCACAGAGCATAACTTAATCATAGCTAACACTTGGTTCAAGAATCATGAAAGAAGGTTGTATACATGGAAGAAGCCTGGAGATACTGACAGGTTTCAGATAGATTATATAATGGTAAGACAGAGATTTAGGAACCAGGTTTTAAATTGCAAGACATTGCCTGGGGCAGATGTGGATTCTGACCACAATCTATTGGTTATGAACTGCAGATTGAAACTGAAGAAACTGCAAAAAGGTGGGAATTTAAGGAGATGGGACCTGGATAAACTGAAAGAAGCAGAGGTTGTACAGAGTTTCAGGGAGAGCATAAGGGAACAACTGACAGGAATGGGGGAAAGAAATACAGTAGAAGAAGAATGGGTAGCTCTGAGGGATGAAGTAGTGAAGGCAGCAGAGGATCAAGTAGGTAAAAAGACGAGGGCTAATAGAAATCCTTGGGTAACAGAAGAAATATTGAATTTAATTGATGAAAGGAGAAAATATAAAAATGCAGTAAATGAAGCAGGCAAAAAGGAATACAAACGTCTCAAAAATGACATCGACAGGAAGTGCAAAATGGCTAAGCAGGGATGGCTAGAGGACAAATGTAAGGATGTAGAGGCTTGTCTCACTAGGGGTAAGATAGATACTGCCTATAGGAAAATTAAAGAGACCTTTGGAGAGAAGAGAACCACTTGTATGAATATCAAGAGCTCAGATGGCAACCCAGTTCTAAGCAAAGAAGGGAAGGCAGAAAGGTGGAAGGAGTATTTAGAGGGTTTATACAAGGGCGATGTACTTGAGGACAATATTATGGAAATGGAAGAGGATATAGATGAAGACGAAATGGGAGATAAGATACTGCGTGAAGAGTTTGACAGAGCACTGAAAGACCTAAGTCGAAACAAGGCCCCGGGAGTAGACAACATTCCATTAGAACTACTGATGGCCTCGGGAGAGCCAGTCATGACAAAACTCTACCATCTGGTGAGCACGATGTATGAGACAGGCGAAATACCCTCAGACTTCAAGAAGAATATAATAATTCCAATCCCAAAGAAAGTAGGTGTTGACAGATGTGAAAATTACCGAACTATCAGTTTAATAAGTCACAGCTGCAAAATACTAACGCGAATTCTTTACAGACGAATGGAAAAACTGGTAGAAGCCGACCTCGGGGAAGATCAGTTTGGATTCCGTAGAAATGTTGGAACACGTGAGGCAATACTGACCTTACGACTTATCTTAGAAGAAAGATTAAGAAAAGGCAAACCTACGTTTCTAGCATTTGTAGACTTAGAGAAAGCTTTTGACAATGTTAACTGGAATACTCTCTTTCAAATTCTGAAGGTGGCAGGGGTAAAATACAGGGAGCGAAAGGCTATTTACAATTTGTACAGAAGCCAGACGGCAGTTATAAGAGTCGAGGGGCATGAAAGGGAAGCAGTGGTTGGGAAAGGAGTGAGACAGGGTTGTAGCCTCTCCCCGATGTTATTCAATCTGTATATTGAGCAAGCAGTAAAGGAAACAAAAGAAAAATTCGGAGTAGGCATTAAAATTCATGGACAAGAAGTAAAAACTTTGAGGTTCGCCGATGACATTGTAATTCTGTCAGAGACAGCAAAGGACTTGGAAGAGCAGTTGAACGGAATGGACAGTGTCTTGAAAGGAGAATATAAGATGAACATCAACAAAAGCAAAACGAGGATAATGGAATGTAGTCGAATTAAGTCGGGTGATGCTGAGGGAATTAGATTAGGAAATGAGACACTTAAAATAGTAAAGGAGTTTTGCTATTTAGGGAGTAAAATAACTGATGATGGTCGAAGTAGAGAGGATATAAAATGTAGACTGGCAATGGCAAGGAAATCGTTTCTGAAGAAGAGAAATTTGTTAACATCGAGTATAGATTTAAGTGTCAGGAAGTCGTTTCTGAAAGTATTTGTATGGAGTGTAGCCATGTATGGAAGTGAAACATGGACGATAACTACTTTGGACAAGAAGAGAATAGAAGCTTTCGAAATGTGGTGCTACAGAAGAATGCTGAAGATAAGGTGGGTAGATCACGTAACTAATGAGGAGGTATTGAATAGGATTGGGGAGAAGAGAAGTTTGTGGCACAACTTGACTAGAAGAAGGGATCGGTTGGTAGAACATGCTTTGAGGCATCAAGGGATCACAAATTTAGCATTGGAGGGCACCGTGGAGGGTAAAAATCGTAGAGGGAGACCAAGAGATGCATACACTAAGCAGATTCAGAAGGATGTAGGTTGCAGTAGGTACTGGGAGATGAAGAAGCTTGCACAGGATAGAGTAGCATGGAGAGCTGCATCAAACCAGTCTCAGGACTGAAGACCACAACAACAACAACAAACATCCTTTCCACTTCGGCGTTTGAATATGGTAACGATAGAACAGCAATAGCGAAATCACTTAAATCCTTGAAGGTGTTTATTCCAATCGCATTTTTATGCACTTCACCAAGAATTGTTTTCAAAAATTACATAAGAGTCGATTCTGTTCATCTGAGTACATATTATAAAGCATCTCCGCTGTGTAACATCGATCTTTAGTAGTCTTAAAATGCCATTTTAATTCATCCCGCTGGGATAAATTTCTTGCTGTGGCCGGTTCGATAGATAGCCATCGTGTGTCACACGCTTTCAGTATTTTTAACGGTGCCTCACCGCAATTAATTAGCTGAAAAATATTTTTATACTCAATTTGGCGCTTTGACGAGTGTGAGAACCATGTGTAGGTTTCACGGACCAGAAACTCTATGTTTCGTGGCAAAGTGATTTCTAATGCGTGCGTTACTGCCAGCTGTAATGAGTGACATACAGAAGGTATCAAAATGAGATGTGGAAGATAGTGCTGCGTTTTCAGAACTGTATACACGCTGTAGCTGGAACCACTCATAACAGCTGTATTATCGGTTCATATTGCAATTAAATTTTGTAGTTTGCGGCCCTTAGCTTTTAAACACTGAAAAAGTGCCGATACCATTCAAACGGCATCAGAACTCTCCAGGGGCTGCAAAGCTAAAAACGCAGACACTACTTTTTTTTATTTAAACTGAAATATCTTACGACGATCCTGATGCTTACATCTGTTGATTCATCTAATAATAAACTATATTTTTGGTCACCTATGTCACTTAAAAGTTCCTTTTTGAAATGAGGTGCTAGAATATAATTTATTAGCTCCGTACATTTGGTTCTATGTAATTTCATGTCATTTGTTGATTTCGAATCCTTAAAGCATTTTTTACACACGTCATTCCAGTGATCAATGTTGGAAATTGAGCTATGTTCAACAACATTCAACGCTAACGTACACTCAGCTCTTGCACATGAGTTACATGTTTTCACTGGTACTGCGGAAAATGTCAGTTGCTTATTTTGAGAAATTAGTTCATATTTCACTGGTACTGCGGAAAATGTCAGTTGCTTATTTTGAGAAATTAGTTCATATTTTGCTCGTATGTTTTTTCGTTTCCAAATGCTTTTTCAAATCGCTAATTTTTACATTCATTTCGGACTGACAATAGCTACAATAGGCTTTAGTTGAGTTACCTGGCACAGGCTTCAACCAATATTTGAACTCCATGCAGTGTTCCCACTCTTTTCTATAACTCTGGCTGTAGATCTTTCTTTTAGGCGGCACTTCCATGATTTTTTTTATAACTGCGTTAATTCCACACAAATACTATCGTTACACAATCAAAACCGATAATTTGTAAACAACTGCAAGAACTAACGACACCGCAATATATCGATACAACTAAAATGAATGTGACATTCCAAACAGTCCAGTTCCAATACAGTATGCTTTAGACTTGTCCACTGTTTCTATGTTTCGATACAGTGTATCGATACGTGGAACTGTTTCAGTTTTTCGGAACGGCTGTGGTTCACTGTTTCGAAACAGTGGTGTTTCAATCCGCCCCTGTCTCGGATAACCGGACCAGATTCGATCTCGAGCCAGACACAGAAACTGTATCGTTGTTTCAAAATAAAGCTGTTTCAGTCCACCTGTGCTTGGAACGGACTAATTGTATCGAAACATCGATGTTTCATTCCGCTCTGTGTCGGACGAGATTCGGGCTCGGCACAGGTACTGAAACACAACATACCACTTCATGAAACACTTTCAAGTGTCGAAATCTTTTGACAAGCAATAGCGTGAAGCTTAAGATATCCGAAAATAAAACTTCGTTTCTAGCTGACTGTCCTATTCCGAAATGGCATAACATCTGCTTAGTAAACACTAACCAAACAATAAAACAACGCATACTATTCACATTCAAAATAATAAATATGTGAAAATCATTTAGTTAAATTAAACTTTTTAATAACATACGCTTCTCTGTTCATGTGCAGTAATCATATTAAGAAACGCAAGTAAGCCTATAACATTTTGAATAAAAAAAAGGCGTAGAGTGACAGTTATTAGACATATACATAAAGTTGATGTAGGTATAATTGCAAGCAATCTGTTTGACATATCACTGATAGTGTAATGGTGAACGGGAAGGGCTGGGAAGCATGGTGAATTTATAGTAACGGTTCGAAACGCATTGAAACACAAAATTTTTTTCTGTTATATTTTGTTACTTATTCGAATTATTTGGCGTTATTTGTGAGTCTATAGTCACTGTGCCTATTATCCACAATGATTCCCTTTGTGTGCATGGAAATTAGCAGGATGGGTGTATTACCCATATTAACGGAATGTGGGAATCCCAGTAGCATATCCGTTGTTTCTGCAGCTTTCTCCCATCTCCAGTTCCGTTCGTGGTGGTTCTTCTGTCTTCAGCTATGGCTGTCCTCAACCAATTGAAAAGTATGAAAGTCACACGACACGAAAGCAGTGCATTTGCTGCAGGAAATACGAAACTGCCAAGACACCTAAGTGATAGTTTCATACTTTCTGCGATATGATTAGCGCTCTCGCACCTCATTTGTGTTTATATGGACATACTTATACAGTAGACATTCAAGATGATAAAATGTGTAGGGATATTAGATTACAAAACACAAACTGTTTCACTGTTTCGAAACAATGTATCGAAACATTACATTGTACTGTTTCATTTGTTTCGAAACAGCTACGTGTTTCAGTTTGCCCATCTCTAGTATGCTTGTTCTTATTCATTGTTGAGTCACGAAGCTCCTACAGTTTTTCTGCGGGTTCGCTACTGCAGTGCCGCCAAGCGGCTGTTCTGTATAAACGCTGCGAAACAATTATGCGTTTTGTAAATGAAGTGCAAAAGCACATTCAAAATAAAAATGCGGTCTTATTTCGGCCATATTATGGCACTATAAATTGCAGCAGCTTTCAAAACTATCAGTTTTTCGATTTCCAAAGAATGCTGTGAGGAATGTGAATAATTATTATAGGAATTTTAAAAAATGCCCATTTTAACGTACTTACACTTTTAGGCTTGCGAGAAAATATTCACATTTTCTATTCACTCGTTTGGCATCAGAACTTTGACACTTAACGAGACGCAAAAATCTCTTTATCATCTTTACATGATGTTACTACTATGTAAATGGCGGACCGTTTCTCGGATACAAATAAACTTTTCCAATCTGTACCTATTAATATACTAGTATTTGGTTTCATACTTCAGTTTCATTAAACAAGAAAAGTAAACACAGCTGTGCATTTTTTTACTACATTAAGGAAATATGTGGATCCTTTTGTACATAATTAAGATACCCGTGTATAACTTTCCAAGAAAATTGTTAAAATTAGCAGGTCGTAAGAAAGTTCATGATAGCAAGGAAGCGTTTTAAATTGCAATTGACTACATTATGCGAGTATAAACGAAGAGTTAATTGAAGTCTCTAGCGGATACTGGTGGTGTAAAAGTATTTTGCGGTACAATATGCATGCGCTGAGTTTTTCTCCATAGAGTAATCTTTTATTTTCTCTCTCCACAAGGGGAATTAGGGAAGTAAAGGAATGTTGATATTTATTAGGAAGAGAAAATTAGCACAACACTGAGGATGTAGCGGTGGTCCATAGCCAAAAGTGACTGAGTTTTAAGACCGACTCATATGCAAAAGATTTAAAAGGTATCTTAGTCTTGACTGCCTAAAAAGTCGCTAAAATTTTTTTCCGCTAAAGCCACAATTTTGCCCGCTAAACGTTCATAAAATGCGCTAATTCTAGCGACTTTGTCGCGAGGACGGCAACACTGCTCTCCGCCCTTGTTGTGTGCGTTGTTGAGACCTCTGCAGTGTCTGTGGTCTGTGCACTGCCACTTGGCTCGCAAAGCGCTTGGTTACGTTAGTCATCGATCGCTGGCATGCGTAACAGTTGTATTGTATTCATTAAGGTGCAGTGATGTACGTATTTTCGTCATGAGTAAACGGAAACATACAACTTTAACTTTCAAAGAAAAACTGAATGCTTTGAAGCGGATAGACAATGGTGAGAATGTATCTAAACTGGCAACGGAACTGGATATTGGTAAAGCAACCATTTGTGATTGGAAGAAGAACCGAGTGAAGCTTGAATTGTCCTGTGCAACGTCTTCGGGCAGCCTTTGAAACAGTCCCTGGTTTACGCAGGATAGAGAAAGGGGAACTCCTTTGAATGAAGCACGGGTTCAGGAGAAGGCTGTTTGCTTGAACAAGTTAATAAATGGTGATGAGTCTTTTAGTGCGATTATGGGTTGGAAGGACAGATGCAAAAAACGTCATGGAATCCGTCAGCTAACAATTACTGGAGAGAAGCTTTCTTCTGACCGTGACGCAGCGGAGGAATACTTGGGTGAGTTTGAAAAAATGTTAAGAGAGGTAAAGTATTCTCCCCAACAAATTTATATCGCTGACGAGACTGGCCTTAATTTTAGGGCACTGCCAACAAAAAGCTCGGCATGAAAAGCAGAAAACCATGCTCCTGGTTTTAAAATGTGCGAAGGTTGTGTGACTTTATTAGCGTGCAGCAACGCTGCTGGTAATCACAAGCTGTCTTTAATTCTGATCGACAAATCTGCTAGGCCCAGAGCTTTTAAAAACTGCAACATGAAGTGCCTGCCCGTATAGTATCACAACCAGAAAAAAGTGGATGGACGGTAAGCTGTTCAAAGAATGGTTTCACTGCCAGTTTGTTCCCTCTGTTCGACGGTTTTCTATGGAAAATCATTTGTCTTCCGTGCAACCCTTTTGATTAATAACGCGCCATCTCACCCCAGCACTGAGGAATTATGTGATGGAGAAATTGTGGAGAAGTTTTTGCCGCCGAATGTACACCACTTCTACAGCCGATGGGCCATGGCGTACTGCAAACATTAAACCTGATTTACAGAAAACAATTTTTAAGAATGCTGATCCGAGATGATAGCATTAATTTAGTGGACAAAATAAAAAAGACCAATGTGAAGGACTTTGTTTATTAGGCCGCTGAGGCAAGGCAGAATATTTCAGAAAATACTCTGACAAAATCGTGGAGAAAACTGTGGACATCTCTTGAACTTCAGGACAACCTAGTTGAAAATGAAGAGGAAAATCTTCTACAAAGGATACAATCCCTGGATGTGAAGAAGCTAGTGAAGGAGACAGAGATGAGTGGATGGCAGCGTATGGGGTATGTGTGGAGAACCTGATTTAGTTGCTGCTGTGACTCAAGACCAGGAAGAAGTGGAGTGCTGTGACGGAAGTGACAATGAGCCTGAAAGCAACAAAGGAGAGCTGGTGCCACACAGTGACGCAGCAGAAGCCCTTGACCTCGCGCTACATTATTTGGAGCAACAGCCCACTGCTACACCCGCTGATTTGATGTTTATGAGACGAGGGCGCAACCATGGGTCATATAACAGTCTGTCTTCATTACGCCAATAAACAGTGACTGAGTTTTTGTCATCGAAAAAGTAGAGATAAAATGTTCGCTGTATTTTAGTAAGTTTGACAGCTTTTCTTTCATTGTTATGCATTGATTAAACCTAATGTTTTTCTTGCTAATTTTTCTAATACATGTTTACTGTACTGTGTAAATTAAAATAGTGTGTATGTACAGACGAATGGAAAAACTGATAGAAGCCGACCTCGGGGAAGATCAGTTTGGATTCTGTAGAAATGGTGGAACACGTGAGGCAATACTGACCCTACGACGTATCTTAGAAGAAAGATTAAGGAAAGGCAAACCTACGTTTCTAGCACTCGTAGACTTAGAGAAAGCTTTTGACAATGTTGACTGGAATACTCTCTTTCAAATTCTGAAGGTGGCAGGGGTAAAATACAGGGAGCGAAAGGCTATTTACATTTGGTACAGAAAGCTGATGGCAGTTATAAGAGTCGAGGGGTATGAAAGGGAAGCAGTGGTTGGGAAGGGAGTGAGACAGGGTTGTAGCCTATCCCCGATGTTATTCAATCGGTATATTGAGCAAGCAATAAAGGAAACAAAAGAAAAGTTCGGAGTAGGTATTAAAACCCATGGAGAAGAAATAAAAACTTTGAGGTTCGCCGATGACATTGTGATTCTGTCAGAGACAGCAAAGGACTTGGAAGAGCAGTTGAACGGAATGGACAGTGTCTTGAAAGGAGGGTATAAGATGAACATCAACAAAAGCAAAACGTGAATAATGGAATGCAGTCGAATTAAGTCTGGTGATGCTGAGGGAATTAGATTAGGAAATGAGACGCTTAAAGTAGTAAAGGAGTTTTGCTATTTGGGGAGCAAAATAACTGATGATGGTCGAAGTAGAGAGGATATAAAACTAGGACTGGCAATAGCAAGGAAAGCGTTTCTGAAGAAGAAAAATTTGTTAACATCGAGTATAGATTTAAATGTCAGGAAATCGTTTCTGAAAGTATTTGTTTGGAATGTAGCCATGTATGGAAGTGAAACGTGGACGATAAATAGTTTAGACAAGAAGAGAGTAGAAGCTTTCGAAATGTGGTGCTACAGAAGAATGCTAAAGATTAGATGGGTAGATCACATAACTAATGAGGAGGTATTGAACAGAATTGGGGAGAAGAAGTGCTTGTGGCACAACTTGACTAAAAGAAGGGATCGGTTGGCAGGACATGTTCTGAGACATCAAGGGATCACCAATTTAGTATTGTAGGGCAGTGTGGAGGGTAAAAATCGTAGAGAGAGACCAAGAGATGAATACACTAAGCAGATTCAGAAGGATGTAGGCTGCAGTAGGTACTGGGAGATGAAGAAGCTTGCACAGGATAGAGTAGCATGGAGAGCTGCATCAAACCAGTCTCAGGACTGAAGACCACAACAACAACAGCAGTTTACCGCACAGTTTTCCATACTTAGACTAACATTTTTCATGTTCGGATTAACCGAACGTTCAGATTGCCAGGGTTCAGATTAGCGGGACTCTGCTGTAATTCGTTTAACAGTCTAGGCACTGTAGCCGAAAACTCGAACTTCCACTAGATTAGTCTTACTTGCAAAAGAAATTTCAACTGTTATCGGTAATATGTAGAAGTGAGTTTATCGTTTCTCTTCTCCCTCGTCTCACGCCTCATCCTCTCCTCCACCTCCTACTACTATCCCCTACTTCCCTGTCCTGTATAATCATCCTTTTCCTCTCTCTCTCTCTCCTCCTCGCACCCCTCCCCTTCTACTCCCCTCTCCCTCTTCTTACCTTATACTCCTCCTCCCCCCTCTCCTCCTTCCTCTCCCCTTCATTTCCCCATCCTACCCTGTCCCTCATCTCTATCCATCTCCTCTCCCTCTCCCCAGTCCTCTCCCGTCCCCCTCTACTGGGGATGGCACTGTTGTAACTCTACTGTTCTGTCAGACTGATGGTTGGACGCCAGACCACGGTAGGTAAATGAACAATGATAAGATATGTAAGGTTGATATCAGATTCCATGAAGGAAAATGGGCCCCCCTTCTCCTCCCCTCTCATCTCCCCGTTTTCCTTACTTTTTCATGAGACAAGCACTATACACTACTAGCCTGAGAAGGTACAACCACGCTTTTATCCATTGATGACATTACTGTAGCCTTACAGAACTGTCCAAGGCAATTCTGTGCATTTTATCTATAAATGTGCTTGCTGTTAGAAACTGAAAACATGAACACAAATTGCGAAAATGCGATTTGTGGAAAGTGGTTGACAGACGCAACAATTTTATTCCGAGCCAACTTCGTCTGGCTTCACAGTGTGGACTGGTACAATTATCATTTAGTTTAGCAATTGGAAAGAGCTTGTTGCTTCCAGAAAGAGCAAAAACAACAACTGTGTAGCGTGTATTAAATAAATCGCTCTATATGTTTCAGATCGACAGGAATGACGTAGGTTACCAGAATAACAATGGGCCCTACTATAAGAAGCCTGCATCATACTACTACCTTCCTGGTAAACGCAACAGCCACTACCAACCGCCTTCGTCTACGAGTCCACCACTGCTACCACCAACTGGCAGTTATCATCAGAGACAGTATCGGAACTACGATTACACAAAGACTCCAAAAAATGGCGGCTACTACGAGCCGCCAGAGAACTTCGATTATATGAAGGCTCCAGCGAACCAGGACTACCTGAAGACTCAGCAGCATCAACATTACCTGCAGTCTCCACAGCATCAAAATTTCCCAGAGAATCCTCAGAACTTTCGTCAGCGCCAGAGCTACCAAAATGATGTGCAGCAGAACTTCGGCCATCTGAACCCACCAAACAATCTCAATGGATTCCCTGCAGGAAACTATCACCAGGGGGCACCAAATGGTCCTCCTCCTGCCGGCACTGAGGCGTATTTCGACTACAGACCCGACGGCTCTCCTGGGCAACCGCCAACGCCATCTGGCTACCACCCAGACTACCAGCCGCCCTCATACCTGCCCACCACGATCGCGCCTCCCACCCAGGAACAGGGAAGATTTCATTCCCAGTGGCAGGCACCACCAATCGGTGGCCTTCAGGGACCACAGGCGAATTTCCCAGTTAGCCCTCTGGGAAGCGATGGAGACTTCTTCGCTGGGGACTGCAACGGGTCTGCGTGGCAGGTCAGCAGTCTCGACCCAGCATTCAATAATAGGTTTGAGCAGCAATTCCAGCTTTATCCTACGAACTATGTATGGCCACAGGACTTGGCTCAAGACTGAAATGTATGTTATCCACTGCTTCTCTTCCATATGGAAATAAAAAACAACGTATAACTGATAGATACGTACGTGATATAAGCGAGAAATGCATCTACACTGCGCCAAAATAAAAGAGAGTGTGTTGTCATTTCTAACACGTTATGATTATAAACTAACTTCCCGATGAGCTGGAGACTTAAAACTTTCAACATAGCTCAGAGCTCAGTGACATTGCAATATTAACCCGCTTTCGCTTCATGTGTGTGACAGGAGTTACTTTGTGTACCACCGCCATTTTCCCCTTTTCCTTTTCCACCCGCGAAAGTTTCGTGGAAAGAACGGTTGTTGGTAAAGTCCCCATGTGAGCTTTATTCTCCTTCATTTTTACCTTAGAGGTCTTTCCGTGAGGTAATACTGGGAGGAAGCAATGTATTGGTTGACTCAGCTGAAGAGAAACTGAAATAACCCTGAAATTTACCGCACGTCTGTTGTATTCTCATCAAAATGTTTTAAAGTGACCGAAAAATTTCACACACAGAGAACTAAAATGCAGAAAATAATTATTTAATTCTCTTAGTACCGCTGGGATCAATATGACCCCATAATGTGCACATTGGAAATGTATACCTACCTTGTTTTCAAAACTATTATTTTCAAAATACATGACTTACACCTTCTGAGTCATCTGTATCCAATGATGTTTTGTCCGTTTTTATATTTACAAGACATTAAAATTTATTCATGGCTTTTGCATTACGTATCACTGGGATCAATATGACCCCAACTGAAATTACTTGTCTGTTTCTTCAATACAACATTTGCATGGGGGCTTAATTATATAGATATGAAATGCAAATACTTTTAACTTTTAGTAGTTGTCTGTCCGATTACGAAGTCTCGTAAACGGTTGGCCCTGACTGGTACTTGTATGCAATCTGACTGCATAGAATAACAACAAGGAATGAAAGGAAATTTCCGTTAACACAATTAATTAAGTAAGTCCCCAGCAACTATAAAACCTACGAAACAACAAGGCACAAGTGTCGCTGTTCTGTATGTGGAAGTGTGATTCAACGTACACATTTGGCACGGTTCTTCTTCAATAAGACAAGAAATTTTAAATACCATTTATACTGAAGCAATTTAAAAAATATAAATACTATAAATGCGTAAGGAAACCAGAATTACACTCTAATACAAGAACACAAGCCAGATGCTTTGTTGACTGAACCTGTAATGACGCATTATTTAAGACATTGAAATAATTAAAAAAAAGGGAATTTTTTCACCTTCATATATATTGACGAAAAGCACTCTGATCATTACAATATCTCCATTCGAACAACATCTGCTATCCAGCCCATCAAACAACTGCATAAAACATGGAACAAGCACTCCCTACTACAACATCTCAACACCGACTCACTACTACCACATCTCGACAAGCACTGACTACTGCCACATCTCGACAAGCACTGCCAGTGGAGGCGGCGGAATAAAACTCTTTGGCGCAATCTCTGGCGCTGTGGCTCAGTGTAGCCACCTTTCATATGCCCTTCCTCCACGGGCCAGAATTTGATGGTATTTTTGCCAGCATTGGTGGTGAAAATACCACCAAATTCGTCCACAAAATTACAGACAAAAATAAAAGATAATATTAATACGTAAATATCACATAATTAGACAAAATTTTGGCTTTGCACTGACCTTTCAATAAACTAATATATAAAGTACAGTAAGCAATACAAATTCTTTCATACATGTGACTTTACATAATAGTTTACACAATACACAAAAATCAGTTTATACAAATGTTCACATAAAATGCTTTCAATGATTCAAAAAAAAAAAAAAAAAACAAGTAGTTGATAGTTCCAGCAGTAGCACCCAGCAATGGTCAACAGGTGCAAATACCAACAAGTGACGTCATTTTAGTAAAAGCAGTTCCATCAGTGACACCCAGCAATGTTGAACAGGTGTAGACACCAACAAGTGACATTATTTCAGTAGAAGCAGTTCCATTAGTGGCACCCAGTAATGTTGAGCAGGTGCAAACACCAACAAGTGACATTATGTCAGTAGAAACAGTTCCATCAGTGGCACCCAGCAATGTTGAGCAGGTGCAGACAGCAACAAGTGGCATCATTTCAGTAGAAGCAGTTCCATCTGTGGCACCCAGTAATGTTGAACAGGTGCAGACAGCAGTCCATAATATTCACTATCACTAATCACACTGTTCATCAGAGTTTATCAGCAGAAATTAAACATGTCCTAGTGGCACCAATCATGTAGAAAAAGTGCAAGTAACAGTCCATAATATTCACTATCACTAATCACACAGTTCATCAGCAGAAATTAAACATTTCTAAGTGTCACACATCAATGTTGAACAGGTGCAGGTATGAACAACAGTTTGAATGCACACACAATTGCTTTTACAAAATTATTATCAATGCTCTTACACTCAACAAACAAATTATAATAAACACACAAATGATATCAGATAATTGTCATATTAACTATTACAAATACACAAATATCAGTAAACCTATAATATTTATGGGTGTCAGTGCAAGCCACTACAAACAAGTAAGATAATATTTAGGAGATAGGTCGGTAGCAATTATCTGGGATTAGGAAAGGAAAACACACAAAACACACTCACTCATCTTACATCCACATTAAGTGCTACTGTGTAATTGAATAGTGTTAACTGTGTGAATGCAATTCTGTCAAAATTTGATGTTCAAGTTGTGTATCAAGAAGTAGTGGCACAGTGTATAACAGTCAATAATAGTTAGTCAACGTCATAGTCATCATGTCAAGACCAATGTTTGCCAAGCCAATCAAATGTACGGTTGCTGAACAACTGCCAGTGTGCCAAGTTATGCAAATACTTCCTCTCTCCAAAAAACGTAGTGATTTAACAAAGTATGTGTATAGACAATCTTCCTTCTACTTGAGTGTTCTAGTCTGCCATCTTCATCCTCCTTGTTTCATATAAACCAACAAAAAAAAATATGCTCCTCACTTACTTCACCTCTTATCCACCAAAACTCCAATAATCATTACATAATCTTAATACTTCAATAATATCTCTTACATCAATACATATAAACCTTATCATCAATATCATTTACCGTACCTCTCGTCCACCAAAACTCCAATAATCATCAACTTCACACAATCTCAATACCTCAATAATACCTCTTCAATACGTCGATACATATAAACCTTATTGCCAATATCATTTCACTTCCATAACAACTCTTTCCTCTAGTCAGTCTCCTCGAACAAGTACAGACAAAATCCTAGTGCAAACTTCAATTTATCATCCCATGCAATCCGAAGACACAATGTCCACACACAACCTCTGTGTAATCCATCTGACTCAAATCTTTCTACTCATTATGAATCATAAAATACATTTTGGTTACCTTGTCCATCATTAAATAAAAGAAATGCCTACATGACCTCTAACAGCCTTTAGTTTGAATAACTTTCAGTAAGTAAGTACGAGTACGGAGTGTGAATGATCAAAATATTTCACAGTGTGTACACCACTTCAAGAATCATGGCAGAAGCAAACGTGGAGTATTTTTTGTATCAAGTGTCACTTGCTATTTCAATTGCTCACGAAGAATGCAGTGTAATAATTGTTAATGGTCTAAACCTAGTATTGGTATGTCATGTCGTTAGCTTCCTTCCTATTAGCATAAATTTATACAGCTTTCATAAAACCTCCAGCTCATGTGACTTGTATGAAGTTTCTTGTACTAATGTCGTACGTCGAATTAGAGCAGTTCATTTTCTTATCTTAAAAATATAAGGCACTGAGCGTAAGCAAAACATGCAACAGCGAGTAAATATACCAGTAGAGAACAGAATGTCAACAAGTGGATGCAGCACAATCCCTATAACGAGGCTCTGCCAAGCGAACACTCTATAATTAATACCATAGTGTGACCTAAACTCTATGTTTGTACACAGTATATCAGCATTTCTATATACCAAATTAAAGAGTAGTTATGACAACAAAACAGAAATGTGTAAATATGCAATCCATACGCAAAGCAGCAAATATGTATCTTACATAATAAACAGGTCATTAGCATCATATCAGCATAAGCAAATAAATGTTCATATGTAATCTTAATAAGTAAACATGAAGGTGCAAGCAGATAAATCACAAAGTGTAACCCACATACATAACCATATCAGCACAATTAATCATGTGACAATTATAATTTAAATAAATAAGCACAGCAGGCACATAATAAAAAAATATGACATCAGTGAAAAAGCAGTGCAGCCAAGCGATGCATAATATACACAAGTAACAACCCTGTTCATTAATCAATCATTGTCAAATTCAGCAAATGTACACAAGCACGTCGCTTCACAAGTAAATTTATAGAACAAATAAATAAGCACAGCAGGCACATAATAAAAAAATATGACATCAGTGAAAAAGCAGTGCAGCCAAGCGATGCATAATATACACAAGTAACAACCCTGTTCATTAATCAATCATTGTCAAATTCAGCAAATGTACACAAGCACGTCGCTTCACAAGTAAATTTATAGAACATAAAATTTAGCACAAAGTATGAATCACGTAATCGCGAGCAGCAAATTACGTCTAAAGTACGTACCTAAGTGGAAATATGTTACCTGAAAAATAAACTCAATTAATAGTTACCTTTTTAGTTTATTAGTTTCTTCTTCGAAATTACATTCTTCCTGAAAATTTCTCGATAGCAAGTCCTCTTAACGTGGGACACACACTGAATTTACCTGAAGGTCTTAAATATTTTATACAACCGTATCCTGAAAAATACTGAACGTTAATAACATAATTTATCAAGTCACTATAGCTTTATACTGAATTTAATCCGAGAAATTAGACTGTGTATTTGTTTACGACTGTCAGTGCATTCGCACTGAGCGCTCGATCAGCTGTAGGTACGCGTGACGTAGGAAGTAATTGTTTGCGGTCAACGACTGCCTTGTGCGGCGCGCAGACTTGACTGTTGCTTTGAGTATGTGCCGCCGCCAAAACACAGCGCGGTATCCTTGTATTCTCTGCATGTTTACGTATAACTGTTGGTTTCTCGAAAGTATGTCATTCCACAAAAATTTTAACGTTCGATATGTGATGTATTCCCTTAGAGCGCCGAGATTTAAGAGTTTCTACTTCGACAGTGTTATCATGAATAATTTTGCGAATTCTATATGGACCGTTATAAAGCAGAAAAAATTTGCGACACAAGCCCTTTCCTTTGTGAGACAAACGATGAGACTTAATTAACACCTTTTGGCCAACTGAAAAAGTTTTTAAACGACCAGGACGCTTAGCTGATTTCTCTCTTCTAGCAGCCGCAGATGCAATATTTCGTAGAGCCAGATTGACAACTTCAGAATGCCGCAGTTTCCGTGTAGGCGGAAAAGGAACGATTTCAGATATGCGATTTGTCGGTGCTTTATTTTTTAATATCAATATAGGCGGTAAAGAAGTTGAATCATTAGAGAGTTCATTCAGAATGTTTTGAAAAATATGAAGATACTGATCCCACGTTCTGTGATTCTGATGACAATAAAGTCGACACAATTTATTGATTTCCTTCATCTATCTCTCGGAAGCGTTAGATTGAGGGTGAAAAAGTGAAATGAAAATTGGTTTAATCTTACGACGCCGTAGAGTACGAAGCCAAATTTTAGAACGAAACTGTGATCCATTATCTGATATAACCTTATCAACATGACCCACTTCTTTAAGAAAATTTTTGATGAAAGCATTAGATACTGAACGGGCTGTTGCTTTGCGTAAAGGTGTAAAACACACATATTTTGATGTCAATTCCACTGCTACCAAAATGTACGCAAAACCATTAGTAGAACGAACCACTGGACCGAACAAATCGACTGCAGCCATGTCCTTTAATTTCGCTGGAATGATAGGAAACAACGGTGCTCTGTGAGAAATAGTTGGCGGCTTAGCCTTTTGACATAATTTGCATTTGGCAAGAACAGATCGAATACGTTTTTCCATATTACTGAAGTAGCAATTTTCTCGTAATTTATGAAAGCATTTTCTGGGACCAAAATGTGCATAACTGAAATGCGTATACCAAATAAGTTTATTAACCCACTCATCAGGAATACAAACTAACCAAACAGAGTTGTCGACCGATTTTCGTTTAAAAAGAATCTCATTACGAACTAAATAATACTGTCTGATCGCTACGCTTTCCTTTCTCCTCCACTTCTCCTTAATGTCCTTCCAGATTGGATCCTTATTTTGCTCCTTAGCGATGTCCTGGAGCGAAGACGAAATAAAATTCTCAAACGCAACACCTTGAATATACATCAAACAATAATTGTTTTCTTTGCAGTCCTCTTCAGCATTTTGTTTCAAACCCATAGGTGCACGTGATAAAGCATCAGCAACAATATTTGAAGAACCCTGTATGTAAACAATACTAAAATCAAATTCCTGTAGATACAACGCCCATCGTGACAATCTTCCATGAGTTAATTTTGTTGACATAAGAAATTCCAGAGCTCGATGATCGGTGTAAACCTTAGTATGTCTGCCAAACAAAAATGTCCGAAATTTTGTGAAAGCCCAAACAACAGCCAAAGCTTCAAGTTCCGTAATCGAATAATTCTTTTCGGATTTAGAGAGAACACGACTTCCAAATGCAATAGTCTTCTGTACTACAACGCTGTTTTCTTCTATCTCTTGAAATAAATGTGCACCTAGGCCTTTGTATGATGAGTCCGTCGCCAAACAAAAATCTTTAGATAAATCCGGATGTGAAAGAAGTGGAGCAGCAACTAAAGCATCACGAAGTTGTTCAAATTCTGATTGAGCTTCCTCATCCCAACACCAATTAGAATTCTTTCCAGATAGTTCACATAAACGAGGTGTTGCCAAATTGTCCAATCTAACAAAGCGTCTAAGAAAATTACAGACACCAAGGAAACTACGAACATCACGTTTTGTGGTAGGAACAGCATAATTACGAATTGCGTCTAGCTTCTCTGGATCAGGGAGAAAACCTTCTGTAGAAATAATGTGACCAAGAAATTTCACCTGAGAACGACCAAATTCAGATTTTTCCAAGTTCACTGTAATGCCAACTCTTGCAAAAATACGTAATAATGAATCCAAAATTTTGTTATGCTCACTCCAAGAACGTTTAGCAATAAGAATATCGTCAACATATGAAGTAATATTGTCACGAAGATAAACAGGTAAAATTTCGTTTAAACTACGAATGAATGCTGCTGAAGATACAGTAAGTCCAAACGGTAATTTCCGAAACTGGTAACAGTTACCAAAGGCTAAAAAGGCAGTATATTTTCTACAATCAGGGTGGAGTTCTATTTGCCAAAAACTTGCGCGCATATCAATCGTGGATAAAACTTTAATTCCATGGAAATGTTGAAGAAGTTCATCTAAATTTTGTGGGCGGTCAGTTTCAGGAATGATGATATTATTTATCTGTCTGGAATCCAGAACCAAACGAATTGACCCATCCTTTTTAAGAACGACGTGTAATGGGCTGGTATAAGGACTGACTGCTGGCTCAATAATGCCTTGATCTAACATGTATTGAAGTTCACTCTTAACCTTGTCTCTGTAAGCCAAAGGAATAGCGTACGTTTTCCCGCGAAATGGTGTGTGTTCTTTTACTTTAAACAAATATTGTAAGCCTTGTATAGTTCCTGTGTGATGACTAAATACTGTAGCATGTGAAGTCAAAATTTGGTGCAGTTCTTCTCTTGCAACGTCATCTGGCACTTCAGCTCTCTTAACCTTTTCATTGATTAATTCTTCGCTATTAATTATATCATCCATCGCGTCTCTGTATCTATTGTCGTTGTAATGAATGAACACATTGTCGTCATAATGTTCAACGAAAATATCAGAAGTAAGAAACCTTAAACATTTTGTATCTGATTCAGATCTTGTTAAACACTCGAAAAATTTCAAACATTTCGGCATTCCGGCAACAGTCAAATTCACACTTCCTTCTTTAAAGTTTAAAATTGCCTTATGTGTGTTAAGAAACTCCATACCTAATATAATTTGTGTATTGAGTAATGGAACAATAATAAAATTAGCAGAAAATTCGTATCCTTGACAAATGAAATTTAGGTTGGTCTGTTGTTTAACTTCCACACATTTTCCAGAAATAGCGCCTCGAATTGTAGTTTTAGAAACAGGTAACACAGGACAAGCAATAGCTCTTACACATATAGGAAAAACTGATTCACTAATGACATTCAATGGGCTCCCAGAGTCTAAAACTGCAGTGAACTTATTCTTACCCACACATACTTCAATAACAGGATGTAAAAATGCGTCTACATTATTTTCCTTTTCGTCTAGCAATATGTCTCTCATGTCTTCCAAACGTACGTAGTGTAAAGTTGTTGTGTCATTACTTTCTGAACCGTCTATATTGCTGCCAGAAGCCGAAGCTACAAGTCATTGTCGATTGCTTGCGTCACGTCTTTGATTATTCGCGTCACCTCGCGGATCAATTTCTACGATTTGCACTTGTCTCTCTGAAGTTCTGTCACGTGGAGGATGCCAATTAGGTCCCTCCTGTCTGTTAGATGCAAATTCTTGGTTGTGTCTGTTATTAAAATTTCTATTTTCCTGTCTGTCTGCATGACTACTTCTTGTGTAATTTCGACTGTCACTTCTGAAATTATTGTTGTATCTACTACCCTGGTTATTTCTGTAGTAAGAATTTCTATTACTGTATGAATCACTTCTATCTTGATGATACCGATTACTGTTTCCGTATGATTGATCATTCCGGTAGGAATTACCGTTATTATAATTGTCTGTGTAATTTCTGTTATAACGTCTGCTATTGTCATAAGGCTGGTATCTATTGTCCTGTCTGTTTCGTCTGTCATTCTCAAAATTACCCATATAACGCCCGTTCCGATCACTATCCCTTTTCTCTGAAAATCTATTGTAATTGCTGTTACTGAAAAAATTACAAGAAGTCCCGTCCTCGTTGTCATACTCAAGTTCTTGTAGCAAAGTCTTAAAAGTCTCAATGTCGTCTTTACATCTTCCGGCTAAAGCAATTTGTCTTATGGATTGTGGCAGCTTAGTTAAACAAATGCGAATTAATTCAGTCGGGCTATAAGGGTTGGACAGGAACTGATTCTTTCGAATCATGTCTTCAAAGTATTCTGCCGGCGTGCGGAACTGTTTAAAATTACGCTGCATAATAAGACTGTGTTTGACTCTGTCTTGCGTGTTTTCGGACCAATATGCCGATAGAAATGCATGATAAAAATTATTTAAATTATTACAATCTCTAATAAGTGCGCGCATCCGCGTCGCCGGTTCGTTTTCTAAATATCCACACATAAATTCCAGTTTGTGACTTAGTGGCCAATTTGGTGGAAGTGAGTACATAAACTGATCTAACCATAAACATGGATGTATGTCGTTCTTAGAATTGCGAAAGATCTTAAATTTCCGAACAGTCAAAAAGTGTTTATAGTCAAAATTTTCGCCTCGTGGCGACAAAGACCTACCTCGTCTGTCCCAGTCCGAATGTCGATTATTGTCAAGTTCGTGCGCCTGGCGCTCTCTTGTTGCATCCCGTAAATGAAATAAATTATTTTCTTCAAAGCCCTCTGCTATCTGTGATTCTAAATTTCTTCTGCTGTCTTTTCCTACGATTTCGCCTTCAATTTGTTTGACTTGCTTTCGTAATGCCTCAACTTCCCTTTTAACGCGTTCATTAAATTTTCCCTGATTTTCAACATGTTTATTTATGTTCTGATACTCTTCAGTTTCTGCAAATGGTAATGGAGCTTATCATCCAAATCTCTGTCCCCATTTAAGCTACGACTTGTCAATTTATCTGAAATCTCCTCAACTCTTTCCGATAAGTCAATTAATTGTTCTTTCTGTTTATTGACGTCTTCCGTAAGTGTCGCGACTCGGGTTTCAGTATTAACACATTTAGTAGTTAACTGTTCATACTGTTGTGTTAGGTTATTTAATCTGTCATTTGGTACGGAATCCTCGATTCTCTCAAATATTTCTTCCTTATCATGTGCACGTTGTAAATTTAACTCTGAAAATTTTTGTACTATCGCGCGATCTCTTTCTTCCTGTTCTCTATCCTGTTCCTTTTGTCTGATTTCTATTGAAATTAATCTATTATTGTGAGCATTCAAAATCGGTTGTACTTCCTCTCTAATTTCTTTCTTTAATTCATCTTTCATGTTTTTGAAACATGTCCCTATTCGTGAATCTAACCGTGTTTCCATTGTTTCCATCTCTGTTTCTAAACGTGTTGCCACTGTTTTTAATTCAGATCCTAACCGCACTTCCCCCATGAACCATGGACCTTGCCGTTGGTGGGGATGCTTGCGTGCCTCAGCGATACAGATGGCCGTACCGTAGGTGCAACCACAACGGAGGGGTATCTGTTGAGAGGCCAGACAAACATGTGGTTCCTGAAGAGGGGCAGCAGCCTTTTCAGTAGTTGCAGGGGCAACAGTCTGGATGATTGACTGATCTGGCCTTGTAACATTAACCAAAACGGCCTTGCTGTTCTGGTACTGCGAACGGCTGAAAGCAAGGGGAAACTACAGTCGTAATTTTTCCCGAGGACATGCAGCTTTACTGTATGATTAAATGATGATGGCGTCCTCTTGGGTAAAATATTCCGGAGGTAAAATAGTCCCCCATTCGGATCTCCGGGCGGGGACTACTCAAGAGGACGTCGTTATCAGGAGAAAGAAAACTGGCATTCTACGGATCGGAGCGTGGAATGTCAGATCCCTTAATCGGGCAGGTAGGTTAGAAAATTTAAAAAGGGAAATGGATAGGTTAAAGTTAGATATAGTGGGAATTAGTGAAGTTCGGTGGCAGGAGGAACAAGACTTTTGGTCAGGTGATTACAGGGTTATAAATACAAAATCAAATAGGGGTAATGCAAGAGTAGGTTTAATAATGAATAAAAAATATAGGAGTGCGGGTTAGCTACTACAAACAGCATAGTGAACGCATTATTGTGGCCAAGATAGACACAAAGCCCATGCCTACTACAGTAGTACAAGTTTGTATGCCAACTAGCTCTGCAGCTGATGAAGAAATTGATGAAATGTATGACGAGATAAAAGAAATTATTCAGGTAGTGAAGGGAGACGAAAATTTAATAGTCATGGGTGACTGGAATTCGTCAGTAGGAAAAGGGAGAGAAGGAAACATAGTAGGTGAATATGGATTGGGGGGAAGAAATGAAAGAGGAAGCCGCCTTGTAGAATTTTGCACAGAGCATAACTTAATCATAGCTAACACTTGGTTCAAGAATCATAAAAGAAGGTTGTATACCTGGAAGAATCCTGGAGATACTAATAGGTATCAGATAGATTATATAATGGTAAGACAGAGATTTAGGAACCAGGTTTTAAATTGTAAGACATTTCCAGGGGCAGATGTGGATTCTGACCACAATCTATTGGTTATGAACTGCAGATTGAAACTGAAGAAACTGCAAAAAGGTGGGAATTTAAGGAGATGGGACCTGGATAAACTGAAAGAAGCAGAGGTTGTACAGAGTTTCAGGGAGAGCATAAGGGAACAATTGACAGGAATGGGGGAAAGAAATACAGTAGAAGAAGAATGGGTAGCTCTGAGGGATGAAGTAGTGAAGGCAGCAGAGGATCAAGTAGGTAAAAAGACGAGGGCTAATAGAAATCCTTGGGTAACAGAAGAAATATTGAATTTAATTGATGAAAGGAGAAAATATAAAAATGCAGTAAATGAAGCAGGCAAAAGGGAATACAAACTTCTCAAAAATGAGATCGACAGAAAGTGCAAAATGGCTAAGCAGGGATGGCTAGAGGACAAATGTAAGGATGTAGAGGCTTGTCTCACTAGGGGTAAGATAGATACTGCCTACAGGAAAATTAAAGAGACCTTTGGAGAGAAGAGAACCACTTGTATGAATATCAAGAGCTCTGGTGGCAACCCAGTTCTAAGCAAAGAAGGGAAGGCAGAAAGGTGGAAGGAGTATATAGAGGGTTTATACAAGGGCGATGTACTTGAGGACAATATTATGGAAATGGAAGAGGATGTAGATGAAGACGAAATGGGAGATACGATACTGCGTGAAGAGTTTGACAGAGCACTGAAAGACCTGAGTCGAAACAAGGCCCCAGGAGTAGACAACATTCCATTAGAACTACTGATGGCCTTGGGAGAGCCAGTCATGACAAAACTCTACCATCTGGTGAGCAAGATGTATGAGACAGGCGAAATACCCACAGACTTCAAGAAGAATATAATAATTCCAATCCCAAAGAAAGCAGGTGTTGACAGATGTGAAAATTACTGAACTATCAGTTTAATAAGTCACAGCTGCAAAATACTAACGCGAATTCTTTACAGACGAATGGAAAAACTGGTAGAAGCGGACCTCGGGGAAGATCAGTTTGGATTCCGTAGAAATGTTGGAACACGTGAGGCAATACTAACCTTACGACTTATCTTAGAAGAAAGATTAAGAAAAGGCAAACCTACGTTTCTAGCATTTGTAGACTTAGAGAAAGCTTTTGACAACGTTAACTGGAATACTCTCTTTCAAATTCTGAAGGTGGCAGGGGTAAAATACAGGGAGCGAAAGGCTATTTACAATTTGTACAGCAACCAGAGGGCAGTTATAAGAGTCGAGGGGCATGAAAGGGAAGCAGTCGTTGGGAAAGGAGTGAAACAGGGTTGTAGCCTCTCCCCGATGTTATTCAATCTGTATATTGAGCAGGCATTAAAGGAAACAAAAGAAAAATTCGGAGTAGGTATTAAAATTCATGGAGAAGAAGTAAAAACTTTGAGGTTCGCCGATGACATTGTAATTCTGTCAGAGACAGCAAAGGACTTGGAAGAGCAGTTGAACGGAATGGACAGTGTCTTGAAAGGAGGATATAACATGAACATCAACAAAAGCAAAACGAGGATAATGGAATGTAGTCAAATTAAATCGGGTGATGCTGAGGGGATTAGATTAGGAAATGAGACACTTAAAGTAGTAAAGGAGTTTTGCTATTTAGGGAGTAAAATAACTGATGATGGTCGAAGTAGAGAGGATATAAAATGTAGACTGGCAATGGCAAGGAAATCGTTTCTCAAAAAGAGAAATTTGTTAACATCGAGTATAGATTTAAGTGTCAGGAAGTCGTTTCTGAAAGTATTTGTATGGAGTGTAGCCATGTATGGAAGTGAAACATGGACGATAACCAGTTTGGACAAGAGGAGAATAGAAGCTTTCGAAATGTGGTGCTACAGAAGAATGCTGAAGATAAGTTGGGTAGATCACGTAACTAATGAGGAGGTATTGAATTGGATTGGGGAGAAGAGAAGTTTGTGGCACAACTTGACTAGAAGAAGGGATCGGTTGGTAGGACATGTTTTGAGGCATCAAGGGATCACAAATTTAGCGTTGGAGGGCAGCGTGGAGGGTAAAAATCGTAGAGGGAGACCAAGAGATCAATACACTAAGCAGATTCAGAAGGATGTAGGTTGCAGTAGGTACTGGGAGATGAAGAAGCTTGCACAGGATAGAGTAGCATGGAGAGCTACATCAAACCAGTCTCAGGACTGAAGACCACAACAACAACAACCGTGTTTCCATTGTTCCCATATCAGTTTCTAACTGTGTTGCCAAAGTTCCCATCTGTGTTTTTAATTCAGATCTTAACTGTGTTTCCATTGTTCCCATATCAGTTTTAATTGTTCCTATTTGTGATCCCTGTGAGTCTAACCGTGTTTTTAATTCAGATCCCAAATTTAATATTACACCCATCAACTGCTCCATATTAACTGGTTCAAAATTATTTTCGCCCCTAACATTTCCCGCAAAACCACTTTCCTTCGTCATAGCTGTAAAGCTATCAGTGTTGGATACTATTCCAAAATCTTCTGTCATTAATCTCGTATTCTGAAAATTTTTTGATTGTGAAAAATTTTGAAATGGTTCCGGACTATTTTCCCGACTTATTAAATTGTTTTCAACTTCATTATTCATCATACTTTTCTCCTGTGTTGGCGAGTTCGCCATGTTAACAATTTCGTCATTCTCACTATTCATCATTTTTGCCTTTTTCATTGATCGCGTAATCATTTACAAAAAATACAAAACTCGTCACTATACGAAAATTACACACAATGACTATCACCAACAATATCATTCACACGAAATGCTTCCCTCAATCACGATTAACGAACAATTGAAATAATTGCACTAAATTGTCAAACCCGTAGGCAAGACAACAAAAATTAACTACTGCAAAAAAATACCGTTAGAAGAATGACAATTACCAAATCTACACATGCAATATAGACTACAATTACTAAACTACAAATTACTACAACAATACTACTGTCTGCTATTTATACAATCAGAAGAATTCCAAGGGACGATCCGAAGCAGCGGTCGCCACGTGCATGGGGGCTTAATTATATAGATATGAAATGCAAATACTTTTAATTTTTAGTAGTTGTCTGTCCGATTACGAAGTCTCGTAAACGGTTGGCCCTGACTGGTACTTGTACGCAATCTGACTGCATAGAATAACAACAAGGAATGAAAGGAAATTTCCGTTAACACAATTAATTAAGTCCCCAGCAACTATAAAACCTACGAAACAACAAGGCACAAGTGTCGCTGTTCTGTATGTGGAAGTGTGATTCAACGTACACATCTGGCACGGTTCTTCTTCAATAAGACAAGAAATTTTAAATACCATTTATACTGAAGCAATTAAAAAAATATAAATACTATAATTGCGTAAGGAAACCAGAATTACACTCTAATACAAGAACACAAGCCAGATGCTTTGTTGACAGAACCTGTAATGACGCATTATTTAAGACATTGAAATAATAAAAAAAAGGGAATTTTTTTACCTTCATATATATTGACGAAAAGCACTCTGATCATTACAATATCTCCATTCGAACAACATCTGCTGTCTAGCCCATCAAACAACTGCATAAAACATGGAACAAGCACTCCCTACTACAGCATCTCAACACCGACTCACTACTACAACATCTCGACAAGCACTGACTACTGCCACATCTCGACAAGCACTGCCAGTGGAGGCGGCTGAATAAAACTCTTTGGCGCAATCTCTGGCGCTGTGGCTCAGTGTAGCCACCTATTACATTTATGAAAATGGAATGATGGATGTTATGTTGAACAGCTGTTATACGAAACCCTAGCAACAGTGAAAAAATTATTTCCCGCTTGTTTGAGTATCTATTGTTTGGATTTCTTGCATCAGATGTTGTATCCATCCTAGTACCACGCCGGCCGGTGTGGCTGAGCGGTTCTAGGCGCTTCAGTCTGGAACCGCGCGGCCGCTACGGTCGCAGGTTCGAATCCTGCCTCGAACATGGATGTATGTGATGTCCTTAGATTAGTTAGGTTTAAGTAGTTCTAAGTTCTAGGGGACTGATGACCTCAGATGTTAAGTCCCAAAGTACTCAGAGCCATTTGAACCTAGTACCACCCTGGTCAATGTGACCCCTTAAGCACCTGGAATGTCGTATCTCCTTTGTTTGCAATGCTTTTTTTTTCTCAAAATGTATGACTTTCTTTCTCTGAGTCAGTTGTATCCAGTGATATTTCCTTCAGATTTACGTTTAAAACACATAAAAATTTATAAACGGTTATTTGCACTGAGTGCCACTGGGGTCAATATGACCAAATCTAAATTTCTTTTTGTTTCTCGATCATAATATTTACGAAAATAGAATAGTTACTATTACACTGAACAACTGTAATGTATGTTTTTATGTTAGTTGATTAAAATACGCCATAATATCCGGCCTTATGTCCCCAGTGATACTCAGTGAGACAGAAAAATGTTGGTAGTAGGAGGGTTAAATGCAAAACTTTTTAATATAATACATTTTGAAAACGGGCTTTAAAGTATAAACTAATTACTCTTAGCCCAAACAGGTTCCTGACACCATGCAGATAGTCCTGAAAATTTGTGATTGTGAATTTGTAATAGCTATGAAAATAATTGTAGAATTTAAAACAAAAGACGTGGAACGCCTATAATAGATAATATTATTAATTATAATAGATAATAGTAAGTAGTGAATTGTTCATGCATCTGTTATGTATTGGGTGCGCTCCACGTTTTTAGCTTTAAATTCCAAAAGCATTTTCATTGCTATTAAAAATTCACAACAAATTCTCAGGACTATCTCTATGGGGCTATGTATCTGTATGCAACTAGGAGAAATTATTTTCTATTTTTTAGTACGGTTTAAAAATATGTTATATTACAAAGTCTTTATTCAAATAATTTTAAATCTTTATTTTGTGAACTGTATAAATTAGTCGATACGTTTAGATTGCTTTTATCCTTACTTTCACTTTTGAGTAAGCAGAGATGAAACACAAAATTGTGAAATCTAAGAGATATGTGATATAATAATTAGCATTATATCTCTGTGAAGTAGCGAAGATGATATTGCACCAGGGGGAAGTGATATGGAGATCGAATCGATTAGTCGCCTCGATAGGGGGAAGAGCATAGTCAGCCGCTCGGCAGCAGAGGCCGCCAAAGGATGGGTTAAACCTCGGGTCAACGGCTGCTTTAAATAGCGCGCACCGCGGCTGAAAGAGACTTCACATACTTATACGAATCACTCCTTTACGCGCCTACTGGAGCACAAAAACGTCTGATATGCTCCTGCTTTAAAAGACTCCGACTGAAAAGTGGGGTATCAGCTGCCTCAGTCTACCTTTCTCAGCACCTTTCGACATTCTTCCAAAACTTTTGCCACGCGATCATATTCACGGTCTTCTTAACATGCAACTCACATCTCACTTCCACAAGCTCCACTAACTGTTACTCGCTCACATCCGCTATTCCATCCCTGTAAGTCGCTCGTACACATCCACTACCACTTGCCTCTTCTCTCTCTTTCACGAAGCCCAGCTCTTTGTCATTATCTCTTCGTGTCTCTCTAATTGTCACTGTCTCTTCTCTCACAGCCACAGTCTCCCTCGTTCTGCCATACTACTACTGCCTCCTCCCAATGTCACTGTTTCACTATTGCTCTCTCTTTCTGCCACTATCGCATTCATTCCCTCCCATTGCTGCTGTCTTTCACTGTCAGTACCTCTCTCTTCCTCGTTGCCATTGTCGTAGACTCTGACTCACGTTATCACTGACTCTTACCGACTTCTACTTTCTTCTTATATTTATCTCTCTCCCACTGACTGTCGCCTTCACTCTTTTCCTAGCACTGTTCTGTCACTGTCAACTACGTTCCATTGCCACAGTCTCTCTCTTTTTCACTCACACTGCCATTGTCTCCTTCGCTCTTTTTGTACCGCAAACATCGTGTACTACGTTCCAGTATTTACTACTTTTCCGTCTCTTTCCCAGCGCCACTACTCGTTTATTTCAGCATGATAGCATGCCAGAATATTTGGGAAAATTTTTAAAGGTGCTGAGGAAGTTGGACTGAGGCAGATGGTACCCCATTTTTCAGTCTGAGTCTTTAAAACAGGAGCGTATTAGCCTTTATTGTGCTCCGATAGGAATATTTTTCCGCTGGCTTCCTTGTTTATCCTGTTGCAGCAGTGCATGTCACGCCTATGAGAAGAACTTTATGAGTAAGTGAATGTGAAATTGAAATAACGCAATATTAATTTAGCACCTGAGATCGGATTTGACGTGCACAAAAATTTTGCGTGTGCTTCAGTACTACAACATGGAGTTACTAGAACCCTTACGACGATAACGGAGACACTGTAAAGCATATTCCTCCGCGTTACGTCACTTTATAAACTACGTTTTCGCCTCACACCGTATTTGACATGTACAAGTGGGGTAATTTTGAACCTCTGTTCAAGTTTGCTCGAGATCGAGATGTTAGAAATATATCATAAAAATTACAGCCATTTGTTGTGCATAGCCGTCTTGGAATCCACGGCTCGGTTTTGGTATCCAAAAACCCTGTTTTTCGGGTTTTCTCAGAAATCGCCCATGAACTAAATGGTGCGTTCATAAGCCCTTGAAGGAGCGCTATACACCACATACCAGGCAGAAAGAACCACCCGATTTGCTTCATATGACTAAGCTGGAGGAACTGTGCAATGTTCAAACTGTGACACTGTATTGTAGGATAATTACAGTAAGACGATCCTTCTGGTGGGTATACAAATGGTCCATAGCCCAAGGACTATCCAAAGCACTACCACCAGTAAAACCGGAAGTACGAGTCCCAGAAAAATGCCTTGTTTATGCGCGGCGTTTTGGAATATACGAGTACTAGGTAGCGCATACTATCGCATGCGTACCACTACCCCCATTTTAAGAGATTGAATGTAGACCGGATGAGTGCTGCAGTTTGACCAGTATCATCGCACGGGCATCAGTCTAGGGGCTTCCACTGACTAGTAGGCACAAGACCAGACAGAAATCTCAATTTCGCAACTGGTCGAAAATCCTAATGTTCGAAGTAGATGGTGATCTGTAAATATAGTCAGGCATGAAGATATATAATGTTCGAGCGCAATCACAAATTTCTACGGCGGAGCAAACTTTGCTGCAGTTACTGCAGTAGAGGGGATGTGATCGTTGGAAATTCTGCGCGAACTCTCCCTTTAAATGATAGTTATTCAATTATCGCAATTGATGCACTTCCTCTTAGAGCGTTTGGTCAATATTGGCGAAGTCCGGGGCTCGTGTGGTTAATGGTGATGAGGCAGGTAAGCCTTGCGATCCATGTTCGACAAACGGCTTAGGGAGGAGTCTACTTCTATTTGTAACAAAATATGAAAGAGCACCAGTTGCTGAAATGTAAGTATGCCAGTTTCTCCTCTGTCCTTCACCTCAGCAAGCCACCACTTTTTAATAACGTTCAGGTAAATGTGCTGTTTATTGGACCATCAAAAACTGCAAGCCAAACGGATAGTTGGCTGTCAACGCTGCCCATATCATCAAATGTGGTGGGCAGCGCTTGAGTTGTTAAAAAAATGTTCGGTTTTTCTTTACCCACGAAAAGGCTTTAGGATTACTCGAGCTCTCATAAATCGTATCCTCATCACAGAACGTGTGTGATCGTCATTCGAAAAACGAGCACGTGCTAACATGCTACAGTCGCTCACTGAGGCAGGACGTAAACATACAGTACGTTCCTGATCCGGTCTCGCACAAACCGTGTCAATTCATTAACTTTTATCATTGTCTTACGTGAAAGAATAAAAGGGTTTAAGCCCCATTCTGTAGCTCTTTTTTAAAATGTCGTTGCAAACAAAAAATATCACTTTTTTGAATAAAGGAAACTTTGTCTTAATACCTGGACCTTCCTTGATTGAGAAATGAAACAGAACAAAGCTTACTGAAAAGAAAATAATTCATTCAGGCCACAAAATTGCTCTGAGTTCGAAAATATGGATTTTATTGCAATGGTGCTATTGAATAACTTTGAATTGAAATTTGTAACGTATCAACTACAAAAAGTAATTCCATCTGACTGCCGGAGCCTTTAGGTAAAAAAACACATGCTATCGGGCTTCCCAGCTATTTGTTCACAGTGAGGAAGAATACTTATGACAATAATGTACGAACACAATATGTCTGCCAATGGTTTCCAGTAACAAAACTTCATGTATTTTCCATTAATATGAGCACTTAGCAGAGTATGAAAACTATAGAATTGTATCACTGCTGTTAGCACCCAGAATAACCTAATTATTTACCTTGTTAAATCATATCATTCTATATTCTTAACACTGTATGTGACTGTCAATCTACCTTGTCGTGAAATAGACCAAAACTTTTATCAGATGTCCAGTGTGAAGTAGTGGTTGGAGGAGGAATGCCTTAATGTGCGTGTTGTATATCGTCAAATGACAGTTTGCACAGTCAAGGTTTATGCCAAAGCACATTAAAAATGGAATTCCTTTTGAATTGTGTGGAAAGTCGAACGTCTTACAGGAAATTTGTGAATATGGATGGAAAATCACTGTCATGGAGGTGAGTTTTACCCTCTTCTTTTTAATGTCGTTCAATAACATGGGTCTATTCAGTCGTTAAAGCACGAAAACTTGGTAGCTGCAAAGATGCAGGCAAGTTGTTCACTTTCTGCTGGCGAAATAAATTTACACCGTCGGAACTAGACTGACAAGAGAAGGTTTGGCAATACATCATCGATTATCGCCAAATTGTGCACCATTGTCCTGGAATTAATTCCAAATTTCTGAACAGGTCCAAATTGTGCACCATAGTCCTGGAATTAATTCCAAATTTCTGAACAGTGTCTTGTTGCGACAGGGTGTAAGACACAGCTGATTGTAGGCCATTGAAATCTGCTACCTCATTGGAGCCGTTCGACAAAACCTCCTGAAAACGGTTACGATTTCCATCCACTTTTTATCTCTCGATTTTCTCTGCATTTTTGTCACTAATGAGTGTGCCACTTTATAACGTTTTGCAGCATTTAGAACTGTGCAAGGAAGAAATATAAGCAGTCAGATACCTTACTTCACTGAGTGCGCCTACTCGCCATCACTGATTTTGTAAAAGCTGGACCTGCGCAGAAATGGAAGTGACAGAAGTGGGAGTTAGTTTAGGAAAAAAATTGACCCGGGCCGGATGAGAAATGAACGATTCACGTTAGCTTAGTAGCCATGCAGCGGTTGACGCAGTGGAGAGAACACCTAAACTGGAAAGAACAAACAGTCACAGCTTGCCGGAAATCGCTCTCCTCCCTACATGCAGTTCAAAAATTTAGAAAAATATTTCCAACCCATGTTAAACAAAAATTAGTCCAAACACTAGTCTTGCCTAATCTTTACTACTGTGATGTAGTTCAACACGGCACAAATAGTGAAAATTCGAGATGCCTCGAGCTAGTGATGAATGCTTGCGTTAGATACATATGCAATATACGGTTGTATGATCATATCAGTCCTTCATACTCCCAGCTAGGTTGGATATGCCCACATAAGGCACGCGATCTCCACACGATGTGCTTACTTCATCGATTTCTTAGCCACTGGTGCCCCCAATACTTATCTTCTCACATTAAACACCTATCATCATTCCACAACCGCAATACCAGATCGGATACGTCTAGCATCTTGGCTGTACCTTTACATAACACGAAATCTTTCTCCGTGTCATTCTCCATCTCAGCCATACGACTATGGAACGCGCTCCCCTGTGATCTGCGTCTTATCCAGAACCACTCAACATTCAAGAGGGAACTCAAGACGTACATATTAGGGACGGTATAGCCACCATTGTTGAGCCCCTCTCATCTTTTTCTTTCTCCTCTCCATCATAGCTCCGAATTTTACCATTCTATTTCTCTTCCTCTAACCTATCTACCTCTTCTATATCTCTTTCACCCCATTCTATCGTCTTATGTCTCTGCTTGATGAGAATAACTCACAAGCTGCAAGAATATGACGAGTAAATTCCCAACTAGCAATAGGACTGACATTCATAAAAGAAAAATATGTTTACTTTCATATACATAGCCATTACTATAATTATTATTATTATTCTTGATTGTTATAATTATTTTTCTTTCTCCTCTCCATCATAGCTTCGAATTTTACCATTCTATTTCTCTTCCTCTAACCTATCCACCTCTTCTATATCTGTTTCACCCCATTCTATCGTCTTATGTCTCTGCTTGATGAGAATAACTCACAAGCTGCAAGAATATAACGAGTAAATTCCCAACTAGCAATAGGACTGACATGCATAAAAGAAAAATATGTTTACTTTCATATACATAGTCATTACTATAATTATTATTATTATTCTTGATTGTTATAATTATTTTTTGATTGTTATAATTATCATTGTACTACTTTTATAATCTCTATTTTTTTCTTTGACATTAATACTGTATAACATGTTATACGTCCTTAATGTTCTGTAGAAACTGAAAATTGTTGAATCTGAGTATGCCTGGTTAGGTGTAAGAGAGGGCCTGAAGGCACTAATCTTGCCAGGTAAAATAAATGCATGGAAAAAAATAAAAATAAAAGGTAATCCGTAGGTTTTGGGATCGAGACTCTATGCTGAAAGACTTTTACTTTTTATTTTCAATTTTTACGGCAGTTACACTGTAGATAAACCGAAATAATGCTCCGTATATTGTGCGATTTAGTATTTTAATTAAAGGTTTGAAAAGAAAGGCAAACGAAAGGCTAGACGTATGGGACATTCCATTTCGGAAATCGTTAGGGAATTCAATATTCTAAGATCCACAGAGTCAAGAGGGTACCGAGAATACCAATTCCAGGCATTACGTCTCACCACGGACAACGCAGTGGCCGACGGCCTTCTCTTAACAATCGAGAGCAGCGGCGCTTGCGTAGGGGTGTCACTTCTGCCAGACAACCAACACTGCGTGAAATTACCGCAGAAATAAATATGGGACGTACGACGAACGTATCCGTTAGCACAGTGCGACGAAATCTGCCGTTAATGGGGTATGGTAGCAGACGATCGGCGCGAGTGTCTTTGCTAACAGCACGACATCGCCTACAGGACCCCTTCTGGGAGCATGACCATGTAGGCTGGAGCCTACACGACTGGGAAACCGCGGCCCGATTCCAGTTGGTAAGAGCTGATACGCGGGTTCGAATGTGGCGCAGACGTGACGAAGCCATGAAACCAAGTTGTCAACAAGGTACTGTGCAAGCTGGTGGTGCCTCCATAATGGTGTCGGCTGTGTTGACATGGAATCGACTGGGTCCTCTGGATCAGCTGAACCGATCATTGACTGCAGACTGTTTGCGGCCATTCATGGAATTCATGTTAGCAAATAGCAATGCGCCATGTCTCCGGGCCACAATTGTCCGCGATTGGTATGAAGAAATTTCCGGACAATTTGAAAGTCTACCCCTTGTTTGTTAAGCTGACTGATTTTGATGTAAGAAATATCTCGCTTTAATACATGCGGACGCAGTGCTCCATGGTTGCCATTTCTACCGTTATGTATCTAATTCTTTCAATTAGGCCCGATGAATTGAGATATGGGTAACCAAACCTGCTAGAAAAGATAGTATTCTAATTTAAAAATGAAGCAACGAATAACGCAACATCGGTGAATGGCCAAGGAACAATACGTGCACATTAGGGACGGTAAGACTTTCTTTTTCTGAGACTATGAATTCAGTTAGTCGCATGAAGTGCATAATGCATACAATGGATATGCCTGGATTGAAAATTCATAGAATATAGTCATTATCTCAGTGGTATGGATGAAGGATACTAAATAACGCTAAGAGAGGATTTCAATTATCATTCTGATTTATTTCAATAATACTTAAGGAAACTGTTACTCTCTGTGACAAAACATTTAAGAAAACTATTACTCTCTGTGATAAAACATTTAAGGAAACTATTACTCCTTGTGACAAAACATACATGAAATCTATTCACTATCTCTTGCATCTCGTCATACAGGAAACACAGACAACACTTAGTCGCCAGTACATCTACTAATGATTAAAATGGGTGAAAATGGATGTTACTGAATGGTGGCCTCTTAACACCATTTAGTTATTGTCGCACCTATTTAACGCGCGGAGTAAGGAAGGATATTACCTTTCACTCTCTCACACATTACTTGTGTTACTACACATGCAGATACCATGCGGATTAAGTTCATGCTGAAACCGCGTATTATGCAACCGCAATGCACCGTGAGCAAACCAGCCCAGGTTTCATGACTCCCCATTATTCATACTATGATTAACGAATGGCAAATCCAGTGACTGCCGCTATGAATGCTGGCAACACGTGGCCAAGTTCGACAACAAAGAAACGAGTAAAGTAAACCGTTGAATCATGAAAAATTTATATTGCTTGTATCCAGAACGAAACTATGCAACAAATGAAACAGTACTGAACCTATCCGCTATTGACCTAAGAACAAGAACCGTTGGTTCATGCCCTCAATCACCTCGCGCCTAAAACCGCTAGTTGAAACACATAAATCTGAAAAATTTCTACAAATAAAATATCGCTGAACGTTTCCTGGTATTAATTCACACCCGAACATGCTTCATAATCAATGTTACCCCAAAAAACCTACATTATGAATAACTTTTCTCACCATCAGTGACGAGCGCCGCACCCCTGCGTCCGTCTCGTTCAATCGGCGGCCCCAGAGTGTTCTAACATGACGCGTTCCAGGACCAACCGCCGACCGTTCAAAAAATTGTTGGTGGGTGTAGGACCTCAGTGAGAACCAACCTCACAAACTCTGCCCTGCTCATCCCCACTATCTTTGGAATCACGAACTCTCTGCCGAATCTGCCCACGTTGTTATGTTGGTGCTAAACTACCCTACTGCTACCATCTTTGACTAACCCATATTATTATATATTCCATGCATAATTACGTTTATCCATCCACATACATCATGGGATCAAAGAATGAGAGAGGAGCTGTGACACCAACAGAAGAAAAAATACACACGGAAGCATTCTTGAATCCAGAGGTTAATTAGATAGACGAAACATTGAAAAGACGCTCTCGGCGTAAAATGAATTATTAAACATGTAGCAATTAATCAGTCAGTTAAATGAAGCGTAAACTTGTGACGTTCCAAATTACAGCGAATACTTTGGCCACACAGATCGCCCGACATGAATCCCGCCGAACATTTATAGGACATAATCGAGAGGTTAATTCGTGCACAAAACCCTGCACCCAACACTTTCACAATTATGGGCGGCTATACAGGCAGCATGGTTCAATATTTCTGCAGGGGACTTCCAACGACTTGTTGAGTCCATGCCACGTCGAGATGCTGCACTACGCCGGGCAGAAGGAGGCCCGACACTTTATTAGGAGGTAACCCACGACTTTTGTCACCTCAGTGTAGATTCCCACTGCAGGAAAATCAGCCGGTCGCTGTGACCGAGCTGTTCTAGGCTCTTCAGTCTGGAACCGCGCTGCTGCTACGGTCGCAGGTTCGAATCCTGCCTCAGGCATGGATGTGTGTTTCATCCTTAGGCTATTTAGAGTTAAGTAGTTTTACGTCTAGGGGAATGATGGCCTGAGATGGCTTCAGTCTGGAACCGCGCGACCGCTACGGTCACACGTTCGAATCCTGCCTCGGGCATGGATGTGTGTGATGTCCATAGGTTAGTTAGGTTTAAGTACAATTTTGGTAAACATTTCTGGAATACAGTGATCAATTAATTGTTATATTTAGATTAAAGTTCAGTCTTGACCACGTTATGTCTGTTTTAATGAGTAACCGGTTTCGGTTTTTTCTATAAAACCATCGTCAGACCCATTGGCTCCTTTGGGCTGGTAGGTGGAGCTCTCCTTGCTGCTGTGCAGTCAACTCACAGCAGCAAGGAGAGCTCCACCTACCAGCCCAAAGGAGCCAATGGGTCTGACGATGGTTTTATAGAAAAAACCGAAACCGGTTACTCATTAAAACAGACATAACGTGATCAAGACTGAACTTTAATCTAAATAGGTTTAAGTAGTTCTAAGTTCTAGGGGACTGATGACCTCAGATGTTAAGTCCCATAGTGATCAGAGCCATTTGAACCATTTTTGAACCTCAGACGTTAAGTCGCATAGTGCTTAGAGCAATTTGAACCAGGAAAAATTGGCCCATCGGGAGAGAAAGAGATCACATCCCGAGAAGACTGCGTCAAAATACATTCCATTTTACATCACCAGCTCTCCTCCCAAATGTTTGGCGGAATGAAGCGTTACGCGTGGTTTGCTGTCAAATTTTGCGATGAAAGAGAAACTTTTATGAATGTGAACCATGTTTATTTTTCTATAGAAACTTTAAAACAACCATGTAATTGTAGAAACGCGATGTTTATAGCATGTGCAAAATGTCGAGACAGGTACTGCTTCCGCAATTTTATGATGAATATTACCCTGGCACGTGTAGATCATCAACAGCACAGTAATGTAAGTAATTTTCTATGCGAAGTTTTCGTATACGCTTGCAATACCTTCCTCGAAATTTATTTGTGGACACAAATTTTTACTTTGTGTTTCCTTTTCATGCCATTTATCAAAATATTAACTGCAATATACTGGGCATTATTTCAGTTTATTTTCGGTATAAGCAAAGTAAAAATTGAAAAAAGAAGCGTTTCTGCGTAGGGACTCGACCCAACGACCCTCGGATCACCATACTATACTCTTTTTGCCGCGTCAGCCACCACCTGGTAACTTTGTTGTCATAAATGGCTTCGTGCCTCGCATGACCAGCGCCATAAATGCCATTTTTTCTAAATGCTTGGTTCTCTGGAGCGCTCACTCCTCACGAAATCGGAGATGATGAGTAGGTGCGGTGCTCTTGTAAGACGAGAAGAAGATGAAATTTGAAAGATCTGTTGTAGAGCCGACAACAACATACAGATTGGAAGGATAGGGAATTACGAAACAGATTAGAGGATCGTAGCAGTACTAGAAATGGACCACCCAAGAATAAAATTGTAAATGGCTGATAGAGCCAGGCAAGACTAGAACTGAGTATGAACGATAGTATTAATTCATGCTCAATGAACAATGTGAGTCACCTGGGTTGTCAATCTCAAACAGTATGGAACCATATGAGGATACTCAGAATCTACTGTCCTCTCAGACAATTTGATTTTTGGGCTCCGGCTCTAAACGGCTCCTGGATCGCACGAAACGCCGTTTATGAATTTTCTTTTATCTAGTTTTTCGTTGCAAGTCTTCGTCCTTTCAACAGAGTGTTCAACTTTGGAAATAAAAAAAGGTCCGCAGGGGTCAAATACGGAGAGTACGGAGAATGAGGCAGCACAGTGATTTCGTTTCTTGTGCAATAGTCACGCACCAACAGGGATGAACGTGCGGTAGTGTTATCTTGATGCAGGAGCCATGAATTGTTTCGCCACATTGCAGACCGTTTCCTTCTCACATTTTCTCGCAGGCGTCGCAGCAAGTCCCGATAGTACCAGCGATTAACAGTTTTTTCCTGTGGCACGAATTCATGATGAACTAATCCTTCAAAGTAAAAGAAAACTATGAGCATGGCTTTGATATTTGACCTGACCTGACGAGCACTTTTTGGTCTTGGAGAACCTTTCCCGACCGACTGTGAAGACTGAACCTTGGTCTCAACATCATAACGCTAGACCCACGTCTCATCAGCAGTTACGATTCTCTTAAAGCTCTTTATTCCCACGAAGTAATGAGTGCTGTAGACAAGGGAGCTCAGATCTATTCCATATTCCTAGACTTCCAGAAGGCTTTTGATATCGTTCCTCACAAGCGACTATTAATCAAATTATGTGCTTATGAAGTATCGACTCAGTTGTGTGACTGGACTCGTGATTTCCTATCAGAGAGGTCACAGTTCGTAGTGATACACGGTAAATCATCGAGTAAAACAGAAGTGATATCTGGCGTTCCGCAAGGTAGTGTCATAGGCCCTCTGCTGATTTACATAAATCATCTAGGTTATAATCTGAGCAGCCCCCTTAGACTGTTTGCAGATGACGCTGTAATTTACCGTCTAGTAAAATCATCAGACGATCAATTCCAATTACAAAATGATCTAGAGAGAATTTCTGTATGGTGCGAAAAGTGTCAATTAGCACTAAACAAAGAAAAGTGCGAGGTCATCCACATGGGTACTAAAATAAATCCGATAAATTTTGGGTATACGATAAATCACACAAATCTAAGGGCTGTCAATTCGACTAAATACCTAGGAGTTACAATTACCAGCAACTTAAATTGGAAAGACCACATAGATAATATTGTGGGGAAGGCGAAACAAAGACTACGCTTTGTTGACTTAGAAGATGCGACAAACCCACTAAAGAGACATCCTACATTACACTTGTCCGTCCTCTGCTGGAATATTGCAGCGCGGTGTGGGATCCTTACCAGGTAGGATTGACGGAAGACATCGAAAAAGAGCAAAGAAGGGCAGCTCGTTTCGTGTTATCGTGCAATAGGGGTGAGAGTGTCACTGATACGATACGCGAGTTGGGGTGGCAGTCACTGAAACAAAGGCGGTTTTCTGTGCGGCGAAATATATTTACGAAATTTCAATCACCAACTTTCTCTTCCGAATGCGAAATTATTTTGTTTGACACCCACCTACGTAGGGAGAAATGATCATCATAGTAAAATAAGAGATATTAGAGGTCGAACGGAAAGATTTAGGTGTTCCTTTTTCCCATGCGCCATTCGAGAGTGGAATGGTAGAGAAGTAGTATGAAAATGGTTCGATGAACCCTCTGCCAGGCACTTAAGTGTGAATTGCAGAGTAACCATGTAGATGTAGATGTAAAGAACATCTCGTTCTCATCTGCGGGATTCAAAAACTGTTCACAGATTGCGAGGCGAAGATATTTCTGGTCTTGACTCATGAGCCGTGGGACGAACTAGGTGGCAACGTGATGCATTCCAAGATGCTGCGTCACAATTTCATGACATGATCACAATGAAATGTTACATTCTTCAGTAATCTCTCGGACAGTCAGTTTTCGATTGGCACGCACAATTTCGTTGACGTCTCTGACATGAGCGTTGTCGGTAGACGTCGAAAGGGGTCCTGAACGAGAGTTATCTTCAACTTCCGTCTGTTCATTTCTAAACCATGTGAACCATTCGAATGCGGCTTAAGCACTCATTATAGCAGGCTTCCTGCATCATTTGATGTATCTGAGTAGAGGTTTTCCTGGCGTTTCACGCAAAATTTAATATACTCCTCTAACTCTGCGATCACGAAATTCCAAACTGTGAGACACAACGCTCTACTCAATACAGGACTAGACAATAACTGACAGACATACAACAACGGAATGGTTGTGCAAGGTTTTTTGAACAAACCTCGTACAGCTGAATTCAGTATGTCCAAAATATTCAAGTTATGGGGAGAGGACCAGTAACTGACTGTACTGCGAGTTCATATCCAGCAGTGGCTCGCAAATGGTAGTTGCAGTTGATGTTGGTTTACAGAAGACCAATCAAATACTTTAATCATAATTTCATTAACCGCTACTACTGATACTGCATCTCCAATCTAATTGATTATGATACATGCTCCGTCAAAACTGACATAGGATTGAGGAAGAAGTTACTGAAAGTGTTATTTGGAGCATTTCGTTATATGGAACTAAGATGTGGACCGTTGAAAATGGAGGAAATCTGGAAGGATTAAGATGCAGTCTAAGATGTGGACCGTTGAAAATGGAGGAAATCTGGAAGGATTAAAATGTAGTGATAGAGAAGGACGAAAATAAATTAACTGGATAGATAAAGTACAAAATGAAGAGGAACTAGGAAGAGATCACTGGGAAATAAGTTGGTTGCTGTTGTGCAGGTGGAGCGCTCACCAAATATCTTGTCTCTCAGTCGCTGTTCAGAATGCGACGAGGACGGACGGAACGTGCTTTCTTGGCGAGAGCCAGCTGATTGTTTGTATTAGGTCTAGTGAGCCGAATCCCTTCAGCGGCTGGTGTTGCGTCAGTGGAAGCGACGTGGCACCGCAAAACAGTTGCCTCTGCCACACTGGACGTGAGCCGAAGACACCGCGACCACTCTGAATAAGTTAAGTGGTTACTTTTTAATATATTCGTGCTTCAAATCACGCATAGTTGAATAATGTTAGCCTGTAATAACATTAAACACAATTCTTTTCGACTGTGTTCTTCTCAGTATCTGGGGTACGGCACAAAGCATTACTACATTAGCTCTTAAACTAAAGTTTAACTCACATCAAGAATCTACGAAACAATGTTTTGCTTGGGAGGAGGGCAGGATTTGCGACCTGGAGGTCCACACTTCTTCCTTTTGGTATCGGGTCATCCTCTTTTTTCATCTAATGGCACTATAATGCCACTTAATTTATTCAATATAATACGTTAAAATTACGTGCATAGTATATACAGGATTTATTTTACAAGTTAGATATCTACACTACTCTACTCTGTTAAGTTTTACTCATCATCTCTGTTTACTCTGAATAAGTTACTATAAAGGAATATACAGTCACAAAATACTACAAATACACTAATATTTTAAATAAGGTTCAACAGTAACCAGCTGTAACAGTCACTGTATTTCTTTATTGCATCAATGCTGACAAATAGCGAATGTTCTAACTTTATAACAGTTGCTTGTTCTACATCATAATACTACTAAAAATGTTGGCTTTGACATTATTAATAATTAGCATAGATATAACAATGAACATTTTTACAATCTTATTACATGTCTTAACATTAAATCCCATGCGCAGTTTCCACAAAGGGCTTCCACACATTTTCTACATTCAATCATATCATAGTAAATTAGCAACTATTACACCAAACTTTAGATGTTTCATAAATTTACAAAATAACATTCGTTCATTGTGCAGTGTGACTTCTCTAATGTGAACTTACATATCACATTCAACTTCTACTGGCTCATTACAATAACTTTACTTCATTTATTGCTCTTCAGTGTCGTTTGCATTGTAACAAGGATAGGCAAACCATAATTTAAAAAAAAATCCGAAACAGCTGTTAAAAATTTCCTAATATCGACTAATCGGTGTAATTACTTGCGACTGCCTTTCTTTTCGGGTTATCGAACTGTTCCACAGTTTTGATACCCATTATAATTGTTAGACCCCATATCATGACAACAGCCAAAATTACAGTAATTAAAATATCAGACCACAACGGAGCAGAAAAATAGGAGAAGAAGTCACATGCATCATTGAATGTATCCTTAGAATCACTGTACGGTGCCACATAGAGTTCATAAAACATTACAGCTGCTTCAGTTGTGAAAACCACGTTGGAAGCACAGTGCTACAAGAAATGAAATGATGGGGTGATGGGAGCTATCAGAACAAGAGTAGAATTTTGGGTGCTGTTATTCACTTCAGTTTCATCGAAACTCCAGTATCCATCAGATTTAGCAAATGTAAGTTTCATAGAGAGAGTGCTTGGACTCTTTGTCTGACACTTAACACGACATTTCCTGCTGTTGTTAAAGTGGGGATCGATATCACATCTGATATTAATTTCATCAGTTCCATGACGAAAGAGGTGGGCATTTGCTGTACAAAAGCATAGATTTCCGATTCCAGAAGCTGTTTTTATTATCGAGTTCAGTTTACTGTTGGCTTCTAACAGCTGTCTCACTTAACGAACATTAGGTTTTAAACACCGTTCTATCCAAGAAGAATGATAAGGTGTATATACGGCAGGTTCACCTTCATTTTTTATTAAACAAACTCTTATTCACTTCACTAATTATGTCATAATGACTCTATAAGAAGTGTGAGCGATATTCTTCAGATCATGCGTCACCCAGCTTAAACATCGAGACACATTTTTCTGCAGTTGGAAAAGTGTAATTAAAGTCCATAACTTCACCGCTTTCATCTTCAGCTCCAATGTTTTCAAAAGAAATCTAACATGAGATGAGCTGATTATATTTTTTAAACTATTGAAACTGTCATCCAAATTTAAACCTCAAAAGTCTTCCATACTTGGATTCTCTTCCAGAAACACCACAGTATGTTTCCATTCACCAGTCTTCTTCGAAAAACTGTCCGAAAACTGTCCAACACTAACTTTTGAAAGAGGAGGTGGAGATCCAGCAATTTTAGTGTTAACTTCATGAGGCTGCCACAGTAACACAATAATGTATTCGGAATTGGTTCCGACAAAGGAAATACAGAGCAGAACCAACGACTCCAGATTTTTTTTCGCAATTTTGAGGGAAAAATATTTTTGGGGGAACTTTTGTGAAAACAAAAACCTTGGGTAGATTTCTGGGGGAGAAAATTTCGGTGCCAGGGTAATAAGGTAAGTATTTTTCATCTGCCTAGCCTTACCACTAACGCCTTCTCTGACATTTAGTTTAAACGACACATACTTAAGTTTTATAGATTTCACTACATGTCACTCTCTTTTCAAAGCAATCGAGGCATCTTTCCTTTTATAGGAGACGCCAGGCTCACCTCAGTGATATCCCTCTGTGACTTCAGTGTGACCGTTTGGGTTGTCTATCTTCTAAGGAGACGCCATTTTGATTTCGTCGTCTTAGTTTTTTAAGAGTTTTGTGTTATAACGTATGTCCTATGAATATATACTGTTTCAAATGTGGAGGATCTCCCAGAAACTCTTCATTATTGGTCTGATTTGTTATAATTAAATGTAATTTAATGACAGATCGGCGTTTAAGATGGTTCAGGAGGTGTAACTAATAAGCATAGGCATTGATTTCACAGCAACGTAGTAGATAGAGTTGTCGAGTTGCGAAATGAGATACTCGTATAGGTTGCGCGCTAATGGCAAATCAATAAAACAAAGGAAAAAGCATAGAGGAAGCAAATGTGACGCCCCTAGAGCAGGTTTTCTTTGTTCATGGTATGTGTTTTTATTTACAAATTAAAAAAATTAGCTTATGTACTATAATTTTTTGATATGTACGACAATTTCATGGCCCTGAACATTTAATTCTACCTCTTCAACCTGCCAACACTGTAGCTTAAAGGAATAGATGGGTTTCAGATATTTGAGGAAAAGTCACTGAAATGGTATCATTTGGGGAATTTTTTTTCTGCCATGGAGGAATTTCGAAAACACTATCTGGAATTGCTGAGCAGAACCACACAATAACTGAACATCATTCCGGCATTTCTCCCCCAGAAATGTCCCCAAGGTTTTTGTTTCCACGAAAGTTCCTCCAGGTAATATTTTTCCCCCAAGATTGGGGAAAAAAATCTGGAGTCGTTGGTTCTGCTCTGTATTTCCTTTGTCGGAATAAATTCCGAATACATTATTGTGGTACTGTAGCAGCCTCATGAAGTTAACAGTAAAGTTGCAGGATCATCCTCTCTTTCAAAGGTAGTGTTGGAAAGTTTTCGGACAGTTTTTCGAAGAAGACTGGTGAGTGGAAACATATTGTGGTGTTTCTGTTCCACAAATCCGTCCCCTTGGCTTCCATAGTGCGATCCTGTCATCCTTTGTGGCTGGTAAAGAGCTAATAACGTTGGAGAACTTCCTATGTGGAGGTTCACTTTGGATGCGTTTCTTTCAAAATATTTAATATTGTAACTGAGCGTCGCTTGTCATATTACTCCTCCACTGGTTTTATTAAAGTGACATCGATTTCTGGTCGTAGGTGATGCAACAAAACCAGCGAAGGGTGAAAAGGCAAGGCTAACAAACAAGTAACGCAGATTTTTCTGTAAAATTATCCAACTTGAACATATTATGAATGTTTACACCGCTCTACCACTCGCACAAGTTGACAGGTTTGCACTGTTAACGACAAGGAGTGAAAGAACGATACACTCACCAAAAACTGTGAATCTCTGAAGGCATTATCCCGTCTCTAAAAAGATCTTACATTATTTAGTTCAAAAGCAGTGATTCTGCGCATCTAATATACAGTTAGTGGGACCAATGCGAATCGAGGATAATTTAAATATTATCACATTTTTATGTACAATCATTATTACTATACTGGACTTTTTAGTAAATAACTGTTCCATTCGAGAAGTCATTTAACATCTGATGTTGTGGTGTTCACGTAATTATGACTGTATCTGACTAGCAACATACCTGTATTACTGAACGGCTCACCTAGCTGATGGTTCAAGTTTGCAATTGCAGGTTACCTATCCAACGGCTTCCTGGGGCAATAAAAATTCATTTTCAATATTTCATAAAACTGTTTAACCAATTAAAAAATTTAAAGTTCTGTCACAATCTGCTCATTAAAGGTATAATCTTATGTTAAAGATTTAACACAGTAAGACAAGTACTACAGTAAGAAACTGCGTATATGGCGTGGGGCAGCGTAGTTCACGACGCGCAAATTACCCAGACTATATTCATCCAGTATTAGAGAATGAGAACTCTTCGCAACTTCTGACAACTTTACACATAATTACAAACCTCTACGAATGTGTATTCGTTGGATGCCCCCACAAAATGATGGAAGGAGAGAAGTTTACCGCTGTTCATGCAGCAAAATTTCAGCATCAGTCAAGGCGATTTAATTTATTACTTCTTTACTACTAACTCTAATCGCAACACGTTTTGCAGACGGTATCCTTGTATACCACTTAGCGTGCCAGCAAATTTATATAATTTTTTGATGCATAGTTCGGGAGATATGACGTCATAAATACTGGGATGCTTAAAAGACCAGCCAAGTACTCGGACCATACTCATCCAGTGTTTCATAATGAGAACATTTAGCGACTTCCAACAAATCTTAAACATAATTTCAAACCTTTTCTAAATGTTTTCTCTCTTACATGCTTTTGTTGTTGTTGTTGTTGTTGTGGTCTTCAGTCCTGAGACTGGTTTGATGCAGCTCTCCATGCTACTCTATCCTGTGCAAGCTTCTTCATCTCCCAGTACCTACTACAACCTACATCCTTCTGAATCTGCTTAGTGTATTGATCTCTTGGTCTCCCTCTACGATTTTTACCCTCCACGCTGCCCTCTAATGCTAAATTTGTGATCCCTTGATGCCTCAAAACATGTCCTACCAACCGATCCCTTCTTCTAGTCAAGTTGTGCCACAAACTTCTCTTCTCCCCAATCCTATTCAGTACCTCCTCATTAGTTACGTGATCTACCCACCTTATCTTCAGCATTCTTCTGTAGCACCACATTTCGAAAGCTTCTATTCTCTTCTTGTCCAAACTGGTTATCGTCCATGTTTCACTTCCATACATGGCTACACTCCATACAAATACTTTCAGAAACGACTTCCTGACACTTAAATCAATACTCGATGTTAACAAATTTCTCTTCTTCAGAAACGATTTCCTTGCCATTGACAGTCTACATTTTATATCCTCTCTACTTCGACCATCATCAGTTATTTTACTCCCTAAATAGCAAAACTCCTTTACTACTTTAAATGTCTCATTTCCTAATCTAATCCCCTCAGCATCACCCGATTTAATTTGACTACATTCCATTATCCTCGTTTTGCATTTGTTGATGTTCATCTTATATCCTCCTTTCAAGACACTGTCCATTCCGTTCAACTGCTCTTCCAAGTCCTTTGCTGTCTCTGACAGAATTACAATGTCATCGGCGAACCTCAAAGTTTTTACTTCTTCTCCATGAATTTTAATACCTACTCCGAATTTTTCTTTTGTTTCCTTTACTGCTTGCTCAATATACAGATTGAATAACATCGGGGAGAGGCTACAACCCTGTCTCACTCCTTTCCCAACCACTGCTTCCCTTTCATGCCCCTCGACTCTTATAACTGCCATCTGGTTTCTGTACAAATTGTAAATAGCCTTTCGCTCCCTGTATTTTACCCCTGCTACCTTCAGAATTTGAAAGAGAGTATTCCAGTTAACGTTGTCAAAAGCTTTCTCTAAGTCTACAAATGCTTAAAACGTAGGTTTGCCTTTTCTTAATCTTAGTAAGGTTAGTATTGCCTCACGTGTTCCAACATTTCTACGGAATCCAAACTGATCTTCCCCGAGGTCCGCTTCTACCAGTTTTTCCATTCATGCTTAACGTCAAATATTTTACACATTAAAACTCATTTGTAAAGTAATCAGTAGTTTGAAGTTGTTTTATGCAGCCGCCTGCGGTGGCCGAGCGGTTCTAGGCAGGTCAGCCCGGAACCGCGCGACTGCTACGGTCGCAGGTTCGAATCCTGCCTCGGGCATGGATGTGTATGATGTCCTTACGTTAGTTAGGTTTAAGTAGTTCTAAGTCCTAGGGGACTGATGACCTCAGATGTTAAGTCCCATAGTGCTCAGAGCCATTTGAACCATTTGTTTTATGCAAGGGAGTTCGATTCTTTCCAGAATCGGGTGTTCTCTGGTTAATAAACAACTGGCCTAAGTTCACTAAGCAGGTAGAAATAGAAATGGCGTGTGACGAGGGCCTCCCGTCGAGTAGACCGCTCGCCTGGTGCAAGTCTTTCGATCTGACGCCACTTCGGCGACTTGCGCGTCGATGGGGATGAAATGATGATGATTAGGACAACACAACACCCAGTCCCTGAGCGGAGAAAATTCTCCGACCCAGCCGGGAATCGAACCCGGGCCCTTAGGATTGACAGTCTGTCGCGTTGACCACTTTTTTTTTTTTTTTTACTCTCATTTTGTTCGTTATTGTTCGTTTCAATTGTTCGTGGCGGACGTCACCTGACGGCCGTTGAAGTTCGTTATTGATCCATTTACTCAGTTTTTTTTATTACAGAGGGCAGCTAACCCTCTGACCAAACACGCTGAGCTACCGTGCCGGCTAGATCACTCAGCTACCGAGGGCGGACACTAAGCAGGTTATAATGACACTGTAGTAAAGTGTTATTAAGCATCGTTCAGACAGAACGCTTATGTGGCGTGTAGAGATGGTGCCAACGCGTCTTCATGTCAGGACGGAGGCGGCCAGTGAAAGGAAGGTGTGGGATGGCATATAGCGACGCCTTAACCAGTGGCTTCTATATGCCAGTAATACAAACTGCTTTGTCAGGACAATCCTTCCTTGAGTGTCTGCATTTGCTTGATCATCGTCATTAGGAACAGCAGGTGCCCCCATTTGACGTCAACAGCCGGATAATCGCATGCTACAGAATTTTCTACGTATTACGTCTATGCCGCTCCTGTATAATTTTCAGTACCACTCCCCACTTCCATTAGATCGTCTTCTCGATCTTCTATTGTCTCTTAGAATCCAGTTAAGAATTTTCTTAATGCGTCCACGAGGATGTGCTGAAAAGTAAGACATCAGAATTTTTATGCTAAATAAAACAAAATTTATTAACATTCCATATCTTTGTTTTTAATGTCTACATATCTCTCTCAACGATAAATCGGTTTGCTGGTACCGTTACCGTAGAATGTCTGTTGACGGAGCCACTACCTTCCCACCTCTGCCTGCGCCGCTTCATCACTCTCAAAAGTGAAGTCCTCTAAGGTGTTCCTTAAGTTCTGGGAACCTATGGAAATCGGATGGGGCCAAGTCGGGACTGTAAGGAGGATGGTCGATGACAATGAACCCAAGGCGTCGGGTTGCTGCAAATGACGCAGCGCTCGAGTGTGGTCTGCCATTATCATGCTGAAGAAGAGGGTGCTCCATGTATGGACTGGCTCTTTGAATCCGTGCTTTCAGTTTTCCTGGGGTTTCGCTTTACCTTGCAGAGTTTATGGTGGTGCCCTTACGCATGCATCCAAAATGCACTTCACCTCGAACGTGCTAAAATACTGTGAGCATGGCTTTGCCTCCTGATGGCATGGTCTTGAACTTTTTTGGCGCCGGTGATCTTATTTAGCGAAACTTCATTGGTGCTCTCTTTTTTCGAGATTAAAATGGTGATTGAGATGAGAATAAAAAATTCGGTGGCATTACTTTTCAGCACACACTCGTGCTATCCATTCACTCGGCTGATGTCCCGCGCACTTCCTTATCAGTTTCTTTCCAATCACAATGACGTCTTCCTTTACAGTTTGTCCCCTTATTCCTTTATTTGTTTTGCTGTCTCTCCCAGTGACTCCCAGATTTCAGCACAGTTCATTGCTGACCTACCAGTCAGACAAGAAAAAACAGTAGTTTGCGGATATTTTAGTGTGGTCTTCTTAAAAGTTTCTGACAGAAAAAACGAACAGTAATCACCAACCGGCTGCTTCAATATGATTTCAGCAGTGACTTTTCCAGCTCACGTGCAGCAAGATTGAAGGACATTGATTGTTGCCATTTTTATAGGCAACAATCCATGAAGTTTCAAGAGTCTGCAGCTGGGTGATATAGAATTTTTGCCACGATGTTTCGACTGACGAGCATTCGGCCACCTTCAGGCGAGTTTTTAGCACTGGAGATTGCTAGTTCACGACGTTAAATTTATACCAAAGCATTGTCGCTGGGACGTATGCGCAAAATCAGCCGCTACATGATGTACTTCTGTCGAGTTTTGCGCCCTCTTCGAATATTGCTTCATCTACGGTGCATACATAATTATGATACTACATACGCGGTCTCTGTCGGGATGCGGACTTGCGGAGTTAAATTTTAGGTATCAAAATAATAAATTAGCTGTCGCTAGACGCCTCATTAGCCGTAAAATGTTTCCTGAGTTCCATACCAGAATGCCTCAGTAATTCTTCACAGCCTTCTTCGGAAAGGCACCAAGCACAATCTTCCTAGCCAGTCGCAGAAAGGCACTAAGTGCTCTTCCAATGAGAGACCTGGAAGTCAGTTCACTGGCTGCCACTCACAAGTTAAAAGTTGTACCCACCAATGAGATTCGTATTATGGAAACGAGAATTGAGTATCGGCCTGATTTGTTCGTAGGAAAGAATGGCATTTGTTCGTTTGACGTTTCCTCTTTTCATATACTGTATGCAAGGTGTCTTTCCTAGGAGTCGTCAGGCGCATTTTCTCTGGTGTTTCAGCAGATATTTGCAATTTAGTTTTTGCAAACAAATACTGCTGATCACGTCTTCCATGCGATGCCCAGCGTGGAGAGAAAGCATCGGTTTGTTTCTAGTTACAAACAAAATGATTTTTAAACTGGAATTTTAGGTGCCAATTCGACAGAGTGGCCCCTAATTAGTCTAGTGCGATACCTGTTATGGATGTGTGTTAACAGGGACGGTAAGACAGGAAGAACAGCCAGTATACCAGCAGCGACGGCACCGCCCTGGTCCACGCTGCTGGAGTTCTGATTACTCTTCGTATTTTACTGTACCTTGGCGGCCGTTCTACTATGGTTACTCATTAAGCTATACGTCTAGCATCTAGAAGCAACAGCCTACGACAGGTCTGGGAGATGGTCTCCCAGGATTTGTGTTACCATGTATTAAGCTATCAGGCATAATCCAACTGGGAACTAATTACATGTGGGGTCCCACAAGGTTCCATTTTAGGGCCCTTACTTTTTCTTGTGCATATCAGTGACCTTTCATCAGTAACATTATCAGATGCCAAGTTCGTTTTGTTTGCCGATGATGCAAACATTGCAATAAATAGCAAATCAAGTATAGTCTTAGAAAGATCGCCTAATAAAATATTTGTGGACATTAATCACTGGTTCCTAGCCAATTATTTGTCACTAAACTTTGAAAAAACACACTACATGCAGTTCAGAACTTGTAAGGGGTGTCCCACGAGTATATGCCTAACATACGGTGACAAGCAGATAGAAGAAGTGGACAGTGTTAAATTCTTGGGATTACAGCTTGATAATAAATTCAACTGGGAGGAGCACACCACAGAACTGCTGAAGCGTCTTAACAAGTCTCTGTTTGCAATGGAAAAGCTGGCATACTATGCTTACTTTCATTACATAATGTCATTTGGGATTATTTTTTGGGGTAAATCATCAAGCCAAGCTAAAGTTTTCCGGGTACAAATACGTGCAGTAAGAGTTATATGTGGTGTGAACTCAAGAACATTCTGCAGAAACCTGTTTAGGGAGCTAGGGATACTAACTACTGCTTCCCAATATATTTATTCCTTAATGAAATTTGTCATTAAAAATATATCACTTTATCAAAGTAACACCTCAGTTCATGGAATCAATACTAGAAATAAAAATAATCTTCACAAGGATTTAAAGTCACTTACTCTTGTACAAAAAGGTGTGCATAATTCAGGAACACACATTTTCAATAACTTGCCAGCAGCCATAAAAAGCTTAACAACCAATGAAATTCAGTTTAATAGAAGCCTAAATGATTTATTGGTGGCCAACTCCTTCTACTCCATTGATGAATTTCTCAGTAGGACCAACTGATTTGTATAGCTTCTGCACCATTTCAGTGCAGTAACGTGTTCATTGTAAATAAGTGTGTGTGTGTGTGTGTGTGTGTGTAAGTACAATCTAACTTCTGCACCATTTCAGTGCAGTAATGTGTTCATTACAAATAAGTATTTTAGTAGTTCTATTACGTGTTTATTACCTCATAAATAAAAAAAAAAACCTTTTTTATTTTAAATTCAGTGCATTAGTGTTTGTAAATGATTCTTTCATATATCGTTCATTAAAAAATGACGATCATTCCACTTGGGACCTGTGGAAGGTACATTAGGTTATTTGTTTCAGTTGTAAATATTTGTTATGTATTATTTTTTTCTGACATGTTCCACCTCCTCACTATGGGTCAATTGGAATGAAAGTAAGTCTAATCTAATCTATGGCCTCCTCTAAACAGTGCCCTTACGTGATAGGCGAAAATGCGCCTGTAGCCAACATAACTGAGAAGGTGGGTGCTAACAGATCCTGTTACCCATATTGATGTGGGTTTCGGCGGTTTGAAGGCTAGGTTGCAGAACCTGTTTGGGCCCCAACTCTCCGAAGTATGTGGCGAATTGGTGTCCCTGCGCGACCGCATGCTGCTAGTCATATTTGAACCTCATAGCTCCAAATTTTAAGATAGCCCACCACCTTGGGGAATTTTAATATTAATTAAACAGTGAAAAGGAAAAACATTCAGCCCCCTCCACTCAATAGTACGCGCGGCGGCATGATATCGATATGGTTTGTAGGTCGGAGAAAATTAGTGTCGACATTCAAATTGAATGATTCAATTAATAAAATTTTTAACGAATGGCTGTGCATACCGCTATTTAATCATGATATTGGCGACACTGGTTTAGTATGCGCTCTAGCTAAAGTGCCCTCTGCTGGCATTAGTTTCTTGTACAAATACCAGACGCAATCTGCGTGTTACCAGCACGTACCATGTACTCACATGTTTAACTTGGCGACGATTTACATCAGAATATTTTAATCGTATGTATGGCTACTATACGGGACTATAAGCATTTTATAGTTTTATATTTTATGCACCACTAGGACTTGTTAGATTTAGCGTTAACTAATTGTAGCTCTCGCTTACACAATACTTACTTTTGTAACAGATCCGAAGATCGCGGTAGCCGAAACCGGTAATAAAGTGTAAGAAATCTGTGTGATCAAGACGGACGTGTAAAAATAAAGTGCCAAAAAATGATTGCGGACTCATTTACAGACTTTATAATTAGTCACTTGATACGTCCGTGCTCGGTATGAATCTGCTCGTCATCTCGCCAGCAATGTGAATGTGGAACCGGATTTTCTGTATTAATTTTACGTCACTCTCTCTCCTTCTGGCTGCCACTGGGAACGAAAGTCTTTAAAGTGGCTTCGTTACGTGCTGGATCTGTCCAAGAAAAGTCTATGGGTTGCATCGTGAACAGAAAGCATGAAAGGTACCATTTTTTAAGTAGTTTGGTGACTTGATTACTTGATTTTTAAGCATACACTGTCGCCTGTGGGGGGTATTTTTTGCGAGAAATATTTGTCATCATTCGTTATTCTTGTTTGAATGTCTTTAATTAGTATCATCTCTTAATATTAATCATCCTTACAGATACTGTATATCACACTGAATTTATCTTGAATTTATCCAGTCTTATGACTTCCTTATTCTCAAGCCACTGAGAACTTCGGCATTCTAGTCTAGGCACAAAAGTTCACTATTAAATAAGAAAACGCCTAGTCACAAGCATGGACGAAAAACTGGACTAAGAGCTGCCAACAGGCAGTCAATGAAAGGTAAACATCGGCATTACAATGACAGGGGCGACAGGCGGATAACAGAGTATTGTGAACGGTAGTGGTTTAACAATGGCAGCACGTTCAAATGTTTCCGCTCAATACTGAATGTGCCGAACTGCGTCTACTGTTTTGATTCGGTTGCTCCCACAGACTGGTTTCACTTAAAAGAACGAAAGAATAGTATAAGGGGCGTTCAAATGAAACCCGGTCACTAGTGTAAAATAATGGTAATGATTTTATTAACTCAAAAATGTAGTTATACACAGTACACACACTCAAAAATATTCGCCAGAACTATTGGCACATTTATCCCATTGCGACACTAGCCGGTCGATTCAATCCATGATGAAGTTAGTAGGCTACTGTCGGATCCAGGCCTGGACTCAGTCACACGCTTCGCCGTCCGTTGCGAATCGATGTCCGCGAATACCCAGTAACCGATGAATCTCGTCCTCGGTGTCCAAAACTAAAGCACTCACTTCCGCAATCATTTTCGGTGTGATGACACGATGAGCCCGTCCGGGACGAGCATCGCCTTCTAGTGACTCGCGCCCCTCAAGGAATCGTTTGCGCCATTCCAGAACACTTGAACGACTCAGACTGTACTCACTGTACACAGCCTTCATCCGTCAATACATTTCACGGCCTCCAACTCCCTCCGCCGCCAAAAATCGAATGACTCCTCATTGTTCCTGCTTACTCGCCTGCATTGTAGGTAGCGGACGATAGCTTGTGTGACCACCTTCTCTTCGGCGTGGAAACCACACTAGCGCTAAACAACATCAAATAGTGCGCAAGCGTCTGTCTGTCTACCAAAAGATGGCGCCACCATACCCACAGTTACGTGGTGCCACCTTACGTATAAGGCAGAGGTAGATGCACTGACCAGATTTCATTTGAATAAACCTCATAAAACCGATACGTAAAGGTACAACCGACTGAATCGGTTGCTCCAATAGACTGGGTCCACTCTAAGGAGTGAATGAATAATTCAACCGATACGTAGAACTACAGCCGAGTGATCGTTTATGAACAAGCGACGGAATCGATTGTTTCCATTTGTTTGTTCCCACCATTTGGGATGAGTTAGAACGTCGTCTTCGATCGAGACCGCAGCGTCCAAAATCAACACTAACTCTGGTTTCGGCTCTTGGGGAAGAATGGGCTGTCATTCTTTCAGACACATTCAGAGACCACACTGAAGGTGTCCCCCAGCAGAATTCAGGACTTCATAAATGCGAATGGTGAACGAATTCCATATTAATGTCCAATAATAGTTGCCCGGTAATATCCGCTATTAATAACTCTGTCAGTGATTAACACCTCCACTTATCTTTTATTGTTCCAGGTTGAGGAACCAAGCGTCGGAGATGTGTGTGGTGACTGGGAGCTGGGTGGTGGACGCTCTACTGATGGTCCTGCCTCTCGCGTACTGGCACCGCAGGCGCAACTTTTTCTTCTGGGAGAAGCTGGGAGTGCCTTACTTGAAGCCCACGTCGTTCCTCGGCAACATGGGCGGGATGGCGATCGGAGAGCAACACGCCGGAGATCCCATATACGATTGCTACCTGGAGGCTGCTGATGCGCCCTTCATGGGCATGTTCGCATTCGGCAATCCGCTGCTCATGGTCAAGGACCCGGAACTGTTGTCCCGTGTGCTGGCGACGGATTTTCCAGCATTTAACAGCCGTAACTTCGCTGTCGGAAGTGACTCACTGTTGACAAAGTCTGTCTTGGGTGTAAATGGAGGCAGGTGAGAGTAGTTATTATTGTTATTATTATTATTATTGTAAGCCCCGTGGATCATATTTGCGACAACTCAATATGATGTAGTACGTGTCAGTAGGTTCAGAAATAAGATACATTTTCTCTGTGAATACAAAAGTGCCTAGGTACTGAACATTTACATAATTGTTTGACGATGAATAAATGCGCGTCAGTTCTACAACTTCTTTATTTGGATAAAGCCGTACAGACGCCCCAGATTTCAGGATGTAAATTCCGTCTTCAGACGCTGCCAAAACCAAGAGAAACTAAAAGATGTACAACTTTGCTTCCGCCGTTTGCCGAGGTAGTGACACAGCAAGCCATTTCAAAACATCTGAAGGCTATGGGCATGATTCAGAAAGAAGGAACTTGGGTCCCGTGTGAGCTGAAACCAAGAGACGTTGAACGGCGTTTGTGTGTTTGTGAACAGTTGCTTCAGAGGCAAAAACGGAAGGGATTTCTGCATCGCATTGTGACCGGGGACGAAAAATGGGTTCATTACGATAACTCTAAACGCAAAAAATCATGGGGATGTCCCGGCCATGCTTCCACGTCGACGGCGAAACCGAATATTGACGGCTCCAAGATCATGCTCTGCATTTGGTGGGACCAGCTCGGCGTCGTGTACTATGCGGTGTTAAAACCAAGTGAAACAATCACAGGTGATCGTTGTCGAACGCAGTTAATGCGTTTGAGCACAGCATTAAAAGACAAACGGCCGCAATACAGCGAGTGGCACGATAAAGTGATTTTGCAGTACGACAACGCTCGACCCCACGTTGCAAAAGAGGTCAAAACGTACTTGGAAACGTTAAACTGGGAAGTCCTACCCCACCCGCCGGATTCTCCAGACATTGCTCCCTCTGACTATCACCTGTTCAGATCAATGGCGCATGGCCTGGCTGACCAACACTTGTAATCTCATGAAGAAGTCATAAATTGGATCGATTCGTGGATTGCTTCAAAAGATGAACAATTTTTTCGACGCAGGATTCGAACACTGCCCGGAGGATGGGAGAAAGTAGTGGCCAGCGATGGAAAATATACTTTGAATGATGCATATGTAACCAATTTGGTTCATTAAAACCTCAAATGTTGGGGAAAAAACAGCGGAAGCAAAGTTGTACACCTTGTAATTAACATTAAAATTGTCCATAAAAATATTAACATCAGGTCATACTCTGTTTGCGTAATCAGTCATGTAAAAAATCCAGCATATTTATGAAGTAGTACGTGAGGTAAACGGTAGCTAACCGAAAAAAACATGAATGTATCACTAAACAATCATTGCCAGCCTAATATGACCTACGCACCGACTGCGAACTATCAGATGTGTAGCATAAGAAAGTAAAAAGAAGGGCTTACCCTATATGCGCGCCCAGCCCACCGCATGCCGTGGACGCCCAGCAGGACCTGTCAACGGATTGCCCCGTGAGCTGCAATGAGACGTCTCAGTACGCAACACGCCATAGAGTGGCCGTCGCCAGAACTAATCGGCAGGGACAACTGCAGAAATCATAACTAATAACATGGCCATACCCTCACGTTTACTCTCGAACGCTACCCACTAATAATAGCGCTAAAACCATATTACTGTATGAACGGGCAGTCATTCATGTTACTTTCTCAGGGCCATGCCACATGTCTCGTGGTTCGCAGTTAGTTCGTAGGTTATGTTAGGCTGGCAATGAGTGTTTATTTGTTGATACATTCACGGTTTTTGGCTGAGGTTCCGTTTTACTGGTACTAGTTGACTCAAAGCAAGTTCCCAAGCCTCACCCGCACGGAATCTCGAATGCTACTTCATAAATTTACTGGATTTTGTACTTGACTGGTATGATTTTCTCGTACACAATAAAAGTATGACCTGATATTCACATTTGTACGGACTCTTCTGATAGTTCCTCTTGTTTTTAATAGTGCCTGAAGGTAGGATTTACATCCTGAAACCCGAATTGTGTCTACGATTTTATCCGAATAAAGGAATCGCAAAGTACAGCTGGAGCGGATTTATTCAACACGAAAAAATTTAGCGAGAGTTTTGGATGTCCCTCTAAGTGTATACTTACATAACTGTCTTTTTAAATCTTCATCTACAACAAAATTAGATAAATATAATTTATACATATTACGTTCTCAGAAATGCATCTATGGAGTAGAAGGAGTTCTCGAGCAGAAATAACTTCAATTTTTGCAAAAACTTTCATTATCCTCCAGCACCTTTAATTCACAAGGGAAGAGTCAAATACTCTTGTAGCTGTGTACTTTGCTACTTCCCGTGCAAGAGTAAAGTTCGGCTCTGAATAATGGAGGCTATTTTTGTTCTTACTGTTATACACTCCTGGAAATGGAAAAAAGAACACATTGACACCAGTGTGTCAGACCCACCATACTTGCTCCGGACACTGCGAGAGGGCTGTACAAGCAATGATCACACGCACGGCACAGCGGACACACCAGGAACCGCGGTGTTGGCCGTCGAATGGCGCTAGCTGCGCAGCATTTGTGCACCGCCGCCGTCAGTGTCAGCCAGTTTGCCGTGGCATACGGAGCTCCATCGCAGTCTTTAACACTGGTAGCATGCCGCGACAGCGTGGACGTGAACCGTATGTGCAGTTGACGGACTTTGAGCGAGGGCATGCGGGAGGCCGGGTGGACGTACCGCCGAATTGCTCAACACGTGGGGCGTGAGGTCTCCACAGTACATCGATGTTGTCGCCAGTGGTCGGCGGAAGGTGCACGTGCCCGTCGACCTGGGACCGGACCGCAGCGACGCACGGATGCACGCCAAGACCGTAGGATCCTACGCAGTGCCGTAGGGGACCGCACCGCCACTTCCCAGCAAATTAGGGACACTGTTGCTCCTGGGGTATCGGCGAGGACCATTCGCAACCGTCTCCATGAAGCTGGGCTACGGTCCCGCACACCGTTAGGCCGTCTTCCGCTCACGCCCCAACATCGTGCAGCCCGCCTCCAGTGGTGTCGCGACAGGCGTGAATGGAGGGACGAATGGAGACGTGTCGTCTTCAGCGATGAGAGTCGCTTCTGCCTTGGTGCCAATGATGGTCGTATGCGTGTTTGGCGCCGTGCAGGTGAGCGCCACAATCAGGACTGCATACGACCAAGGCACACAGGGCCAACACCCGGCATCATGGTGTGGGGAGCGATCTCCTACACTGGCCGTACACCACTGGTGATCGTCGAGGGGACACTGAATAGTGCACGGTACATCCAAACCGTCATCGAACCCATCGTTCTACCATTCCTAGACCGGCAAGGGAACTTGCTGTTCCAACAGGACAATGCACGTCCGCATGTATCCCGTGCCACCCAACGTGCTCTAGAAGGTGTGAGTCAACTACCCTGGCCAGCAAGATCTCCGGATCTGTCCCCCATTGAGCATGTTTGGGACTGGATGAAGCGTCGTCTCACGCGGTCTGCACGTCCAGCACGAACGCTGGTCCAACTGAGGCGCCAGGTGGAAATGGCATGGCAAGCCGTTCCACAGGACTACATCCAGCATCTCTACGATCGTCTCCATGGGAGAATAGCAGCCTGCATTGCTGCGAAACGTGGATATACACTGTACTAGTGCCGACATTGTGCATGCTCTGTTGCCTGTGTCTATGTGCCTGTGGTTCTGTCAGTGTGATCATGTGATGTATCTGACCCCAGGAATGTGTCAATAAAGTTTCCCCTTCCTGGGACAATGAATTCACGGTGTTCTTATTTCAATTTCCAGGAGTGTATTTATGAATGCTAATATTGTTTTCAAATAAAGCCCGATAACCAGGAACTTAATTTTTCCTCAATGCTTGACAGAACCTGACAACAATTTTAAATAGGAACACTTCCTGATATCCTGGAGAACATCTATTTGGTTACGTGCCGGCTTTCGGCTTATTATGCCATCAGCAGTTGATCATCACGGACAGCAATGCATGCTCTGCAATGTACTTCCAAGCAGGTTGGAAGGCTGGTAAGCAGTTCTTGTTAAAAATGGCTCAAATGCATCTGAGGTCATCAGTCCCCTAGAACTTAGAACTACATAAGCCTAACTAACCTAAGGACATCACACACATCCATGCCCGAGGCAGGATTCGAACCTGCGACCGTAGCAGTCGTGCGGTTCCAGACTGAAGCGCCTAGAACCGCTCGGCGACACCGGCCGGCGCAGTTCTTGTGGTAGGCCGTTCCATTCATCCACCAGCGCGATTGACAACTGCTGGATGGTCCTTGGTGCATGTGGACGTGCTGCAGTAGGTTTCTCCAACGCATCCCACACGTGCTCTGAGGTATTTAAGTGCGGGTGGGGGATTGGGGGTGGGGGGGGTGGGGGTGGGGGCGATCATGCGAGTTCCTTCGCCGAATATCCGCTCGTCCCAAGAGCTCCTTCAAACATGCTCTTCGATGCAGTTGCGTATTGCCATCCATAAAAATGATGTCAGGGCCGAGTGCATCCCTGATACGACGCACATGGGGTACGAATATGGTGTCACAAAAACGTTGGTCGGCGAGTGTACCGTGTTCAAAGATTTGCAGCATTATCCCCCCACAACCTTAACATCTGGACCACCAAAATGATCATGTACTGTCCGAGAAAGTCCGCAGCTAGTGATCTAGTGGCCAGTGTTGCTGCCTGTGGATCACGGGTTCCTGGGTTCGATTCCCGGCCGGGATGGGGATTTTCTCTGCCTGGGCACTGGGTGTTTGTGTAGTCCTCATCATGATGTCATCATCATCATCATCATCATCATCGTGACAGTGGCCAGAATGGACTGCGAAAAAAATTGTAGTGTGGAAAAATTAGGAATTTGTACAGGCGCTGATGACCGCGCAGTTGAGCGCCCCCCAAACCAAACATCATCATCATTTTCCGAGAAGAGCATGTGACTCCAATCCTCACTGGTCCTGTCTCTGTGTTCGTGGCATTATCGTGAACAGTGCCGCCAATGAGCGGGTATCAAAGTAACTCAAAGTACTGGTCGTCGGGAAAAGAGATTCCCCCCCCCTCCCCCCCCCCCCCCCCCCCCCCGGCGCTGTCGCTCCACTGTGCAGCACGAGTTTTCAGCTTTGCAGTCCTGTTAAATGTGGGTGCAATTGCAGCTGTTGATTGACATGGGTCCCTTCTTGCCTGCTGCATGCACACTGTAGCGGTCATCTGCTGCCGTAATTGACCGTGGTCGACCACATCATTTCAATCCTGGCAGCAGTGCCTTTGGGTCGGAATGCTACCGATACACGTGAAACAATGCTGTGAGCAATACCAAACTCCTTGGCTAACCTCTTCACAATTCGTCCTCCATCCAGTTTCCCGATGATTCCTGCCGTACGAAGTCATCCAAATGTTGTCGCCGCGCCGTGTTGTAGCAAAGAACATCACCATAGTGCAGACACACTGTCGCTTCCCGTTCCTTGAATTGCCTCGTATTGCAGGACCATTTGGCGCTATAGTCAAGCTGACCTCACAGCGTATGGAGTCCAACTTTCTGTGCAAGACAGGAAGACCTTCGGGATCAAGCTCATGTGCCTTCACTCATTTCGACCGAGTAGTTTGTTTGTTATTTTACTTTGTCTACACTGAAGAGCAAAGGAAACTGGTACACCTGCCTAATATCGCATAGAGCCTTCGCGAGCAGGCAGAAATCTCGCAACACTACGTGGCATGGACTCATGTCTGAAGTAGTGCTTGAGGAAAGTGACACCATGAATCCTGCAGGGCTGTCCATAATTCCGTAAGAGTACGAGGGGGTGGAGATCTCTTCTGAACAGCAAGTTGCAAGGCAGCCCAGATATGTGCAATAATGTTCATGTGTGGGGAGTTCGGTGGGCAGCGGAAGTCTTTAAACTCAGAAGAGTGTTTCTGGAGCCACTCTGTAGAATTCTGGACGTGTATGGCGTTGCATTGTCGTGCTGGAATTGCCCAAGTCCGCCGGAATGCACAGTGAACATGAATGTGTGCAGTTGATCAGACTTGATGCTTGCGTACGTGTCATTTGTCAGAGTCGTATCTAGACGTATCAGGGGTCCCATATCACTCCAACTGCACACGCCCCACACCATTACAGAGCCTCTACCAGCTTGAACGGTCCCCCGCTGACGTGCAGGGTCCTTGGATCCAATTTGAAACGAGACTCGTCCGACCAGGTAACATGTTTCCAGTCATAAATAGTCCATGTTGCTGTTGACGGGCCTAGGCCAGGCTTAAAGCTTTGTGTCGTACAGTCATCAAAGGTACACGAGTGAGCCTTCGGCTCCGAAAGCCCCTATCGACGATGTTTCTTTGAATGGTTAGCATGGTGACACTTGTTGATGGCCCAGCATTGAAATATGCAGCAATTTGCGTAAGAACTGCACATCTGTCACGTTGAACGATTCTCTTCAGTCGTCGTTGGTCCCGTTCTTGCAGGATCTTCTTCCGGCCGGAGCGTGTCGGAGATTTGATGATTTACCGGATTCCTGATATTCACGGTACACTCGTGAAATGACGGTACGGGAAAATCCCTACTACATCGCTACCTCGGAGATGCTGTGTCCCATCGCTCGTGCGCCGACTGTAACAACACGTTCAAATTCACTTAGATCTTGTTAACTTGTCATTGTAGCAGCAGTAACCGATCTAACTATTGCACCAGACGCTTGTTATCTTATATAGGCGTGGCGACCGCAGCGCTGTTTTCTGCCTGTTTACATGTCTCTGTATTTGAATGTGCATTCCTATACCAGTTTCTTTGGCGCTTCAGTGTATATCATCCTTAAGTGTTTGCAGAGCAGTGTATTATTAATATTCTTTACAAAATTCTTCATAACAAACTTCATAAGACAGTAAATGTGTTGTGGGTTTTTACTAGTACACCAATTTTTTAAACAATTTCTTAAATTATGTTCGAATATGTATTATCCTTACAGCACTTTTCTGTGCAGTGAATACTTTGTGTCTTTGTACTGAATTGCCGCAGAAAATTACTCCATATGACATCATAGGACCAAAGTATGCAAAGTAATCTAATCTTCTGGTATTTTAGTCAACAAATCAGTAATTACACGTAGAGCAAATGTTTCTGAACCAAGCATTTGAGACGATCTATAATAGTATATGATTTTCAATTGAATCTTTGATCAGTCTGCGCACACAGCAATTTTGAACTATCAATTTTACATATTGGTATTTCCTGTCCTCTGTATAATATTGTTATTGATGAAGGTATGAATTACACAGAAATGTACTACATCTACATCTACATCTACATCTACACACATACTCCGCAATTCACCATACGGTGCGTGGCGGAGGGTACCTCGTACCACAACTAGCATCTTCTCTCTCTGTTCCACTCCCAAACAGAACGAGGGAAAAATGACTGCCTATATGTCTCTGTACGAGCCCTAATCTCTCTTATCTTATCTTTGTGGTCTTTCCGCGAAATATAAGTTGGCGGCAGTAAAATTGTATTGCAGTCAGCCTCAAATGCTGGTTCTCTAAATTTCCTCAGTAGCGATTCACAAAAAGAACGCCTCCTTTCCTCCAGAGACTCCCACCCGAGCTCCTGAAGCATTTCCGTAACACTCGGGTGATGATCAAACCTACCAGTAACAAATCCCGCCTCTGAATTGCTTCTATGTCCTCCCTCAATCCGACCTGATAGGGATCCCAAACGCTCGAGCAGTACTGAAGAATAGGTCGTATTAGTGTTTTATAAGCGGTTTCCTTTACAGATGAACCACATCTTCCCAAAATTCTACCAATGAACCGAAGATGACTATCCGCCTTCCCACAACTGCCATTACATGCTTGTCCCACTTCATATCGCTCTGCAATGCTACGCCCAAATATTTAATCGACGTGACTGTGTCAAGCGCTACGCTACTAATGGAGTATTCAAACATTACGGGATTCTTTTTCCTATTCATCTGCATTAATTTACATTTATCTACGAGGGCAGTTCAATAAGTAATGCAACACATTTTTTTCTTCTGAAACAGGGGTTGTTTTATTCAGCATTGAAATACACCAGGTTATTCCCCAATCTTTTAGCTACACAACACTATTTTTCAACGTAATCTCCATTCAGTGCTACGGCCTTACGCCACCTTGAAATGAGGGCCTGTATGCCTGCACGGTACCATTCCACTGGTCGATGTCGGAGCCAACGTCGTACTGCATCAATAACTTCTTCATCATCCGCGTAGTGCCTCCCACGGATTGCGTCCTTCATTGGGCCAAACATATGGAAATCCGACGGTGCGAGATCGGGGCTGTAGGGTGCATGAGGAAGAACAGTCCACTGAAGTTTTGTGAGCTCCTCTTGTGTGTGAAGACTTGTGTGAGGTCTTGCGTTGTCATGAAGAAGGAGAAGTTCGTTCAGATTTTTGTGCCTACGAACATGCTGAAGTCGTTTCTTCAATTTCTGAAGAGTAGCACAATACACTTCAGAGTTGATCGTTTGACCATGGGGAAGGACATCGAACAGAATAACCCCTCCAGCGTCCCAGAAGACTGTAACCATGACTTTACCGGCTGAGGGTATGGCTTTAAACTTTTTCCTGGTAGGGGAGTGGGTGTGGCGCCACTCCATTGATTGCCGTTTTGTTTCAGGTTCGAAGTGATGAACCCATGTTTCATCGCCTGTAACAATCTTTGACAAGAAATTGTCACCCTCAGCCACATGACGAGCAAGCAATTCCGCACAGATGGTTCTCCTTTGCTCTTTATGGTGTTCGGTTAGACAACGAGGGACCCAGCGGGAACAAACCTTTGAATATCCCAACTGGTGAACAATTGTGACAGCACTACCAACAGAGATGTCAAGTTGAGCACTGAGTTGTTTGATGGTGATCCGTCGATCATCTCGAACGAGTGTGTTCGCACGCTCCGCCATTGCAGGAGTCACAGCTGTGCACGGCCGGCCCGCACGCGGGAGATCAGACAGTCTTGCTTGACCTTGCGGCGATGATGACACACGCTTTGCCCAACGACTCACCGTGCTTTTGTCCACTGCCTGATCACCGTAGACATTCTGCAAGCGCCTATGAATATCTGAGATGCCCTGGTTTTCCGCCAAAAGAAACTCGATCACTGCCCGTTGTTTGCAACGCACATCCGTTACAGACGCCATTTTAACAGCTCCGTACAGCGCTGCCACCTGTCGGAAGTCAATGAAACTATACGAGACGAAGCGGGAATGTTTGAAAATATTCCACAAGAAATTTCCGGTTTTTTCAACCAAAATTGGCCGAGAAAAAAAATGTGTTGCATTACTTATTGAACTGCCCTCGTATATTTAGAGTTAGCTGCCATTCTTTACACCAGTCACAAATCCTGTCCAAGTCATCTTCTATCCTCCTACAGTCACTCAACGACGACACCTTACCGTACACCACGGCATCATCAGCAAACAGCCGCACATTGCTATCAACCCTATCCAAAAGATCATTTGTGTAGATAGGAAACAACAGCGGACCTACCACACTTGCCTGGGGCACTCCAGATGATACCATCACCTCCGGTGAACACTCACCTTCGAGGACAACTACCTGTGTTTTTATAAGTTAACTGACAGACCATTCCCGGGGTAAGGCTCCGAGTTCGAGTCTCGGTCCGGCACACAGTTTTAATCTGCCAGGAAGTTTGACAGGCCATTAAATGAGAAGCAATCAATAATACTTTTAAATACTTCATGTATTGTTCGTTCTGTTGTTAAAGTTCTGTTGAGTTTCAGTATTATGTTTGAAACATCGTCAAAGAACGCTAGCTACTTCTGCTTTATGAATGTGAGTGGTAGGACATTTATGTATAGCAAGAACGGAAGTGGTGCCTGAACTGAACCCTGTTGAACCTCAGTAGTAATTTTTTCTCATTAAGAAGAAGATTCATATTGGGAGCCGTTGTGTCCTATCAATTAACTCCGAAGTGAACCACTTTCTCATTATGCCTCAAACGCCATAAACTACAAGCTTCTCCATAATAATGAACTTGTGATTTGCACACTCAGACGCCTTCAACACATCACAAAACATCTTCGTGGGTGGGATCTTGTTACACTACTTAAAAATAAAAGTGAGGCTTCTGAATCGATTCAAAGTGTGCCCTGGACCAAGAGTCAGACACAGTCGTTTGATCAGGATCCATCACAACAATAAAATCTAGCCTCTAGGAGGTGCTAGTTCGTTAATGTATACGCAGTACCATTTGTAGAGCCAGGAAAGTAGGAAACAGGTATTCGCCGATGGAATCCGTGAGTGGGATCATGAGTAATAAGTGAGTAGCGCACAGTAACAGTAGCTTTTAATAATGCAATCTGTACTACTACTGTAATTTATAGTCTTTTCTCAATCAAAATAAAGCTGATAATTGTTCGCTACACAGCCTTAGCGAATTCACGGTGTGCTCATACTTGGGTTTTGGAGTGATGACCGGTTGTCTGTTCTTCTAGGTAGATCCACCACCAAATTTTAGTCTTGAATCTTCTTTCTAGCCATCTTCTTTCTTGTAGTTCGCCTCTTGCGTCTTTCTCTTCTTCGTTTACAACCTCAAAATCTGCGTCTCTTATTAAAATTTAATATTTTGTGGCAATAATAGCTTGCTGGAAACTTCTGCTTGTCTCTGCGTACTCAAACTACTTCATCCGGCCCACTACTGTAATTCTGTCCTGTATATGAAAGCCTTGGACCTTCACCACAAAGAAATTGCCTCCACTTCCGCAAAATTATCACTATTTTCAGTAATTAAATGACATGTCTCATCCATCTGTCATTACAGAACTGCGTCCCAGAGTAGACTGACTCCATTCACTTGTCACTTTCTCCTTAATAAAATTTTGCATGGGTAAAACTTTTCCTACTGCACCGAAGTATTTTCTTTCCCACGTGAATTACATACAGTCAGAGCTACATAACACCTTACAAGACACTTATAGAAAGCATTAAATTTCGTTTACACTTGGATACAAAACAAAAAATTCAAGTACGTACTACATAAGTAAAATGTCAGTTTGCGCCACACTATCCCATGCTGCAGCTGCTAATTCAAGTACACAAGAAAGTGAAATAGGAGAAAATGGTCGCTATAACTTTTTACCCCAAGAGTCGTTTCTTTGTGCCGTTCTGACTGCAGGAGACTCAATAGACGCCAAAGGTAAGGTCCTAGACCTGGGTCTACATAATCTGCTGAGGCCATCATTGGTGATGCAGTCGGGCCGTGCAATGCTCATGATTTTCACAAAGCAACACTTAAAGAGTACTGTGTAGTGATGCACACTCAGTGAATGCAATGCTCCTTGCTTTGACAAAATAATACCTGAAGTCGTATTAGTATAAGACGAGGGACTGCCATGTTCATTGCTTTGACAAAATAATAAGTTATCTTTGTAGTGGGCTACTGCGCTCAAGGACATGGCTGACACAGTGCAGTGAACCAAATGAGAATACAATCACTTATATTCAGTTTTAAAGGGCCGCCTAACCAGGACATGTTGTAGGACAAGTTGGAGGATCTTGAAATCTAAGACTAAAACTAATAGTTATTTATTGCTAAGATGATTGGCATGAATCACAATGAAATTAACAGAAATAAAATTTATGTGTAGTTCAGATTAGATTACAAAATGATGCTAACCCAGTGAAAATACCAAAAACTGTGGAAGACTGTATACAACTAGTGCGCAATATCTGCTCATTTGGGCGGCTCACGTAATCGAGGACAATGCTACAACAAGCCACACGTATAATCAAAATAGCAACACAGGTTGGGTGACAAAGCAAGCATGTAATGAGTTGCGCAGAATATGGATCAGACTGCGAACTGTAATTGTGTCACTTACATTCGTTTATACAGCTTTTGTGCGCCGACTAGCAATGAAAGGCAGCTGGAGTTAACGGTCTCCGCTCGACAGCCCTGAGCAGAGTGCCCTCTCTACGAAAGCCGAGAGCAGAGTCTTGAGAATCCAAGTTTATGGGCCTCAGCTCTCTGAAACTTCTGCATGGAGAGGATGCTGTCGTGAATGTGACGGGCGAGAATTGTTCCTACATCCATGAAAAAGCAGGAGAAAGCATACGAAGTCTGCACTCACCTCGGGTAGTGTCTTCATGGTTCAAATGCCTCTGAGCACTATGGGACTTAACAGATGAGGTCATCAGTGCCCTAGAACTTAGAACTACTTAAACCTATCTAACCTAAGGACATCACACACATCCATGCCCGAGGCAGGATACGAACCTGCGACCGTAGCGGTCGCGCGGTTCCAGACTGAAGCGCCTAGAACCGCTCGGCCACTCCGGCCGGCCAGTGTCTTCATGACTGTTTAATATTTTTTGTGTGGAATCTAAAATTTAAAAACCTCTCTGACACCGGCCTGATTTAGCTTCACTGATCAGGATAGTAAAAACATGCGTATGTTAAGGGAATTTTCATTCACAAAGCAGGCTTATCACATTCACACAGTTCAATACTGTTCTATCCTTATTCAATTGAGCTTAACTTAAATTCCATAAGGCAGTGAAGCAATTTCGAAGTCTCGGTGCGACGAAAATTGTCAGTCGATCTCCTGAAAACATTTGTAATAATTATTAACTTTCGGTGATCACATGGGGAAGACCGGAGATCTGCTGGTAAGACCGTGTTAGCCTATTTATTTGAAATAACTGGATCTCTTGAGCATACAAAACGGCAGGTTCGTCCAGTGTAAATCAGGCGTTCCCCACTGATCCCGTGCAACACAGCGTAGTAAGCAGACACTGTCAATAATAATCACTTAAATAATACGCGAACACACTTACTTTAGTTTAGTTCATGTATTAAATTCCTTCTCATGCAGAATCTCATCAAGATGGCGACTAGCTCAACAATACATACATATACATCCTCCTTCTTTAACGGCTAATCGGCAAGAATTCCTTCATTCTTTTCATAAGAGAAAACATAGATAGCAGAGAAGCTATTCCATGGAGTAAATGGATGCTCCAAGGAATAATTGGGCTTGAAACTACTTTGCATTGATAATCGGTAAGATAAGAAGAGATATTTCGAGATATGTACTGAGTTATATAATTTATAAAATTTCTGAAAATATCGCGGAGAGACCGCTGCAAGAGACATTACAACTGGTCAGTCTCATGTACCAAGAACCCCGTCCAGGGCAACGCAACATTATATGGCTGAACCAAATTTCTAGAGCGAAAGGAGCTGACCCTCCCATGCTGGTTAGACGGCACAGCGGCGTCTGCTGTTTGTAGCTGCGCACAGAAGAAGCAATGTCGCACGCTGTTATTCACTGGGGGGCTGTGGGTGGCCGTGGTGTACACGTACCCCAGGATGTGCAGGAGCCAGCGCAGCTTTCAGTAACCGCATATCAGGTCGTTGCCCGACCTCTGCAAACTGCCCATTCTCCCCGCAGCAGGTCCGTTCGCGCTAATGAGATTCAGCGACGGTCTTCCTGTCATTGAGAAGAGGTTACAGAGATGCTTCTGGTGGCATATCGCCCACTGAGCAGGAGCAGGGCTGCCTTCTCAGGCACACAACTCCAGAATATTCATCAGCTATCTGCTGCAGAATGTAACAATATTGCATAGTGACATGTGGCAATAACGTAACATTGTGACAGCGACGTCATAACCATGGACCTAGGAAAAGAAGGGAGGTGGCTTTACGTCACAACTTGAAGCTGGTGTCCGCCATCTCCACTAGCCCAAAACATTAGGTTCACCGCGTTCATACCCCCATAGTTCCGCCGTGACACTTCTCCATGACGTCACTCTGACTGTGTCGTAGTACTAGGGCAAATACGCATTCAAGAACATAAAAACTTTCGAATAATGTAGGTTGATTCTTACAAAGAAGAAGACAGCAACCAGCCACTATTAATATTGCTATTTATTTAAGTAAATAGCGCCGTAACTGGTTTAGAACTGGCAAATTCATCATCAGACGGCTGTTCACATGATTTGCATGATACACTTTACATAATCGTCAGTTTTCGATTTTTATTCTTCCACTGTGGCGAAATATTCTTGGTGTGTTGGTACCCCAAAATCGCGCGGAATTTTCGATGTAAGGACCATAACCACTTAACCTTACATATTTATTTACTCTGTGTTTCATCGTTCAGAGGTTAGTTATGTTCACATAGGGCGCTTCTAACACTATTTTCTACCTTAGAGCACCAACACACCAAGAATATTTCGCCACAGTGGAAGAATAAAAATCGAAAACTGACGATTATATAAAGTGTATCTTGCAAATCATGTGAACAGCCGTCCGATGATGAACTTGCCAGTTCGAAACCGGTTACGGCGCTATTTACTTAAATAAATAGCAATATTAATAGTGGCTGGTTGCTGTCTTCTCCTTTGTAAGAATCAACCTACATTAATTGTACACAGCCACGGTCTCATTATGTCAGTTTCAGACAAAACAGCAAAACCTTCGAAACTGCCTTCCTGACACTATGTTATTCACGTAAGCTCTATAATTTTAATATATAAAACAGTTATTGCTCCTTGGTCATAACGTAATGCGTAAACACTCTGTATGTCATGGTTCAAATGGCTCTGAGCACTAAGGGACTTAACAGCTATGGTCATCAGTCCCCTAGAACTTAGAACTACTTAAACCTAACTAACCTAAGGACAGCACACAACACCCAGCCATCACGAGGCAGAGAAAATCCCTGACCCCGCCGGGAATAGAACCCGGGAACCCGGGCGTGGGAAGCGAGAACGCTACCGCACGACCACGAGATGCGGGCACTCTGTATGTCATCATTGTCGTATCTTTTGTCTCTTCTGTGTAAATAATATCTCTGCAAGTCGTACGTAATATTATCTTTGTTTGCCCTGATCAGTTGTCACTTGAAGGTGGCTTAAAAATATGCCAGAAGCCGATTTGTAGCCAAATACATGTAAATTGTGCAGAACATAAGAAAATGTTTCCTGTTTAATATTAGCTATTTTCTTGGAAGTGGGAGAAGTCTGCTGATTACTAATTAGACTGAATGATAGATCTCATTTTGCCTAATACAATTCTACAAGAGGCTACCAAAATGTTTCTGTTTGAGAGCGTTGGCCGGTCTGCGTGACCGAGCGGTTCTAGGCGCTACAGTCTGGAGCCGCGCAACCGCTGCGGTCGCAGTTTCGAATCCTGCCTCGGGCATGGATGTGTGTGATGTGCTTAGGTTAGTTAGATTTAAGTTGTTCTAAGTTCTAGGGGACTGATGACCTCAGAAGTTAAGTCCCATAGTGCTCAGAGCCATTTGAACCATTTGATAGCGTTGCTGCAGCGTATATACAGAGTAGCGCGACTCCAATGCGGGTGATAAGCATGTAGGCCAGGAATTAGTGTGACATTCATGTACTTTCGACTGCTTGTGGTAAACATGGAAACGTCAACTACGGCGACGTTATTAAAAAATGCGTCCAAACAGGACCAACGTGCTGTTACACTTTTCTTGGCTGCCGAAGGACAAACAACTGCAGACATCCACCGGAGAATGAAGAACGCATATCGGGCAGTATGTCAGTCGAAAACCACCGATGTGGGATGGTGCGGCACGTTAATGATAACGCAAGTCCCCACATTGCAAGTGTTTTAACGCAGAATTTACGCGAACTCATGTGGGAGACACTCAAGCACCCGTCCTAGAGTCCCGATCTCTCCCCATGCGATTATCGCGCCGTCGGTCCCTTCAAAATGGTTCAAATGGCCCTAAGAACTATGGGACTTAATATCTGAGGTCATCAGTCCCCTAGAACCTAGAACTACGTAAACCTAACTAACCTAAGGACATCACACACATTCATGCCCGAGGCAGAATTCGAACCTGCGACCGTAGCAGCAGCGCGCTTCCGGACTGAAGCGCCTAGAACCGATCGGCCACAATAGCCGGCTCTTAGGTCCCTTAAAAAAGGACTTCATGGGTCGTCGATTCCTGTCGGACGAGGATGGGCAGCAGGCAGTTATGGACTCATTCACGCAGCAGGACATGGTGGTTTATCAAATGGGTGTTTCCAACCTGGTGCGTCGGTGGGATGACGGCCTCCTCTATGCCCACGGCGATTTGTCTGACTGACATGCCGATTCTGAACTGTAAGGTCTTCAAAGGATAGCTGTTTCATCGCCCCCTTATAATATTCTGCCATTCCAGTGGCTTGGAGACCGGGTCGAAGACAAGCATTGATTTTTATGTAGCACATAGTTTCACTTTCGGCTGCAGCGACTCCAAAGGGAATGACAAATACACTCCTGGAAATGGAAAAAAGAACACATTGACACCGGTGTGTCAGACCCACCATACTTGCTCCGGACACTGCGAGAGGGCTGTACAAGCAATGATCACACGCACGGCACAACGGACACACCAGGAACCGCGGTATTGGCCGTCGAATGGCGCTAGCTGCGCAGCATTTGTGCACCGCCGCCGTCAGTGTCAGCCAGTTTGCCGTGGCATACGGAGCTCCATCGCAGCGTGGACGTGAACCGTATGTGCAGTTGACGGACTTTGAGCGAGGGCGTATAGTGGGCATGCGGGAGGCCGGGTGGACGTACCGCCGAATTGCTCAACACGTGGGGCGTGAGGTCTCAACAGTACATCGATGTTGTCGCCAGTGGTCGGCGGAAGGTGCACGTGCCCGTCGACCTGGGACCGGACCGCAGCGACGCACGGATGCACGCCAAGACCGTAGGATCCTACACAGTGCCATAGGGGACCGCACCGCCACTTCCCAGCAAATTAGGGACACTGTTGCTCCTGGGGTATCGGCGAGGACCATTCGCAACCGTCTCCATGAAGCTGGGCTACGGTCCCGCACACCGTTAGGCCGTCTTCCGCTCACGCCCCAACATCGTGCAGCCCGCCTCCAGTGGTGTCGCGACAGGCGTGAATGGAGGGACGAATGGAGACGTGTCGTCTTCAGCGATGAGAGTCGCTTCTGCCTTGGTGCCAATGATGGTCGTATGCGTGTTTGGCGCCGTGCAGGTGAGCGCCACAATCAGGACTGCATACGACCGAGGCACACAGGGCCAACACCCAGCATCATGGTGTGGGGAGCGATCTCCTACACTGGCCGTACACCACTGGTGATCGTCGAGGGGACACTGAATAGTGCACGGTACATCCAAACCGTCATCGAACCCATCGTTCTACCATTCCTAGACCGGCAAGGGAACGTGCTGTTCCAACAGGACAATGCTCTAGAAGGTGTAAGTCAACTACCCTGGCCAGCAAGATCTCCGGATCTGTCCCCCATTGAGCATGTTTGGGACTGGATGAAGCGTCGTCTCACGCGGTCTGCACGTCCAGCACGAATGCTGGTCCAACTGAGGCGCCAGGTGGAAATGGCATGGCAAGCCGTTCCACAGGACTAGATCCAGCATCTCTACGATCGTCTCCATGGGAGAATAGCAGCCTGCATTGCTGCGAAAGGTGGATATACACTGTACTAGTGCCGACATTGTGCATGCTCTGTTGCCTGTGTCTATGTGCCTGTGGTTCTGTCAGTGTGATCATGTGATGTATCTGACCCCAGGAATGTGTCAATAAAGTTTCCTCTTCCTGGGACAATGAATTCACGGTGTTCTTATTTCAATTTCCAGGAGTGTACATTACATGGGATGTCCTTGACCTTTCACATGAGATAATCATCCGATTCCGTGGGTGGATCGGCAGTTCGTATATCGTTATTGAAGATTCAGTACACTGATTATTGAATACAACCATTAACTCACTTTCTAGATCTAGACTTTGAATTAAAAGTCTGTTCGATCGTTTTTTTTTTTGTTTTTTTTTTTTTTTGTTGCTTAAGATAATTCTGGCATTGTGCATTGGTACTGATTTGAACTTATGTCACTGTCAGTCGTAACGTCTACTCTATAGTGGCTTTCAGGCACTATGTTGTACGAGGCAGTGATCTGCCTAGTGTACATCAGGCTACGACACAGAAGCGGCGAGTACTGATTCATATTCTGCGACGCATAGTTTACTGAATTGTGGTAGCAACAGTAGCTGAAGTTGCAACTGCAGCAGGTACAAAAGCATCATGTTCAGAGCCGGTTCGATATACCACGGAAACAGAAGCGGGAGAAGTATGCAGCAGAGCGGGAGAAAATATCACCAGCTGCATCGACACTATTGATATCTTTGCCAGCGTTGTCACTAATGAAAACCTGGAGTACAATTCTCCAGCGGGTTCGGCTGATTTGCAACGCTAGTAACATTTCTGATACTCGTGTTCACTCTACTTTGCTCTTGTCTTCTAGTAGTCACATTTACGAGCTCGTTCACAAATTAAGACCACTCTTAGAACCCAGTAGCTTGTAGTTCGACTTCTTGTGTCTTTTCTTGTCCTTTCATTTCTAAAAAAAACGTATTTAATGACTGGGCACTTGTACGTCTAACTCCCGATGATGAAGTTCAGGATAGCGCTCTTACAAAGATTCGTCATAGTTTTAAGCGAGGTTCATCACACACAACTGTAATTGCATCAGCGGCACAGTATGGATTCGACGTTCACCCGTCTGCTGCACAACGTTTTCGACGTCGACTTAGGTGTGGCAGAAGAGGTTCCTAGAGAACATTGTTTCCTAAAGTCAGCTGATAACAGAACAGTATCATCCATGTGTAGATTTCACGGCAATATCTCACGGTGGTTCAAATAAGCCAATTGACAATGTAGTTAAAAATTTCCTGTTAACGCTGGCTGAAGCAAAATACGGTGTCGTGTAAATATAGATAAGACCCACTCTAATACAATAAATAAATAATATGAATGATTTACTCATGGGGAAGAGCCATACAAATTGAACAAGTCAATAACGCTTCTATCCACCTCTGACCCTTATACAAGCGGTTATTCGGCTTGGCATAGGTTAAAAGACTTATTGGACGTCCTCCGGAGGGATATCGCGCCAAATTCTGTCCAGCTGGCGCGTTAGATAGTCCAAATAACGAGCTAGTAGAAGATCCTGCCCATAATGTTCCAAACGTTCTCAGCTGAGGAGACGATCTCGCTGGTCAAAGGGATCCTGCTATGAAATGAAATGACACCAGACTACCACTCTTGGTTATCAAGCCATATTTCAGGTGACAGTCCGGGGCGTCTCCAGACATGTCTTCGATGGTCATCGGGACTCCGTTCGAAGCGGGACTCTTCACTGAAGACAATTTTATTCCAGCCAATGAGATTCCAGGCCAAAGACGTGTCCAGGCACGTCCCGGACAGGGGTTGAATACTAATCTGGCTGTCGCCAGCCTTACGGTCCGACAACCAGGAGTGATGGTTAGGGGTGGCAATTAATTTCGTAGCATGACCTCTTGGTTGTCATCCGCGTCACCCTTACAGCACAGTGGAACGTCTATGATGTTCTGTGTCGCGTTTTGTTGCCTTTCATGGCAAGCCTTCATGGGCTTACATTCAGCAAGACTATGACCGCAGGACACGATGAGAGTTTGTACTGCTTGTCTTCATCCTTACCAAACCATGCCTTGGCCAGCAAGTTCGCCGAATTTCGCCTCAATTGAGAAAGTTCGGAGCATTATGGGCAGTGCCTTCTAGCCAGCTCGAGATTTTGACTATACAACGGCCCGATATTCCTCAAGAGGACATACAGTTGGCTGTATAAGGGCCAGACCTAGACCAACGCGTTATTGACTTCCAAAATTTGTGAAGCTCTTTTTCTTGAATAAATCACCCAATTTTTCTGAATTTTCAATCATTTGTTTGTCTGTTCATGTACGTCACAGCCAGCGATCTCCGTCACATCCGGGAGCGTCGTCTTTCTTTTTTTTTTTTTGTTTTTTTTTTTTTTTTTTTTTTTTTTTTTTGTTGTCTTAGAGTATACTTCCAGACAATTCTGATGAGAATTCAGTTTTTACTGCTGGGATATTCATTTTCGAAGGTAGCAGCCACTAAGCTTCGAAAATTTTCTCCGGTGTTCGCACCGTGCATTTTTGATAAACGGTTGTGAATCTAACAATTTTTGTTGTGTTAGGATAACCTAGGAAACGTGTTCCCGTACTTACATTTCCAACGACTAAAACAGTAGAAACTTTATGTTATTCAAAACAAAGGCGACAAAAAGCAACAGTACTGCACGAATTACACTGGCAGAAGCAAACACAATACTGGTAAAAACATTGCGTCCTGTGCTCCCATTCAGTTAAGGCTGATATCATCATTGGCCAACACACAAATCACGCACGCACGTGAGTTGCCGTATACCAAACCAAACTTATGTGCGCTTGTAGAGATTTCTTAACTTTTCTTGAAGTTATTCTTCAGTTTGATAACAAAGACTGAGACTAATTTTTACACGGATCACATTATTACATTATCTTCTTACCACACGAAATCTCTGGATCCATTGCAACACTAGACTTACGATGTGCGTTTTGCCTTCACTATTCCTCAGGGACGTATTCAGTTAGTGGAATAAAACCCACTGTTCAATGCGTCTCAAGCCGGCCGGAGTGGCCGAGCGGTTCTAGGCGCTACAGTCTGGAACCACGCGACCGCTACGGTCGAGGGTTCAAATCCTGCCTCGGGCATTGATGTCCGTGATGTCCTTAGGTTAGTTAGGTTTAAGTGGTTCTACGTTCTAGGGGACTTATGACCTCGGATGTTAAGTCCCATAGTGCTCAGAGTCATTTGAACCATTTTTTCAATGCGTCACCTACGAGGGTAAAATACTTCCCATTCCCTCTTATCCTTTAACTAAAGAAACTATATATTGCCATGTGTAACAGCATACAATAGGTACTTTAGCTACATGACCAGTACCTCAACAGATAACTTTTGAATTCACCATGAAAAGTAGTCTGTGGTATCGAAGCTCTTGTCTCCCGTCTATTACTGGGACAAAAACAGACACTTATAGCTGTGGCGCCTGACTTTTACTCTTGAGCAACGATGCCGCGTGTTGGTATAAATCGTTCTCCAGGGAGTGGAAACTTCTGGAGTCGTCCCTTTACAGGCGGAGTTGGCCTCCACTTCCAAGTCATGGCTGCAGACGTCCACTTGTGACGTTTGTGAGCTGTAAACACGACAGCGATAGCGCTTTCGCCGTGGCCTAGTTTTACTGCCCAGGTTGTAAGTCCAATGTGTCAACGTCGCGATTCTCTTCAGGAACACACAAAAGACCTTGTTCTTAGTTACAAGTGCAAAGCTGCACCCCTCTATCTGAGAAAAGCTAAACAAGCACCATTTAGGACCTTCTCAAACTGCAGTTTGGACTTCATCCATCAGCTCTTCCAGAAGGATCTAATTGTTTGACAGATTGTAACAATTTACCGAGAGCAAACACATGGAGACACGTTTGTCAGTTAGCAGGTCGGGGTGACCGAGCGGTTCCAGGCGCTACAGTCTGCGACCGCTACGGTCGCAGGTTCAAATCCTGCCTCGGGCACTGATGTGCGTGATGTCCTTAGGTTAGTTAGGTTTAAGTAGTTCTAAGTCCCAGGGGACTTATGACCTCAGAAGGTGAGTCCCATAGTGCTCAGAGCCATTTGAACCATTTGAACGTTGCCAGTCAGAACCGCCACCAAAGAACTAATACATGTCTGCGGTTATTATTCTTTTTTTACGATTGATAAGTTATTTTTCAATCAAACTTTCCTTAATATATCGATATAGCTGCATATGAGATGCTGTAACCGCAGAACATTTAAGAACGCAACCAAGTGCCACAGAAACATTATTATTAATCCATAATACGTTTATATTGCCAAAACTTGTTTTTTTTTTAAATTGAATCTTTAAATGAAAAACAATCATTGAGGATAATGCAGCAGCGTCAGAAATAAATTGGGTCATAATAAAAAAATTAACAGTTTCAAAAAACTAATCTGCACTAACAAATTTTTGCGCAGTGCGTTTCACTGTACAGATCCTTGAGCGTGTATATTATTTTTAAGACTACTTATCTATGATACACTTAAGCCAATTTTACTTCCTCCTCCTTACAGAACGAAAAGCCTCACACTCATGAAATGTAAAAAACATCTGTACCTACCCAAGTACATGACGACTCGATATAAACTGAACTGCAAGTACAAATAGTAAGTTTGCGTATTATACAACAGTGTCTCTGAAGCTAGTTTGCAGAAAATGCAACGTTATCTGCCTCTGGCGACTACTTTTGGGTGCACAACAGAGCTACCTCTTACATGTGGTCCAACCCAAATTCTTGCTTTTATCAAGTCAGCGCTCTTAGTGATTGTGCTACCCGGGCACAACTCAAGACCCGTCCTCATAGATCAAGATATTGGCTGAATAAAACAGTAAACACTAGCTAGGGAGTCATGCCAGTCCGCCCCTGGTAGCTGAGTGGTCAGCGCGACAGAATGTCATACCTAACGGCCCGGGTTCGATTCCCGGCTGCGTCGGAGATTTTCTTCGCTCAGGGACTGGGTGTTGTGTTGTCCTTGTCACCATCATTTCATCCCCATCGACACGCAGGTCGCCAAAGTGGCGTCAACTCGAAGGACTTGCACCAGGCGAAGGGTTTACCCGACGGGAGGCCCTAGCCACACGGCATTTCCATTTACGGGGATATCTCAGTCGGTAAAACAATTTCACATGGAAGGTAGCGTTCTAGCTTCGCTCCAACGCTCTTTTAATCATTCCGAAAGTGTGATCCATACAACCTATCTTTCATTTGCAGAAACTTCTGTGGTTTTTACTTTGTAGGCTGACGTTGGGTACATACTTATGTAGATGTGGATGAACCGTTTTGGATTGGTGGCAGCCACTCATGCACACTTGTTTATGTATTGTAGATAAGCGAGAGACTTGGAATTATAATCTGAGCGATCAAAATATATGCCTAGAAGAATAATGGTGCATTTTGGAACTACATTAGGAGTCTTATGTCTGGAGCTTCCTTGATGTTAGCCCGTTGCACTTCTTCAGCGGAGACGCAAATGACTATACTTACTTACTTTTCTGTATTACATTTACTTTGGGTAAATCAGTGGCCGCGCCCTTCTAAAGTACAACACATCTCAGTAATGTCCTTATTCTCAAGCAAGCACATCTTTCTGACTGATTTATTCTCTAGAGGCGTTCGGTTTACTGACCATATAGACATCTCCCGTTGCATATTTATCTGATGTGCGTAGTGAAACTAGCAACCTATTCCAAAAGTGCCATTAGTGATTTGTGGACCATGATCAAGTGGAAATAAAAGGACGAGCATATGCCTGAATTCTGATATGAAAGACACAATAAACATTACAAATTCTTCCAGTTATACGATTAAAGTTAAATTTTAAGTAAAACATTATGAAAGTCATCTGGTATTGACAAACACAAATTATCAATGAAAAGAAGACTACAACTAATAGCAACTCAATTTTAAAGCTCTATTGTAAGATAGTTACGATGTTTTTTCTCGTTGTTTATTCGCCTATGGAGAGCATATTGCGCTTAAATCGGAGTAAAAAACTGAAATTAATGCTTGAACGCAACGTATTAGCAAAAGTCACCTGTCTAGGCTGTTAAGGAGAATGTTTGTCTATTGTAGGGATACTAACTACTGCTTCCCAATATATTTATTCTTTAATGAAATTTGTCATTAAAAATATATCACTTTTTCAAACCAACAGCTCAGTTCATGGAATCAGTACTAGAAATAAGAATAATCTTCACAAGGATTTAAAATCACTTAGTCTTGTGCAAAAAGGTGTGCATTATTCAGGAACATACATTTTCAATAACTTGCCAGCAGCCATAAAAAGCTTGACAACCGATGAAATTCAGTTTAAGAGAAGCCTAAAGGATTTATTGGTGGCCAACTCCTTCTACTCCATTTATGAATTTCTCAGTAGAACCAACTGATATAAAACTTCTGCACAATTTCAGTGCAGTAATGTGTTCATTGTAAATGAGTGTGTGTGTGTGTGTGTGTGTGTGTGTAAGTGCAATCTATCTTCTGCACCATTTCTGTGCAGTAATGTGTTCATTGTAAATAAGTATTATAGTAGTTGTATTACACGTTTATTACCTTATAAATAAATAAAAACTTTTTTATTTTAAATTCAGTGCATTAGTATTTCTAAAGTGATTCTTTCATATAATGTTCATTAAAAAATGACAATCATTCCACTTGGGACCTGTGGAATGGCACATTAGCTTATTTGTTTGAGTTGTAAATATTTGTCATGTATTGTTGTTTTTCTGACATGTTCTACATTCTGGCCGGCCGCGGTGGTCTAGCGGTTCTAGGCGCGCAGTCCGGAACCGCGCGACTGCTACGGTCGCAGGTTCGAATACTACCTCGGGCATGGATGTGTGTGATGTCCTTAGGTTAGTTAGGTTTAAGCAGTTCTAAGTTCTAGGGGACTGATGACCTCAGAAGTTAAGTCCCATAGTGCTCAGAGCCATTTTCTACATTCTGGAGGACCTCCTCACTACGGATCAATTGGAATGAAAGTAAATCTAATCTAATCTAATCTGTATAATTCTTCGCCGGCCGCTGTGGCCGAGCGGCTCTAGGCGCTTCAATCCGGAACTGCGCTGCTGCTACGGTCGCAGGTTCGAATCCTGCCTCGGGCATGGATGTGTGTGATGTCCTTAGGTTAGTTAGGTTTAAGTAGTTCTAAGTCTAGGGGACTGATGACCTCAGATGTTAAGTTCCATAGTGCGTAGAGCCATTTAAACCATTTGTATAATTCTTCCTTTGTCTGTTGTCACGATACGACCAAAAATTTATAGAAGTATTGTTGTCAGTGTAATGAATAGATGCTGAGGAAGTGCTTTATTTTACGAAGCTCGTAATTAACAACCACGTTTATTTCGCAGATGGGAAACGCTGAGGACGAAGCTGGCGCCAGTATTCACGCCCGGCAAGATAAAGACGATGTTCCCACTGATGGAGGACGTTGGACAGGACTTGGTGCAGCACCTCGCTGCCGAAGTTGAGAAAGGTACCGGTGCTTGTTTTTCTAGCAGCAAGATGTGAAGCAAAATTAAGATGAAACGACAGACACATTAAATCTTTGAGACTTACTATGGTGCTACGGGCTACCTCACTGCATGTTCAATTACGGGGTGGCAGAGGTCCATCCTGAAGCTATTTATGGTATGACATGGTGTTTATAAAGAATGTGTGTTATTTGTCATTATTTAAAAGCGAAACAGCCAGTGAATACTCAAATGACAATGTGCTCCTCTCGGACTGAGACGGAGTATCCAGACGTCTGGTGTCTCTGACTTCCGTGTCCTTTACAGGTGTGAAAATATTAGCTTTTGACGGCAAAAATTAAAAGTTTGCCTGCAGTTACAATATCAGCTATTCTGAAGGTAATAAATATCACTAAGAGTTAAAAATAGTTTTTCATTATCACACAGTATTATCACATACACTGAAGAGCCAAACAAACTGGTACACCTGCATAATGTCGTGTAGGGCCTCAGCGATCACGCGAAGTGCCGCAACACGACGTGGCATGGACTCAACTAATGCCTGAAGTTGTGCTGGAGGGAACTGATACCATGAATTCTGCAGGGCTGTCCATAAATCCGTAAAAGCATACTGACACTTGTTGATTGCCCAGCACTGAAATATGCAGCAATTTGCGTAAGGATTGCACTTCTGTCACGTTGAAGGATTCTCTCAAGTTGTCGTTGGTCCCGTTCTTGCAGGATCTTGTTCCGGCCACTGCGATGTCGGATATTCATGTTTTACCGGATTCCTGATATTCACGGTACACTCGTGAAATGGTGGTACGGGAAAATCCCTACTACATCCCTACTTCCGAGATGCTGTGTCCCACCGCTCGTGGGCCGACTATGACACCACGTTCAGATTCACTTAAATCTTGTTAACCTGCCATTATAGCAGCAGTAACCGGTCTAACAACTGCGCCAGACACTTTTTGCCTTATATTGGTTTTTCCGACCGCAGTGTCGTATTCTGCCTGTTTACATATCTTTGTATTTGAACACACATGCCTATAGCAGTTTCCTTGGCGCTTCAGTGTAAGAACAAATTATAAAAGATATATATTCTTGTGATCCCTTGAACCATTTATTGTTTCCACATTATAAGAACAAAAAAAAGTATTGTCCAAAAAGTTACTCTTATTAAATCTCATGCCTCTAGAACGTTAGCGAAATGATGTAAGCAAAATGAAATAACGAAATTTGACAGGTAGTTAAACTGAACTGTTCTGACGTGGTAAATGTTACGTTTATCGAATACAAGGCACAAGAACAGTACACACACAGCAAAAATCCATTGTTCAGACCCAAGTCCAGATGAAGTTGTCTTTAAACACAACACGAAGGTCCTGTCAGCTCAATAATCCGTAGGGAGTTATTGGGATAAGCAAGAGTCGTCATCCGTGAAGCGGCCAGAGTAGGCACATAGCATCAAGCGACCAGAACCATCGAGTCTGCTTGTACCTATCTGTGCGGGCCTACGTGTGCTGCCCTGTGGCCCTCCGCAGAGCCAAGGTGTGTGTCCACTAGAACTGGGTCGTTCACGCATTGAAGGGACCCAAAGGAACGCTTCACTAAACTGACAGAGGAGAGGCCACTCACCAATCCCTTCAGGTCGACCTCGTTCCCACTCGGTCTCGTTCCGTCGGTCTCGTCCTATCTCGGGTGGTCACACGTTCCTAGTTCCAGCTCCAGCGTTTTTTCGTTCAGTTATACCTTGACCACTCACATTAACGTGACCACCTGTCAAATGCCTGAATAGCTCCCATTTGCAACGTGGACGTGCAGGAAGAGTGTCATGAGGATCTAGAAATACCGACAGGGATGTAGAGCCGTGCCAACTTGAATGCCCCGACCAGCTGTGCTAAGTTTTGCCGGTTCCATGATGCGAACAGCCCGATCGAGTTGGTGGCACAGATTCTCAATTGGGTTTACATCCTGGGAGTATGGTGGGCTGCGGAGTACTGTAAACTCATCCTGGTGCTCTTTGAAACACGTAGTTTACTGTGGTCTGTGTAACACGTTGCATTGTCATGCTGGTGGATGCCGTCGTGGCAAGGAGAAACAAAGTGCACATATGGGGTTCCCAAGTATAGATGCATTCTTGTATCGATCCGTTGTGCCTTCCAGAATGACGAGATCACGCAGGGGATAACAGTAAGACATTTCACAGATCACAACGCTCCCTCCTCTGGCAGGACCCTTCCGACGATTATTGTAGGGCCGTTCACACCATAGGCCGTCTGTCTGACAGAGCATAAAACCTCATGTATCTAAAGATGCCTCCTGTGGCCACTCATTGGACGCCCAGTTGCGCTACTGGGGTGCAGATTCCAGCCTTCGTCGACAATGAACAGCAGCCAACATGGGTGCATGGACCAGGCGCCTGCTGCGGACACAAATAAGCAGCCACGTTTGCTGAAGAGTCGTTGAGGAGACACTATTGGTAGTTCCGTGGTTCATCTGAGCAATCAACTGTTCAACAGGTGCACGTCTATCAGCCCGCGCGTATCTCCGGAGCCAAGTCAAATACCTCGGTGTCTGGCTGGACCGGAAATTACTCGGGGGGGGGGGGGGGAGGGGACCACATATAACACATGACCAACCGAGCAAGCGCGAGGCTCAAACAGCTCTACCCTATGCTCAACAGGCGTAGCACACTGAACAGAAGGGTGTCGAGGTCCATGTACATGACACTTATTCGACCCCTTATGACGTACGCAGCTCCTGTCTGGGGATACGCTGCACCCATACGCCTGCGCCGTCTGCATCTCATACAAAACAAAGTACTCAAAATCATAAGCAATGCTCCACGATATACACGCATCGTGGACCTTCACCGGGAATACCGACTTGAGACTTTCGCGGAGGTAATCCACAAAATCACCACAAGACTATACAGAAACTCCAGACATTCGCAGAAACCGTTTATTCTGAATCTGGGAAACTACGACTACAACCATAGATGGAAACATAAAAGACCAAAAGACATACTTGTAAGGACCTAACATCTATGGCCAAGTACACGTAAACACAACGGTACAGGTGAGCCCCTGTTAATCAGACGCCATTACTGGATATCCAGCTGGAACACACTTGACGAATAACTGGCACGACGCAGGGAAGCCGTACCGTACACTGCATACAGACAAGCTCCACCTCCCCCCCCCCTCCCCCCCACACACAGTGAAATGATCTATGGCCGATCTCCCACTACTATATAACGATCTTGATTGTTGCAGGAATGCAGCGGCTGCAGCAAGCTGGGATACATGGCCATCGCTTGCCACGGCAACGATGCATGATACCCATACTAACAAATCCAACCTTGCATGAACTATCGCAGCTAATAAGCCACTACTGCTCTTACTACCTATCCCACTGTCGCAGAGGTTTCTTTCCCACGGCACGAGCCTTGGCACTTTTTTCCCTCATTCGCGTTTCGTCCACTCTCTATCACCTGACGAACCGTGCCAGTGCATAGTCTTACCCAGACGCACGGATAACATCACAGCCTAGCATCCTGTGATCCACCTGTTAGATAACTAACATGTTGACGGAGGTGACAGTAGAACTTTTGGTCTGGTCAACACGTTGGTGCGGGCGTGGAGGGTCCCCATCTCTATCCGGAGCCGTCGTTCAACCCTGTCATCTATGGTCCACGGTGCACCATAGTTGCCTCAGTACCTGATTTGAATAGCGTAATTTTGTCATACACACAAGGCACACTTTTACCGAGCGAGGTCGCACAGCGCAGTGGTTATCACGCTGGACTCTCATTCGGGAGGACGACAGATCAAACATGCGACCAGCCATCTTGATTTAGATTGTCCGTGATTTCCCTCGATAGCTTCAGGCGCATGCCGGGATGGTTCCTTTGAAAGGGCACAGCCGATGTCCATCCTTCCCTAATCAGAGCGCCTGCTCCGTCTCTAATGACCTCCTCATCGACAAGACGTTAAACACTAATCTCCTCCTCCTCGCCGGCCGGTGTGGCCGTGCGGTTCTAGGCTTTTCAGTCTGGAACCGCGTGACCGCTACGGTCGCAGGTTCGAATCCTGCCTCGGGCATGGATGTGTGTGATGTCCTTAGGTTAGTTAGGTTTAAGTAGTTCTAAGTTCTAGGGGACTAATGACCATAGATGTTAAGTCCCATAGTGCTCAGAACCATTTGAACCATTTTTCCTCCTCCTCCTCCTCCTCCTGCGCCTCTCTCACGGTACACATTAACCACGGCGGCACGCTAACTGTTTACAAACTAGTTCGTTTCGGATGTGCTTCCACCCTTGGCCCGAAAGTCAATGATCATGCCATTTTGGTTGTCAGATAAACCGCTCCGTTTTCTCATAACCAAAACGACTGCACTGCTTTTCGCGTCCCCCGACACGATTTATATATCCGCCACTGCTAGCATTGCAACTTGCTGTCTGTGGGTGCTTATTGGTTCGTTAAGGTCGAACTTAGACGGTGGTCGCATTAATGTGACTGAACCGTGAAGTTGCCCATTGTCATTACGTTATCCCAAAGTTGTTTAGTTTCAGACCTTTGTCAACATCTAGACTTATAATTCTTCGCGTATCCGTTCAGCATACACGGACGGTAATTTATAAGTCAGTTATAACTGTATATTAAAATTAAAACAAAAAGTCCCGATTCACTGGAAGTCACTTTAGTCCGTGTATTTGAACAGAAAGAGCCCAGAATTTCAACTCTAGCTTACACAAATAGTATTTAACAACAGGAGTGCTTAAGTTTGTGTGTGCATATTCTACAACTTGTTAAAAATAAAATTTTAAAATGAAATTAAATGAATTATCAAAACAGTTCCCGGTACCATTTTTAATTTCTACACTCCTGGAAATTGAAATAAGAACACCGTGAATTCATTGTCCCAGGAAGGGGAAACTTTATTGACACATTCCTGGGGTCAGATACATCACATGATCACACTGACAGAACCACAGGCACATAGACACAGGCAACAGAGCATGCACAATGTCGGCACTAGTACAGTGTATATCCACCTTTCGCAGCAATGCAGGCTGCTATTCTCCCATGGAGACGATCGTAGAGATGCTGGATGTAGTCCTGTGGAACGGCTTGCCATGCCATTTCCACCTGGCGCCTCAGTTGGACCAGCGTTCGTGCTGGACGTGCAGACCGCGTGACACGACGCTTCATCCAGTCCCAAACATGCTCAATGGGGGACAGATCCGGAGATCTTGCTGGCCAGGGTAGTTGACTTACACCTTCTAGAGCACGTTGGGTGGCACGGGATACATGCGGACGTGCATTGTCCTGTTGGAACAGCAAGTTCCCTTGCCGGTCTAGGAATGGTAGAACGATGGGTTCGATGACGGTTTGGATGTACCGTGCACTATTCAGTGTCCCCTCGACGATCACCAGTGGTGTACGGCCAGTGTAGGAGATCGCTCCCCACACCATGATGCCGGGTGTTGGCCCTGTGTGCCTCGGTCGTATGCAGTCCTGATTGTGGCGCTCACCTGCACGGCGCCAAACACGCATACGACCATCATTGGCACCAAGGCAGAAGCGACTCTCATCGCTGAAGACGACACGTCTCCATTCGTCCCTCCATTCACGCCTGTCGCGACACCACTGGAGGCGGGCTGCACGATGTTGGGGCGTGAGCGGAAGACGGCCTAACGGTGTGCGGGACCGTAGCCCAGCTTCATGGAGACGGTTGCGAATGGTCCTCGCCGATACCCCAGGAGCAACAGTGTCCCTAATTTGCTGGGAAGTGGCGGTGCGGTCCCCTACGGCACTGCGTAGGATCCTACGGTCTTGGCGTGCATCCGTGCGTCGCTGCGGTCCGGTCCCAGGTCGACGGGCACGTGCACCTTCCGCCGACCACTGGCGACAACATCGATGTACTGTGGAGACCTCACGCCCCACGTGTTGAGCAATTCGGCGGCACGTCCACCCGGCCTCCCGCATGCCCACTATACGCCCTCGCTCAAAGTCTGTCAACTGCACATACGGTTCACGTCCACGCTGTCGCGGCATGCTACCAGTGTTAAAGACTGCGATGGAGCTCCGTATGCCACGGCAAACTGGCTGACACTGACGGCGGCGGTGTACAAATGCTGCGCAGCTAGCGCCATTCGACGGCCAACACCGCGATTCCTGGTGTGTCCGCTGTGCCGTGCGTGTGATCATTGCTTGTACAGCCCTCTCGCAGTGTCCGGAGCAAGTATGGTGGGTCTGACACACCGGTATCAATGTGTTCTTTTTTCCATTTCCAGGAGTGTAGTTTCTGGGGCACAGCAGATAATCCCTTGAACGGATTTAAAGGGCAGTAGGACTACCGGAAGTGCATTTTAATCTCAGCTTCATCGTTAAGGTCACTAACTCTTTTATATCAAAATTTGAAACCAGAGAAGGTGGTGATGTTGGACGCTAGGGCCTGAAGCGAAGTCGTCACTCTGTCGCCTCATGGATGCTGCTTCATGACAGACTGTATTGTCATGCTGATACAGTCATCGTCTCCGAACTGTACCTCTTCTGTACGCAGTACATAATGCCGTAAAATGTGTTCGTACCCTTCGAGATTTAGGGAACCACACCCTAACCACGAAAAACACCCTCCATGCCTTAATAGTACCTTGTTCGTATTTCACTGTTGGTACGGCATATGATAGTTGGTAACGTTTTCCAGGCATTCACCTTCCACCTGATTGCCCCAGGGTATAGCGTGATTCATCATTCCAAATCACTCGTTTCCAGTCATCCATTGTTCAGTGCTGTCGCTCTTTATACCACCTCAAATGTCAGTTAGCACTGGCTACAGAAATGTGTGGCTTATGAGGAACTGCTCGGACATTGCACCACGTTCTTTTAAGTCCCTACGCGCAATCATAGTGCTAGCTGTTAGCGGGATTATTGGTAACACTTTGAAACTTTGTAGCCGCCATCCGTCGATCTGCTGTAATCGATTTCTCTGACGTAAGACATTTCGTTATATCTACACATCAGATGGAGCAGCCACAAACATCTTCACTCTAACGGCGACTAAATTTCGCGTTTCATAATAATAATGTTGAATTTTTGCACAATCACCCTTCATTTTTTGCTGCGTTACCGAAGACAAGATAGTCAGCTGACGAATGTGGCATTAGAGACGGAGCACACCGTCGAATTGAGAGTGATCAGGGAAAGTTCTGCTGCTTTCAAACAAGTCTACAGGCTGTTGCTTCTAAGGTACCATGAAACACGAAATTTGACATTGTTGTGTTGCCATTACAGAAAACGACTACTGAGCGGTAAGTACATTAAGAACATAGGTACCGTTGTTGATGAAAAGTGTGAATAAATACCGTGAACTTTAGTAGATGTCTGCCTAGCATTACGACAAAGGACATTCTCACGAGTGACGCGGAAGATGTTTCCTTTCAAAAAAATTATGATTTTATATCATGGTTGATTTGAAAATAATGTACAGAATTAGCGTACTTATGGCAACACAGTCTATGTTTGCCAATCATGTGATGCTGATAACTTGTAATGTTCGTGTTATCGATCGCCTGAAAGAGTTTTTAACTACTTCATAGACGTCCCATACGAGATCTACATATGTTAAATTCAATGATCAATCAACAGCCCGTCAAAAATTGTCTTAGTTGACCTCCCAAAGTTCAGGTAATTAACAGCTTACGTTATGGTCATCGAAGATCTAGTTCCTTTGCTGTATAACCACAAACCTAGATTGTAATATTACTTGAGTCCTGGGTTACACTACATGGACTTTAAAGCTTCAAAGAACGATACTTTTCTATCCATTATTAAATTATTTCCGTCTGTTAACGAGAAATGCTAGTGTGGGCTTTTGACACTTCTTTTGGCTCTCTTTCTGGCATTAAAGTTAATCTTGAATTATGTGGAGTTATTTTGTTGCCTCAATTATTTTATCGATATGATGTGGAAAAAGTCAGATTAAAGGATATACAAACACACATGAATAGTGCTAATATTGATATTACTGAAGTTTTTATTTCTACACATGCAACTACATTTAGAGGTACAATTTTTTTTACCATTTCTGAAACAGAAGCTCGTCCATGGAGTAGGAGTTGTGCAACAGAAATGATTTTAAGCTAGATTTAAAACTTGATCTGCTACCTGCCAGACACTTTATGTTGTTGGGCAAATGATCAAAGATTTTTGTTTGCTGAATAATGTACTCCTTTTTGAACAACTGACAGCTTCAATAACGGATAGGAAAGATCATTATTCCCTCTAGTGTTGTACTTATGAACATCACTGTTCTTCACGAATTGAGATGGATTATTTGTAACGAATTTCATTAGCAAATATATGTACTATGATGGTGCAGTTAAAGTACCTAACTCCTTGAAAAGGAGCCTACATGACGGCCTTGGGTGAAAACCACTAATTATTCTCACTGATCTCTTTTGTGCAATCAATACTTTATGTTTAAGTGGTGAGTTACCCCAGAAAACTATTCCATAAGACATTATTGAAAGGAAATATGCAACGTACGTTAGGAGAGTGATATGTTTATTACCAACACTAGCGATTCTACGAAGAGCGAAATAAGCTGAACTTAGTTGTTTGAGAAGCTCAGTAATATGCTTCTTCCAGTTCAAGTTGTCATCAATGTGAACACCCAAAAATTTGGAGAAATCTACCCTGTTAACTGACCCCTGTTCATATGCTACATCAATTGTCGGTATGACTCTATTCAGTGTACAGACTGGATATAGTGAGTTTTTTTCAAAATTAGAGGAGAGTCTATTTTCTGAGAACCACTTAATAATTCTTTGAAAGACATCCTTAACAATATCTTCAGCTGCTTTTTATGGAATGGGACTTATTATAACACTCATGTCATCTGTAAAAAGTGCTAGCTCCGCTTGCTGAACGTTAAGTGGGAGGTCATTCACATGAATAAGGAACAGCAGAGGACCGAAAATTGAACCCTGTGGGACTCCCTTTGTGATAACTCCCCATTCACTAGAATTTACCACCCTACCAATATTATTTGCGCTATTCAGCAAAACTTTTTGCTTTCTGTCCATTAAGTATGGTTAAGTAAGTGCTCAAGACATTCACCACATCGTTGCAGGTGAGGCCATTGACATGTGGCAGGTGATGGCTCGGTACACGACCCACGTGCTGTGTACGATAGTGCTGGGGGCGGACGCCTGCTCCATGTCGGAGGCCAAATCGCCGATGAGAGAACACGTCATGAGCCTCACACACAAAGACGTGCTGGCTCAGCTGTCCCTCGCCATCAGTCTCCTGGCTCCACAACTCTTCAAGCTGTTTCCCTTGACGTTCACATCCGAGAGGGAAGAGACCCTACTCTACTTCTCCACCGTCCAGGTAAGAAAGCCTGCGATAGTCGAGAAAGCTAAAATGTTTTGTGTGTAATGAACACAGATATAAATTTGACTGGAATACACTCTCCAGAATTCTGCAGTTATCAGATATAAAGTGTACGCACCAAATGGTTGACTACACCTTACGCTGCGTTCACAATGGCACCTACAACGGTCGTCAGATTTCGTCGCCAGAAGTCGCCCGATAAGATCAGACGACAACTTGGTTACTGTGTGACCGACCTCATTCGTAAGTTTTTGACGGGATCGAGCAGGTTAGGTTAAGCTAGAATCTAGTCTGTGTATGAAGTAGATTAGATTTTAACGTCTACGGGTGGGATGGATACCAGGACGCCTCTGCGCTTGGAGACGAGTGCTACAATGTCCCGTTTGCTATTAAAAATATGCCGAATCACTTATATCTGCCTCGAAAAGAACTTTTCGAATACCGAACACTCTGTCTTCAGTTATTGGAACTACCAGCCATGTTTTACGAAACACCCATGTATTACGGAAATATGTAGGTTCACTAAGGATCTGTCCAAAACACATTATTCAGAGTATGGTTTATTTTGAAACTAGATGTTTCTATTATATGATGAATTATAAAATTTGTGTGTGAGTAAGCAAACATTATTTAATTAATGAAAAATAGATTTTCGATTTCATAGCAGCTCACTTTATCCTAAAAACGATTTATTTTAATGCAGGACTGGCAATAAGTATATTCAGATAGTGAGATTCTAGTACAGGAAACTTCACTACTCTTTGCACACTTGTCCGGAGGATTTGAGAAAGGACGTATCAAGCCTTCTGGTTGCTCTGTTATTTCGAATTCAATGTAGCTTTTAATAAATAAAATCAACTATATTAGAATGTCTTTTTGGGTACTTGCCCAAAGCATAGCTCCAGAATTCGATATCGAATAAATAAAAAAATTCGTAGTATTTGGCGTGCAAGAGTGAAAATATTAGCTTTTAGATTAGTATTTAGAGGATGGTAAATAACATCCAACATATCACACAAAAACTTTGAAATTGTGCTTTTTAGAACACAGTATAGTCCTAATCATTGGAAGGACGTAATCGCCAGGGGTAAAATGTCAAACTGTCACTTTTAGTTTTAGATGACCCATAATTGCATCTTTAATGTGAGTATAGGATTTTTTAACACAGCTCAAATCACACCTCTAGGCAAGAACCAAAAACCTGTTTTGATGAATTTATTTGAACTTGTGCAAACATATGTCTGTTAACATTCAGTGACTGTCATTCAGCACACGTGTGAAAGACAAACACTGGTCTGGACTAAGGTGCTCGGAACACCTAAAGCACTGTATAGCGGAAAAGCATTCCTGCGCCGTATTCGTAAATCACGTCATGGAACACAATAACAAGCCTACTGGCATAAAGCAGTAACAATAATCTGCAGACAGCTAATGTCCACCTACACAACCCCAAAAGATCCACTACAGTAACTTTAATCGTAAGATACACCATTCTTTTCACTTGAAAAAATTATTTTTCGAACTTATAATCGACACATAAAATTTCTGGTAAAGATTTTGCCTACTTGTGGTTTCCAATAAACCTGCGATCTCAGTCCATAGATTCCGAGCTATATCCCGATTACGATATTTTTCATTCTCAAGACGCCACAAATTCCTCCTTTGACTAACATACCAGTTTCCCACAGTACATGTTTCGTGTCGTGTCGGCAATTATGACAAAAAAAAACTGATTTGAATTTCACCGCGTGTCGTCCGAAATCTGTGCAGTCGGGCGATGAGATCGGCTACATTGTGACCGCGCACGTGGTGGCGTATTGACTTGCAAAGATCGGATGTGTTCGGACGATGTTCGGACGACATCGGTCGCCGGGAGAATCCACGAATACCGATGCGACTGTGACCGCGGCTTTACACAGAAACCAGAGTGCAGGTCGAAGGACATGAAGTGAAGGCAGTAACTGTTGGATGTAAGGTCCGCCAGTTATGCAAAAGCCGTTTTTTCTAAGTTCCCAAACATGTTTCAGCACCTCTGTGTCATCATCAGTGGGTTTCTGTTTTATTTAATCTGTAATATGAACATTTTTACTAAATAATTACAAAATTACGGGAATATTTAGTTCAATCAACAATTTGCTTCTTTTAGTTAATACCTTTACAGTCAGTTTGCATGGTTTTTCAGGACCACTTGTGTATTATTTATTACAGGTAGCTTGTCTTCTGCAACCAAACGATGTTGATGAGAAATTTTGTTGGGAGTTAACCTATCATTTTATGCTTTAAATGTAATTTAGTTTGTCGCGGTATTTCGTACCTATATTTACTTACTTACTTTTTTGTGTGGCAAGCCCATTTTTTTCATCGTTCTGATGAGGTGTTGTGAAGCACACGTAAATATAACACATATTTTCAGAAATATGGTCGTAAAAGCACTTTGCACTTCAACAAAACACACTGTAATCGTGGTTGTTTTGTGTCCCAGCCCAGTCACGACCTTACATGCAACAATTTTAACTGCAAACACAGTAAGCACAAGGAGCTGCAAATCCAAATGAATGAAACATACACACATCAAAAAAGTTTTGCATCACACCGGTTCCCAGAACTGCTGAAGATAGACGTTGACTGTGGATATTATATCACAGACACAGTCCGTTTGACTCTTCAGAGATGTCACTAAACCCGCCCAAAGATGTGAACAACCATGCATGAGCAGCGCCTATTAGACGAAGGGAGTCCGACAGCCGATCAGTTCCAGTCACCAGGAAGGAGGTACACGGCTCGTGTTGTCTGTAGTTCAACCACGCCTAGACGACCAATACCGCGGTTCGATCGCGTCCGCATTGTTACTTTGTGCCAGGAAGGGTTCTCAACAAGGAAAGTGCCCAGGCGTCTCGGAGTGAGCCAAAGCGATGTTGTTCGGACATGGAGGACATACAGAGAGACAGGAACCGTCGATGACATGTCCCACTCCAGGCCGCCCAAGAGCTACTACTGCAGTGGATGACCGCTATCTACGCATTATGGTTCGGAGGAAACCTGACAGCAACCCCATGTTGGGGAGGCATTATGTGGGGCCGACGTACGCCGCTGGTGGTCATGGAAGGCGGTGTAACGGCTGTACGATACGTGAATGCCATTCTCCGGCCGATAGTGCAACCACATCGGCAGCATATTGGCGAGGCATTCGTCTTAATGGACTACAATGCTAGCTCCCATCGTGCACATCTTGTGAATGACTTCCTTCAGGATAACGACATCGCTCGACTAGAGTGGCCAGCATGTTCTTCAGACATGAACCCTAGCGAACATGCCTGGGATAGATTGAAATGGCCAAACGGTTCTAGGCGCTTCAGTCCGGAACCGCAATGCTGCTACGGTCGCAGGTTAGAATCCTGCGTCGTGCATGGAGTGTGTGATGTCCTTAGGTTAGTTAGGTTTAAGTAGTTCTAAGTCTAGTGGACTGATGACCTCAGATGTTAAGTCCCACAGTGCTCAGAGACAAAGATTGAAAAGGGCTGCTTATGGACGACGTGACCCACCAACCACTCTGAGGGATGTACGCCGAATCGCCGTTGAGGTGTGAAACAATCTGGACCAACAGTGCCTTGATGAACTTGTGGATAGTATGCCACGTCGAATATAGGCATGCTTCAGTGCAAGAGGACGTGCTACTGGGTATTACAGGTATCGGTGTGTACAGCAATCTGGAACACCATCTCGGAAGGTCTCGCTGCATGGTGGTACAACATACATTGTGTGGTTTTCATGAGCAAAAAAAGGGTGGAAATGATGTTTATCAGCATGTAAAATAAATTTAGATATTAGGAAGTCTTTTCTGAAAGTACGCTGCCTGACAAAAAGGTGAAGCACCCAGAGGATACGTCGGATGTTGATGTAATTTCGTGCACTGTGTATGTAAATGATTAGCGTTGCAGTTCTCTGTGACGGGTAGAATGCCCACCAGAGAGCATTAGTGTTACTCACGCTTACGTTTTTGCCAGGCTTGGTAGGGCATATAGGGGGCGTGAACAGCGTTATATGTTGAGCGATCACTTTTAAGAGCACTGAGATGCCAAGCACTCGTCTGAGACAGCGTTATCAGCATCTGACAGAGTTTTAAAGGGTTCTCGTTATAGATCTCCATTTGGCCAACTGGTCGAATCATCTAATATGCAGATCTGTGGGGCATTCGGAAATGACGGTAACACTCTGTTAGCTGCAGTCCGGTTTTTGTGCAAGGTGTAGATAGCATTTCGCTACCTGCGTGCTATCGTTAATAATTCAAGTATTTCAAAGAGTGTACACCAGTCAACATTTTCAAATGTTTTTTCTGAATATACAACTGCTATAAATGTCTGTTCTCATTTCCTCAACCTACCTTGTAGGTCGTAGCGTAAGGATTGGTTCGCTTATTCCGATATTTCTTCCGAACCAAATTCATCTTTGCCTTGGTCGACTTCCACTAGTCGTCCTATCTTCCTTGAAATATTTCGTGTTAGCATTTTGCAATCATGTTTTAATCGTTCCATTTTCTACATATGTTTCGCGTTACTGTTTTGTAATCATCATTTATTAACTTGATGGTTCCGTAATGCTCACACCTATCAGTAACTGCGTTCTTTAGAATTTGGATTATTACAGTCTTCTTGAAATATCACGTTATTCGTCTGTCTCATGTACCCTACATTCCAGGTAGAATATTTACGTTCCAGTGTGTGAAGCTTAAAGTTAGGAGGTAATGTCGTCTGCTCCAGAAGACGTTTACGTCTCTCAGTGCTGTGTCATGCTCTACGCGCAGTATTACATCACCTATCGTACCTTCATCTATTTCCTTTCCCCTACACCTTCCTGCTTTCCCATTTTGCACTTCCTTGGTTCAAATGGCTCTGAGCACTATGGGACTTAACGTCTGAGGTCATCAGTCCCCTGTAACTTAGAACTACTTAAACCTAACTAACCTAAGGACATCACGCACATTCATGCCCGAGGCAGGATTGGAACCTGCGACCGTAGTGGTCGCATGGTTCCAGACTGAAGCGCCTAGAACCGCTTGGCCACATGGCCGGCTTGCGCTTCCTGTCAGTCTCATTTTCAGATGTCTGTATTCGATTTTGATAATTCATTTGTTACGTGTTTGTACTTTCCCCTTTCATCAATTAAATTTTATATCTCTTGTGTTACTCAAGTAACTCTACTATGCAATTTCTTTGTTCCACTATCGTATGCCATGAGAGCGAGATGACTGAGAACGCCGGCCGGTGTGGCCTTGCGGTTCTAGGCGTTTCAGTCTGGAACCGCGTGACCGCTACGGTCGCAGGTTCGAATCCTGCCTCGGGTATGGATGTGTATGATGTCCTTAGGTTAGCTAGGTTTAAGTAGTTCTAAGTTCTAGGGGACTGATGACCACAGATGTTAAGTCCCATAGTGCTCAGAGCCATTTGAACCATTTGATTTGACTGAGAACAAGGTGCGTACACAGACATAGAGGTAATTTTTCTCTCGCTCAGTACGCCAAAGGAATTTCCCTCACTGCTTTATACTAGTGCCTTTTTCAAATGAAGTGTTCGTATGTCTTCTTTTTTAAAAAAATGTTTGTTTTTTTACGTATTTAACTTTTGTGGCGACTTTTATACCTGAAGTACTCCTTCAGACTGCGCGATGTAAAATGACACTTACTTCTTGCAGATGATGAACGAGCGGAGGCAGAAAGGAATAGTCCGTGCAGACATGGTGGACACGCTGATGCAGCTGCGGACATCAGCAAATAAGAAACAGCCCAAAAGCAGTGCGGACAGGAAGTCGTCAGCCGGTACAAATCATATGGGTATGAACCTACACTGTCACCATTCGTCATTTCTAGACGTGCTCTCACCTTCACATCAGAACCACACTACTGCATTTCTATGCTCCTACCTCACTCAATCGTTCATTAATCGTGTACGATAGATCCCATCAGAAAACAGGACTTTCTGGTATCTGGGAGGAACAAATGCAATAAAAGTAAAAGAAAAAATAAAGAGTTCTTTATTGACAGTTAGTTGTCAGCTACTTTACAGGGTATTACTTTACATCTCATAGTCGTATTTCATGGACCCCACGGAGGGTGGTCCCTGGGATGCGGAGAGAAGTCAAGGATATATAGTATATTTAATTAAATTAAAGTGCAATATTGTAAACATAGTATACGGTACTGTATTGCAGTGCAAATTCTAATTGTAAATTAACATTGAACGCTAAATGTAAGACACCTGCGAAGATACTCTGCAATGAAACAGAAGGCGATGTCCAACAAAAAGTTCACTCTTAAACTCCACTAAATTATCTACATGACATTTATGTACTCTGGTAGGTAACTGAATAGTTGTGTATCCATGTTTCTGACTCCTTTCTGAACTAATGTTAAGTCCTTGAAGTCATTGTAGAGTTTTATTTTGGTCCTAGTATTACATTCATGTTTTTCACTATTTTTTGTGAAAAGAGAAGTATTGGTAGGGACAAAGGTCATTAAAAATATTTATATTGTTGTAAGTAGGCTGTTTAGGTTTTTTTATTGGTAACGCCACCTCAGTATGAAAATCACTGGCTGTGCCGTGTGCAGTCTGTGGCTGCTTTGCATTGTTGTAATACTCGCCATTGTAGTGTTAGGCAGCTGGCTGCGAACAGCGCGTAGCGTTGCGCAGTCGGAGGTGAGCCGCCAGCAGTGGTGGATGTGGGGAGAGAGATGGCGGAGTTTTGTAATTTGTCATGAACTGCTATATATATATATATATATATATATATATATATATATATATATATATATATATATATGATGATATCAAGGTAAATACATTGTTTGTTCTCTATTAATATCTTTCATTTGCTAACTATCCCTATCAGTAGTTAGTGCCTTCCATAGTTTGAATCTTTTATTTAGCTGGCAGCAGTGGCGCTTGCTGTATTGCAGTAGTGGGAGTAACCAAGATATTTGTGAGGTAAGTGATTTGTGAAAAGTACAGGTTAATGTTAGTCAGGGCCATTCTCTTGTAGAGATTTTTGAAAGTCAGATTGCGTTGCGCTAACAAAATATTGTGTGTCAGGTTAAGCACAGTCTAGTAAAATTGATAAAAGGGGACGTTTCATATTGTGAAGTAGTTATTTCGAGATGTGTCTGCAGGATGTTCTTGAATGAACATCAGATATAATTCTTGTAATAAGCTTCTATTTTCTGTAAATACTATTCTTGTCACTTGAATTACCGCGGAAAATGATCCGATAACTTGTTAATGAATAGAAATATGCAGAATAAACTAGTTTCTTCATTTTTAAGTCACCTCTAACAGTAACCCTGCAAAGCATTTCATTAACTTTACGTAGTGGGTCTTTTAATTGAGTTTGTGATATTTATGTAATCCCAAAGCCTAACTTTTTTACTTCTTGAATTTAATTGTTTGAGAAACTAGTATAGCTTGTTGACATGTTCGAAGGAACAGACACCACTCATAAATAACTAAATAGGGCCGGACGGTCATTAAGATCAATTTAGTGCGGATGCACTCTTTTCTCCTGAACTCTTGCGGGAATGCTGTGACAGCCGGCCGCTGTGGCGGAGCGGTTCTAGGCGCTTCAGTCCGGAACCGCGCTGCTGCTACGGTCGCACGTTCGAATTCTGCCTCGGGCATGGATGTGTGTTATGTCCTTAGGTTAGTTAGGTTTAATTAGTTCTAAGTCTAGGGGACTGATGACCTCAGATGTTAAGTCCACAGTGCTTAAAGCCATTTGAATGCAGCAACATGCGGCGAGCAACGAGTGTAGTAGAGAGGGGCCGGTACGTTAAGTAGTGTCCCACAAGATGGGAATCTGGGTCATACAGAGAGCGTTCTCGGATAGTCGAAGTCATTTTTAAGTCTGAGTTCGGCAGTGGTGTGGCGAGCACGTCTTGTCTGCGTCTCACTTGTTGTGATGCTTGGCAGCGGCTAATCTTTATGTCTGAATTCACCGATCGTCATGACGTTTTCCTATCGCCAAGCCACGATTAAATCAACTTTCACTTAACATCATCAACGACCAGAAGCAGATGAATAGAATGGTTTATTCGGTACGATACGCCTCTTCTGCCGCAAGATCTTTTCGGGATGTATTTTTCTGTCCTTCGTGCCATCCTGGTTTTGTCTTCCGAACGTTGAGGTTTTTAAGAACTTCCGTTTGAGGTGCTGTTGGACGTCATGGAGGCCGCCTTTCAACCTTATGGCAACGTCGTTAGTCACGTTGCTGAAGTGTGGAAGAGGTTAAGGGGAGCCGGAGGTGCCTATGCTGCCCATGTTAAAATCACTAAGTTTGAGGAACATTTATGAATAAACTACCAAATAGAAAAATTTGAATTTCTTTTTACATATAGAGTGGTTTAGTATTGCAGTTATAACAGAGGGATTTTGGAGTATCTTTTCTAGTTTCCTTCCAATTATTTTTTTTATTAATGACCCAATTTTTTTTACAAATAATTGCTTTATAATTAAACTGAAATGAAACTACTGAACATATTGCCAAATGGCTGTGTTGCAATGTAAGTTTGACCACTAGGAGTGCTGTATAAAAATTTCATCTCTCTAGCTTGAGTGGATTTTGAGAAAATGTTCCTTATATTCGAAAAATTCTAATTTACGGGAAATGGCTATCAAAGTTTCTCAATACATTCCTGCACTATAGGATGGATTATCAGGGTCTTCATCCTCCAAAAGCTTCCTCTTCTGTCTTCTTTTCTGGCCTGTTGTTCCATCATACGTCATATGCCTTTCTCTTCTTTCTGCTCCTCTTATCCTTTCTCTGTCAATATTTCTTAGTGCTCGTACAGTGTTCATCCCAGCTGTAAATCCTAATGCCTTCAGAACTTCACACTTCACACTGTTCCCTTGTTTGTAGGTTGCTATTGCATCATAAATGCCAAAGTGCAGTGTTTTTATGCTTACAAACACCCTTTTAGGAATCACTTTCCAAATCAAATTGTTTACGCTCTCATTAGGATTCTGCGTCTTTCCGTGTAGATATTTGTGTAACAATTCTGGCTGTGCTAAGTCATGAAAAATTGGTTTTATTGTTCCCTCCTGATTCTTGTACATACTGCATATTACCCGCTTTACACAAGAAGTATAATACTACCAACAACAGGCGCAACACTGAACTAATTCGAAACGGTAAACAGCAGAGAGACGATGTTCCGCGCTCTTATACATTGTAGTATCGCAATTTGGTATTGGAGTTAATTTTCTTTTCCCTACGTTCTTCCTCTTCTTATATACACGGTTACTAAAACGTGGCATCGTAACCAGAACAAAAGTGTACGACAATATTAAATGGAGCAAGATGTTTGAAATTCTGAGGAAAATAGGAGTAAGCTGTAAGGAAATACGGGTAATATTTGTCACAGAAAACAATGTAGCCAGCCCTTGCACACTCGCTGTATGCGTAACATAAGGCGCTGTATACGTAACAGGCCGAGAAAATCCCAAGCAGTTCGCCAGGAAGTCACGAGAGGGTGTTAGATGCATTCAGCGGCCGCCCATTTCCTCTGCAGGCGTGGGGGAAAATGGTAATAACGCCACTTCTAGGGCGAGTAGAACAATAATTCAAAGTTTACATTAAAGAGGAATGTTCCAATTAATTTTCGGTAGCAAAAAAAAAAATCGTAATTTTTTGGATTTGACCACCTCCGGCTCCCCTTAAGAGGTTGTGTCCTCAATGGTGGCTGTCAGAAAAAAAAAAAAAAAAAACTGAACTGAGGAAACACGTGCCTTCTTCCTTTGTTACTCCCGCCTGCAGGGCTGTCGTCATGTACGATGACCAGCCGCTCACTTGTTCAGATTCTGGTCAGGAAGGCCATGTCCGTTCTCAATGTCTCCGACTTAGACTGGTCCAGACGCCACTCGGAGTCGTCGCTCTCCCTGCGGCGCCCACCTCTATCTCACGTGCCTCCTGCTGCGCCCACTCTGAACCAGTCGGCACCTGTGTCGACTCCTCTCGACGTCATGATAGACGTTTTACCTGTCTCTCTACATTGCCACCGGAGGCAGTACCAACGGACGATGGCCGTCAGCAACAACAAGACATCTGTCCCGACTCCAAGGCTGTTGATCGCGGAGCTGTACTGACCTCTACTTTTCTGCCGCGTGGCCGCATGTGGGACGACAGCCGATCGCCATCGTGTTTGGAACAACATGTTAGGACGCAAATGTCGCCGAGGAAACGAAAGAGACATCGACGTACCCCTTCTGATGACTGCTTCCATCGGATGTGTGCAAAGGGTGAAGGCTGTGCTAAAGATGATGCGCTGTCCTCCGACGCCCTCACACCGGACGACGCGACGTCTCTTCCCGCGCCCGTCTCCAATCAGCGTAGATCTATGGACATATAAATTTCCCCGCCTGCATCTGGTGCTGTTGTCCTCGTTTCTGCGCCTTATGCTACCTATGAGCGCTCCTCTCACAGTGTTCCACTGAAACAGCCCGGTGAGACGTCTGTTTCTTGCGCCAACGACGTCATGTTGATGATGGACGTTCTGGAGGTGTGCAGAACGATGGATCCCATTCGATGAGGTCGGTTCTCTCCCCATGAATGTGAATTACTCTTGAAACTTCTTTATTTAAATGAGTGTGTCTGAACTTAACTTGCTGAATGACTGAGAAGATAAACTTCTACGTTATTTTATTCTGAAACAGCTGAGTATAACTGAAAGTACTGAGCTTACTTTCTCTTTACTTTTTCTTATCATATCAACACTGACCCCACAATATTCTAGCGCAACGCAATCTGACTGCTCAAAAAAATTAAGAATGGCCATGACTAAAAAGAAATCTTAACAATAACCTATACATTTCATTAAGCACTTACCTCACAAAAATCTTCATTACGCAAACTACTGCAATACAGCGAGCGTCAATACTGCCAGCTAAATAAAAAGATTCTAACTACTAAAGCCACTAACTACTAATAGGCATGCGGTTAGCAAAGGAAAGATTTTGTCGCAAGCCAAATAATATATGTTTTACCTTAATAATGTGACATCCAGTTCAAACACGAATATAAATCGTCATTGACATCCAGTACAAAGATATATAATCATGAATAATTTTCCATCTCCAAGTTGGATATTTCCAGATCGTTAGCCTACGCTAACACTTCACACCTCTACCCTCCATCAATGCTAACTTCTCACATTTAACATCCATCACTGCTGGCTGTTCACCTCCAACTGCCCAACAATACTTCCATTGCTGCTGGCGACAAACTTCCACAACTGCCCAACACTACTGGCGATTAACTTCAGACAACGAGTCCAACCAGCCACAGAGTCTCTTACAAAGAAAACGCAGTCAGAGATCCAATGCAAAGCGCGACACAGCGCTGGCAACATAGAAGCAGCCCACTTACACTCTTCCACGGGGATCTAACAGGGAGCTCCCTGTGCTTCCTCCATGTTTGCATCTCCTGTCCTCCAGGCGTTAGCAGCTTTTCAAACTTATCACATAACATCTATCTACATCTACATCTACGTGGATACTCTGCAAATTACATTTAAGTGCCTGGCAGAGGGTTCATCGAACCACCATCACAATTCTCTAATATTCCAATCTCGTATAGCGCGCGGAAAGAATGAACACCTATATCTTCCCGTACGAGCTCTGATTTCCCTTATTTTATCGTGGTGGTCGTTTCTACCTATGGAGGTCGGTGTCAACAAAATATTTTCGCATTTGGAGGAGAAAGTTGGTGATTGGAATTTCGTGAGAAGATTCCGTCGCAACGAAAAACGCCTTTCTTTTAATGATGTCCACCCCAAATCCTGTATCATTTCTGTGACACTCTCTCCCATATTTCGTGATAATACAAAACGAGCTGCCCTTCTTTGAACTTTTTCGATGTACTCCGTCAGTCCTATCTGGTAAGGATCCCACACCGCGCAGCAGTATTCTAAAAGAGGACAGAGAAGCGTAGTGTAAGCAGTCTCCTTAGTAGATCTGTTACATTTTCCAATTGTCCTGCCAACAACATGCAGTCTGTGATTAGCCTTCCCCACAACATTTTCTATGTGTTCCTTCCAATTTAAGTTGTTCGTAATTGTAATACCTAGGTGTTTAGTAGAATTTACGGCTTTTAGGTTAGACTGATTTATCGTGTAACCGAAGTTTAACGGGTTCCTTTTAGCACTCATGTGGATGACCTCACACTTTTCGTTATTTAAGGTCAACTTTCAATTGTCGCACCATTCAGATACCTTTTCTAAATCGTTTTGCAGTTTGTTTTGATCTTCTGATGACTTTATTAGTCGATAAACGACAGCGTCATCTGCAAACAATTTAAGACGGCTGCTCAGATTGTCTCCCAAATCGTTTATATAGATAAGGAACAGCAAAGGGGCTATAACTCTACCTTGGGGAACGCCAGAAATCACTTCTGTTTTACTCGAGGACCTCTCTGACAGGAAATCACAAATCCAATCACATAACTGAGACGATATTCCATAAGCACGCAATTTCACTACAAGCCGCTTGTGTGGTACAGTGTCAAAAGCCTTACGGAAATCCAGAAATAGGGAATCGATCTGAAATCCATTGTCAATAGACCTCAACACTTAATGTGAATAAATAGCTAGTTGTGTTTCACAGGAACGATGTTTTCTAAACCCATATTGTCTGTGTGTCAATAGAGAGTTTTCTTCGAGGTAATTCATAATGTTTGAACACAATATATGTTCCAAAATCATGCTGCATCTCGACGTTAACGATATGGGCCTGTAATTTAGTGGATTACTCCTACTACCTTTCTTGAATATTGAAGTGACCTGTGCAACTTTCCAGTCTTTGTGTACGGATCTTTCGTCGAGCGGGCGGTTGTATATGACTGTTCGCCTTCTTTTGTGAAGGCTGTTCGCAAGGCTGTGTTTAGTAACTCTGCTTTGGCATCACTGTCTTCGATAGTATCTCCATTGCTATCGCGCAGACAAAACATTGATTATTTCTTTCCGCTAACATACTTCACATACGACTAGAATCTCTTTGGATTTTCTGCCAGGTTTCGAGACAAAGTTTCGTTGTGGAAACTGTTATAAGCATCTCGCATTGAAGTCCGCGCTAAATTTCGAGCTTCTGTAAAATGTCGCCAATCTTTGAGATTTTGCATCTGTTTAAATTTTGCATGTTTGTTTCATTGTTTCTGTGTACCAAGGAGGTTCAGCTCCGTCGTTTGTTAATTTATTCGGCATAAATCTCTCAATTGCTGCCGATACTATTTCTTTCAATTCAAGCCACATCTGGTCTAAACTAACATTATTAATTTGGAATGAGTGGAGATTGTCTCTCAGGAAGGCGTCAAGTGAATTTTTATCTGCTGTTTTGAATGACTCAACAGTCTAACGCTGTTCATGTCCCTGGTATTAATACTAACCACGAAAAACATTCATGCACTCTGATTGCCGTTCTGCGTGACGCGCAGAATTACAATTCTAATTTTTTTATAGATAAATCCTCCAGATCGCTAAATAATATGTCATTATTTATTACGCCATTTCTGCCATCATCAGATACAGAAAACCCCCAGCCTGCGAAACGCGGTTTAGTGTCAGTTGATTGACACTGGGCCGTTCTTCGCAAGCTCAGAGTTTACGATATCTGATGATGGGAGATGCTGAAACATACTAATAAATAAAGACTTTTTTTGTGATCTAGGCGGTTCCTTTCATAAAATATTCATGGTGATCGCGGATTCACACCGTAAATTTGTTTCCTTTATTGATAAGCTATTTCAATCATTTACATACACGCCGTTGGTCTTTGCATGTACAAAGGTACATTTACATCCTGACATATCTTCTGGGTGCTTCACTTCTTTTTGTCAGGCGTTTATTTCCAGAACATTGAACTACTCTTCAAAAACTCTTTGGTATCATATCGGTTTTACGATAAGCAAACAGTTGCAGGTTTAATGAAATCTGGCATGTACTTCACCCAGAGACGAAAAGTAAACAACACTTTATCGTACTGTTAACGATTATTATCTAGAGGAAATTTTTCTCGAAGGAGGATGGAAAATTTAATGACACGCATCAGGATCCTCTGTTGTATGATTACATGTACTATCATTGCGTCGGATGCTTCTGGAACGTGAAATTATGGGACGTTAAAGAAACTTAAAAGACGCCTACGGCAAGTATTACCGCGGAGAGGTAAACCAGAAGAAATTAGGGCCTGTAGTGTATGAGACGAAAGAAAAACAAGAAAGATTTTGTGCTACAGTAGCTATTGTTGATCTTTCATCCTACTCGATAGTTCATATTTTGTGAGTGAAGCAGAGGGATAACTTTGATCTCCGTCGTCTCTTGAAGAAATCCATATGTTCCATAGCATTTTCTTTTTCGGGGTGTGGAGAGGGGGGAAGTGCTATAATTATGAAGACAAGTGTCCGCCTTCATTTTCGCATGGGATATACTACCGTGACAATAACATTTTTCCCAGATCCCTTGGGACCGCAAGGAATTAGTGAAAAATGGTAAACTGCTATGAGGAATTCCTGTACAGAAAAAAGGAAATGTGCAACAAGTAAACCTTTCAACCGAAATTTTTGGTTTATTACTCACACTTATTAATTTTGTTGGTAGCCTACTGAAATGCAAGTTCGTAGAATCGTTGTCCTAGTATATAGCTTTGCTGTTTAGTTACACTGAGTATATGGTGCAGTTTCTTTTTAATGATTGTTATTGAACACCCTCCCATTAATCAAAGGATTACACGGATAGCGGAATTATAATTCCGAGGTCTACTGAACAATGGCATGCACGAAGTTTGTGGAAGTGTCTGGCCTGAACACATTGCTTCCGAATGTAGAAAATACGACACCAAAGAGGTTTTACAATGTCAGTAAAACAGCAAAAAAGTTTCCTCGTTTCACTCTCACTGATCGTGAAGCTCATTCTTAGAGTGCATAACTGTTTTCACTCGGTTTCTGCACAAATATCCGAATGTTAGAGTTCCACATGTGACTTCGGTGTTAGGAGTTAAAATGTTCATCTTGAATGATTATTTGATCATCGTATGATAGCAAAATTTAGCTTTCATAAAAGAGCAAAGTGTTTTATTGCAATTAAACGACAATCTGTGCTAACGAACTAATATCGCCCGCCACTAAACGTGATACATTATTTACACTACGAAGGAGTTCAGTACGTTAAGCAGCACATTTTTTTCTGACAGCAGGTTGGTTTTATTCAGGATTACAGTACACCATATTATTCCCCACTCTTTTGGCTGCAAAATCCTATTTTTTCAACGTAATCTCCGTTCAATGCGACGGCTTTACGCCACCTCGCTGGGAGGCCCTATATGCCCTCATGGTACCACTCGACTTGTCGACGTCGGATCCTACATCTTGCTGCATCAGTAACCTCCCCATAATCAACGTACTGTATCCCGCGGAGTGCATCCTTGACTGGGAACAGATGGAAGTGGGAATGTGCGAGATCCGTGCTTTAGGGTGGATGAGGAAGAACAGTCCAATGAAGTTTTGTGAGCTCCTCCCAGTTGTGCAGACCTGTGTGAGGCCTTGCGTTGTCATGGAGAAGGAAATAGTTTGACTTTGGGCGACGAACACACTGAAGTCGTTTCTTCAGTTTCCTGAAAGTATGTGCGGCCGGCGGGCAAGAGGGAGATCGGATGTTGTTGCGATGATGACAGACGCCTCGCCGATCGGCTCACCGTGCTTTTGTTCACTGGCAGGTCTCCATAGACGTTATGCAAGCGCCTAAGAATATCTGCGGTGCTCTGATTTTCCAGCAAAAGGAACGCATCCCATTAGAGGCGCCGTTTTGAAGGCTGTGTATAGAGTCGCCACCTATCGGAACTTTAAGACACTACAGGAGCTAAAGCGGGAATTGGCCACGATGTCCCATTAAAAGTTCCGCTTGTTCTCACAGGAAATGAGCCGAGTAAAAATGTGTTGCATTACTTATTGAACGTCCTAGTTCATTTCACTTCCTTTTGACCTAAGCGAATAAAAAAATCAAGAAAAACAGTCGCTCAAAAATACACCCTGTGGCTTCTCCCATTACATAGCACCCCTCTCAGAATTTTGTCAGGCAATCATCGTAGTTCGCACCAGTCGCTCCTTCCGGCTCCTTGATTTTTCCCTTATCATCTGTGCCTGTCCTGTCCACCTCTCCCCTACGCACACCTACCTTGGACTCACCATTGACCGTCACCTCACCTGAATTCCTAATCTCCACTCAGTCCAATCCAAAGTTCACAACTGCCTCTGTCTCCTTAAACTCCTCTCTAATTGGACATGGGGCTTGAATCCCTTTACCACCCTCCATACCTACCCTACAAGTCCTTACTCCGTCCCATCCTTTGTAATGCCAGTCCCACCTAGATATCCCCCCCCCATTCTATAATTCCCTCCAGATCCTCGAGAGCCATGCTCTCTGCCTCGCCTTCTGTATACGCCTCCTGTCCCCCATGCAGATCCTCTATGACCTGATGCCTTTCCCCCATCTGCTCCTCTTCCCCAGACATATCCAAGTCCTCTACACCTCCCACTGATTTGATCTGCCAACCCCTGGTTTGCTCCTCCTCTCTCCAACCTTCGCCCACTGCTGCGTCTTGACCGTTGTGTCCCACCTACCCTCCACCTCTACATTCTTCATCTCCTCTCCCATGGTGGCTTCCGTCATCTCCCCCCCCCCCTCCCATCCAGATGATGCCCTCTCTCCCTCCATTTATCCCTCCTCTCAACTGTGATCCTCACCTCCCCCTCCCTCCCTCTGTCCTTTTTCCAGGCTACCTCCCCCCCCCTTCCATCCTGTTTCCTACTCCCTGCCTACTCTCTCTTTGACTCCATTCTCTCCCCCAGACCTTTTGCTTTCCCCTCCACTGCCTTCCCCACTCCTTCTCGCATCTGCCCTGCCCCTCCTTTTCTGTGTTCTCTCCCTCCATTGTCTCCCCCATGTTTTGATTTTTCTCTCCTCCCCTCTTTTTTTTCTCCCATCATCTGTCCAGGTCCTCCCCCCCCCCCCCCATATGCATTGTTACTCCATAGTGAAGTGTTTCTGTGAGTGTTCAGTGTTGTGCATCCCCCTTTATAGGTGTTGTGAACGGAAACCAGACTGTCTCCATGTGTAATAACTGTGCCTGTATGATTACTATGTGTTTTAATCAGCATCGCCCACCCTTTGTTTTTTATATTTTCTTCGCAACTTTTCACCATGTTTGTTTTAAGCAGTCACCGTTTTATCACCTGTTTTTATTGTTATATCTCCTCATTATGTTTTTTAACTTTATCTGTAGGCTGCAGAACGGCGTATTACGCTTTACGCTGCTGTCCCCCCCCCCCCCCCCCCCCCTCCGCCCAGAAGTGGTCAGTGACAATACCTCGAATCCTGCCTTGAGCATGGATGTGTGTGATGTCCTTAGGTTAGTTAGGTTTAAGTAGTTCTAAGTTCTAGGGGACTGATGACCACAGATGTTAAGTCCCATAGTGCTCAGAGCCATTTGGACCATCAGTGACAATACCATTCGCGCGCACTGTAGACTGGCATTACTCCATGAAATGCTGTATGCTGTGGACGTTGACGTTTCCGTGCTTCAGGAGGTGCATGTTGCAACTTTTTATGCTCCCCATTGCTTTAAGGCATATGTCTCCCATACTTCCACTACTGGTTGTGGAGTAGTGATCCTCCTACATGACAATATCCTCGCTGATACAGCTGCTGCTAGACGTATGGTTCTCACGTTTAGTGGCGTCAGGATTCTCAATGTCTATGCAGATTCTGGTTCTGGTCGCTGCCGCGAACGTTCAACTTTCTTCTCCGAGGCAGTCACCCAGTCATTGGTGGTGACTTCAGCACCACCTAGGCGCCCAAAGACGAACTCCCGCATCACTCTTCATGAGGGTCGCTAGCGGCAATTGCCCAGCACTTCAATATTTTGGATTTTTGGTAGCATGTTCATGTGATCGGGTGCATTTCACTTCGAGTTGCCTCGATCGTTTTTATATTTACTGCGATACTGTTGGGGGATGCAGGCTGTTGAAGTCTGGCCCGTTGCATTCTCTGACCACGGCGCGGATACTGTGCTGTCAGTCTCTGCCATCAAAGAGTGTTGCGCGGCCTGGGGCCATGGAAACTGAACACCATCCATCTTACTTCAATAGACTGCTCGCACCTCAACGATACCACATAGACAGCTTGTCGTCGAGGCCGTAACGCATACCAATCTGCTCTGTTATGATGGGTCCGCTGTGCAAAGCCTGCCCTCTGCAAGGCGATGATGTTTTATGAAAGGAAGGTCATGGCATGGCGGCGACAAACCCAGTATTCTGCTTCACCGTTATTTGGGAATGAGTTATGATGCCATATTCGCCAGAGCATCAGGTGATGGTGAATCATGCCAGGCCACAGCTCACTGTCCTCTCTTGATTTCACCTTGAAGGAGCTGTGGCCAGGGCGTACACACTTGATGGGTTAGTCCATGAGGGCCGTCTATGTACCAAATGTTAGTGGAATGGCGCCACCATCAGACTGATGATTGGCTATTCAACATGATATAGGGTCTGCCCTCCACGCACATTACGTTAATCTGTACTCTGCCCAACTTCACCACCCTGCCAACATTACTGTGGTCCGCCAACACTCCTTTGGCTCGGTACGTTTGGATGCAACAATGGTTCTGCTTGCCGACATCATGAAGGATGAAGTCTATGATGCTATGCAGGCAGGTTTACGAACGAGTAACGTGGCCCTGATGGTCACCGACTAGAGTTTTATTGGACGTTTCGTCCTCCACTGACTCGGATGTGAACGTAAATTTGTCGGGAACTTACATGTCGCCTATCGTGCAGATTCCAAGATGGTTTCCTCGACGTTCCCATCCACAAGCCTCAAGGAACATCACGCCTATGTCATTACCGCCCCTTGACGTTACTCAACAGTGATACAAAGATCTTTACTTGGCTGTTGGCTGCACAGCTTAAACGAATGGCCTGGTACATGCTTTCTCCTGATCAGACCTCCCTGGAAGGTGCCAATAACATCCACACTACCCTCTGTCGCTATCGAGACATAATCACTCTTGCTCATACTCATTCTGTGCCTGGACTTTTGTCCGTTCTTGACTTCAGACAGGTGTTCGGATCGACCACAGCTACCCCTGGAAGGAATGCTCTGCAATACGGAATACCTTGGTACCACTGTCGACGTAGTAATGCGTCTCCTTCGCGGAGCAACTTCCCATGTACTGTACAATAGTAGTCTCACTCTTCTCATCTTGATCGGTTGTCAGTTTGTCGAGGCTACCCGCTCTCGTCACTATTGTTTAGTTTTGCCAGGAAACGGTTGCTCTGCGGCGTCTGTCAACGCCGGTCTTCTTGGATGTCTCTCAGCGGCCATCTGCACTGCTTATTCTGACGATCTCGTTCTCGTTCTTCGTAGCGGTGCTGAAGTCAGCGAGTCACTGCCATGGGTCACCACCTACAGCAAAGCTTCTGGTAGCTGGCTTGACGTCCACAAATCGAGCGCTATGGCTATAGATGCAGAGCTTCCTGAGGTAGCGCTGCTCCACTGCATGCAGCGGCTACTATCAAATGCTTAGGGCTCCATTTTACGGGTGGCCTGTGGCGCATGATTGCCCTCAACTACCGGTGTACCGGTGCCTCCTGTCCCAGTTACGAGCTAGGCTCCTAGATCATCGTTTGCGAGTCCTCCATCTTCTGCAATGGACACAGGCACTCCCCATTCCACCGTTCAATGCTAGCAACATTGGGTTCATATGTTTGCCACAGCTTACTGGTCAACATACGGTATGGGACCCTCACCCTCCCGCGGTACAGCAGCGGTTTAGGTCTGTACCATGTCCCTGATATAGTGATAGCCCTTTTCGTCAGCTCTCAAATGGTGGTATGGGGCTGTTGTACCACGTGCCTTACCAGCCTTTTGCTGGAGGTCCTTGCATCACGCTCTCTCTCAGTCGTATCCAGCTTTCGGACGTCCATCCGCCCTTCTTTCACTTTCGCCATTGTTTCTTCGAATGTCTGCACTGCAATATTGCCAACGCGCTTGATGTCCACGAAGGCGATCTATGGCTTTCTTCAGCAGAACAGGTCACCGAATGTAGTTGATGGGAAGCATCACCACGTCGACTCTGGTGTGCCACCTGGCGACTCTTGTGTGCTCCTTATCTTGCCACTGACGTCCACTCTGCGTGGTATCTTATGGTCTGTGGGAAGCAGGTATGCCTGTCACGCCATCACGGGATTCACCTTGCAGGCCCCCCTTGTATGTCACTTATGATTTTCTGGACATGGATGAGGATCGTCTAGTAAGCAGATCGGTGATAGGTGCCTAGTTCTGGTGCGACATGTGCTGGCCTTAATTACCTGTATGACTCCTCATCAGATATCTCCTCACCTGCTCCTCTTCCCGGGCTTGAGATACTCCCGACAAAGAAAAGTGAACTCCGCGAAGGGGATTTGAAGACACGCAGATCACTATTTGCTTTCTGATGGCGAGAAAAATGTCCTTGATTTTTGGTGTTTTGCAATTGTCCGCAATCCCATATACAGCCAATTTTTGTTCAATTTTCTTTGTAGTGTCTTCCTTAACCCACCCTGGAGTTGGATTGTTATTGCAATGAGGAATTGATCGACGCCTTTTCCACTCTTAGTATTTACTAGTCACTGGAATGTCCTTCTCTGAAAAAATATGCATTGTCAGTCCCACTGAGTGTCGACTTGCTGCTCTTTCCTCTGCTATGCTTGGTGTTATTAGAATAAAATAAAATAAATCATTTATGTGTTTTATATCTCTACTACACTTACCCTAAGCTTTCCTTGGTTCCTGGAGGTTGGGGGGGGGGGGAATGGGACATGGACGTCAGGTCTCGGATTGCAACCCCTGCCCAGTTTGTCCCCACCCCTCTCTTCGGCGCCAGGAAAGTTCCTTCGGCAAAAAAAAAAAAAGGCGGAGTGGCTAAGGCGAGTAATTGCGTAAAATGGGAAATCCGGATTCGTGCCCCGACCCGACACAAATTTTCACTTGTTGCCACTGAATTCATTTCAGTGCCAAATTGCAGTCGATGTCAGGGTTTATTTCATTTCATCACGTATGTGTACGGCTGGGGGATCACGAATGGTGTCTATTGCTTTGGACATGTCCAAAAGAACGGACATCATTCATAAACGAAAGGAGAAAACCTGAGAAATCACATGCAAATTCTGGTTAACCATGAGTTTGATTCCTTACTTGAATTAGAAGAAGATTCTCAACCAGCTCTTAAGCAAAGTAGAATGGAGCAGCCTCATAGGAACAGTTAAGGCTAAGTCGGTACAAAAGTAAAATAGAATGAAAAGAGTCCTACTGTTAGATACCGATTATGGAAGGGATGTAGGCCAAATGGTTCAGGAAAAGTCTGGGATGGAATACAAGGTCATAGGCATCGTGAAGCCTAGTGACAAACTTAGCCAAATGACAGGGAACGTAGAGGTTTTGTACAGAGGTTATAATGAAGATCAGATACTTATAGTAGGAGGAGCGGATAGAAACTTAAGAGTAAAGTACTGAAGATGAACTGGAGGAGACAGGAGTAAACAGAGCACACAGTCGTGTGGAGTATGTAGAGGTTTTGCAACTCTCTGACTCGCACTGGGTTAACGCAACTGTCAGTCAGTAAACAAAGAGCTGAGTGGATTGCTTTTGTCTGAAACAGAGTCTCATATCTGCACTGTACCTGTTACTGCAATTGGAAGATGAGGATGTACGAATCATGGCTTGCACCTGAAAATGAGAGGGTAGAACAGGTTAGCTGAGCATCTTACAAAAAGTCTAAGGGGGTACAAGCATGAAATCAAAAATTTCTGCGATTGCTGGAGTCAGAGGGGCAATTTTTTAGGTTAAGATCAGGTTAATGACAGACAGTCTTGACAGAACAGGACCATCATGTATATAACAGTTTCCAGAAAATTAAATGAATTTGTTTCACCACTATATTAGAGGCCTGAAGAACAAGACAAATCAACTTCTTGTGTGTCTAGAAGATGCAAAAAATTTTGAAATGATAGATGTTCTGTGCCTCTCTGAACATCGTAAAAGCAGTTTCGGTTAGGGGTCAAGGGTAAAAAGGAGGGATTGCAACATATGTAAAAGTTGGACACAAAGTCAAGAATATTGAATCAAGCAGCTTTTTGTAGATCAGAACCTAGAGGCATGAACTTCTGAGTTGTGACTTCAGAACAGTTCTCTTGAAATTGCAGCACTCTACAAGTACCATCTACAAAACATTCAGCTTTGTATGAGAAATCTAGATGCTTTATTGAGCTACCCGTCCGACAAGAAGAAACTGTAGTTTGTGGAGATTTAAATACAGTGTCTTAAACGTTTCTGACAGGTAAAAATGGTCTGGTATCTTTATTCGGCTGTTTTAATCTGATTTCAGTAGAGGATTTTCCAGCTCGCATGCAGTAAGATACAGGTCTATGGTTAACATTTTTATATACAATGCTTAGGCTGAAACAGTTAATGTGTACAAATTGTTAATGCGCTGTCTGACCACGATGCATAATTAATAGAAGTAAACAATATAGCGCCGAACTACTCTGTGGCATGTTCATAGAAAGCAGGAAGCCTATTGATGAAACACGGTACAATGTTTTAAGAATAAGCTAAAAGAGATGGTATGCGATGATTTATGTGTAGAAAGAGATGCTAAAGTGAACTTCAATGTATTCTATAGTAAATTTTTATCGATATTAGAAAGTAGCGTTCCTAAAATATTATTTGTGGAGTTTATTCAAAAAAGGTCAACCATGGATAAATAACAGGATTAAAATCTCATGTAAAAATTTTATACATAAACGAGAATACGCCATATACAACAATACTTGCATTATACAAGAAATACTGTAATGTTTTAAGTAAAGTCGTTAAAATGCCCAAAAATAAGCTTGTGCTGACATAAATTAATAATATAGATGATAAGATTAAAATTGTATGTGATGTTTTGAAACGGGAGAAAGAAAACCAGTCATTGTACAATATACCACAACAGTTAAACTAAATGACAATGTTATGACTGATAAAACACAAACTGTGGGCGTTTTTAAAAATGACTTTTTAACATAGCAGCAAAAATGAAATTAAATTGTCGGCATATAGAAGAAGTTTCAAGCAATTGGAAATAGTGCCAACATCTATCACTAACAGTAATATAATATTGAAAATTCTAAAAAACAAATGCTCAAACGCTGTTAATGGAATTTCAGACAGAATTCTGTAAAGTTGTTCTAACTTAATAATGTAATGTCCTTACTGGTATATGTAATGCGTTACCGGCACAAGAACTTTACCATGCAGATTAAAATACGCATTTATTAAACCTTTTCATAAGGAAGGAGACAAGAAAGACTTAAATAATTATCGTCCACTTTCATTACTGACGTCTTTTCCAAAATATTGGAAAAGGTGATGTATTCAAGAGCTGTCTTTCATATAAGCAGAAACAATTTACTTAACACAGCACAGTTTGGGTGCCAGAAGGGCTGCTCTACTGAGAATGCTATTTGTGTACATTCACGCATTAAATAATAAAATATCGCAAGTACGTATTTTTTTTAACTTTCTAAAGTGTTTGGTTGCAGCTTGCATGTATCGTGATACTCTCTTAGAAAATCTTAAATTTTTCGTAACTGATGACTTTACACGTAACTAGTTACTGAAAACACAATACAAAAAGGTGTGCTGAACAGTTCAACAGTGTTTGAAGGAGAGGATATTTTAGTAACTGAAGAAATTATAGGAGTCCCCCCGAGTTTCAATTTTTGGACCGCCCCTTTCCTTACATATGTGAATGACCTTCCATTTCCGATTCAAGCAGAATTGTTACTTTTTTCGGGTGATACTAGTGTTACAATAAACCACTTTAGACAGAAAGCAACAAAAGGAACTGTAGGTGAAGTTTTTCACAGAATTATTGAATTGTTCACTGAAAATGACCTCACCCTAAATTTTGTAGCTGGAGCACCGTGTTCAGACACAATCAGCAACCTATGCAAAACACTGCACCCTTCACCACGGGTCGCTTCTGCGTGCCACCCACTTTAATGAGGCAGTGACTACGTCTTCGGAGTCTAACTATCTTTGAAAGTAGCAACCGCATGACGGAAGAATGTAGCAGCGCTACTTCTTCCACGTGATCGGCCTCCAGACACCAGAACAGCTACATCCTGGCGGCAGCTAGTAATCACGGAACAGTCTCTCAGTCTCTCTGTTTTACTCATCGTGTATAGGTGTTATTACACATAGCTTTCAGTCCGACCCTCAATTCCGATGTCGTTTTCAATTTGTAAAGTTGATTTTAAAGAAATTATGCAATATACAGTACCAAAAATTTCCTTGCTCTTTGGTTTACGTCTCCTATGACAGCACTTCACATTTTCAGAAATGGATGACGAGACAATAGTTGGCAACATCGTCGCTTTCCTGATTGGTGGGCTTGACACGTCTGTTTCGACCATGACGTACGCTCTGTACCAGCTTGCCGTCAACCAGCAAATACAAGACAGGGTCCGCCTGGACATCCGCGAGGCCATGTTTCGCCACGGCGACAAGTTTACATATCAGGCATTGGGAGCCATGAACCAGCTCGACTGCGTTATCAACGGTGAGTCCCTTTATCCTTCAGCTTTTTCTTTTTCTTTTTAACTCACCAGATTCTGAGGTACCATGTGGGTCCATGTTACTTCGTCATGGAATGAGTCATTACATAGCTCACAGACAGCTGATAATAACACATTTTGAAAGTTAAAGGAAACTATAAAAACGAAAATATACACAATTAGATTTATAATAACAGGTACTACACTGAAGAGCCAAAGAAACTGATACCGTGCCTAATATCGTTTAGGGCTCCAGCGAGCACACAGAAGTGACGCAACACGACGTGACATGGACTCGACTAATATCTGAAGTAGTGCTGGAGGAAACTGACACCATCAGTCCTGCAGGGCTGTCCATCAACCATTAAGAGTACGAGGGCGTAGAGGTCTCTTCTGAACAGAACGTTGCAAGCATCCCAGATACGCTCAATAATGTTCATGTCTGGGGAGATTGGTGGCCAGAAGAAGTCTTTAAACCCAGAAGAATGTTACGGGAGACACTCTGTGGCAATTCTGGACGTGCGCGGTGTCACTCTGTCCTGCTCGAATTGCCCAAGTCCGTCGGAATGCGCAATAGACATGAATGGATGCAGGTGATCCGACAGGATGCTTCCGTACGTGTTACCTGTCAGACTGTCACTCCAACTGGACATGCCCCACACTATTACGGAGCCTTCGCTAGCTTTAACAGTCCCCTGTTGACATGCAGGGTCCATGGATTCATGAGGTTGTCTCCATACCCGTACACGTCCATCCACTCGATACAACTTGAAACGAGACTCGTCCGGTCAGGAAACATGTTTCTAATTATCAACAATCCAATGTCGATGTTGACGATCCCAGGCGAGGCGTACAGCTTTGTGTCGTGCAGTCATCGAGGGTACACGAGTGGGCCTTCGGTGCCGAAAGGCTATATCGATTATGTTTAGCTGAATGGTCCGCACGTTGACACGTGTTGATAGCCCAGCACTGAAATCTGCAGCAATTTGAGTAAGGGTTGCACCTCTGTCACGCTGAACAATTCTCTTCAGTCGTCGTTGGTCCCGTTGTTCAAAAAAATGGGTCAAATGGCTCTGAGCACTATGGGACTTAACATCTGTGGTCATCAGTCCCCTAGAACTTAGAACTACTTAAACCTAACTAACCTAAGGACATCCTACACATCCATGCCCGAGGCAGGATTCGAACCTGCGACCGTAGCGGTCACGCGGTTCCAGACTGAAGCGCCTAGAACCACTCGGCCACACCGGCCGGCCGGCCCCGTTGTTGCAGGACCTTTTTCCGGCCGCAGCGATGTCAGAGATCCAGAAATACAGAAACACGGAATCGATCTGAAATCCATTGTCAATAGCACTCAACACTTCATGTGAATAAAGAGCTAGTTGTGTTTCACAGGAACGATGTTTTCTAAATCCGTGTTGACTGTGTGTCAATAGACCGTTTTCTTCGAGATAATTCATAATGTTCGAACACAATATATGTTCCAAAATCCTGCTGCATATCGACGTTAATGATACGGGCCTGTAATTTAGTGGATTGCTCCTACTACGTTTCTTGAATATTGGTGTGACCTGAGCAACTTTCCAGTATTTGGGTACGGATCTTTCGTCGAGCGAATGGTTGTATATGATTGTTAAGTACGTAGCTAATGCATCAGCATACTCCGAAAGGAACCTAATTGATACAGTCTGGACCAGAAGACTTGCTTTTATTAAGTGATAAGTTGCTTCACTACTCCGAGGATATTTGCTTCTACGTTACTCATGTTGGCAGCTGTTCTCGATTCGAATTCTGGAATATTTACTTCGTCTTCTTTTGTGAAGGCATTTGACAGTCATGAAATGGTCGTACGGGAAAATCCCCACTTCACATCACTACCTCGGAGACGCTGTGTCCCATCGCTCGTGCGTCGACTATATCACCTTCAAACTCACTTAAATCTTGATAACCTGCCACTGTAGCAGCAGTAACCGATCTAACAACTGTGCCAGGCATTTGTTTTGTTATACAGGCGTTGCCGTCCGCAGCGCCGTATTCTGCCTGTTTACATATCTCTGTATTTCAATACGCATGCCCATGCCAGTTTCTTTTGCTCTTCGGTGTGTAACTAATTTACAGGAAAGGCACAAACTACTTCAAGGAACTTCCGTGCAGAATAAAAGAAAATCTGAAAATCTTGGAGTTATCATTAACAATTTTCGGTTCCGTTCGATTACACTATTGGCAACAAAACACCATAAACATTATTTACCATAAATAAACTGTAGTAGAGTCAGCAAAAGAAGATCCCTGACAGCTGCAGCAGATGTGGCGCTGCTGCTTCACGCGCCTTCCTCAATCACTCACATAAAGAGACTTTGTATATGTTTCTACGGCAATGCTTCAGTATTGTCGCAAGTCTATTGTTGCGTGTGCAGCCGTTTGAGTATCGCAGCTGAAAGCTGACAAGACCGCTGCCACCTGTCAAGAATATTCTTGCGCCGGCAACTATCCAGAGCGACCAGCAGTGGAATGACAGCATAAGACAAATAGTATGAAAAGCAAATTCCAGGCTCAGATTCACTGCGAGAATCTTAAGGCAACGGAATTCATTCACGAAAGAAATGGCTTATAAAACACTAGTTCCATCTGTTCTTGAGTGCCGTAATTAGATTGGGACGCTAGTGTTACTCGCAGATAGAGGAGATCCAATGAATCACGGTGTGTTTCATCACGGGCCGGTTTAGTCAGCAGATGAGCATTACGTAGATGCTCAACGAACATAGTCGCTACAAGAGGGCATTATGCATCATGGAGATGTTTACCGTTGAATTTTTGAATGCAGACGTTGCAAGAGGATTCGGGAAACATGGTTGCTCTTACGTATGTCTCGAGAAATTACCACGAGTTGAAACTCAGAGAAATTGACTCATACTGAGTTTTACCGACAGTCATTCTTCTCAAGCGTCATTCATGAATGGACAAGGAAAGATGTGTTGGTGGAGGAAGATAGTGGTACAACCAGTATCCTCCGACACTCCTCCGCACATCGTAAAGTGGCTTGAGCTGTATAGATGTAGAAACCTGATACAAATGAAACTTTCAGATTGGTTCCTGCCTGTCCTGTACAATAATTAAAGAGTATTAACCAAGTGTACATTTTTTTCCGTTTCGTTTTTACAGAATGAATACGGCAGTACCTTATGAATGAGTCCATATTGTTATCCACAAAATCCGTGGGAGATTTGTACAGCGATGGCAGAGTTACAATTCAGACATGCTTGGACAACGGTCTATGCGAAATTCGCGAACTGCCACAGCAAATCGCTCGAACTACCATTTTTTGGGCTATGAGTATAGTTTATGAATGCACAGATTATCTACTATACTAGGGAACAAGTACACAATGTAAACAAGTTGCCGCGTTCCATTGTCAGAGATAGTGATTAGCCCCCTGCAACCGATAGTCTGTCATGTATGGATGACATTGGTAATATTCGTCGATAGAGAAAATTAGTTCTGATTGATTTAATTAGTTCTGATTGATTTAAGTAGGTAGCTCTTTAAGTACCCAATTGATAGCTCCATGCCTGGTACGAGTAAGCTAGTCATCTTGTCGGCTTCATAAATCTGTAATCGTATTTTCTGGGTTAATTTTATTTCACTCCGTGTATTTGTTTTCCGGCACTAACAAGGACAGTGTGGGTGGCTTTGCTATGGTCTGTCTGTCCCACTCCCACCTACTCCGCTTTACCTACCAACTGCCGATAAGCCCTACATGTGGTTCCGGTAATCGACTTTCCAAAATATTACTTAAAATCTTTTCAACATTATTTCATCAAAATTGCTATACTAAATAAAACAGAGATCATTCATATACATTATGTTGCATAATCAGTTACGAAGCTAATTATAAAATTATTATACATGTTTAGTATACGAAGGATATTTGAAAATAAGACCCATTTACTTGGACTGTGTATAAAAGCAAACGACAATGGCATCGAAAATCTTTGCTCCCTGCAGTTGTGATGTGCATTTTGTAATTCGGTTTTGTGTGAAAATGCTTCTACAGTTGCTTAAATTCGCAATGCGTTGTACTTAGTTTTAGAGGCTACAGTAGTGAGTGATGAAAGGTAATACAATGGTGTAGGAACTTTTGAAAGCGGCCGTGTAAATGTGCCTGATGAAGCGCTCAGTATGTCCAAAGGAATGAAATCGTACAAGTGAATCAGAAACTGCAATCTGATCGACAGTTAACCGATGACGCTCACACTAGTGAATTTCGTCGTGTCAGACGCACTCCGTTTAGACTGTTGTCACGGGATAGTTCTCCTCCACGACAGCATGCGCCCACACAGACCTGCCTGTACCAAGAACAAAAAGCAACATTTATGTTGAGGACTTTTCGACCATTGACGCTACAGTCCCGACCTCACACCCAGTGGGTACCACTTCTTCCGTCATAATGACGAGAAAATCAAGACGGCCGTTATCAGCTGTGTCAATTTGTAGTGGGTTTTCTTCTATGCTGAGGGACTAAAGAAGCTAGCTGCACGTTATGAATAGTGCTTAGAATTTAACGGCGGTGAGCCGGATATGCGAAGAAGATTGATAGAAAACTGAAACAGCCAATTAAAACTGTTTCTAACGATTATTTTTAATGTCTGAACGGCTCTTACTTCTAGAATACATCTGACTGAGCTGTAGTGTTACATAATGGTGGAACTTATTAATATTTTAGGAACTCCACATCCGTGTAAAGTAGCGACAATGATCACAACGGACAAGACATCGACAACCACTAGTAGGCATTAGGCCGATATCCTGTAACACCGTATCTATCTTTGAAAATGGCCTCAATTCGGCGAGAAAAGATGAGTCCAGAAGATTCTTTACGAACGCCGTGTACTGCTGAAGCGAATGTGATTAGGCCCCCTAGAGACACTAAATTGCGGAGATGTTGACTATTGCGTTACACCCGCTGTGAGAAATAGTCCCAGGCTTCTTCTATAGGATTAAGGTCGGATGATTTAGGGTGCCATCCGAGGAGCTATAGGATGCCTGACTCTTCGTCAAACCAGGAATGTATGCTTGCAGCTCTGTGAACATGTTGTTGTCCTAATGGAAAACGGGAGTGTTCACACCTCATTCGTGATGAAGAAGTAGAAGAGGGGTGTAATCTCCCCCGTACTTCCTTCTTCCATCTACCTTTAACATTGATCAATGCCCAGTCCAAGTAATTCATAAGCAAAGTCTTTTATGAAGGTTTGAGAAGATCGAAGATTACAATAAACTTTCAAGTTTCCTTAGCTTGTCATATTGAGATGGCTCTAGTTCTTCTTGTGTAGGGGTTGTAACGTTCTTTAAAAAATATTATCAGTGCTAGATTACGTTGAATGAATGTCTGAACTGTGGAATGGGTACTAAACTCGAATTATCGTGTAGCGTGTTGTAACTGCAAGTGGTGTGGTTACTCTGTGTTATTGTTAGCAAAAGTTTATACAAACTGATTGGGCAATGCAACTCCCATTACCAATAAAGAAATACAGTCATTGCAAAATACACTCCTGGAAATTGAAATAAGAACACCGTGAATTCATTGTCCCAGGAAGGGGAAACTTTATTGACACATTCCTGGGGTCAGATACATCACATGATCACACTGACAGAACCACAGGCACATAGACACAGGCAACAGAGCATGCACAATGTCGGCACTAGTACAGTGTATATCCACCTTTCGCAGCAATGCAGGCTGCTATTCTCCCATGGAGACGATCGTAGAGATGCTGGATGTAGTCCTGTGGAACGGCTTGCCATGCCATTTCCACCTGGCGCCTCAGTTGGACCAGCGTTCGTACTGGACGTGCAGACCGCGTGAGACGACGCTTCATCCAGTCCCAAACATGCTCAATGGGGAACAGATCCGGAGATCTTGCTGGCCAGGGTAGTTGACTTACACCTTCTAGAGCACGTTGGGTGGCACGGGATACATGCGGACGTGCATTGTCCTGTTGGAACAGCAAGTTCCCTTGCCGGTCTAGGAATGGTAGAACGATGGGTTCGATGACGGTTTGGATGTACCGCGCACTATTCAGTGTCCCCTCGACGATCACCAGTGGTGTACGGCCAGTGTAGGAGATCGCTCCCCACACCATGATGCCGGGTGTTGGCCCTGTGTGCCTCGGTCGTATGCAGTCCTGATTGTGGCGCTCACCTGCACGGCGCCAAACACGCATACGACCATCATTGGCACCAAGGCAGAAGCGACTCTCATCGCTGAAGACGACACGTCTCCATTCGTCCCTCCATTCACGCCTGTCGCGACACCACTGGAGGCGGGCTGCACGATGTTGGGGCGTGAGCGGAAGACGGCCTAACGATGTGCGGGACCGTAGCCCAGCTTCATGGAGACGGTTGCGAATGGTCCTCGCCGATACCCCAGGAGCAACAGTGTCCCTAATTTGCTGGGAAGTGGCGGTGCGGTCCCCTACGGCACTGCGTAGGATCCTACGGTCTTGGCGTGCATCCGTGCGTCGCTGCGGTCCGGTCCCAGGTCGACGGGCACGTGCACCTTCCGCCGACCACTGGCGACAACATCGATGTACTGTGGAGACCTCACACCCCACGTGTTGAGCAATTCGGCGGTACGTCCACCCGGCCTCCCGCATGCCCACTATACGCCCTCGCTCAAAGTCCGTCAACTGCACATACGGTTCACGTCCACGCTGTCGCGGCATGCTACCAGTGTTAAAGACTGCGATGGAGCTCCGTATGCCATGGCAAACTGGCTGACACTGACGGCGGCGGTGCACAAATGCTGCGCAGCTAGCGCCATTCGACGGCGAACACCGCGGTTCCTGGTGTATCCGCTGTGCCGTGCGTGTGATCATTGCTTGTACAGCCCTCTCGCAGTGTCCGGAGCAAGTATGGTGGGTCTGACACACCGGTGTCAATGTGTTCTTTTTTCCATTTCCAGGAGTGTACATTCAGCTCCTTAGGCACTGAATCCTCTGGCCCTGTGCAAAACTGATAACTTCGGTCCCTGTGCACGTAACAATAAATTAAATTGTCTTACCTCTGAAGCAGCAACTTGCGGAACGTGATGTATTCTGGTCTCTCACAAAAAAAGAAAAAAAAATGTGAATGCTAGCTACAGGCTCAGCAGTGTGCAATGCTGGCCGTTATACATGAAATGCATACGAAATTCTTTTGGCTGATAAACAAGAACATTTAAGAAAATTTTACTTTGAAAAATATATGACCTGGACAGGGAGACGGTAATGATTGTGGTGAATTACTGACACTGATGTTTTTGTGCGAAATTATATTGCAAGTTAAGTTTGGTTTTCCAAAAATATTTGGCAACTGAAGTTACATCGGTCAAAAAATCATATCTATTAACTGATCCACAAACAATGACATTTTTAGAGCAGGTACTCGTATTATCTAACCTCATTAACCAGCATAAATGCAAATCATCAAATTACATATAGCTCTGTTAACAAATCTTTGAAGCATTACAAAAGTGAAATATCTAACTAGTTTACATAAATTCTGGGGTTACTCAACACTTTCAAATTATCAGCCAACTCATCTATACTAACGCGCTGGCAAAACGAAAATCATAATTGTTTAACATCTTTACCTTGCTCGCATGAAAACTTCTGCTTCCATGTTCTCGTAATATCTACATTAATCCAACACTTGGTGGCTTCACAGAGCACACCACAAAAACTGCCTACACCTACGACTGTGCGCCAAGCGTTCTTTTACTCAAACACTACAATCTCAGACCAGAAACAGTAACTTAGGATCTGCGGTCGTGCACAGTCAGCGATCCGCCTCATAAAGCCTATCAGAGACATACATCGTTTATAATATCATACTTTCAGTTTAGTTTACATTAGTATTATTATCATATTCCGGTGCCACATGCAAGTGGGGCCCAGTAGACTTCTTTCAGGGTCTGATTCTTGAAGCTGGATATCTAAGATCAGGTCCTCACGGTTGGTTTAAACTAAATAGATTGGGAGATTGTTGTTGCAGAATTTTTTGCTTAAATATATTTTCCACTGATTTTCTCACATTTTAGTGTGTCATACGGTATTTTGATTTTTCACATTAACAAAGCCGAAATTACATCGTTCGCACCCATTATACAAAAATACGTCCGATCGCATCAGAAGCAAGCTTACCACTCTCACACTCTGTGGAAATAACAGTATTAGAAAGGGTTTACAATTTTCCTTACCAAATAAATTCTAATTTTAATTATTATTTCATAAATGATTCCACAAATAAACATAGTAAACAGTACAGCATTGAGTAAATAATAATAGAAACTTTAAGTGTTCAAATAATTCGTAATTTCAAATGTTTCTAAAGAAAATATAATTTTTACTGTACATTCAGAACTAGTACATGTCGACTATAACATAGAAACTAAAATATTTTATAAAGTAATTCCTTTTCATAAATTTTAGCTTTAAATATAACATACTGGGTATAAAACTATATGGGGCGCTGATGACCCCGCTGTTTAGCGCCCGTAAACCTCAAACACACACACATAAAACTATATGAAAGTTTTCAGAAAAGCAACTGAGATATATTAATCTGTCCAAAATTCGAAAAATAATACTGGTATCGACAAGTACTGTTGAGGAAATGTAATGGTAGAGCTTGATGTCCCGTTACAAGAGGCAACACTCAGTCACCGAGAATGTTGAAATAAACATTCTGGTTCATGTTCAATCTACATGATGAGTGAGTCTAAGTCATGGTACGATTAACACCCCGCAAAACAGCATAGGGATTTTTACTATTAAAAACAGTCTTGATATATATAAATTGTGATCAAGACCATTTTTAATAGTAAATATTTGTAACACATTGATCACTGCCACTCCCGTAATGTATTCAAAAGTAATCATAGGGATTCCTCCATTCTGAACTACCAGAGGTAGTCAAATGAAACCCGAGCACCCGCGACAACGGGACCACGTAGTGGATCCATTGCAAAGTAATCACAGCATGCGTTACGACGTTTCTCTTGGGGAACGAGACGATCAATTCCTGTTTGATAGAACGCGGTCGGCCGCTGACAGATCCACAAATGCCTCCACTCTTGCACTTTCCCGTCCGACTGAAATGAGCGTCTTTTTTCAGGTCATCAAAGATGTGAAAATGACACTGTGAAGGATCCGGACTCTACGGAGGGTGGTCCAGTGTTTGCCAAACAAATTGCTGAAGCGTAGCCTTAGTCTAATTGGCAGGGTGGGGGCGGCCGTTGTCGTGATCCCGTCCGACAGTATTCCGGCAGTCCCACGGCAAACCGCAAAGCTAGCATCCGAAACATTCCACATCTCCCCCTCTAAAGACTTCCAAAGTTGTTCACACAGATTCCGATAAGGTCATGATGGTCTCCGACTGCAGAGGCCCTCTTCTCGCCTGTTCCTCGAAGGGCCATCAAGTCAAAATGCTGTTGGACGGAATAACCCTGTTACATCATAACGCTCGCCCTCACCCTTCCAATCGCTCGAAGACTATAATGCTTCAACGATTTGGTTGCGTAACACCGCAACATCCTCCGTGCACCCTCGATCCTTCACCGTGTGATTTTCTTATCTTTGGCGTTGGAGAAAAACATACGTGGACGTCTGTTTCAGCGGAACGAGTCAGTGCGAGAGTGGGTGCGGTTGTGGATCCGTCAAAGGCCGACTGCATTGTATGAAACAGGAACTGATAATCTCCTGTCCCAGTGGGAGAAATGTCTTACCGCGTGGGGCGATTTTTTTTAATGGAACCATTCCATGGTCCCACTGCTGCGGGTGTTGGGTTCAAATGGCTCTGAGCACTATGGGACTTAACATATGTGGTCATCAGTCCCCTAGAACTTAGAACTACTTTAACCTAACCAACCTAAGGACATCACACACATCCATGCCCGAGGCAGGATTCGAACCTGCGACCGAAGTGGTCGCGCGGTTCCAGACTGTAGCGCCTAGAACCGCTCGGCCACACCGGCCGGCGCGGGTGTTGGGTTTTCATTTGACTGCCCCTTACACAGCCTCCATATAATAAGTCCTAAACGCTCGATTGGGCCGCCTGTACACTCTACATCTTGAATCGCTTGAAAAGAGGCACCATCGCGATTCCTGGGACAACACTACAGACGTTCAGTCGTCTGCCAATCAGTTTCTGTGCTGTCTGGCCCACTGAAAATCGACAGCTTTATTTGCTGCTACGAGCAATAGGCTTTTAGGACGTAACCAACTCCAAACGTCCAATGTTCGCTCCGAAACTGGTTGAGATGCACTTAGCCGTATTTCTCAGCAACAGTTCCCATCGTGTTTGAAATTACTACCATTCACGAGGTGTGACACTCGTCCAGGTCTGTTACACTTGAATTATTTTTACGACCATTGTTCCTACGCCGTGTTACAAGCCTACGAGTGGTACACCAGTCCTTGTAGACACGTTGGACACTCGACATCAGTACTGCAGATAATTCGGCCTTTTTTTCACGGCGGGCCACGGAGGAAACACAAACACGATAGCTCCTTTCTGGCAACCTGTCACGTTTCCACATCGTTGCACCTCAGTGCGCTGTGTGCATACAATCTCCTGGTGCGCAGACACTTCATTCTCATTTATGGGGGGTCACACCATCTTCAATGCTGTTTTAAGGGGCGACTAATTTTTGCCCACTGAAACTGTTTTCGGTGTGTGAGAATGATGAGTGAATAAGTTCACCGCTTTGTGCAGAGACGATGCGGCTTTACCCTCCGATGAACTTCCTGGACCGCAAAACGACGCAGCCCTTCCGGATCCCGGGCACAGACATAGTGCTACCCAAGGACACGGGCATCGTCGTCTCCGTGCTGGGCCTGCACCACGACCCCCGGTACTGGGAGCACCCAGAGCGCTTCTTGCCGGGGAGGTTCAGCGGCGAGGGCGGCAAGGCGAGACCCAGCCACACCTTCCTGCCCTTCGGGGACGGCCCGAGGCAGTGCCCTGGTGAGTGCGCTGCGCTGTCGCACTACAACTTTCGTGCATAATTCTATAGTCAGCTACTTCGGTATTTGCACGTTCTATAAATCATAATTACGGTTTCTCGCTATGTTGTGAAACGAATCAGTTTGTTATTATAACACACATTCTTGGTGGAAAGAGAACAAGTTGAGCTCTGTCTTTTACAATAATCTTAAACTTTCTTTAGGTTTTAATGCACTTATGCATTGCCGGCCGGAGTGGCTGTGCGTTTCTAGGCGCTACAGTCTGGAACCGCGCGACCGCTACGGTCGCAGGTTCGAATCCTGCCTCGGGCATGGATGTGTGTGATGTCCTTAGGTTAGTTAGGTTTAAGTAGTTCTAAGTTCTTGGGGGACTGATGACCTCAGCAGTTAAGTCCCATAGTGCTCAGAGCCATTTGAACCAAAAGCGGGCATTGCATATTGTTTGCCTCTAACAGTGTTGCTGCCTGCAGAGATGTTGTCAAACTAGTTCTATTCTACACTATCTCTGTTGTCAGTTTAGAGAGGAAGCTTGTCCTATTACTTTTTAGTACCAACTTTACTGATTTTCAGTCGCCTTGTGTAAAGTAAATTGTTTATATTATCCCCTCACCCACACGCAGAACAATAATTTTTCATCAAATCATTTTTTGAAATCGTCTTTTGTCTCACAAAGTACGTAGTTCCTTGTTTCTTTCAGTTTGATAGTATATCGTGAACCACTAATGCCGACATGGAGTCCCATTGGAGATAGTGGCTACAGTGTTTACCCCAATAAGATTTAGTTAGTTCCAGGTAACATACAAAATACTACAGATCAGCTTGAGTTCTAAACCCTTTTACATATCCGTCAACCTATCCCTTTCTGCCGATTCTGAATTAATAAATTTATGTCGTTTGAAACCGTTTCTGTTCGTTTGTATTCGGCCTAATAGAAAAATGCAATTGAAAACGGTCTGCTCCAGTCACATGACATTACTTTAGGTATGGAGTATCAAGGTGCCTAGGAAATAAGCCCGTAAATCAAAAGCCGGCCGGAGTGGCCGTGCGGTTCTAGGCGCTACAGTCTGGAACCGAGCGACCGCTACGGTCGCAGGTTCGAATCCTGCCTCGGGCATGGATGTGTGTGATGTCCTTAGGTTAGTTAGGTTTAAGTAGTTCTAAGTTCTAGGCGACTGATGACCTCAGAAGTTAAGCCGCATAGTGCTCAGAGCCATTTGTACCATTTTTGTAAATCAAAACAACAAACATGGAATGTTCTGGCGATAGCGCTGGCCACATTAACCTCTAGGTTGTGAAAAGTGGTCACTATCTTAGGCTTCAAAAAATGCATATAATTCCTATACATTATTTCCTCTTTCACTCAAAATATTTCGTGTGACGCGTTATAATATATGCGTTCAAAATATATAGGAGGCAATCTTCTGTCAGAAACAATGGTTTCGCGAAAATTCAGTTTCCCTTAGACTGGCGAGCTGAGCCGCATTCCCCAGTGTACGTGGGGGTGGTGATGGTGGGGGGGGGGGGAGAGACAGAGAGAGGGATGATGATGATCATTTCTCTCTATGTAGGTGGACGTTAACAAAATATCTTCAGACTCTGAGGAGAAAGCTGGTGATTAAAGTTTGATGAGAAGATCCAGCTGCAACAAAAAAACCACTTTGTTTGAATGTGTCACCCCAACTCGCAGATCACATCCGTGTGAGACATTCAGCTACAAAATTCTCTGACCGCTTAGTTAATGTTGTCATGTATCTAGTAATAATAGAACTAGCTTCAGACATAATCTGAAATTTTGTCTTCTTGATTGTTCCACCTATGTAAAGGAATACTTTTTCTTGACTAAATATCTTTGAAAGTGATGGACAGTGTCTTGCAAAGAGCCTCTAAGACGAATATCAACAAAAGTAAATCAAGGGTAACAGTATGTAGTCGAATTACATCAGGCGTTGTTGATGCAGTTAGATTAGGAAATTGGGTACTAAACGCAGTTTTGCTATTTATGAGTTTTGCTGTTTATGCAGAAAAATAACTGATAGTGTCAGAAGTAGAGAGGACATAAAAAGAGGCTCACAACAGCAAGAAAATCATTTCTGAAGAAAGTTGTTAATATTTATACGTACTATAAATTAAAGTAAACCACTGCGTTTTTCTGTCTTGTGTGTAATGGCTAATCTCAGGAACTACTGTAGGGTTTTTGCTAATAGATAGACTGATTCAGGAGAAAGGTTTGTGTTTATCACCACATATTATAAAAAAGTCTTACGACTGTAGATGCTTGGCACTATCAGTGCGCAGCCGTGGCTGGTCGCTAGTCGAATATTAATTTAAGTGTTACGAAGTCTTTTTCTGAAGATGCTTGCCTGGGGTGTAGCCTTGTACGGAAATAAAATGTTGACTTTTGACAGTTCATACAAGAGATGCTTTTCTTGTAATTTTCAATAAGTGTATTATATCCTCTCTACTTCTGCGATCATCAGTCATTTTGCTGCCCAGATAGCGAAACTCATCTACTACTTTAGTTCTCCAGTTTCCTAATGAAATCCCTAAGTAACGCCTAATTTAGTTCGATTACATTTCGTTACAGTATTCCGATGTGTAGTTCTGTATGGATGCTAGCGGTTGCTTATGCAACTACACAGACCTGAAGATCAACTTTTATCAAAACTAGTCATATCACAAAATAAACGAAATATTTTAAGTATCACACGGTTGCTCACCCTCTCGCGATGGTCATGTTGCGAATTGCGAGAGTAGAAGATTTTGAAATGTGGCGCTGCAGATGAATGCTGAAAACTATGTGTGTAGATCGGGTAACTAATGACGACGTACTGGGTCGAATTGGGGAAAAAAGGACATTTATGGCACAACTTGACTAAAAGAAGGAATAGATTGATATCACACATCTTGAGGCATGGAGGAATCGTCGATTTGGTAAGAGGGGAGAAGGTGGGGGATAAAAATTATAGAAGGAGTCAAAGGCTCAAAGGCAGTAAGCAGATTCAACGGAATGTAGATTGCAGTAGTTATTCAGAGATGAAGAGCCTTGGGCAGTATAGACTAGAGATGCATCAAACCAGTCTGGGGTTTGAAGACCGCAACATCACCACATTAACATTATTAGGTAACTGATCAAAGATCTTTATGCCTGGGTATCTCACTCTTCGGTGTACTAGAAAGAGAAACAAAGAAAAAACTATATAAAATGCGTCATACTGTTGTTAAAAATTCATTCCTCCAGAATGAGGGAGAAGAAGCGGTCACCTGCTTAAGGAGAACTAAACAGAAACTTCTTGTCAGTATTTTCTGAGTAAATATGGTTCTATAACATTATCCATTTTCTAATTATTTCTTGTAGAAGTGAAACAATGAGACTGAGATTGGATCGCTTTTATATGTGCTTTTACAGATAAGCCTGCTTAATGGGAATAAAATGGATCCACATCAATACAGGCAACACTGTACTGATACAAAGTCTTTCTATTGCAGGACTGAGAATAGCACAAACGCAAATGAAGATCGCCCTGGCGAACGTCCTGATAAACTTCCGTGTGAGCGTCACTGAGAAGACTCCAGTACCTCAGGCTGCAAACCGTCGGAAGCTGATAAGAAAGTCAGAGGGATCGTTTGAGCTGGCCTTCGAGAAGGTTTCCTAACGAGAGCGACGAGGTCGCCGAAATTGATCTGTTGTGAATTGCGATTGCCTTGACATGTCATTTCCATTACAGTCAGACGAAGAAGTCGCGAACAGTTACTATGCGAGTAACACTTTTTTATACGTTTACGGTATGATAGAATGTACTGGCTCTGACCAACAGTATTGATTTTGATTGATTTTCGAATTTGCCCGTACTTATTGCTATTGCAAAACTGTAACGCACCCATTATCCTATATACACTGCTGGCCACAGTAAATGCAACACCAAGAAAGACAAGAGGTAGCACAACAAAATTTATTTTGTAGATAACATGTTGACCAAGTATCAAATGATTACGTTTACAGACGTCTGTGACATGTGGTTCCTGCCAGGATCAGTAGCCAGAGTAGCCGCCATTGTTGGAGATCACCGCTGCCACACGTCTCGGCATTGAGTCAAAGAGACGTTGGAAGTGTTCCTGGGGTACAGCAGCCCAAGCAGCTTCCACACGTTGCCAAAGATCATCTGGTGTGGCAGCTGGGGATGTAATCTGGGTCACTCGTTGAGCAACCATGGACCACATGTTTTCTATCGGCGAAAGATCCGGAGAGCGAGCCGGCCAGGGAAGCAATTCAATCTGGTTATTGACGAAGAACCTTTGGACAATGCATGCCACGTGTGGTCGCGCATTATCCTGTTGAAATATGGCTGTGGCCGAGCCCTGAAGGTAAGGAAGGACAACTGGCTCCAGCACCTCGGATATGTAGCGCCGGCTATTTAAAGTACTGGCAATGCGTACTAGAGGCGTGCGAGAGTAATATCCAATACCGCCCCTTACCATAATACCCGGTGCAAGACCAGTGTGACGGTGCATAATGCAGCTGTCCAGCATCCTCTCTCCACGGTGTCTCCACACTCGAATCCGACCATCGTGGTGCTGCAGACAGAAGCGTGCCTCGTCAGTAAAGACAACGTCATTCCATTCTGCCGTCCACATCCGTCTGTCATCACACCATTGGAGACGGAGACGTCTGTGGTTCTGCGTCAATGGTAGACGAAGCAATGGACGTCTTGCGGACAGACCATTCTGCTGTAAACGGCGTCGAATGGTACGCGCAGACACTGGATGATGCGTTACAAACGCAATGTGCTGTGCTATGGTTCGGGCTGTCACTGAGCGATCCGTCACTGCCATGGGCACAATTTGCCTATCAGCACGTGCAGTGGTGCACCGAGGTGAATGCGATCGACCACGTCGGTCCGTCGTACCCTCCTGCATCCAACGGTCACATATCCGCATTACAGTTGTTTGGTTTCGTCCAACACGACTAGCGATTTCTCTGTATGATAATCCACAATCTCGGTAAGCCACTATCCTTCCTCTGTCGAACTCGGATACTTGATCAAAAGATGTTCGCTGTTGTCTACGAGGCATAACTGATCGTCTTGTGAAACAACCACAAGGTAAACACACGTGCCGAACGTACACTCGTCGAAATCGCCAAGCCTTAAATGGAGCTATGAGATGGCGCCACAGGCGCGCGTGATGTGCGTCTGCGTTGAAATTCTAATCAGTTGCATATCTCATCGCTGCAAACTCATGGTGTAAATTTCACTTGATTCGGATGCTTCCTTCAGGGTGTTGCATTTACGGTGGCCAGCAGTGTAATTATATATATTCGAAATGACTGTTGAATCATGTAGGAAATGTCGGAACAACATTGAATCTTCACTGTAGCTTCCAAATACAAATGTCATAGATGGCTAGCATTTAGAACTGTTGACACCAGCCGCCGCTAAGATTTCAGTCTCCCTCTGTCTTTCTCGTCCTAATCTCTGAGACCTGAAGACTTTCACATGACGAACTATTCTCGTTGCCTCAAATAACCTGTTGAAAAGGACGTCGAGGGTGTAGATAAGGTTTCGGCGCACCCCTTGTCCTGGAGGCAGAATAAACTACAGACATCGACGCAACGAAAAATGATGAAATAAACACATTAAATATGCGGAAGATAATCGAACCTTGCCGGCCGCGGTGGTCTAGCGCTCAGTCCGGAACCGCGCGGCTGCTACGGTCGCAGGTTCGAATCCTGCCTCGGGCATGGATGTGTGTGATGTCCTTAGGTTAGTTAGGTTTAAGTAGTTCTAAGTTCTAAGGGACTGATGACCAGAGAAGTCCCATAGTGCTCAGAGCCATTTTTGATAATCGAACCTTGGGTTACGGAATACTTTTCCTTCTGATAAAAAAAAAAAAAATACATATGTGATACCAGTGACCTATGATTACTATTTGGCTCTTTAATGGCTCTAATGTAGAACAAATAATTCTAAGATACGTGGAAAGGAGGACGAATGTTGTAGGTGACAATACCGTCAGTAAGCTGGAAAATATGTTTGCAGATGAAGGGATACAGTTCTACACTTAAATGACGTTGAGCAACTGAAATGAAAAATGACAAATGGTAAGTGCTAATGAATAATAGATGCATAATGAGAGACACTGTTATTGCAAATACAGTGATGACAATTAAGACTGAATCACCATCAAGGGGGACATACAATAAAGGTAATATTAGCGTGAAATACACTGCACACTTGGGTATGCGAATTATCAGCTGATAAGCTCAAACCATGTAAACAAAGTGGCCGACGCAGAATCTAAATTCTGTGTATATACTGCGGCTTTCTGCACTACTGGCCATTAAAATTGCTACACCACGAAGATGACGTGCTACAGATGCGAAAATTAACCGACAGGAAGCAGATGCTGTGATGTGCAAATGATTAGCTTTTCAGAGCATTCACACAAGGTTAGCGCCAGTGGCGACACCTACAACGTGCTGACATGAGGAAAGTTTCCAACCGATTTCTCATACACAAACAGCAGTTGACCGGCGCTGCCTGGTGAAACGCTGTTGTGATGCCTCGTGTAAGGAGAAGAAATGCATACCATCACGTTTCCGACTTTGATAAAGGTCGGATTGTAGCCTATCGCGGTTGCGGTTCATCGTATCGCGACATTGCTTCTCGCGTTGGCCGAGATCCAATGACTGTTAGCAGTATACGGAATCGGTAGGTTCAGGGGGTTAATACGGAACGCCCTGCTGGATCCCGTATCACTTGCAGTCGAGATGACAGGCATCTTATCCACATGTCTGTAACGGATCGTGCAGCCACGCCTCGATCCCTGAGTCAACAGATGGGGACGTTTGCAAGACAAAAACCATCTGCACGTACAGGTCGACGACGTTTGCAGCAGCATGGACTGTCAGCTCGGAGACCATGGCTGCGGTTACCCTTGACGCTGCATCACAGACAGGAGCGCCTGCGATGATGCACTCAACGACGAACCTGGGTGTACGAATGGCAAAACATCATTTTTTCGGATGAATCCAGGTTCTGTTTACAGAATCATGATGGTCGTATCCGTGTTTGCGTCATGGCGGTGAACGCATATTGGAAGCGTGTATTCGTCATCGCCATATTGGCGTCTCACGCGGCGTGATGGAACGGGGTGCCACTGGTTACACGGCTCGGTCACTCTTCTTCGCATTGACGGCACTTTGAACAGTGGACGTTACATTTCAGATGTGTTACGACCCGTGGCTCTACCCTTCATTCGATCCCTGCGAAACCCTACATTTCAGCAGGATAGTGCACGACCACATGTTGCAGGCCCTGTATGGGCCTTTCTGGATACAGAAAATGTTCGACTGCTGCCCTGGCCAGCAAAGTCTCCAGATCTCTCACCAATTGAAAACGTCTGGCCAATGGTGGCCGAGCAACTGGCTCGTCACAATACGCCAGTCACTACTCGTGATGAACTGTGGTATCGTGTTGAAGCTGCATGGGCAGCTGTACCTGTACACGCCATCCACGCTCTGTTTGACTCAATGCCCAGGCGTATCAAGGCCGTTATTACGGCCAGAGGTGGTTGTTCTGGGTACTGATTTCTCAGGATCTATGCACCCAAATTGCGTGAAAATGTAATCACATGTCAGTTCTAGTATAATATATCTGTCCAATGAATAGCCGTTTATCATCTGCATTTCTTCTTGCTGTAGTTGGGTTCAGAAGAGCTGAGACGACATTTTTCTCGCTCAGCGGTTCAAGATCGTACAGCCAAGTCACAGGAGGTGCGCTTGTCTACAGCAAGACAATGTCATTATAGAAACGGGGATTAGCGGTCATCATGTCATTATAGCAACTATGATAACGAAAGTTAATAAATCAGTCAAAAAGGCTGGGATAGTGTTTCTGCTAGATAAAGCAGATAAGCAGTTATAACATCTTACTTAGACAGTGAACTGCCATCACTTAGTAGCAGTAAGATGGATGTAGAGGAATTATGGGCGAAGTTTAAGCAGATTGTAAATCGTGGTCTGGATAGTTACTTGCCTAGTAAGTGGATAAAGGATGGAAAAACTCACCATGGTTTAATAACGAAATGCATAAAATGCTGAGGAAGCAGAGGCTGTTGCACTCTCGGTTCAAAAGAGAAAGTACAAATGACGACAAGCGAAATTTAGTAGAGATTCGTGCGTCTACGAGATGATCTCTGCGCTAAGCATACAACTACCACCGTCACAACTTAGCAAGAGATCTGCCAGAAACCCGACGATATCCTGGTCCTATGTAAAATTGTTAAGCAGGGATACTCAAAGCTTTCTGCAGTTTGGATACCAAGAACGTTAACCGACCAGACTAGAGAGACATGGAAAAGCAATGGCCTCCCAACTGCTGCAGCGATTCCTTTTGGAGGGAAAGGAATTTCTTGAAAAAAAAAAAAAGTGAGCGGAGACGAAACATGGTTCATTTTCTTGAAACATAATCAAAGAATTATCGAGTGCTAGTAATAGTGTTCCATAGACTTCGTGTTTGTTTTGAATACAGTCAGAGAGAGTCCCTTTAGTCAGCCATAGTGCCAGTAGTGCTAGTGTTTGTTTTGAATACAGTCCAGAGACAGGTAGTGCTATTTTCATTGTTTTCTACAAGAAGTGGCTAGCAACCACAGCTTAGGCAACAATCAGCCGCCTTCAGTGAATTAGCAGTCTAGTTAAAAGTTGATAACTCTCTACAGTAAATTGATTTCTTAGGATGGATAGGATGTGTGACTGCTGTGTACGGACGCAGGAGGAGCTGGCCACTGTTCGCGAACAGCTGAACGTGTTGATGGTCGCGGTCAGCCGTCTTCAGGCTGCTGCCTCGGAGTGTAGCGGCAGTGGGGAGTCTGGTGCGTCGCATGGTACACCCCAGGTGTTACATGCTTCACCCACTGTCCCTGCTGTCGAGACATCTTCGCGGGTACCGGGCGCGGTTGGGCCACCCTCTCCCCAAGGGGAGTGGCGGGTTCAGCGGCGTTCGCGGCGCACGAGGCGGAGGGTAAATGTGGGGGCTGGCCGTGTGACATCGCCCGCTCTGCCTGTGAGTGGACATGTGGCCGCTCCTTCAGCAAGGTCCGAGCAGACACACGGGGGGAGGGGTTTATTAGTTATTGGGAGCTCCAACGTTAGGCGGGTGATGGAGCCCCTTAGGGAAATAGCGGAAAGGTCGGGGAAGAAGGCCAGTCTTCACTCTGTCTGCTTGCCGGGGGGTCTCATCCGAGATGTGGAGGAGGCCCTGCCGGCGGCGATAGAGAGCACTGGGTGCACCCGACTGCAAATTGTTGCTCATGTCGGCACCAATGACTCCTGCCGTCTGGGTTCAGAGGTCATCCTCAGTTCGTACAGGCGGTTGGCGGAATTGGTGAAGGCGGAAAGCCTCGGTCGCGGGGTGGAATCAGAGCTAACTATTTGTAGTATCGTTCCCAGAACCGATCGCGGTCCTCTGGTTTGGAGCCGAATGGAAGGCTTAAACCAGAGGCTCAGACGATTCTGCGGAGATCTGGGGTGCAAATTTCTCGACTCCGCTATCGGGTGGAGAAATGTAGGGTCCCCCTGAATAGGTCAGGCGTGCACTACACGCCGGAAGTGGCTACAAGGGTAGCAGAGTACGTGTGGAGTGCACATGGGGGTTTTTTAGGTTAGAGAATTCCCTCCCTAGGCCCGACAAGACGCCTCCTGAGATGCGGCAAGGTAGGAGTATGCAAAATGCAACAGGGAATAACAATATTAATGTGCTAATAGTAAACTGCAGGAGCGTCTATAGAAAGGTCCCAGAACTGCTCTCATTAATAAACTGTCACAACGCCCATATGGTACTAGGGACAGAAAGTTGGCTGAAACCAGACGTAAACAGTAATGAAATCCTAAACTCAGATTGGAATGTATACCGCAGAGACAGGCTGGACAATGAAGGGGGAGGCGTCTTTATAGCGATAAGAAGTGCAATAGTATCGAAGGAAATTGACGGAGATCCGAAATGTGAAATAATTTGGGTGAAGGTCACGGTTAAAGCAGGCTCAGACATGGTAATTGGATGTCTCTATAGGCCCCCTGGCTCAACAGCTGTTGTGGCTGAGCACCTGAAGGATAATTTGGAAAATATTTCGAGTAGATTTCCCCACCATGTTATAGTTCTGGGTGGAGATTTTAATTTGCCGGATATAGACTGGGAGACTCAAACGTTCATAACGGGTGGCAGGGACAAAGAATCCAGTGAAATTTTTTTAAGTGCTTTATCTGAAAACTACCTCGAGCAGTTAAACAGAGAACCGACTCGTGGCGATAACATATTAGACCTTCTGGTGACAAACAGACCCGAACTATTTGAAACAGTTAACGCAGAACAGGGAATCAGCGATCATAAAGCGGTTACTGTATCGATGATTTCAGCCGCAAATAGAAATATTAAAAAAGGTAGGAAGATTTTTCTGTTTAGCAAAAGTGACAAAAAGCAGATTACAGAGTACCTGACATCTCAACACAAAAGTTTTGTCTCAAGTACAGATAGTGTTGAGAATCAGTGGACTAAGTTCAAAACTATCGTACAATATGCGTTAGATGAGTATGTGCCAAGCAAGATCGTAAGAGATGGAAAAGAGCCACCGTGGTACAACAACCGAGTTAGAAAACTGATGCGGAAGCAAAGGGAACTTCACATCAAACATAAACATAGCCAAAGCCTTGCAGACAAACAAAAATTACGCGAAGCGAAACGTAGTGTGAGGAGGGCTATGCGAGAGGCGTTCAATGAATTCGAAAGTAAAGTTCTATGTACTGACATGGCAGAAAATCCTGCCTACGCAGTTACATATATTTTTCAGTCCTTCTCATGCAACTACACTAAAAATACAGTTTTTTTACTTCTTATTTTTAAATAAAAACTAATCTACGGGATAGAAGGAGTTGTCCAGAAGAAATAATTTTAGGTTGGATATAAAACTTGTTTTGTTACCTGTCATATTTTACGTTATTGGGCAAATGATAAAAAAAAATTACACTGGTTAATAACGGTCATTCCATCTCTTAGTGTTGTAGGTATGGACACGCTATTCTTCTCACCTTGTGATGGAGAACTTACGGCGAATTTCATTAGCGAATAACAGCGTATACCTCCTAAGAGTCGTTAGACGCATTTTCCCTTGTGTTTCAGCAGATATTTCCAATTTCTGTTTTGCAAAGTGCAAATGGAGTCGGCCAAAGCAAATACTGCTCATCACATGTGTCAATGCGATGCCCATTATCAACGGAAAACGTTTGTTTATTTCCAGTTAGAAACAAAATGTTTGAGATATTTACCTGCCCATTCCATAGAGTGGTCCAAAAAAAGTGTAGTGCAATATTCAGATTACCGATTTGTAATAACAGGGACAATAAACAGGGACAATAAAAGAGTAGAAAAACCAGTATTCCAGGAAGGAACGAATGGCGAAGCTGTATGGTGACAGCAGGCAGTGCGGGGAAGGGCGGCACCCAAGCCGTTGCTGGAGTACTGGCTTGATTAGATTAGATTAGTTTTTCGTTCCATAGATCCATGCTGAGGAGAACAATACTAATAGTATGAATATATACAATACATCATTTGTTCCTCTTAAAAAATTCGTCAATGGAGTAGAAGGAGTTGGCCACTAGTAAGTCTTTCAGGATCCTTTTAAACTGATCTTTCTTTGTGCCTAAATTTTTTATGTTTGCTGGCAAATTATTGAAGATGAGTGTTCCTGAGTAGTGGACCCCTTTTTGAACTCAAGTAAGTGCTTTTAAGTCCTTGTGCATAACATTTTTGTTCCTGGTGTTGTATGTATGAACTGAGCTGTTTGTTGGAAAAAGAGATATATTATTTAGGACAAATTTCATTAAGGAGTAAATATACTGAGAGGCAGTAGTTAGTATACCCACTTCTTTGAAGAGGTTTCTACAGGACGTCAGTGAATTTACTCCACAAATAATACGTATTACACTCTTTTGGACTCTGAAAACTTTTGTTTGACTTGAGGAATTACCCCAAAATATTATACCATATGACATTATGGAATGAAAGTAGGGAAAGTATGCAAGCTTTTTCATTTTTATGTCGCCTATGTCTGGTAACACTCGAATTGCAAATACAGGTTTGTTAAGGCGTTTCTGCAGTTCTGTGGTGTACTCCTTTCAACTGAATTTATTATCAAGTTGTAATACCAGAAGTTTAAGACTGTCAACCTTTTCTATCTGCTCTTCTTCATACTTTATGCATGTGCTGGGTGGAAACCTCTTACAGGTTCTGAATTGCATATAGTGAGTCTTTTCGAAGTTTAATGTCAGTGAGTTGGCTTTAAACTATTTATTAATATCCATGAAAATATCATTAGCAGATCTTTCCAGAACTACACTCGACATACTATTTATTGCAATACTTGTGTCATCTGCAAACAAAACTAACTCTGCTTCTGGCAGTGTAACTGATGAGAGATCATTAATGTACACCAGAAAAAGCAACAGCCCTAAGATGGATCCTTGTGGGACACCACATGTAATTTCTTTCCATTCTGATGAGGACTGATGACTTAATTTACTAGTCCCTTGCACTGACACCCTTCGTTTCCTGTTAGCGAGGTATGACTTGAACTATGTTGCAGCACTGCTCGTGACACCACATAATTCTAATTTATTTAAAAGGATGTTGTGGTTCACACAATCGAATGCCTTTGACAAATCACAGAAAATATCTGCTGCTTGTAACTTGTTATTTAATGAACTAAGTACATTTTCACTGTAGGTGTAAATAGCCTTCTCGATATCAGAACCCTTCAGAAATCCAAAATGTGTTCTTGATAATACACTCCTGGAAATTGAAATAAGAACACCGTGAATTCATTGTCCCAGGAAGGGGAAACTTTATTGACACATTCCTGGGGTCAGATACATCACATGATCACACTGACAGAACCACAGGCACATAGACACAGGCAACAGAGCATGCACAATGTCGGCACTAGTACAGTGTATATCCACCTTTCGCAGCAATGCAGGCTGCTATTCTCCCATGGAGACGATCGTAGAGATGCTGGATGTAGTCCTGTGGAACGCCTTGCCATGCCATTTCCACCTGGCGCCTCCGTTGGACCAGCGTTCGTGCTGGACGTGCAGACCGCGTGAGACGACGCTTCATCCAGTCCCAAACATGCTCAATGGGGGACAGATACGGAGATCTTGCTGGCCAGGGTAGTTGACTTACACCTTCTAGAGCACGTTGGGTGGCACGGGATACATGCGGACGTGCATTGTCCTGTTGGAACAGCAAGTTCCCTTGCCGGTCTAGGAATGGTAGAACGATGGGTTCGATGACGGTTTGGATGTACCGTGCACTATTCAGTGTCCCCTCGACGATCACCAGTGGTGTACGGCCAGTGTAGGAGATCGCTCCCCACACCATGATGCCGGGTGTTGGCCCTGTGTGCCTCGGTCGTATGCAGTCCTGATTGTGGCGCTCACCTGCACGGCGCCAAACACGCATACGACCATCATTGGCACCAAGGCAGAAGCGACTCTCATCGCTGAAGACGACACGTCTCCATTCGTCCCTCCATTCACGCCTGCCGCGACACCACTGGAGGCGGGCTGCACGATGTTGGGGCGTGAGCGGAAGACGGCCTAACGGTGTGCGGGACCGTAGCCCAGCTTCATGGAGACTGTTGCGAATGGTCCTCGCCGATACCCCAGGAGCAACAGTGTCCCTAATTTGCTGGCAAGTGGCGGTGCGGTCCCCTACGGCACTGCGTAGGATCCTACGGTCTTGGCGTGCATCCGTGCGTCGCTGCGGTCCGGTCCCAGGTCGACGGGCACGTGCACCTTCCGCCGACCACTGGCGACAACATCGATGTACTGTGGAGACCTCACGCCCCACGTGTTGAGCAATTCGGCGGTACGTCCACCCGGCCTCCCGCATGCCCACTATACGCCCTCGCTCAAAGTCCGTCAACTGCACATACGGTTCACGTCCACGCTGTCGCGGCATGCTACCAGTGTTAAAGACTGCGATGGAGCTCCGTATGCCACGGCAAACTGGCTGACACTGACGGCGGCGGTGCACAAATGCTGCGCCATTCGACGGCCAACACCGCGGTTCCTGGTGTGTCCGCTGTGCCGTGCGTGTGATCATTGCTTGTACAGCCCTCTCGCAGTGTCCGGAGCAAGTATGGTGGGTCTGACACACCGGTGTCAATGTGTTCTTTTTTCCATTTCCAGGAGTGTATGTTATTTGAGGTCAGATGGTTGAGAAGCTGCCTCTACATTACTTTTTCTAACATTTTTGAGAATGCTGGCAAAATTGAAATCGGTCTGTAGTTTGATGGTATCTCTTTATCCCCTTTCTTGAATAGAGGCTTAACCTGCAGGAAATTATAATCTATTCATAAACCATTTAGAAAGTGGCCGTATGGTTCTAGGCGCTACAGTCTGGAGCCGAGTGACTGCTACGGTCGCAGGTCGCAGGTTCGAATCCTGCCTCGGGCATGGCTATGTGTGATCTCATTAGGTTAGTTACGGCTAATTAGTTCTAAGTTCTAGGCGACTGATGACCTCAGAAGTTAAGTCGCATAGTGCTCAGAGCCATTTGAACCATTTCACCTACACCAGTGTTCACTTTGCAGCTGAAAGCCGTCAGAAACGCTACCATGTAACAGGAATTTTCTTACATTGACTCGACTGTACGAGTGTTTTGGTAGTAAAGAATAAATGTATTGAAACATCTTACATGATGCGACAGTTTTTCAAGCATTTCATCGTTAATAACGTCATCTCTCCAGAGTTACGATAGGTAAGTGGTTGTTACTCCAAAAGAGATTGTTACCTGACATGTGTGGTGTGCTGGTATATCAGCTCCTACGAGAAAACACAGTATATGGAAAACAAACCTGTAGATAATCTCCCCATCACTAGTAAATACGGGAAAGTGGCACAAGTTTCCAACTTCAGATATCTGGGAGAGATAATCCTACCATCAGGACTGAACTCAATAGCCAATAAAGATAGGATCTCCAAATTACAAAAAGCATATAAGCTCACTTGGAATCACAATAATAAGAAATCTGTTTCTGTCAATCCGAAACTAAGGCATTACAACACAGTAGCCCTACCAGAAGCACTTTATGCTGCAGAAACTACAGTGATTCATGGCCATACGAAGATCAGACAGATTGAAAAGCAGGGAAGAAAAATTATGATGAAAATATATGGACCAATGTTTCGGGAAGGAATTTGGATGAAGAGGCCAACTAGAGAGATTTACAAAGACATGGAAACAACAACAGACACCATTAGAAAGAGAGGGATGAAATCTTATGGACATATCAGCAGGATGAATAAAAGCAGGCTCACAAGGCAAATCTTTGGGATAGTAAACAAGAGCAAAAACAAGACAAAGTGGATCACTGAAACAGTAGAAGAACTGGGGATCACGCAAGACAACATAAACAATAGGCAACAGTTTAGAAACATCATGAACAAACACGCACTTAAACAAGAACACACGGAGAACAGACCGGGAAAAGATGGTCGGAAGAACGCCAGAGAGAACACAGTTACGTATGAAGAGAATTTGGAAAGAAAGAAGAAGAAATTATGACTACTCAAGGTCAATCGCTCTCTTAAAAGGGAATAATCGAAAATAATAAATAATAATAATATCAGCTGTGCAAGGTATTCTAAAACAGGGGGTGTAGTTGAGTGGCATCTAGCTGCTAAACTGCCGTGAAGTGGCTGAGTGGGGTAGGTAACCGGGCAGTGGGGAGCGCTCCGATTCACCACAGCGAGCCGCGTAAGGAAGTAGGGCTCACTACTTGGAAGTCCCATGGTGTTAGGTAAATTGTTACGCTGCGTGCTTATGAACAGTGAGCAATATGCTCAGGCTCTGACTGTACGAAAACTGAAAGCCGCCGATATTCACTAGAAACTGTCATGCTACAAAAAATCTGATGACACCACTGAAATTACAATAAAGACACAAATTCACTAAAATTATAACAATATTTATAAAGCCAATATTAAAGTTGTTAACACTTTTATACAACTTTTTTAACAAAATTAACGACAAGAGCTACAGACATGCTACAAACGTGTACGGCACGCAGTTGGATATATCTTGACATTAGCTATAAAGTGACCATTTTTATCTTATCGTTGAACAGACGCACAAATTGTTATGAAGAAATTATTTAGCATCTCATGCAACAGCGTCAAAATAAAACGGTTCTTCACAGACACATTATAGATTAGCGTCAGTCTGAATGGTTTGTCCTGTTGTCCCAGATTCTTTGTTTTTATTTAATAAGTTAATGTTTGTAATATGACTGAGTAATGCAGTACTCAGCGTAAGCTGAATAAAAACGAGAGCTTGACTACATTTTTTCATTCTCTTTATCATGTATGAAGTCTAAATCGAAGCTGACGATTGTGTGCTCTGTAACGTTTAATAATGTAATATCAATCTGCAGATTATCTAGAAGTGTACACAATCTGTGTTTGAAATATGTAAAGATAGTAAAATAACTAACATAAGAATGATCGTCTAGTTACAAGATGCTCACTTTGCTTTTGTGGTTGGTCACATAGAAAATCTCTTAAGCAGGTGCGCAGGCTATGTTTCGGGATCTTTTAATGTTCATGTCTTTGTGGGTAAGATTATTTGGTGAGGTTTGCACGGCTGGTGAGCCAAAGGAGTTTAACAGTTGTTTAGGATCTATAACTATTTCCGTGTGCACCTATTTGAACAGTGAGTGCTACTATATCTGTCAGTGACTGAACGTGTTCCTTGATGAAACAGTTATTGTATGTAGTCTTGAATGAACGTATTTAACTCCAGGAATTTAATTCAGTTTGAGTGATTTGGGTGCACAGCAGAAACCCTTTGGATTATTTCGTTATTGCCTGTAAACGCTCTGCTTGCTCTGGTAAGTCAACGTAACGATCTCTTGTTGCTTCACTGTGTGTAAATGTCAACTTTTGCGACTGATCTAAATGAACTGATGGAGAAATTTAGTTCTGTGGTTAGGTTACACCATTATCTTGAAGTATCATTCCTATTATGTCTCATTTCTTCCATAGATTAACTCATATTATTGCACAAAAGTTTCACTGAATGCCTCATCTAAATTAATTTGCCTCATGAAACATACATTCTTCTATAAAGGCTTAAAGCATCAGTGCATGATCAAACTCTTACTTTGCGGATGAACTATATTCAAATCAAGATTGTGTACTCACCCTCTGGTGGATATGAATCAACAAATAGATACCAACTGGCAATTAATTTCACATCATCTCATTAGTTACCAGCCCACAGTGAAATTGCATAGATTACAGAATAACTTCTCAGAAACTAACTATAAAAGTTGAGACCAACAGAAAACGTTATGTGCGGCCTTTCACAGAAATGTAAAAGGACTCCCTGTTTTAGTGCTTAATTAAAAAATGTTGATGCTTATAACTTTTCTTTATTTGCTATCTGTATCAATATAATAATAACAACAATAATAATAACTACTTGTATTAGTATTATTAATTTTTGCAGTACGTTACGATTCATATGAAATACATAAGTATTTGTCCATGTAACTTAATGATGCATACTAAATTAAGTCGTAAGGTTTTGTAATCGCTGCATCTGATTCATTTGCCGTTATTTCTCAATATATAACGTATTGCTAACACCATGTGTGAATCTGGGCGTAAAATTATTCTGTTAGAGGAGATTACTTTAAATTTCAGTTTCACTAGGTAAACTAATACTTTCTTTCCAGACTTGAAGGTAAATTTCATATATTTAATCGTACGTGGAGAAATAATAAATTAATTACACTTACTAATTTACATAGAAAGGTTTGTATGGGTCTGCATCTATCATATACAACAGAACTCAGTAAACGCGTTTGTCAGTGGTGTTGTTGGCTTAGGTCACAGTAGCGGAGGTAGAGCTACAGCCTCAACCGAATAAGGATCTTTCAGTGTTTCTTTAGGAACACCCTCTTTTCGTACAGTAACGGCTTTCTCAACTGGATGTCGTGTAGCTGCTGGTGATATGACTGTGGTCCATGAAACTTTACCTTCTTGGATGTTTTAGTTGTGGGAGACACCGATGGAAGATTGAAACGAAGTTTTGTGGAAATTCACGCACGGAGACATATCTGCATAACTCCAGCCATTATCCACAACAAAAGATGGTTGCCATTAGAAGTCTTGTGACAGAACCGGAGTAATTTGCACGGCGGTACATCTGGACCCCAAAGTAAAACACGTGAAGCAGGTTTTCGAGAAAAATACCTATTCTGAAAAATAAGTAAATTGGGTTCTACAACCAAATAGCAACACACAGAAAGACAACAGTACAACACGACGATAGCTGAACACAATTTATCTTCTCTTTATCAAAAAAGTAACTGATCAGATTGGAAACATGTTACAGAAACGTAACATCAGATTGGTTTTTAGACCAGCTAATAAAATGTCAAGAACACCTGCCTAAAGGATAAAGGTAATCTTTGCTCTGCGAAGATGCGCCCCAAATACAGCTGTCGGTCGAAAGGAGAGGAGAGGGGATAGACAGCTAGGCTTGTGTGTTAGGTATGAACAGTCGGGTTTTGGGTTCTGCGGTATGCAGAAAAAAATGGAGATTTTTGGGAACTGTATTATGGATTAATTGAAGGTTTTTGATAGAGAGAAAAAGAATTGATTTTTACATTGGTACGATTATACTCTTTGTGAAAAATGAATTACAGATAATGATTAAGTTTGTTTTGTTTTATTCGTGGCAGCAGCTTAATAATGTAGCATCCTCGGTTCGTGAGGCATCATATAAGGAATCTTCTTGCTCTTCATTTTTTTTTTTTGTCAGTGTTTATGGATCGCTGTGACAGAAATTGATTTAGGAATTAGATTTCGGAATTTTGTTTAAGAAAAGATTATACGTGTGAAGTTTATTCTTGGATTATAGTTGCGGGATTGCAGGGAAATGATAGAAATGTTTTTAGAGAACGTATTGCATCTTTGCGTATCTCACTAGTTAAATTTTTGCAGCTCTGTTGTCGAGATGAGCTATAGCTACGAGAAGTTAGCACAGCGTTATCCACTGTGAACCAGGTAAGCCAAATAGTGAGGAATTAAATTTCACAGGGACTAATTTTGGTTTCAAAGTAATCAGTTTTTCATTGAAGTTCATAGTCGTATTTTGTGATAACAGTAAGTCTCAGTCAGGGCTTGATTTTCTTAGAATTCTCACAGTTAGATTTCTCTATGCATTATCGCAGTTCAATTTTGTAATCAACAGTTACTGCTACTCATGCTATCAGTAACTAACAGGCAGTTTACCATTAAAACATAATTACGATTAGAGATTCACTTACACTAAAATACATTTAAACAGATAACTACCACGGTAAGGTCAACATTGGATTGGGACTGCCAAGAGAAGCGTAAATACATGGCTGAAAGAAATTACAAGTCTTTACCGACTATGGAAAACAAAGTCAGCTGCAGCAGACCGTAGTAATTAACTAAAGTTTTCCGAAACCAAAATCATGCAGTGACGAACTGTTATGCTCAGCTTATAGGGAAGGCACAGAAATATATAAACACGTTCATAATTTTAACAGAAAAGAATAAGACATGAAATTTAGTGATATCACAGTGGCGACATTCCGTCTCGTTTTTGGTACCCCCAACGATAGCAGTGACCAGCAATCGACACTTCTGAGTACGTTATCGGATGAGTGCGAATGCTGAAGTTTATATTGATTTGTAACAGCTTTTACCATTGGGAATGTTTTTAATGCCCAAAAAATCGACAACAACTAAGAAATTACACCACATCTCTGATTACTTAGTTTCCTAAAGGGGCTGGAAGGTTCGAAACTGCATTACACGACAGTTTATTTATGATTCTCTTGTAACGTACAGACATTTAGTGAATAATATCGTTTTTCTTTAATAACAAAAAATGCTAATAAACGCCAGAAAACCAGATATTTCACGAATATATGTCGTTTGTCTATCGAACAAAGCAGAGTTTTATTCGCTACAGTTTCATCCAAATCAGTGAATGTGGAACGTAGGAAACGTAGATGGAATGTAATACCTAAATTATTTAACGTATCAAATAAACCACCACAACTGTAGCTTAAGGGAAAACCACATAGACGTGATAAACCATCAAAACAAAAAAACTGAGAAACTAATTCCGTAATTGTTGGTAAATCTGTGCCACGAAAAGGCAATATTATTCAACACTTTTGTTTTTGAGGCAAAAGTTATTACATTTAGAAAAATATTCGTGTATTAGAAAGTCGAGTGAAGTGTAAGAAAGAGCGAATTATTTAACACTCTAGAATTTTTTTAAGTGTCAGGGAAAGTGCGTAGGACAATAACCGCAAGTAAGAACAAAAATACACACTTCTCATGCATGAAATGTTTATATTCTCTTGCTTTCAGCGGAATAAGCTGTGAATATAGACATATTCGATAGTATTTCTTCATAGATACATGAGTTGTAGCTTATGTCATTGAATCAGTGTGGTTAAGCTGTTTTTACCTGTATTTCACGATAATTCACGACTCCTGGTAATTTACTAATGCATGGAATGCAAACTGTAACCTATTCGACTAATTGGATTGAAAATAATGAAAAACGTTGCGATTACGACGCATGTGACTATCTGCTTTCTCACCGCTTTGTGGGCTAGTGTCGTTCAGCTGTCAAACGGTAACAAATTTCGCACCAAAGAGTGTCGTGAGTGTATTTATTGGACTGTGGTGATATACAGGCAGCAGTTCTACAGAACGGGTAGATAAGTTTTATCTTTGACGGACGATAATCAATTTTATCTCTGCTGATCACGTGTCAACTCTAGCACACTCCTTTCCGACTATGTTTATTAATCGCGCAAAGATGGCACCCGGCGCGCTAGCTGATGGGAGCGGCTGTAAATGGGAAGTGCCTTTGCAGTCGCTCCCATCAGCCACTGCGTCGGGTGTCAACTTTGTTTGCGCATACAATACGCCACACTCCGACGTCCGACCCATCAGTCGTAACTAGCAGCACTTCCAAAGACGCTAACTACAGCTCTGGACGATACGTTAGGTACGGAAAAGTTTCATGGGCCAAGACCACACAACGCGGAAGACATACCAACAGCTAAGACATCCTCTATTGTTTATAACGTGCGTAGTATCGCACCTACATTACAGTGAATCGCTGGCACAACCTTTTCCAACCGCACACGGCTGTGATTCACAACCTTTTATACTCTCCGTGTCATGTTATTCGCTTCGTATCTGCTGGAAGCTGAGTTCCAGTTGTCCCTTGGGTGCACCGACCAGTTTCCCAGGGTCCTTCATCAATGGCTGCGGAGTCTTGGCGGTCGGGCTGATCCTGAAGTTGCTGATTATATGTGCCAGGGCGGTCTTGGCGACCAACTGGCCCAACCTAGGACCTGAAACAGCCAACAGCTCTTAGCTTGTGCCACTAACTACAGACAACTGCCATGTACGAACCATTGTAGCGCCCAAAAATGTACCAAGAAAAGAGGGAATCAAGATATTAACATTGGAATTTTTATACACTACTGGCCATTAAAATTGTTACACCAAGAATAAATGCAGATTATAAACGGGTATTCATTGGACAAATATATTATACTAGAACTGACATGTGATTACATTTTCACGCAATTTAGGTGCATAGATCCCGAGAAATCAGTACCCAGAACACTCACCTCTGGCCGTAATAACGGCCTTGACACGCCTGGGCATTGAGTTAAACAGAGCGTGGATGGCGTGTACAGGCACAGCTGCCCATGCAGCTTCAACATGATACCACAGTTCATCTATGGCGTGCAGGTCTATCTGTAATGAGATACTACATGTCCTCCCTCTGTCGGAATGAGCAGTTGCGCAGTTAAAATTTACATATAAGAATGAATGAAATTAAATATCATTAGATGTGTCATCGCTCTTAAAATTTTTTTCTTTCTGAAGAAATTAAAGATATCACCGGGTCCCACACCTTAGCCAGCTGAAAGCCGCCACCACGATTAATAAGATCTTCCACCGATGCCTTAATAATTGAATCCCAGAAGGATCTCGTCGAGACCAAGATTTCCGGGGTAGAGAAATATTAAAAAAAAAAAAAATGCTTTGGAGATACAATGCTCGGCTTTGGCCGGCTTACTGGGCTACGAAAGGCGAGTGTGGCGATCATATTCAACGCATCGTTCACGTACTGTGCGAGGTGTCTCAACAATTTAGGCTTTGCCACACTGGCAAGGTATTCTGTAGATTCCAGCCTTTGGCAGTAGGAGATCATCCTTTGCCGAACCGAAAAGAGAACACTTCTTTGTAGCTGGACGAAAGGTTATTTTGACTTTGTTTTCTTAAGATTCTGCCTATTTCCGACTAAATATTGCCGACGTACGGAAGGAACGCCCTGGACTTTAACAGCACCTTCTCCTCTTGATCGCGTGGGTAGTCACGTTTCTTCTTCCATAAAGTTGTGCTGATCTGATTGTGAGAATATCCATTATCTTTGAACACTGATTGTAGGTGTTCCAGCACCTTCACAAGGCTGTCTCCATCAGACACATCATGAGACCTGTGAACGAACGTTCGAAGGACGCCCATAGTTAGGTCGTCGCACCTAGACGCCTGCAATTACAGGTCTATATGTGTGGCCTTACGGTAAACGGAATGCCCCAACGATCCATCCACTTTCCGTCTGACCAAGCCATCAAAAAATGACAGACAGTCGCCCTTTTCCACCTCCATCCAAAATTTCATATTCTCACGGATGGAATTCAGATGCTGCAAAAAAAGTGTGACAGTTCTTCTTCACCGTGGGGCCACACTACAAAAGTATCATCCACATATCGCCGGAAGACTTTTGGTTTAAGTTCTGCCGAATCAAGTGTCCTTTCCTCAAAGTCTTCCACAATAAATTTTGATATCAGAGGAGAGAGAGAACGATCCATGCCTTGACCCTCAATTTGCTCAAAATATTCACTGTTTAATAAACAGCAGTTTGAGGAAACGGCACGCTGAAATAGCGCTGTTATATGATCGTAAGTTCAAAGCTTATGGCCTTCGTCATCTCAGACCCTAAAAGTTTGTCAGTGGAACAGTAGAGAAATAGAGTAACAGTGATTCGAAAAGCCCTCTACCTGGCACGTAATTGTGAATTGGAGAGTAGTGATGTAGATGTAGCTGAGTTAGTTGACCTCTAAGTTAGCTTTCGCCAGTATTGTAATAATCAAAGAGATATGTACCGGGTGAGTGACGAAAAGAATGGGCTGGCACCAAGTTTACGGCCTTTCTCCTGACAATTAAGTGATGGTTGCTGTTCCTGCTACAACTGCATCTTGGAGATTCCAGCACAATTTATCACTAATTATTAATTATGGGGTTCTAGGCGCTTCAGTCTGGAACCGCGAGACCGCTACGGTCGCAGGTTCGAATCCTGCCTCGGGCGTGGATGTGTGTGATGTTCTTAAGTTAGTTAAGTTTAAGTAGTTCTAAGTTCTAGGGGACTGATGACCTCAGATGTTGAGTCCCATAATGCTCAGAGCCATTTTAACCATTATTAATTATGGAAGGGTCTGAGGAATCTTTCAAAATGGTTCAAATGGCACTAAGCACTATGGGACTTAACATCTGAGGTCATCAGTCCCCTAGACTTAGAACTACGTAAAGCTAAATAACCTTAGCACAGCACACACATCTATGCCCGAGGCAGGATTCGAACCCGCGACCGTAGCAGGAGCGCGATTCCGGACTGAAGCGCCTAGAACTGCTCGGTCACAGCGGCCGGCCGAGGAATCTTTCAATGACAACATTCACGCTCGTATATTCATATAATAGAGATTCAGGACAAATAAAAATAAAGAAAAACTTCACCACAATGCACGTTGATGGCAAATGGCCGTCCCTCGGCTTGAGTGCCCGAGAAAAAGAATTCATCGATAAGAATAAACTCTTAATAGTTGCACCATAGAAGAAGTTCTGAAATTAATTTGTGAGTTTTACCCCGAGAATTAGTAACTGTGACATGTAACATTTCTCACAATCTCAAACACGTGGTAGTCACAAACAAAAAAAGCTGCATAAAATGAGTGGTAAAATTCAGAATAGCTGACCAAATTGGACAGGATACATTACTGTGAGTCACGATCTGCGAACGTAAGACTCTCAGGTCCGTACTTAACACGTGCTGGGACAACTAAGACATGTGAAAATTAGATTCCGATCTGAAAATGAAATTAGCGACATTTCAGAAATCTATTCAGTTACACGATACTTATGACATCACCAACGAACTAAATCGACCTGGTGTGAGAAGATACATCACGAGACCACATGTCTGAACAGGGGTAGAGCAGAACATAGTTTGCATGCGTCGTCAAGTGCAACGGTTATGATGTTCCGAAGTTAACCAGAAAAATTCCCTATGCCGCTCAATGAGCAATGAGTGCAAGAAAATCTTGACTGGAGCTGAAATTTACAAAAATAGGATAATTCATTAATTATGAATAGGCACTCTCACACTTAATCAGTGTCGCCCATCTCGCGTATCCCGCAACACTGCCGAGTGAACCCTTTTAGAACCCACGCATTCCGTTCCTCCGAAAGTGTCCAGAGAGCTCCTTATTGTGTGGTTCCAACTTGTACAGGAGCTTCGTCCAACTCGAACAGAAACCTCTTTGTTACCTGGTACGTGCTTCATAAGGTTGGCATTTCTGCCACAATAGCAGACTACTTTTACTCCAACAGATCTACATACCCGAAATTTACCTTGTACACTCTTACTCATCAGGTGAGAGGAGGAAAGGATGTATATACCGATATACTGCACATAAATGTATTGAATATGCTTGTCGTGCTCCGATAATTACCAAAAATCTTAGTAAAATGTGAGGTGAAGTACAGATAATATACTTTGTGGCCACTACAGACACACTCAGCTGCTCAGCCTCTTTTTTATGTAGTTTAGAGTTTGCATCCAGAATTGAGGTGCCAGATGTGGGTACGCAGTGGTTAGACACTGGACTCGCATTCGGGAGGACGACGGTTCAATCCCGCGTCCGGCCATCCTGATTTAGGTTTTCCGTGATTTCCCTAAATCGCTCCAGGCAAATGCCGGGATGGTTCCTTTCAAAGGGCACGGCCGACTTCCTTCCCCGTCCTTCCCTAATCCGATGAGACCGATGACCTCGCTGTCTGGTCTCCTTCCCCAAACCAACCAACCAACCAACCAGATGTGGGTACATTAACTTAATAGTTCAACAAAATAATGAATCTCATTTAGAGACCCTTCAGTACTTCGGCCAGACCAGCAGAATCGTCGAGGACCAGTGTGTTAAGCATAAGCCTGACACATGTATGCAACGGCAGGACAAATATACTACTACCGTAGAACATTGCCTTGTATGTTGTATGTTAACCGGGGACCTAGAAACGACGGAGTGGCTCCGTCCCCGCCACAGACGCAGTGGTCTACAACCCCACGACGACTACCGGAGTCCACTTCACCCCTCCGCCGCCCCACACCGAACCCAGGGTTATTGTGCGGTTCGGCCCCCGGTGGAACCCCCCCCCCCCCTTCCCGGGAACGTCTCACACCAGACGAGTGTAATCCCTATATTTGCTTGGTAGAGTAATGGTGGTGTACGCGTACGTGGAGAACTTGTTTGCGCAGCAATCACCGAAGTAGTGTAGTTGAGGCGGGATAAGGGGAACCAGCCCGCATTCGCCGAGGCAGATGGATTACCGCCCAAAAACCATCCACACACTGTCCGGCTCACCGGACCTCGACACAAGTCCGCCGGGCGGATTCGTGCCGGAGACCAGGCGCTCCTTCCCGCTCCGGAAAGCCGTGCGTTAGACCGATCGGCTAACCGGGCGGGCTACATTGCTTTAGTACCGATCTTCATCTGAATTACAACAGAGATCCTAGCGTGCATTTACAGGTACTTGGATAATGTTGTCAAGGAAGGAATTAAGATTAAATTAGTAAGTGACCTTATGAACAGACGAAGTTCCTGTCTTAATTTTTCTTGGAATCTTGTTCTCTGCCTGGTCAAACAACGGAAGGAGTTAACGCTACTTGCTCATCTGTCGAGACATCGGCTGTAGTCGAAGACGCCACCCAGCTCCATTGCCGTAAGTTGCCGGAAAATTTTATACTCTGGAGGAAATTAATTACGAAAATATTGGTATCAAATTCGCTTTCTCAAATGGAACTGTAGGTTAATAATTTCTGCTGCTAGTGTTGTTGTTCTAGATGGGACGATTTCAACAGCGTTTCACTCTTCAGATTCCGGTTACTCGTTTAAGAGTAATTTCAATATTTAGAATATATCATTTATCTTAATATGAAACGGATTGTTGTTTTATGCGGGAGTCTGCAATTTCGTACCCAATAAAGAAATACGTCACACTGGATAAAGACGATACAGCGTATTTCGTTGTCGCTATACTGGTATAAAAGGAGCACGGAGGAAACGTGGCTTTCATTTTGTATTTGTCGTTCACTAATGTCTAGCGCTGAGTTCTGATTAGTCTGAAAAAGTAAGTGTCTCTTACGAACCAAGAAAAACTACATATGCTACTTCTTTACGGAGAATGCAGAAGGAAAGTGAAATGAACAGCTGACTTGTGCACAGAATGACATTCCGACAGACGATGTCCAAACAAAATGATAACTTAGCGAACTCGCAAAACGTTGTTATGCGAAAGGCAGTAAAATATTAAGCAGAAGGTAAGGAGAAACCCTACAACGAACAGAGCAAACGGAATAAGTTCTGCCAGATGTTTCTCATAACCCACATGTTGAATCTAGAGAAACTGCTAGTGACTCTGGAATTAGTCACCCAGCTTTCTCCGCATTTTAAGAGCTTTCATCCGTATTATGTCAGTTTACCAGCAGATACTGGGGTAAACTCAGAGATGAATTCTATGCCCAAGTCCCGACACCACAAGAGGATTTAAAATATCACATTGTTGCAGCATATGCAAAGATACGGAAGGAATCTCTTCAGTCTGTCCAGAAGTCCTTGTACTACCGAAACGTGTATTGCTGCAGACAGTGGACATTTCGAAAAATTTATAACATAAATATGAAGAGTACTTGTTGCAGTGGTAAACATTAGAAACCTTGACTGTCGACGGAAGAGGCAGGAAAGAACACATCAATAGCCACGCAGAATTCCAGCAACGAAGGATTACTCATACGTGAGTGTGAATGTCAAAGCGATTGTTACACACCGTACAGGCTGGGCGCCATTCCCAGCAGTACAGCAGAATGACATCATGGCAACAGATTCCAGCCTAGCGTCGGCCACAAGAAGTGATGCAAGAGTTACTATTCATTACACTGACATAGCAGAATGAGTATCTGAAACGTAGAGTTATGCAATTCTGAAAGGAACCAAATGAGCTGACCAGACAATAAAAGCAGGAGAAGTGACGTCATTGCCAGCTCACGACAGCACATGTGTCAATCGCACATAAATATTGCTCACATCCAGTGGATGTGCTGCCGATCAGCCTGGAGAAGGAACATATGCCGGCTAGCTGTTTACCCATCTAGCTGTCTACGAGCTCCTGTGGCAGCAAGTCCTACCGAGGGGATTCTGACGCTGTGAGGGCTCAACTATGACTGTCGTCATCTTTCACCACGAGGGTCTCCGACTCCCATCCAGGGACATGTAGCTGTTCATCCATTCATCCATCGTCAAGGAACGAGCTGCCCATCACCTGCTCCTAATGGCACATAGAGTTGGTGGTGGCTGTCTTTCTTGTGTACAGTCTACGGCAGGGCCATGGGCACACTGGTCTATAATCTGTGTGCTTCATATGGTGCAGGCTCGGCCTCATACAAGTATGGTGGGTTGCCAGCCTTGTGACGTCACAGGGCTGAGGCGGCGCCGTGTTAGCCACATTCCTGGGTGACACTTTGTCGATCAGTTGACCATGAACTACCACCTACCAGAGCATCTGCCGAGGTAGCCGCTACAAATGAAATTTTAAGGAAGTATTTTTGGATTTTCTTTTTGTTGGTGTAGCTGATATAATTTGTCAATGCAAGTGTGTATCTTAATCAACTCCTGACACGAAATTAGTATTTACACTTGTGATGCCTCAATTCCCTACTTTACAAATCCACTCAATTTTTGACGTGCACCTTTCTTTTGAGGCTCTGGCAGAAACAAGAGCTGAAGTGTTACCATAGTTAACCGATGTACACTCCTGGAAATGGAAAAAAGAACACATTGACACCGGTGTGTCAGACCCACCATACTTGCTCCGGACACTGCGAGAGGGCTGTACAAGCAATGATCACACGCACGGCACAGCGGACACACCAGGAACCGCGGTGTTGGCCGTCGAATGGCGCTAGCTGCGCAGCATTTGTGCACCGCCGCCGTCAGTGTCAGCCAGTTTGCCGTGGCATACGGAGCTCCATCGCAGTCTTTAACACTGGTAGCATGCCGCGACAGCGTGGACGTGAACCGTATGTGCAGTTGACGGACTTTGAGCGAGGGCGTATAGTGGGCATGCGGGAGGCCGGGTGGACGTACCGCCGAATTGCTCAACACGTGGGGCGTGAGGTCTCCACAGTACATCGATGTTGTCGCCAGTGGTCGGCGGAAGGTGCACGTGCCCGTCGACCTGGGACCGGACCGCAGCGACGCACGGATGCACGCCAAGACCGTAGGATCCTACGCAGTGCCGTAGGGGACCGCACCGCCACTTCCCAGCAAATTAGGGACACTGTTGCTCCTGGGGTATCGGCGAGGACCATTCGCAACCGTCTCCATGAAGCTGGGCTACGGTCCCGCACACCGTTAGGCCGTCTTCCGATCACGCCCCAACATCGTGCAGCCCGCCTCCAGTGGTGTCGCGACAGGCGTGAATGGAGGGACGAATGGAGACGTGTCGTCTTCAGCGATGAGAGTCGCTTCTGCCTTGGTGCCAATGATGGTCGTATGCGTGTTTGGCGCCGTGCAGGTGAGCGCCACAATCAGGACTGCATACGACCGAGGCACACAGGGCCAACACCCGGCATCATGGTGTGGGGAGCGATCTCCTACACTGGCCGTACACCACTGGTGATCGTCGAGGGGACACTGAATAGTGCACGGTACATCCAAACCGTCATCGAACCCATCGTTCTACCATTCCTAGACCGGCAAGGGAACTTGCTGTTCCAACAGGACAATGCACGTCCGCATGTATCCCGTGCCACCCAACGTGCTCTAGAAGGTGTAAGTCAACTACCCTGGCCAGCAAGATCTCCGGATCTGTCCCCCATTGAGCATGTTTGGGACTGGATGAAGCGTCGTCTCACGCGGTCTGCACGTCCAGCACGAACGCTGGTCCAACTGAGGCGCCAGGTGGAAATGGCATGGCAAGCCGTTCCACAGGACTACATCCAGCATCTCTACGATCGTCTCCATGGGAGAATAGCAGCCTGCATTGCTGCGAAAGGTGGATATACACTGTACTAGTGCCGACATTGTGCATGCTCTGTTGCCTGTGTCTATGTGCCTGTGGTTCTGTCAGTGTGATCATGTGATGTATCTGACCCCAGGAATGTGTCAATAAAGTTTCCCCTTCCTGGGACAATGAACTCACGGTGTTCTTATTTCAATTTCCAGGAGTGTATTATCCTTAGATGGCATGACCATTGCCTTTTAGTTCATATGTCGGTCCAACTTCATGTAGCCAAGTATGATTAGTGGCAGTTTTAAATTAAGCTTTTCGCCACTATTTTGATTTTGTAAACAGACATAGTTGCGTCAAGCTGGAGCGCTCTATCAGCCTGGCTCTCCAGTTGGTTATAACAACCCTAACTTGTGCATGAGACAGTTGTCATTTTATGTTCAAAACAAATAAGTCTTAAGTTCTAAATAATTCTAAATATTGTGATTTCTCCGAAACTGCTAATCGAATTTTGAAGAGTCAAACGCCGTTTAATTCATCTCTTTTAGAATTATGACACTAGCAGGACAAATTATTACTATTCTATAGTTCCATTTGAAAAAGTAAAAAAAAGGTACTGGTATTTCTGTAATCGACACATGTGGGAGAGATTGTACGTCATTTAGTGAGGACGTTTTCACAATTGCATGGAGAAAGAATTGAGAGATCTTAAACTATTGTGGTAATATCTTCGATGAAGGGATTTGCTGAGCCACCACGTCTACTTTTATAATGAGGTAGGAAGGCAGCAGTAAGTAACATTTGTTGTAGATAAGCATGGTAGCGATCCGCTAGTAGCAGAAGCCTGGTACCTGGCGATGGTAAGTATACATTAAACATCAGTACTTGTCATGGTAGCTACCAGGCTGCTACGTTGAGTTTGCTTTTGCAGGTAGTCAACACCTATTCGATTTCTAGTGTACGTCTACCTCACCTAAATGAACACATTTTTCACTTGTTTTGAATCTGAGCAGGTTTCCTACCTTAATTTTATCTCACGAATATTCTTCGTCTTATATTTCCTGTTTACGAATTAACAACTTTATATTCTTGGGTAGTTGACATCATACAGCTTTCATTTCCAACAATCAGAGCGCAGATACTTTAAACTGTGAGGGCGTCTATCGGCCTATTTAGTTGACTAATGACTTTGTAACGGTTCAGTTGTGTGTAGTTGTATACAGAAAATAGTTTGATTCGAAATTTAGTTTTCTGGTATTTTACTAACCCATTTCCCTTCCTGTTTAAGTAGATCATCTGGTAATGGCTCATTAAGAAGGAGAAACCAATAACGAAATTATTTTTTGTGTGACCCGTGGCAGTAAAACAAAATAAAATAATTTTGTTAGCAGACGGTCGGCGATTTCCTCCTAAGCAATATGCTTAACGTAAGCTATGTCGGGTTGGTTGCTAGCATTTGCTGGCAACCGGGACTTTATAATTTAGTTTCTCATAATCTGCGCAAAATACCCTTCAGGGGAGAATTACACAGGAAGTGTACAGTGTTGTGGTTGGAGTATAATAGTCTCGTTTAGGAGTTGCAGGTTTTCCTTTGACTTTCTGAAGATAGCAGGGTTCTCCCTGTACCATTAAGTAAGAAATAATACACCGAATGAGGCTAAAGTTTTGTAGGAAAATGCAACGAGTGGGAGAAGGGAATGATCAATGAGAACGCCTGTGTTTGAGACAAAAGCCAAACATTCTGATCCTGATGCATTTAAGCCTGAAAACAATTTTGAGGTTGTATGGTGCTCGCGAAATGGAGGAATCGGCTGTCAGCCATCCTGGGTGTAGCAAGTTACGTCACGTGTCAACGAGACACTTTATGCCGCAATACTGGAATCCAATTAAACGACCATTTTCAAAAGTAGCGTTTGTTCAACTGATCCTAGATAACGAAAGACCGTGTTTAAATATACAACTGTATCACAAGTGCATCAGACGAGTTAATACTAATAACAAATTAATCATAATTTTAAATCTTTTATAACTACTAAAATATTTCAGATTTTCCAAATCTAAGACCAATTTTGGAATCAGCACAAAGTTTCCTTTAAGTTGAGACATTTTATACAACATTTTGCAGTTTAAAATTTCGTAAAAATTACTTATATTTCTTATCGAAAAAGTGATAGAATGAAGGGTGAAAGGAATAACTGACAAATGCTGTTACCAAGACGATAATACACATTCGATTAATTTAATTTACGAAGGACTAAGGCTTTTGTGTGTATAACTTAAAATAGTGCTACTTATCAGCCGGCTTTATCTACTATCAAGTACATATTTATAATTCGTTTTTGTGATCTCCCATTGAACTGGCGAGGATATATATATATATATATATATATATATATATATATATATATATATATATATATATATATATATATATATAAAAGACGCCACAGGCAGTTCAGTGTATGTTAATTTTGAATAAGATTGTTGTGAATGCCTTCCAAAGTTAGGTTGGCAGAATAAGAAAACATGACCAACACATGCTGATGATATTGTGTGTGTGTGTGGTTTGTTTACACAACAGATCTGTTTATATGGAGACATTGCTTGACTTACTGCTTGATACATGGCACACAGTGCCAGCACAAATGATCTCTGGGACCAAACTCCTGGAATGGACTGCAGCCAGTCTTAATTCATCATGGACTGTCAGCGAAATCCATAAAATGGACTTGTGGCGTAATAGTATGGGGGCTCGGAATTTAATTCGTTATTGGCCGCGAGAAATCGAAAGCCGTCAGTTTCAACCTTGGAAGTTGGGGATCTACAGTTATTCCTGCTATGCAGAAGATCCGACACTTCCCAAATGTGTTTCCTTGCACTGATGTGTAATTCTAAGTAGTTTTTTCCTGGTTTTGGTAGACTCCCGTTGTGGCTTTGCGGGGACGCATGTCGTTGGTAGTGAGAGGCCTAGCAAGAGATCGTGTAGCTGTTAACTAGCTGGAGGTCGCATCTGACGGAAATTAATAACCGCGTTTATTTGCGTATAAATCCAAGATACTGATGCCACAACAACGTTATTACAACTCCCCATGAAGAGGTGAGATGGTAATGGACAAAAACTGCTTTTCAGCGAAAGGTTATACATGTTTAAAAGAAGTCTTGAAATACATATAATCAGATGAGAATAAATGACCGTTTTAACATACTGAAGCACAATTTTCATGATGCTGAAAAATTTTAGACGATAAATTACACTTAAAATATAATCACTGATGACAATGTTAATGATGATTTAGTACAGCAGTGATGCTAGTGATGAATGAAAATGATTATGGCCACCATGGAGATGGAATGATGAGCATGACTATGGGGCCCTGTTGAACCGGATACAACGACTGTAAGTAGTTACACGTAGGTAGAGGCAAGGGGAAGTGTGGTGTGCGTACTGTAAGACCTTCGGTACGCACACCATCAGATTATTTGACTTGTCGCTCTAACGAAGTAGGCGAGTGTCAGCAATATGTCTCGTGGTCTTATCGTGGCGCCGGCCGCGGTGGTCTCGCGGTTCTAGGCGCGCAGTCCGGAACCGCGCGACTGCTACGGTCGCAGGTTCGAATCCTGCCTCGGGCATGGATGTGTGTGATGTCCTTAGGTTAGTTAGGTTTAACTAGTTCTAAGTTCTAGGGGACTGATGACCTCAGATGTTAAGTCCCATAGTGCTCAGAGCCATTTGAACCATTTCTTATCGTGGCGTGTTTATTTTCTGCCGTTAGGTCAGACGATAGAAATGCCACTTGCATGTTTAGAATAGCAGATTGACGGTGACCAACTTTAAACAGAACTTGATTAATTTTCACACACATTTATTAAAATAATAAAAATCATAGATATTACATAACTTGATTCTGGATGCTGTTTACAATTGACAATCTGAAGTTCCTTTGGTCTTGGTACGTTAATCTTATTCTCACATATCTCTGATACTTGACAAAGTGTCTATGCATTTCTCTTCATGGCTATGTACAGGAATATGATAATCTTATTAGGCGCAGACTGAAACTTGACTATAGACTGGTACAGACAAATGCAGACTAATGCAGACTGACTAATCGGAGGTCTGTACACTCGTTATAATACCTCGAGTGTTCAGGTATCACTGCGCGAGTGTGATCCACGAGGAGAAAAGGTTCTATGTTAGCAGCAATCTCATTGGCTGCGTTACATATTAATACGCGGATCGGCAGAAGCAGAATTTGGTCCGTCTCTAAGACAGCGCCATCTCGTAGTGCAGAGACGGACGAGCCCTGCGCTTGCGCTTTTGTGCTTAGCGGGGCGCGCTCTAGTGGTAAAGTTGTGTACGCGCTGACTACGCGGAACTATGTGCACAACAGGAAGGACGAAAATGGAAGGATGGTGTGAGGTGTAACACTGTTATTATGGTTGGAAGGGGGTATTTGTGAGAAAGGATTTCATCGTTGAATACTGAGAGTTCATGCAGTTCCGTCAGGAGAAGGTGAATAAGACATGAAGATGCATGGAAGGTGGCATATGAATGTAGTGGAGCAGCAGGGTATCTGGACTGGTAATTAATAGGTAGGATATTGGACGACAGGACTGAGTTTTACGTTTAATGTGTTGGATTCGGAGGTGCTCTAGGAAGAGAAGAAGATGTATCATGTGGATGACCTGGTATGGGATACATGTTGGGGAAAGTAGGAAGGCGAGGCAGAGATCATATCTTTCTAGGATTTCAAGGGACTTGAATTTAGAGAAGGCGGAGATTCAGGCAACGTTAGCGTCAGTGAAGATGGAGCGAATTTCTAAATGAGACTAGCGGTAGAAGGAGTAGAACTCAGGTGCAGCCTGTTAGTGGTTTTAGTAGCTCCAGCAAGTTTAGGGTTGTGTGTTAGACAGCAAGGAAGTATGCATTCCATGTTGGTTTTAGTCGAGGGTTAATCCTAAATACTTTACTGTGTTAGAACAACGGATTAGCTGTAGACGGAGAGATGGAAATCTGGACGACGCAAACGCCTGTAGTGAGAGCAAAGATGGTGGCTTGGATTTTCTGTGACTTTACTTTCAGTTTCCAAGTATTATCCAAATTGTCCAGGAGATTCAAGTGGCATTGAAGGGAGGCGTGGGAGGGTGTGGTGAGTAGCTAGGTAGGCGGTGTCCTCAGCATACTGCAGGAGGTGGGTGGGCGGTAGTGGTTTGGGAATGTCTGCAGTGTTCAGGTCGTAAAGGAGGGGGACAGAAAGGAACCTTGAATGTGACCTATGTAGGACGATGGTCAAGGAAGGAGTTTAAGGCGAACATAGTTAACTCTGAATGCTTAAGTTTGTACCTTGAAGAGTAGTCCAGCATGCCATACTGGTCAAAGGCTTTTTCGGATATCGCGGGAGGAAAATATGGCGGATTTTTGATTATTTGTTTGATAGGCGATAATGTGGGTAACGTAAAGAGATTGACCACCTACGGAATAGTTTTAACGAAAGAACGCTGGGCGTGAGTTGATAGGTTGAACACCAGTGGTCTACGGGTAGCGTCTTTGACAACTAATCGAAACATCCTCGGTTCCAGGTTCGGAACTCGCCGCTGTTTCAGTTTTGAATAAAAATGAACTATTGTCGTCCGAAAACTTCTGGTATGAGCCACCCTCGTTCTGTCAACGGTCTTGTCAAAGAGGACGGATGTGCGGAGAGGTGTTCAAGGCACTTTCTTGGCCTTGGGTGGGAAACAGCCTCTACAAGGCTAAAGAATCAGCAATGATCAACGGCATGAGGATGCAGGCGGCAATGGAAACGACTGCATTAAAGAAGACACAATGTGTATCCACTGGACATGTGGTATTTATTTGAAAAGTGTCATGATGATCTCTCCATTGGCAAAAGGTCCCAGTCTAGTCCCCAATTCTGATCTTCGTGATGAGACTGCCAAGAGGCGGTGGTCATGAGAAAAGGACTGAATAACGAAAGAAAGGGTAACGTTCCAGAGTCAGGGCGTGTAATATCAGCTATAAAATCTGGACAGGGAATTTTAGAGGCTCAATCTATATGTAATGGGTGTCAGTGGAGTGAAATAGAAAGAATACAAGGATTTCTTATCACACGAATATATCAAATCACCAGAATATGGTATAACGTGAGTAGGATTCGTTAGGAATAGAAAACTGGGGCAGTGACAGAGTAGTTGTCGTCAGAATCAACAGCAAACCAAAGACGACAACAATAGTTCAAATATACATGCCGACGTCGGCAACAGAAGATGAAGATATAGAGAAAGTATATGAGTATATAGAACGGGTAATTGAGCACGTAAAGAGAGATGAAAGTCTAATAGTTATAGGGGATGGGAATGTGACTGTAGGGGAGGGAATAAAGGAGAAAGACAAACTGAGTAGTGCAATAAATATCAGTAACAGCGAATACTCATTTCAAGAATCACAAGAGGAGGAGGTATAATTGGAAAAGGGTGGGAGATACGAGAGGAGTCTTGGCAGATTAGATCATCGTTAGGCATAGATTCCGAAATCAGGTATTGGACTGTAAGGCGTATCCAGGAGCAGATGTAGATTCAGATCACAGTTTAGTAATAATGAAGAGATGACGATCAGTTTGGTTTCAGGAAAGGAGAATGCACCAGAGAGGCAGTTCAGACGTAGCACTTGATAATGGAAGCAAGAATGAAGAAAAATCAAGACGCGTTCCTAGGATTTGTCGACCTGAAAAAGCATCAGATAGCGTAAAATGGTGCAAGATGTTCGAAATTCTTACAAAAAAATAGGGGCAAGCTGTAGAGGAAGAAGGGTAATGTGCAATATGTACAACAACCAAGTGGGAACAATAAGAGTGGAAAACAAAGAACAAAGCGCTCGGATTAAAAAAGTGTGTAAGACAGACGTAGCCTTTCGCCCCTAGTGTTCAATCTATACGTCGAAGGAGCAATAACGCAAATAAAAGAAAAGTTCAAGAGTCGGATTAGAATTCAGTGTGAAAGGATATCATTGATAAGATTAGCTAATGAGATTGCTATCCTGAGTGAAAGTGAAGAATTACATGATCTGTTGAATGCAATAAGGAATCTAATGAGTACAGAATATTATAGAGAATAAATCGAAAGTGACGAGAAGTAGCAGAAATGAGAACACAGAAAAACTTAATCTCAACATCGGGGATCCCGAAGTAAAAGTTAAGGAATTCTGCTACTAAGGCAGCAAAATAACCAATGATGGACAGAGCAAGAACGACATAAAAAGCAGACTAGCACTGGTGAAAAGGGTATTCCTGGCCAAGAGAAGTCTACTAGTATCAAACACGGATCTTAACTTGAGGAAGCAATTTCTGATAACATACTTTCTCAGTACAGCGTTAAAAGGTAGTAAAACACAGATTGTGAAAAAACCGGAACAGAAGAGAATCGAAGCTTTAAGATGTAGTGCTGTAGAAGAATGTTGAAAATTAGGTGGACTGATAAGGTAAGGAATGAGGACGTTTCCCACAGAATCGACGAGGACAGGACTGTATGGAAAATACCGATAAGAAGAGACAGGATGGTATGACATCTGTTAAGCCATCAGGGAATAACTTCCATGGTACTAGAGGGAGATGTAGACAGAAGAACTACAGAGAAAGACAGAGCTTGGTATACACCCAGCAAATAATTGAGGATGTGCGTTGCAGTTGCTACTCCGAGATGAAACAGTTGGCACTTGAGAGGAGTTTATCAGGTTTCAGAAAGAAAAGGGCTTTGGGTGATTTCCACAGCTTTTTGTGTGGAGGGCGGTACTGTGAAGAATGGTAGGCATTTCGTCACAAACTCTGGGGACATTGCTTGAGGTGCAGGTGGGTGATATATCTTTACTGGGTGCATTGTTTCGTTGTTTAGCGAGTGTCTGTGTTATTTCTTTAGCTGTTATTGCTGTTTTTAGTTCTGCTCGTGGAGTTCTGCGTAAGTATTGAAAGTTTGTTGAGAGAAGTGGGATATCTATGTCTGTACATTCATACACATAGGAATACATCGAGTTATGCATGTGTGGATCATGTGGATTGATGAAAGTGTCTTCTGGGTGGGATTAGAAGTGGTTGGCCTTGGTGAGGTTCTCATGAAGCAGTCCGTTGTTGTGTGGGATAGGATATTTTGGAGTGTAGTTGTCTCCGGAGAGCCTATGGAATGCTTTCCGGCATCTTGTCGATATCATAGACGTCTCGTTTAGTTTAGTGCATGTCATCCAGTGCTACCAATAAAGTCTAGAGTGGACTGAAGGAATGAGGAAGATAAAACAGTGATTTCAATGCGTGGCTTTCCTGCGATATTTTGGAAGTTGTCATAGTTATGTAGGATTCTCACCAATCATAAATTTAAACGGTCTTTCGCTCCCCACCAAACCGCGTATTTGAGTTCCGCCAAGGATGATTTGATGCTTCACAAGGGTGGAGTTGACAACAAACCACGCGAGTGTGATCCGTACAACGGGCAGATGACGCGTATAGTCCTTGAGAGATGCCCGGAACACACCCGGCTCTTAGAACCCAATAAACCGGTTGTGGTAGAATACTGCACGGACATTTGCCATTCCGTACAGCATGAAAAAGTTGAAATTCTAGCATCAACTTCGTCATACTGGAAATAGGACCTGAAGGAAGTAGGTGACATTCATTGTCGAAGTACTGAAAATTAATGGCGATAGCTATTTCTACCTGGACAAAGCATGTAATCGGACCATTTCTTTTACCTACGTGCGAAGGTGTCGCAACAGTGCAGCTCCTAATGATGCGTCCCACCATGAATCGAGCTTCTAACTACAGGTTCTGTTCAGAAAGTGTTCTGTGCCGCCGCATGACATCTCTGGCCGTTGCGTATATGTGGACAGATGCACTGTGGTTGCAGGCCCTTGAGTTTAAAAGTCTTCGTCACATCGACACCGAGAACTTTATTTCACCTGCCGAGGACGGACTCTAAGTCCACCGTCGGAACGTATTGAGACGACCACGCCTTGGGTATGAGGACATCGCCCGGAACTGCAACTACATCATCATCCGCAATCTGCACGACATCGCCCGTCACCTGGACAACAACATGGGTACCGACGATATGTCGGACGTCCGCAGGAGCTCTCCGCAAAACTAACAACACCCACGGTGCTACCAACTGCCCACATAACGGCACCATCATCGCGAGAAAATCCCGGCATCAACCGCACTATCGTCAAAAGCGTCAACAACAGCATCAGTCGCATCGTCACCTGCAGCAACATCAACGCCGCTGCATCGAAACCAGCTACAACGCATGCAACGCCTATAACGGTAATTGCATGTTAACGTTTCCTACCTCCAGTCATCACACAATCTCCCTTTCACACTCAACCAAAACCTATTACAAAAGGCAACAAAAGGTTAAGTACAAGTAAGCGACATCGTGTAACGAAATGGACTCTTAACCCTATTGGACGCTGTCATCATGCAGATAGAAATCACTCCAGAACCTCAAAGCAATACTTGCCTCTTTCTTTTTACTAAGCAGTTGCGGCCCCAAATTCCCAAACAATACAGCAACTCATCCCCACAGAGATACCATCGTCATCAAAACCAATATTCCCTATTCCCATTCAGCCCTACGTAGAATCATCCCTTCTTTTGGAGGAACTGTGTCCGTAAAAACCCTCACAGAACCTCTACCGGACCAACGACAGCCGTTCAAAGCAGCATTAAAATGTTTGGCTTGGAGTATACAGTAGTAGAAATCGAAAGTGAACTGAACTCGCTACCAGGAATTAATGTACGTAATTCATTACGCATTCGAAGTGATAATGGACACCGCTAGGTAACAAGAGCGTTCAGAATTAACCCACGCCATAAATTTATAAAAAATTGGGCCTTGATTTAGCGCAGAAAGTTGCTATTCCTCCGACCATCTGTCCTCACTGCAAGCAACACCACCTTCACAAGCAATGGCTGAGAGTTCAATCTCCATTCACCTGCAACAACTGCAATCTCTTCTTCGCTATCTACTCCCACAAGTGCAAATCATAGCCTCTCCCCAAAAACTTGAAATCGTGCACATACGCACCGTTGTTAAACAACTCCATACAAACGTCTCCCTACACGCACCACTGGAAACATCAGTGTTTGTAACCTAACTCCTGCAACTAGTCATTCTATGCAAAGACTTCACATTCTACAGCAAATTCTCCTCGCTACAAGCATCATCATCTTACCTATTCTCAAAATCAAGCCCGTTTCATTTCTGATCGCATCCAAACACTCAATTAGACTGAAGCTTCGGACAGCTTCCTGCCTGACCGTAAATGGCGCAGCAGACATAAAACATCATGTATAAAAATGTCCATTATTTCTGCTTCAATAAACTTCTTGCTCCTGCCCTCAAACACGAAATTATGCTGTCCTCCTCAACGAAACCTACCTCCAACAACACAATGCGATACTGTTTCCTTACATTCTATCGCTACTCCTTAATGATCCAACACAGCGTTTCGTCTTCACCATCTTGCTCCCAAAAGTCGCATTAATCCTATCTAGTGTCTACATCCGACCTAATCATCCCATTCTTTATGATTTTCTGAAGCATGCACAATGAACCTTTAATATGTATATAATCGCAGCCGATCTTAACCTGCTCTATAACGTACATGCCGAAAAGCAGCGGTAGCGTCTGCTCATCAGCATTCTCAATGGCCACGAAATGCACATCCCTGTCCACATTCGACGTCGCACAGATACTTGCCACGAAGCCATCATTGCTCCTCTTAAGGTCTTAAATCACACAACAGTACAGTCCTATCCAACTTCCCTTCTCCACACCTCAATACCGTGTCCCAAACCTGACACGACCCACACCTAATCATCCACTCTGACAACCTCAGGATTGAAACTTCCTGGCAGATTAAAACTGTGTGCCGGACCGAGACTCGAACTCGGGACCTTTGCCTTTCGTTCGAGTCTCGGTCTGGCACACAGTTTTAATCTGCCAGGAAGTTTCATATGAGCGCACACTCCACTACAGAGTGAAAATCTCATTCTGGAAACATCCCCCAGGCTGTGGCTAAGCCATGTCTCCACAATATCCTTTCTTTCAGGAGTGCTAGTCCTGCAAGGTTCGCAGGAGAGCTTCTGTAAAAGTTTGGAAGGTAGGGAACGAGGTACTGGCGGAAGTATAGCTGTGAGGACGGGGCCTGAGTCGTGCTTGGGCAGCTCAGATGGTAGAGCACTCGTCCGCGAAAGGCAAAGGTGCCGAGTTCGAGTCTCGGTCCGGCACACGGTTTTAATCTGCCAGGAAGTTTCATATCAGCGCACACTCCGCTGCAGAGTGAAAATCTCATTCTGGAACCCCAGGATTATTCTCGTTCCAAGACCCACACCATTATCGAAAGCGTCTTTCAAAATCCTGACGACATTCAGCGTGAAGGGAGGAATGAGGACTGAAGGAAGCTTAGTATTTAACATCCCGTCGACAATGAATTCATTAGAAAGAGAGCACAATATCGGAATGGCGAAAACTAGGGAAGGAAATCGGCTGCGCCATTTCGAAGGAACCACCCTGGAATTTGTCTTAAGCGATTTAGGGAAGTCACGGAAAACCTAAATCTGGAAGGCCGACTGGGGATTTGAACCGCTGTCCTCCCCAATAGGAGTGCAGTGTGCTAACCACTGTGACATCTCGTTCGGTACATCAACCGAACTGTCTCCTCTGACCGTCACACCCTCCCGCCACGTGTTCCTCCCCTGCTCCTAGAATCCCCTTGTCTCTACAGAGAATTCCTTCGTACTCGTGACCGAGATAGCTCTCTCGCCCCCGACAAAAATGGTTCAAATGGCTCTGAGCACTATGGGACTTAACTGCTGAGGTCATCAGTCCTCTACAACTTAGAACTACTTAAACCTAACTAACCTAAGGACATCACACACATCCATGCCCGAGGCAGGATTCGAACCTGCGACCGTATCGGTCGCGCGGTTCCAGACTAGCGCCTAGAACCGCTCGGCCACTTCGGCCGGCACGACCCCGACAGGTTTAGCTACATGTCCGCAGTTACTTACAAGCTAGACGATGTCGGCTCTGGCACACGAGACACATTGAACTAAACGAAACACCTGTAAACTCTACAGAGCACTGGAAAGCATTCCACAGGCTCCCCAAAAACAACCCCTTTCCCGACAACCGCACCAAAGTCAACCACTTCGCATGTATCTGTTGTGCAGTTCACCCATTTGCTTCAAAAACTCTCCTTAAACGCGAAAGCTCATTGTGGAGACTACCCTCTTTACCAGTGCTATGTGCCCAATGAGCCGAAGTTCCAAGAGCACCCATCGTTTGGTAAAGGTGGTGGCAGCTGTTTGCTTGTAATACAAGTATGAGGCGGGTGCAATTAACAGCGTGTCCGAAGATGCAATCAGCTTTGCGACGAACCAAACCATTCCTTGTTCTCTCCCTCCTGAGTGAAAGCGACCATTACTAAGACTGTTTTCCAAGTGGAACATTACGGAGAATTGGTATGAGTCCACCCATGAACTTTTATTGGTCAGTTGATGGTGCAATACGACGCGTAATATGTCTCGAGCGCTGAACGTCCTTAACAACTCAAGGATACGCGTAGCAGTCGTGCATGATAGCTCGAACGACTCGACAGCAGGACGTGTCGAAGGAACATTTCAGTTTGTAGCTTCCTTCTCTGACAATTATTTTTGTGATTACATCGCATTTGAAACGAATACTTTTGGCTTTCGAGTATTTTATGGATGTTATCTGAAACTGTGATCTTACCAATGCACATCCTCGGTCCGTCGCTGAATGGAAGATACGTGAATCGTGGCCGGCTCTTGCTGTTCTCGTCGCTGAACCTCTCCGGCATGAAGCGGAGAGGCTCCTTCCAGTACCGTGGGTCCGTGTGCAGCCCCAGCAGGGAAACGACCACGGCTGTGTTCTTGGGCAGGACGAGGTCCGTGCCAGGCAGTCTGTAGTCTTGCGTGGCTCTTCTATCCACGAAGTTCAAAGGTGGGTGCAGCCGCAAGGTCTCTAGAGAGGAAAGAAGCAATTTTAACATATGACATCAAATTTGTCTTCAAACCAACCTCATACAATTTCAAACTTGGGCTGGGGACAAGCTACTTCTTTTGAGAAATTGCCCGAAAGAAAGAAAAAAAGGGTAGCTGAAGTACATGCATTGTGATATTTTGTTCAGATAAGTCTTTGTTTTCGAACATACGAGTACACTGTCCACCACATTAACGTGCCCATCCATCAGAATCCTGACCGCTGCGAGACGTGCTGGAAGAGTTAATGAGGTTCTGAAAGGTAGCAACAGGGATTTGGAGCCATGCCAACTCCAGTTCCATGGCACGCTGCGCTAGGTTTCTCGGTTGAGGATCCATAGCGCGAAGAACCCTATCGAGGTGGTCCCACTGCTTCTCGATTGGGTTTAAATCCGGGGAGTTTAGTGACTAGGGGAGTAAGGCAAACTCATCCTAATGCTCTTCGAACAACGCACGCACACTGCGAATTGTGTGGCACGTTTCATTGTTCTGGTGGTAGATGCCATCGTGCCGAGAAAAAAAACTGCATGTACGGGTGGACACGGTCCCCTACGATAGATGCATTCTTGTGTTGATCCATTGTGCCTTCCAGAACGACGAGATCAGCCAGTGTATGCCAGACCTTCCTCTGGTCTGGACTTTTCCGACGATTGGTGCAGAGCCATACACTCCAACGGCCATCCGTCAGATGGAGCGAGGTGGCGCAGTGGCTAGCACACTGAAGTCGCATTCGGGAGGACGACGGTTCAATCCCGCGTCCAGCCATTCTGATTTTGGTTTTCCATCATTTCCCTAAATCGTTCCAGGCTAATGCCGGGATGGTTCCTTTGAAAGGGCACGGCCGACTTCCTTCCCCGTCCTTCCCTAATCTGTTGAGACCGATGACCTCGCTGTTTGGTCTCCTCCCCCGAAAACAACCCAACTCAGATGGAGCATAAAAAGTGATTCATCTGGAAAGGCCACCCAGTGGACGTCCAGTTACAGTATTGCCGTGCAAATTCTAGCCTTCGTTACCAATGATCAGCTGTCAGAAGTCAGCCTGGATCCATGAACAAGGCGCTTGCTGTGGAGGCTCATATGCACTAACGTTTGGTGAATAGTCGTAGAGGAGATACTGTTGATAGCACCTAATTTCTTCTGGGCAGCCTGTTGCTCAACGGCTACTAATATATTCTTCGGTACATATTTCCACAGCCGTCGTTCACCCCTGTCATCTATGACCCGTGTCGCCTCTCAGTTGCATCGGCACTGGTCTTTGACAGCACCATTTTGCCACACTCGACATGCTTTAACCACGGTAGCAGGAGAGCTGCTTACAGACTTGGCCGTTTTGGAAATTCTTCCACTCTTGGCCCGAAAAGCCAATGATCATGCCCTTTTGGACATAAGAAAAATTTGCTGTTTCAACTTTACGACAGTAACTGCACTGTCCCCCCCCCCCCCCCCACCCTCGATGGTGAGCTTTGTGTACCGTCCAGTGCTGTTGCTGCCACGTGTCGTCTGCAAGTGGTTATTACATCTTCTATTACACCTTGACGTCGAACATAGGCAGTGGGCACATTAATGTGACTGGACAGTATCTGCACAAACAACATATTTTTGGAATGGCAAATTCTATCCCAAAATTTTATTCTTATAAAATAGTCATTAGGTACTAAGCAATGTTTACTCGTAAACGGAATTCTCCTAACCTGAGTTAAGACTGACTTATCACAATTTAACAGAATCTTCCGTCGGTTCTTATTAGAACAACATTATAATAAATGAAAAGCATCAGTTTGCTTTTGTTCTACAATATCACTTTTATTGTAAACCGGTTTTCGGCATACAAGGCCATCTTCAGACATTTACTGAGTATTATCACCAAAGAAGTTAAATGTTAGCAGACAACATAGGAAGAGACGTAACACATCTAGACTGATGTAGAAACATACAGTAAGTAACATCTTTGCAATGAAAAAGTAAAAACTGAACTGTACATGAATGACAATGGAGTAGACAGGAAAACCTTTAGCACAAAATAGGAATAGCATGCCTGCATAACAGTTTCTATTAATAAACAAAACTAATAAAATAAAATAAAATTAGTACTAGACAAGGCTTCATCAGGAGGTATGAAACATGGAGAGTGATACACAACAAATTAAAAGAAGAGACAGTTATCAATGTAAATACAGAATACATAAGGAAATTAAGCAATATCAATAAGATAAACAGAAATAAATAAATGTAGGAAAATGGAGGTGTTTGAGGGAACCTAAAGTTTGAGAGTGTGGTGGTACTGCATTTTAACATTAACATTATAATCAAAGCAGTGGCTGTGTAACAGTTTTCATTAAATAAATGAGCCAAGTAAAATATGAACAGTATTTGAGACAACTACAAGTGGTGTTAAACATGGACAGTAATACAAGTACCAGTTAAAAGAACGCCTTAACTGTTGAAACTACGGTCTATGTGGAATAAAAAGACAACTTCAACAAAACAAAACAACTTAATGAATACAGGAAAATGGGAATATGTAGGAAGAGAGAGTGTGGGAAGTAATGAACAACAAATATGGTTATATGAAGTTTAGGAGAGGGGAAGTGTTGAGCTGTGTCTGGTCATTTAGTATGAGATCTGGACTGTGGGCAAGATGTTTGTTAATTTCCAGTGCTTCGAGCAGGTTGAGTTTATGGCCTTTGTTTGCTAAGTGAAGTACATGGGATACTGGCTGGTAGTTGTGACCCTCACTCAGTACATGCTCGGTAAATGCAGAGTCTGAATTCTGCAACCTCCAGCTGCGTTCATGTTCAGCCAGCCTAGTTGACATGTCTCTGCCTGACTGACCAATGTAAAATTTGTCACAATCAGAACAGGTGATTTTATATACCCCACTATTGGCTAATAACTGTATCTTGTCTTTGCTATTAAAAACACACTGGGCTGTCGTGTTCCTGACATAGTAGGAAAACATATACTTGCAGGATTTCAGTGCTTTGGCTACAACCTGTGACACCTGACCTAGAAATGGTAGTGTACACCATTTCTTACAGACAGTGGATGGGGAAGCAGGTGGGGCATAGAGGAGGGGTATAATTTTTCGTTTTTGTTTCCTGTGCAAGGCGTGGTCAATAAGAACTGGATTGAAGCCATTGGCTGTGGCAATAAATTTTATTGTATCCAACTCTGCTTTAAAATCCTCTCTGGACATGGGGATAGACATGAGACGGTGTACCATTGTGTGGAAAGCTGCATGTTTGTGAGCTATGGGGTGTTGTGAGCAAGAAGGTATTACTATGTCTGTAGTTGTTGTTTTTCTGTAAATTTTGAAACAATGTGTGTGTGTACTGATGTCAATGGTGAGATCTAAGAAGTTTATGAATTTGTTGCCAATGTCCATAGTGAACTGTTTACAGCCGAGGTTTTCAGTTCTCAATAAAAAAAATGACGTCTAAATGGGGTTCATATTACAAAGTCAAGTTTGTATGGTTTGTTGGCATTCTCATGCTTTCTCTGCGTGTTGAGTAATTAGATTTCTGGCCTGCAGTCGTGGAAATACCACTTCTTCTGTTGATATTCTGGCAATCATCAAGTGAGCCGATCGACTGAAGACACGGAATGCTCTTTAAAGCATCTGTCTCTTTCAATCGCATAATAATGGGCGCTATTCTAACCTACAGTAAAGTAAAATAAAAAGGATTATATGTTTGCTGAGAGGGCGATGTTTGCGGTCTTCAACATGTGAGAAAGATGGAGCTGTGGGCTCTTTACAACATTAAGTAGGGAAGGGACTTCTATGCAGATGGAAGTGGAGGCAAAATGACATGAAAACTAATGTTCGACTGGTATTGGCAAGGGCTAAGAGATGGGATTTAGGTGATAGGAGGTAGATAGGATAGCAGGTATGCAGGGAAAGATTTGGTTGGAGCTTTTATCTGGAATGAAGAAGTATAGTACATAGTTCAATGGGTGTGGCGTGGAAATATGGTTCAAATTACTCTGGGAAAGGGTACAGAGTGCGAAAATGTAAGAACACTGGGACGCGGTGTCAGAGGCATGGCAATAGCTCGGGGATGGTGAGGGTGAGGGTACAGTGCCCTGTTGGGAGACATACACTATGTGATCAAAAGTATCCGGACACCTGGCTGAAAATGACTTACAAGTTCGTGGCACCCTCCATCGACAATGCTGCATTTCAATATGGTGTTGGGCCGCCCTTAAGCTTGATGACAGTTTCCATTCTCGCAGGCATACGTTCGATCAAGTGCTGGAAGGTTTCTTGTGGAATGGCAGCCCATTCTTCACTGAGTGCTGCACTGAGGAGAGGTGTCGATATCGGTCGGTGAGGCCTGGCACGAAGTCGGAGTTTCAAAACATTCCAAAGGTGTTCTATAGGATTCAGGTCAGGACTCTGTGCAGGCCAATCCATTACAGGGATGTTATTGTAGTCATGTAGTGTAACCACTCCGCCACAGGCCGTGCATTATGAACAGGTGCTCGATTGTGTTAAAAGATGCAGTAGCCATCGCCGAATTGCTCTTCAACAGTGGGAAGCAAGAAGGTGCTTAAAACATCAATGTAGGCCTGTGTTGTGATACTGCCACGCAAAAACAACAAGGGGTACGAGTCCCCTCCATGAAAAACGTGACCACACAATAGCACCATCACATCCGAATTTTACTGTTGGCACTACACACACTGGGAGATGACGTTCACCGGGCATTCGCCATACCCACACCCTGTTAGGGGTATGTAAGTCATTCTGGAAATCCATAGTAATACTTTCACAATCTTTTGATGCCTTGTTGTTTGCTTTAGAACTTCTTTAACGAATATAAATCATGTCAGATTTTAAAAAGTGAAGTTTTTCACTGTTGACAGTTGATTGATTTTTTTTCTGAACTCGCTCTTTCTGAGTTATTTTCCGGGTTCGATTTCAAAGCATGTTCAACAGCTCGAATTTCGGCAGCATGCCTAACTACAAGTGTCCATTCTAGGATACCCGAAACCAACGTTAAATTCTGTATTGAAAACAAGCCTAATTTTTCAAACAAGACTGATTGAGTAGGGCTTGATTTCTTAAATAACTTATACATCTTACTGATGTTTAGATCTGGTGGGAGATACACTTTCTTAGAGGTTTTCAAGCGGTAATGCCTTCGTACACCTTTAAATGAAGTAATGTGTTGGTGAACTGCGTCAAGTGCCTCCGATGTCAGACGATGTTTCCGATTAGAGTGTTAGCCTCGACCATGCTTAGGACTCACACGTTTCTTCAGACAACGTTGTATTACTTCTAATGTTTTTCACAGATATTCCATGAAAAGATGTAAAGGCTTTAAAACAAAAATTACTTCAGTGACATAATTCTCCCTCTTCGCACTTACACGATATGAATAACTGTTGTCACGAAATTTAGCTTCGTTTTCTGGGTGCCTAGGTCTCCTTTGCGATATACTGTTTACATTAATTAGGTCTGCCGAGTAAGCATTATGCTCATCGACAGTCATTTTGTTATAATTAGATAGAATATACCCACGTTCTGAATCAGTGGTACTCTGAAACCATCTCAGTGTGGAACATTTACAATCTGGCTCTAATTCATGGGTGGATGATAAAAGTTTTTTTTCTCACGTCGGAAAGTCGACCTGTTCTCTTCCTTTTTCTTCGTTGAATGTGACAGTTGGCTGAAGGTGATACTTTCGTCATCTTCATTTTCCATGTTCACGTCCACAGTTCAGTTATAACGTAAAACAAACTGAATAATTCACACATCACACAAAGCACCAACTTAACGTCTCGAACAGCATATACTCAACAGCTCAAGGAACATTGAATAAAAAAGGTATGCCAGATTAGCTTAGTGCGCTCTCATTGGTCAGCGACTTGTTACATCACCCGGAAGCCAGACGGCAGCAGTCTCCGTTTGCAGAATATGAGAGATTGCAAAATAACTGTTTTCACGTCTCTTCTTTTCTCATACAACTTAAAAGTTTCACGCTCACAGGGTTGAACACACTTCATGTTAATATTATTTACAAGGTTTCCGAAAGAAATGCGTTAAATATTAGTAGCAATGATGATATATCGTCACGCAAAACTAGTGGCAGATGTTCGCATCCGCATTCATGCTCGTGTTTTAGGCATCTGACTACGGTAAATGTTTTTTTTTTGTAAATAAAAAGATAGTAATCTTCGAACTTACCTTACAAAGCTGATGCGGAAGCTATGTCGAAGATGCTGAAGGCGACGCTGACCAGAGCCGAATCTTCCTTGCCGAATTCCGTTTCATTGCATCAATTTTGGCTCTTTTGTTTAAATGTCTAATCCGTATAAAAGTTCTTTTTCTGACATATAACTGAACTATTTTGCTATTAAGTTCGGGAAATTTTGCACTTATATGATCTGCTAAGGCTGCCATCACTCTATTACAATGATAAATATTTTATCCATGAAAAGCAGCAAATATAATTTCTAACTCACTTATTTTAGCAAACCAGTCAATAGAGGGAGAAATGAGGCCCCGTTTTGCAATAATAATAATCCAGTCTTGCTTCAGACTTAATTATGTGTCAACAACACACTGCCCTGCTGTATTTCCCAAAGAACTGTCAACGTTTTTGCACTTGAATGCTACATATCCTGCTAGATATTTTAAAGCAACATCATTCACGTCTTCACTGGTACACACTGAATCACTGAGCTCGAAATCTAAGAGCAAGTTTTCATCATCTGTAACGACGTCAAATGATTTATCAGTTATTCTTATACATAATTCGCTCGAGAGAAAACGTGCAAAATCTTCCTCAGTTTCATCAGCTAGTGTCGGGTAGTTTTCAGAACCAGAATTCTCATTTCTGTCCTCTGAAGTCGAAACACCAGAAGACAAAGGTATTTCACTTGCACTTCCAGTCAGTATCAATAAACGTATTCGGTTTTTCACCTCGAAAGGAGTGGGATTGTTGTAGAAGACACCAAGGCCACGGATTCTGGAAAAGAAATTTTCCAGACAATCTTGATTAAGTGTGGCTGTCAATATATAAGTAGCTCCGGAATTTTTCGTATCATTGTAAAGTCCAGAAAGAGAATTTATTAATATAATGAATCCCTTCTGAAACGGGAGAAAACAGTTTCTTTTTCCTACTCGCATATTAGAACACATTTCAAGAAATCTTTTTAGAGAGTTTTCCTGACTTCTGATATTAAACCCGTAACCACTTCTAAGGGGAGCTTTCTAATCTTGAGGGTATCTCGAATTCAGCACATCGAAAACATCGTTCACGAGCTCAATGAAGCTTCCTTCGCGATCTTTATGCAGAACATATCTCACAGCTTGGGCAATGTGACGTGAAAATAGCTGTGCAGCCCTTCGGACATTCTGACGATCACGTCCACTAACGTTAAGATGAACCTCCGATATGTGGTGATTGATCGAAAGATCGCCTTTCTGATGTCGAAGAAGATCTTCTATAACCATTTTTGTAATCACAGTACCATCAGGCAAAGTGATTCCGTCATCAAGAAAATGATTTCTTAATAACTTAAGCAAATGTGGAACATCAAAAATAACCCAGACTTTTCTGCTATGATCAACAGGGTTTGAAAAGAATGTCTTGGATGTAGACACACCAAGTTGCTTCCACACATTCATATTTTTTTGGTCCCATGTCACACGTAACAGCTACGATACGGATTCCTGCTGTTTCAACTTCTTTTATGACATTCTGCAACAAATCACTAGACACTGCAACATCAAAGTCATAATACACTGGCTGCTTCCATTTTGAAAACAAGCTGCGAACCATGACGACTTGGACATTGTTGTGTGGTCCGACTACTACATCGTCGGACGAATCGTAAGTCACACGACCGTCAATGCTCATCTCGTCGAAGCTTAGGACACCAATTGCCTCTAATGATGTGAACATTTCTGACCTACCTTTAATTAACTCCAAAACTGGTTTCAAAATACCTGGTTGGCACTTGAACTGTTTCGTTCATGTCTGGAGTGTTGACCTGCAGGGAAAAGGATAATTCTTCCTCCTCAGGTAGGCATATGCTTTAGGAGACAAAGCTCTCAATGTGAGAGCATTTGCAATGTCCTCTGAGCACCACTTTACTTGCTTCCTCTTCTTTAACAGACAACGAATTTGTCTTGGTGTGAAACACAGAGAAAGTGTATTTCTCACATCCGAGCATACACACTTGTGCTTCTTAGTGTGAGACACATTACGTTTTATAGATGTAGCTTGCTTTATAACTTCTTTCATGGACTTAATTCTTTGTTCCAGTCGAACATTTTTAATCTTCAAACTAACCAATTCTTCCTTCAGTGCTTGAATTTCCTGGTCTTTAAGTGAAATTAGCGTATCAGTAAAAACGTCTGTGTTGCTGGATTTGTCCAGCTTACTTTTCTTGGGAGATAAAGTTTTCAATGTTGAGAGAGCTCTTTTTTTTTTTTTTTTACTGTTCTAGTGTCACAGCGACGTTCTCTCTCTGTTAGAACACTACTGGTAATATTCGCGGTGCTGGGACCTGGAACTTCGAATACATTTCCGTGCCAGTTTGGTATTTTTAGAGACGGAATAACATTATCCTGTAGCAGTTTCTGTGTAGGTAGACCTGACAATTCATTCTGCAAGTTTCGTTTGTAATCGCTTTCAAAAAATGTTCAGAACAAACTCTTGCATTATTAACATTAATTTTGTCCTCTCGTTTACAACGAGCAATCCAGTTACGCTGTAGTTCAACATTTTTTGGAAAGCGATGATAAATTACGCCTTCAGTCTTACGTCCACTATTACTACATTCAGCAACTGCACAATACGACGTATTTGTACACATAATTCCAAGAACGAAGCTACAAGACTCACGGAACAATTCCTTTCCAACTGAACACTCGGCAGGATAAGAATTACACACAAACTAACGTGTAACACGAACTCACATGCACGCCTTCGGTATAAACACTGAGCGACACCGTTGTAAACAAACTGCAGTAGCTGCCAGGTGACGTCACAGCTCGAGATTCATCATGGCGGATAAAGGAGTGGGAGGTCGCATTTGCACTCCCATGCAACAGCTGATAATCATAGACAATGGAACATAAACAACAGTTGCGATCAGTGCTGCCAACTGACTAACCCCCCTTTTCCTTGTTTCACATTGACTTACCTCCTTTTTCCCGTGGACGCTATATTTTTAAACCGCTGTAACTTTGAGACTATCCCCCTGCTTTCCACGAAACAAAAACTGATAAAAGCAGCTTGTTGAAAGCTTTCTGAAACTGTAATAATCTAAAATTTCATTTGTTTCACTTAACCCCTTTTTCCCGTGGACCCTTCATATGGATTAAGAAAAATACACTAATATCGCCAAAATCTATTGTAACATGGCTGACCCCGCGTTGCATTGGGACAAAGGCCCCAGAAAAGATGATACATTATGTACACATATATACACATACATATATATTGTACCGATAGACTGATGAACATCGCCCAGTCCAAATCGTTAAGGACAGGAACTTTAAATTTGGAGAAGGTGTGGATCTTATTGTAGGTGTCGTTTCAGAATGGATTTTTCGAAATTCTAACCCTAAGGAGGTGAAATAGGGGATGAAGCCTTTTTTTGAAAAATGTAGCTATTAAAGGAATTTTGAAGCTACACCTACGAAAATTGGTATTTGGTTTCTCGATTAGAAATAAAGAAACATGTGTTTCAGTATTTTTGGAAATTTAATCCTGTGAGGGTGAAATAGTGAGTGAAACATTTTTTAAAATAGCATTATTAAAGAACTACTAAAGTATTTTTTAAGCTATCTCTATGAACATCGGTATTTGACGTCTCGGTTACAAACAAAAAATACGTGTTTCAGGGTTTTTTTAAATTATTCCCCTGAGGACTTATATAGGGGATGAGGTTTTTTATGAAAACATTTTATTAAAATAGCATTTTAAAGCTACATCTATGGAAAAGTTAATTTGACTTCTCAATCAGAAATTAAAAAAATACGTGTTTCATTGTTGTTGGAAATTCAATCCCTATGGAGGCTATACAGGGTTACTCTGATTCACTGTCTCATCATCGCCCAACTCAAACCGCTGAGGGTAGAAACTGGAAGTTTGATGAGAGTGTGGATTTTATACTGTAAGATGGGATTTTCAAAATTCCACTACTAAAGGGGTGAAATATTGGATGAAAGGCTTTTTATAAGAATGTCTCTTTTAAAGGAATTTTGTAGCTAGAACTACGAAAACTGTTATTTGGTTTCTCTGCCAGAAAATTAAAAAAATACGTTTCAGCATTTTTGGAAATTCAACCACAAAGGGGGTAAAATAGTGTGTGAAAGTTTGTTTGAAAATAAATAATTACTAAATAACTACTAAAGTATCTTTAAGGTTACATCTATGACAATTAGTATTTGACTTTCCGGTCAGAAATTTAAAAAAAGTTATACATGTTTCGTTGTTTTGGCAATTCAGCCCCTAATGGAGTGCAAAGAGGATGAAAACTATTTCACTCCTCGGTTAGATATAAAGAAATTATCGTTATGGGTTGAAAGTTGCTATGGAAATATCTCCACAAGAACGAAAAATACACGATTAACGAAAACTTCGGACTCTAGCTACTAGAATAGCGTTTTGGTCAGAAGTACATTCGGAAACGACCATGCTTATATGGCCTTAATTAGCGTGAATAGCTTATAAGGCGTTGCAATTTGTGAACAACGTAAAAATTTGATTAAAAAAACAGAAATATCTCTGCAGGTCATATAGTCTTCGCGAGCGAACAGCTGGCGCTAAGCTAGTACATACATATATTGTAAGGTGGTCATGTCATATGGTTTTTGTATCTCACCTATGTGCGCATCAAAGAGAGAACATGTTACGTTACTTTTAAACAATCTTTGGTCTTGTCGTGGCACAGTCTTTGCATCTTTCTTAGTTGAAGTGTGGTAGGTGATGGACATAATAGTGCTGTGCTGATTTATGATTGTATCTGTTAGATGAAGGAAGATTTATTGTAAAGGACAGCAAGGATGAGTAAGAAGAACAAATTAGAAAGTGAAGAGAATATAAAATTTGAATAATGTTATGTTTCGAAGACGATGAGTTTGAGGTAAGATTGCATCATTGCGCAGCTAGAAATGATTATTCTCAGCTAGTTAACTTGCTCAGAGCTAAGAGAGCGATCACCCCTCATCGCTGAGTCGTGCATTAACATTTTAATTGATTAAGCTGTTTGATTTTTATAGAAGTTCTCTGTTAACATTGTACCCTTGTCAAATCGTTGTTCGCTTTAAGCATAGTATTAGTCAGACCTATGTTTTATGTGAAATTCACGCGAAATTTTACTCTGTCTTTTTGAAAACATACTTCATTTTAAAATCTTGTCTTGTAATATCATTTCATAGAAATAGTTACTCGCCCTATCCCACTGTTTGGCACTATGAATTACCGCATGTAACAGTCTGTGCATGTATTTCGAAACAGAGACCTAGCTTTGCCGCTGCCTGCTTACTGATTGCTGTTGTGTTTTCGCGAAACAATGTTGTCAAGACGCGAGGTAAGTGGAAATTTTGATTAGGGTCAGATAATTGTTGTACTTCAGTTGCGCATTTAACATAAATACAAGATGGATTCAGATCAGTTGCACTTCAGTTCATATTAGGTTCTGTTTAGTCAAAGATTAGCATACGAGTTTATGTTGGGTAACAGTTTGTAGGAACAGTTTCTGATAATAAGTAGACTTTTGTAGAGAGCAAGGTGAAGTTATGCTAAATTCGATACAGAAACAAAATTTAGTGGGGAGGCTACATATGTCGACCTTTCTGCCAAAAAGTTCGTTATTTCTTGAAACCAAAAATACCACTAATTTTACTGATGTACTTTTTTCAGCCAATTCATTTAAAGTTATGTGTTCAATCTGTGAAATTTGGTGTCGTGTGACGATTATCGATTACTTCGTTGCGTAAGCATTTAGCATAATAGTACAGTTTCTGTGTGGATTTCTTTCATTGTTGGGTATTTGCGTGAACAATAGTACAGTTCTGTTTGTTTGATCATTGTAGCAGTTCTGTTTCTCCAAGAAATAGTGTTTCATCATGAGTGGTACAGCAGAAATCAATATGAAAGTTCGTCGTAGCTCTAGACAATAGATGGCGTTGCAAAATGATTCGGTACAGTATGAGACACACCACCTTGAGCGATTAGTGAACCCCAGCAGTTTACATAAGACTGCAAGACATTGCGCGGATCCACAATTATCAACCAGTTCAGCGAATAATAATGAAACAGAACAAACGATGGGTAATGAACATGTGAATTCTGACGTTGAGACAGTCTGTGGTAAGTCGCCACAGTCGTACAACTGGTAATAGACACATGAGAATCAGGTTTTGCGTCAGCGTCCTTTGAACGAACACAACACACATATCACCTTCATTGAACAGTTACACAAAACCACACTGCGCGAATCCGACAAATGTTCTAGGATCAATTCGTTCAAAATTGACATCTGAGGTCATCAGTCCCCTAGTCTCAGAACTACGTAAACCTAACTAACCTAAGGTCATCACACACATCCATGCCCGAGGCAGGATTCGAACCTGCGACCGTACAGCCGCGTGGTTCCGCACTGAAGCGCCCAGAACCGCTCGGCCACAGCGGCCGGCGACCAATTCATCAGATGCTTAAAGAAACACAAGATGAGAATAGGAAATCACTTAGGGAAGAAATTAAAAATGATCTTCAACCAATAATCAGCAGTTTTGCAACTAGATTACGTTACATTGAAACAGAACAATGAGAAGGACTAATTGTTACCTAAAATCAACACTGTAGTTCCGAGTGCGATAGTTACACAGATAAAACCTGTACCATGGCCTGCTCTTTCCCCAGATATGTCACCTCTGGACGTTTCTGTGTGGGGTGGGATGCACAACCTTGTTTACGCAACCCCTGCTGCATCAGAAGAGGATCAGGTTGCCCGGATAGTAGCAGCAGCAGGAACAATTCAGGAAAATCCTGGGATTTTTGCCCGTGTCAGACAGAACATGATCGGACGGTGTGTTTATGTGTCAATGGAGGCATTTTTGATAATCTACTGTAATTGGAATTGGGTTGTATTAATGTGTTGTCTCTTGGTCATAAAAAATGGAAAAGTGTTTGTTGGTTTAATTAATTTGCCGCCAGAGAAATCTTCCTCTACTGGTTTAAATACTCCTCACAGGAAAAAATGACATTAGTGAAAAATATTTGTTTTGATGTCCCCTACAACCTCCCAGAGTTTGTCGGTTTAAATACTTTTCACCCTGTACTTTCTAGTGACGATCATAAACAATATAGGTGGTCAATGAGACCTTTGTACCACTAACCGTCGCAACAGCCACGCTTATTTAACTGTTTTACTGTTCCATTAGACCTATTTTATCTATACAATAGATCGCATTTTAAACGCCTTCTGAAGTTTTCATGTTTTGACTGATTACAAAGTTGTGTCTCAGCATAGTAATAGAACTAATATTATTAAATTCTTCATTTGTGTGCCCATATAGTCCGTAGTGTAAGTTCTTGAGGTGTATTTTTGTTCTGCCGTTGCAACTACAAAAATGCGTAATTTTTTCACGAGACGCGTTTCGCTTTACTGAGGTAAAGCATCATCAGTTGTCTGTAATCAAGTTACTTAATTCTAATTTGCTTTAAGATCAAAAACAGTTCGTTAAGAATATTGATTTGTACTTACGGTGATTTTCGCTTGATTTCTCTCTTACGTCAGGAAATGCGAGGAATCAATCGAAAATCATCGTAAGTACAAATCAACTTATTTTTAACAAACTATTTTTAATCTTAAAGCAAATCAAAATATAAATAAAATAATTACAGATCACCGATGATGCTTTACCTCAATCAAGCGAAACGCGTCTGGTGAAAAAAAAAAAAAATCACGCATTTTTGTAGTTGCAATGGCAGAACAAAAATACCCTCAAGAATTATTATATTATCGTATAACTATTATTATCATATCATTATCATCATATTATAGTATAATGTTACCATCATATATTATTATTATTAGATTATTATTATGTTATTATTGAGGAGGAGGAGGATAATGTTAATATTTTTGTGAACGCAGAAACTCATCTCTAGACATTTGCCTACGGCGAGCCGAATCAGTCCAGGAAGTACGCTTAGTGTCGTCTATGAATAATCATGCTTCGCTACCACCACAGACAACGCAGGGGAGAAAGCTGCTACAGAACTGCCAAAGGACCAAGGAACAACGATGCTGAGTAATATCCATTTTGCGTCACTTTTCGGATCCTTTCCGTCCGGAATGAAGTGAAAACACAGCAAGCAACGCGTAGTCAGACACTGTGTCTATACTGGGAGTTCTACACCAATTATCCAACGTCCATACAGAGTGTCGCTGGCTGAACGAAGGGAATCCGGGAAAAGTGGGAAAGATGCTGCAAGACAACATCTTGAGCTTTCAGGCAATCCTTGGTCTTTATGAAGGTGGATGGAATAGGTGTTTCTGAGACGACTACCACCGAGTTTAGAAAAATTACGAAGAAAGATGTCTATCCATTACCATATATAAATGACATCCTGGACTGCTTGAAAGGATCAAAGTATTTCTCAAATATTCATATGCAAGCAGGCTATTGGCAAATCGAAGGTGATGAGGCTGAGTGGAAAACTACTACCTTCATAACTCCTGACAGGTTATATGTGGGTTCAAAGGTATACCATTTGAACTGTGTGGTGCCCCAGCCACCTCTGAAGGTATGATGGGCAATATATTTCGACACCTTAATCAGACGACATTTTTTCTGTCTGGATGACACTGCCGTTTCCTGAATAACATCTAAGCCACATGACAATCATATTGTAGTGTGTTCAATTAAGCCCCCATGCACGTGGCGACCGCTGCTTCGGATCGTCCCTTGGAATTCTTCTGATTCCAAAAAATAGTAGACAGTAGTATTGTTGTAGTAATTTGTAGTTTAGTAATTGTAGTCTATATTGCATGTGTAGATTTGGCAATTGTCATTCTTCTATTGTTCGTTAATCGTGCATGGGGGCTTAATTAAAATAAAATGCAAATAATTTTATTTTTTTGCTTCAGTAGCTGTCTGTTCGGTTACGAAGTCTCGTAACGGTTGGCCCTGACTAGTATTATTACGCAATCTGACTGCATAGAACAACAACAAAGAATGAAATGGAAATTTTCATTAACACAATTAATTAATTAAGTCCCCAGCAACTATAAAACCTACGAAACCAAAGCACAAGTGTAACTGTTCTGTGTGTGGAAGTATGACTCAACGTACGCATCTGGCACGGTTCTTCTTCAACAACACAAGAAATTTTAAATATCATTTATACTGAATTAATTAAAGAAAATAGAAATACCATAATTACTCAAGAAAACCAGAATTACACTCTAATACAAGAACACAAGCCAGATGCTTTGTTGACTGAACCTGTAATGACGCATTATTCAGGACATTGAAATAATGAGAAAGAAAAGAAAAGTAGTTTGTTACCTTAATTTATATTGATGAAAAGCACTCTAGACATTACAATCTCTCCACACCGACTCGCTACTATCACATCTCAACAAGAACTTTTCAGTATCACATCTCAGCAAGCACTGCCTACTAGCTCATCTCAACAAACACTCCTCACTACGACATCTCAGCACTGACTACCACGAGTTCTCCCAAAGCACTGACTACTACGAGTTCTCAATAATCACTGACTACTACGACATCTCAATAATCACTGCCAGTGGAGGCGGCAGAACAATACTCTCTAGCGCGATCTCTGGCGCTGTGGCTCAGTGTAGCCACCTTTCAAGGGACAGTTTAATACAAATTCAAGTGCTCTAAAGGTAATAGATTATGTTTCCAGAGCACTCTCAAAGTCTATTGTATGAACTATTCTACAACCGACGAAGAGTGCCTTAATGATGTTTGAGCCATCAACAACTTCTGGTCGAATTCGTTTGGCAAAACATTCACTGATGTGGCAGTCACCATTCTCCATGCTAGCTGTCTAGCATGAAGGATCTGTTATGTCGACTAATGAGATGAGCAATGAGGCTTCAAGAGTAATGAATAAAAATGGTGTACGAAAACGGGTGTAAAGAAAAGGATGCTGACTGCCTTTCAAGGAACTCTTCAGCAAAATACAGCGGCATTGCAGCAGAAATCTCACTCATCACAGTATAAATGACATTGTTGCTGAAGAGAGGGAAGATCCAGCATTGCTGAAAGTCCGAGAACCTTAAGGAATGAGGAACCAACTAAAGGAGGATTCCGACTAGTAAACGGAACATTACATAAGAGGAACTATGATCCGATGGAACGGAAATGAATGCTCGTCATCCCAGCTAATTTGCAACCAGCGATCCTGAAGAATTTTCACGCCGCTCCGAAATCTGGTCAGCTGAGTTTTGTGAAGACTCTAGATTGAATCAGACGCAAGTATCACCAACCAAGTCTCTATCGATCCTTTAGACATTATATCGACCACAGTAAGGAGTGTCTGGGATGGAAGCATGTACCGCAGTTAACTCTGTGGCATCTTGTAGTGCCATTCGTTGGCGAGCATTACGCTGGTGAAAAATGGCATCATGATTCTGTCACACAGATGTAATACATGGGATGTAGAATGTCTGTGAGGTACTGCTGTGCAGTCAGAGTTCTCATTCACTGCTACCCATGACCTGAAGCAATAACTGAGTGCTCTCCACACCATGACTCCAGGATTGACACCGCTGTGCTTCTGCAGAACACTGGAAGAATTGTACCTCTCCACAGCATTTGTCGACGACGGTCATTCGAGGTCATGCAGAGCTGCGATTAATCTCTGAACACAATGTGATGACATTCCGAACCAGTACATACATTCTGGTCATGACACCACTCCAGGTGCAGCATTCTGTGTTGTGATGTTAACAGCAACCTACACATGGACAGTAAGTCTCTAGTCTGATTGCTGCAAGTATCTGACGAATGAGGTGGGATGACACAGAGTGATGCAGAAGTCCATTACTTATTCTTGGATGTCAAACGCCTATTTGAAGGTATTAAAATGTGGTCGGTGCCCAATACGGCGATCATTCCTTCTGGTGATCAAACTTGGTCGAATGTAACCTTGACAATGAGTATGCCTACTCTGACGTTGCCATGCAATCCTACATCGGGCCACTGTCCACATCTGGATTGCCAAAAAGTCTGCACATTGCCCGTCAGATCAACGAAGTTAAGCGCTGTCGGGCGTGGCCGGCACTTGGATGGATGACTATCTGGGCCGCCATGTGCTGTTGCCATTTTTCGCGGTGCACTCAGGCTCGTGGTGCCAACTGAGGAGCTACTCGACCGAATAGTAGCGGCTCCGGTCAAAGAAAACCATCACAACTACCAGGACCGCGGTGTGCTGACCACACGCCCCACCTATCCGCATCCTCAGCTGAGGATGACGCTTCAGTAGGATGGTCCCGATGGGCTACTTGTGGCCTGAAGACGGAGTGCTGAATATTGCACGATTCGACCAGTCAGCCCAAAAAAAAGCCATAATAAGGCAACTTTCAAATTCTGTCAGTTGTTTGCTGTCAGACACGAGTACGTGGTATATCCATGTTCTTCACAGCGATCACTCAACGTCTGACGCTATTCTTGCCCCTTATCCTAAGAGGCCTGGAAACGAAACTAAACACGAACCACGCTAATGCATTCCGATGACCAACCTACCTGTCATAAAAATCATTTACAAACTCTCTAATGACGTGTGCATGTACGAAGTTAAATTGGCATCCAACAGTGTATTCTGAGGCTTTTCTTTTCTTTTGTCAGGCCATGTGTTATAAATGACAGACTTTTACACGAAAATAACGGATCCAATGGTCGACACTGCCTATAATTTTCAGCGCCATCAATGTTTTGGGTCAATGGATGGACATGCCTTTGAATCCCACACACCTTCCAGTGACATGTATTTCAACGTTTCTTTTTGGAAAGTTACAGCAGTCAAGACATTATATTACTCACCGCTCATGGTGTTGTCGAGGAAAGTCATTTCCATCACTGCAGCATAGGTGAGCTGTCCTCCGTGCTTCGCCGTCACCATCTGGATCTCCTGGCGCAGTTTTTCTTGGACATCTTGATGGAAGGCCAGCTCATACAGTGCAAACGTCAATACCGAAGATGTCGTGTCGAATCCCCCCTCCAAGAAGATCATTATGTTTGAAACTGCTTTTATGACATCCATAACTAAAAAGGAAAGAGAGAATGATGAAAAAGTATGTTTTGGTGACGTAATCTGTCTTGCAGTAATACATCTACACTGTCCGGATCACTTCTTTTACCAACTACCGTTTTTAATTAGCGCTGCCGATGATCTTCAGGTCTAGATGCAATAGGAAAACGAGGCAACAATAGAAATTACAGAAGTGTGATGTTACAAATACTACTACCAGGGGCTGTTCAATTAATAACAAGATATTATGAGACCCACACGTACCTGGCGCTGTAAAGTGTAGTTTGTCAACAAACTGCAAATACAAAAGTTGTGAGGGGGATAAACAAAATTCGTATGGTCACGTGACCTGTACATATGGCATAGGCTGGTGTATTAAAATAGCGTGAAAGAGATTTCTTCATCATACAATAAAATAAATAACGAAATCAAGAATATCAGGGCAATTTTCGAAAGGGAAGATCCTGTATCGAACAGATGTTTAACTTAAAAACAATAATATCCCACAGAATGCCAACCAGCAAACCACAATTCATAGGAACATAAATAGGTAACATAGAGAGAGTAGGTAAATTTAAATACCTTGAAAAAACTATTCAATCGAATGGACCAGAAAAATTTGCAATAGACGTATGAGTTACGAAGAGCATACAGTTTGACAAACAATATTTACAACAAAAAACACATATTTAGAAAAACGATGCTAAAATAGTATGCCACAGTGGTATGGGTGAGCCTGTGCAACGACCTATAAGCTGGACAGAATAAGGATACTTTAAAGACGAATTATTAGAAAAATGATGGGTTCAATACAAACTGCAGGTGGTTTTAAAATGACGCATAATGATATCTATAAAAGTAGAAAAAATATCAGAAGTAATGTCTAAATGAAGATTAATCTCTTTTGGACAACTCTACAGAATGAATGAGAACCGGTTAACGAAACAAATATTCGCGTTTTTCTGGAAGAAGGAATCTACAATAGCATGGATTACAGAAATAAAGAGAAACTGGAAAGAAAGAACATCAAAGAATCGATAATAACAGGAAGAAACATTTTAAAGACTGAAACACTAAATTTATAAGGCTTGCAGTGTAGAAGAAATAAGAAACCGGGAGCAAAAAGAAGAGAAGAAAGGAAAGACAACATAGTACAAAATGAGAATATTGGTATAACAGGAAACAACTACAAAGAAAGGAGAGTAACTGAGACTGTTACGTGATCCTATTAAGTCAATACGGAAAAAACCCTAAATTAGGAATTAAGTACACGATAATGCAATACATTTCAGTATATACGATATATGACAAAGATAAAATACAGATTTAAAAAACAACCACAGAGTATAGTGTGAATCTTACATTTACGTTCTTGTTTGTACATTTGAAAGAATGTGAAAATATCACAAACGTAGCTTATCCCATAGTTTGAGTCTTCTGTCTGCTGACCTTTAAGAACTGTCATTCATTTTGATGAATGGGAATAAAAATATACTGAGAAACTTTCTGAAAATTAAAAAACAGGTAAGGAAAGGAGGCCATATAGTTACAAAAATAACTGTAGTATTGCCCAAAGCTGTAGTTAATTTTATAGCTATGTTCCCTCTTTCACTTGCCCGTTATTTAACTTCCACTAAAGGTCCTCAGTATATTTTTATTCTCCTTCATTACAATGAAGACCAGTTCTTAAAGTTGTTTTTTAACAGACGGAAGACTGAAACTATGTTGATTCATGTCCTGATGCAGCTGACAGAAGTGATCCTCTCCCTCTTCTTTTCTTTCTTCCCGTCTCCACAGTCAGTTTACCTATACGGATTGTATAAGTTTGTTAATTTTGTGTTTATTGTTGTGGTCTTTAGTCCTGAGACTGGTTTGATGCAGCTCTCCATGCTACCCTATCCTGTGCAAGTTCCTTCATCTCCCAGTACCTACTGCAACCTACATCCTTCTGAATCTGCTTAGTGTATTCATCTCTTGGTCTCCCTCTACGATTTTTACCCTCCACACTGCCCTCTAATGGTAAACTTGTGATCCCTTGATGCCTCAGAACATGTCCTACCAACCGGTCCCTTCTTCTCGTCAAGTTGTGCCACAAACTCCTCTTCTCCCCAATCCCATTCAATACCTCCTCATTAGTTATGTGATCTACCCATCTAATCTTCAGCATTCTTCTGTACCACCATATTTCGAAAGCTTCTATTCTCTTCCTGTCCAAACTATTTATCATCCATGTTTCACTTCCATACATGGCTACACTCCATACAAATACTTTCAGAAACGACTTCCTGACACTTAAATGTATACTCGATGTTAACAAATTTCTCTTCTTCAGAAACGCTTTGCTTGCCATTGCCAGTCTACACTTTATATCTTCTCTACTTCGACCATCATCAGTTATTTTGCTCCCCAAATAGCAAAACTCCTTTACTACTTTAAGTGTCTCATTTCCTAATCTAATTCCCTCAGCATCACCCGACTTAATTCGACTACATTCCATTATCCTCGTTTTGCTTTTGTTGATGTTCATCTTATATCCTTCTTTCAAGACAGTGTCCATTCAGTTCAACTGCTCTTCCAAGTCCTTTGCTGTCTCTGACAGAATTACTATGTCATCGGCGAACCTCAAATTTTTTATTTCTTCTCCATGGATTTTAATACCTACTCCGAATTTTTCTTTTGTTTCATTTACTGCTTGCTCAATATACAGATTGAATAACATTTGGGAGAGGCTACAACCCTGTCTCACTCCCTTCCCAATCACTGCTTCCCTTTCATGTCCCTCGACTCTTATAACTGCCATCTGCTTTCTGTACAAATTGTAAATAGCCTTTCGCTCCCTGTATTTTACCCCTGCCATCTTTAGAATTTGGAAGAGAGTATTCCAGTCAACATTGTCAAAAGCTTTCTCTAAGTCTACAAATGCTAGAAACATAGGTTTGCCTTTCCTTAATCTTTCTTCAAGTCGTAAGGTCAGTATTGCCTCACGTGTTCCAGTATTTCTACGGAATCCCAACTGATCTTCTCCGATGTCGGCTTCTACCAGTTTTTCCATTCGTCGGTAAAGAATTCGTGTTAGTATTTTGCATCTGTGACTTATTAAACTGATAGTTCGGTAATTTTCACATCTGTCAACACCTGCTTTCTTTGGGATTGGAATTATTATATTCTTCTTGAAGTCTGAGGATACTTCGCCTGTCTCATACATCCTCCACACCAGATGGTAGAGTTTTGTCAGGACTGGCTCTACCAAAGCCGTCAGTAGTTCTAATAGGATGTTGTCTACTCCCGGGGCCTTGTTTCGGCTCAGGCCTTTCAGTGCTCTGTCAAACTCTTCACGCAGTATCGTATCTTCCATTTCATCTTCATCTACATTCTCTTCCATTTCTATAATATTGTCCTCAAGTACATCGCCCTTGTATAGACCCTCTATATACTCCTTCCATCTTTCTGCTTTCCCTTCTTTGGTTAGAACTGGGTTTCCATCTGAGCCCTCGATATTCATACAAGTGGTTCTCTTTTCTCCAAAGGTCTAATTTTCCTGCAGGCAGTATCTATCTTACCCCTAGTGAGATAAGCCTATACATCCTTACATTTATCCTCTAGCCATCCCTGCTCAGTCATTTTGCACTTCCTGTCGATCTCATTTTTTAGACGTTTGTATTCTTTTTTGCCTGCTTCATTTACTGCATTTTTATATTTTCTCCTTTCATCAACTAAATTCAATATTTCTTCTGTTACACAAGGATTTCTACTAGCCCTCGTCTTTTTACCTACTTGATCTTCTGCTGCCTTCACTACTTCATCCCTCAGAGCTACCCATTCTTCTTCTACTGTACTTCTTTCCCCCACTGCTGTCAATTGTTCCCATATGCTCTCCCTAAACTCTGTACAACCTCTGGCTTAGTCAGTTTATCCAGGTCCCATCTCCTGAAATTCCCACCTTTTTGCAGTTTCTTCAATTTTAATCTGCAGTTCATAACCAATAGATTGTGGTCAGAGTCCACATCTGCCCCAGGAAATGTCTTACAATTTAAAACCTGGTTACTAAATCTCTGTCTTACCATTATATAATCTATTTGATACCTTTTAGTATCTCCGGGATTCTTCCATGTATACAACCTTCTTTTATGATTCTTGAACCAAGTGTTAGCTATGATTAAGTTATGCTCTGTGCGAAATTCTACCAGATGGCGTCCTCTTTCATTTCTTAGCCCCAATCCATATTCACCTACTATGTTTCCTTCTCTCCCTTTTCCTACACTCTAATTCCAGTCACCCATGACTATTAAATTTGCGTCTCCCTTCACTATCTGAATAATTTATTTTATCTCATCATACATTTCATCAATTTCTTCATCATCTGCAGAGCTAGTTGGCCTATAAACTTGTACTACTGTAGTAGGCGTGGTCTTCGTGTCTATCTTGACCACAATAATGCGTTCACTATGCTGTTTGTAGCAGCGTACCCGCACGCATATTTTTTTATTCATTATTAAACCTACTCCTGCATTACCTCTATTTGATTTTGTATTTATAACCCTGTATTCACCTGACCAAAAGTCTTGTTCCTCTTGCCACCGAACTTCACAAATTCCCACTATATCTAACTTTAACCTATCCATTTTCCTTTTTAAATTTTCTAACCTACCTGCTCGATTAAGGGATCTGACATTCCACGCTCCGATCCGTAGAACGCCAGTTTTCTTTCTCCTGATAACAACGTCCTCTTGAGTAGTCCCCGCCCGGAGATCCGAATGGGGGACTATTTTACCTCCGAAATATTTTACCCAAGAGGACGCCATCATCATTTAACCATACAGTAAAGCTGCATGCCCTCGGGAAAAATTACGGCTGTAGTTTCCCCTTGCCTTCAGCCGTTCGCAGTACCAGAACAGCAAGGTCGTTTTGGTTATTGTTACAAGGCCAGATCTGTCAATCATCCAGACTGTTGCCCCTGCAACTACTGAAAAGGCTGCTGCCCCTCTTCAGGAACCACACGTTTGTCTGGCCTCTCAACAGATACCCCTCCGTTGTGGTTGCACCTACGGTACGGCCATCTGTATCGCTGAGGCACGCAAGCCTCCCCACCAACGGCAAGGTCCATGGTACACGGGGGGAGGGGGGGGGCGTTAATTTTGTACTCTCTTTGAAATATACAAAACAAGAACAAAAATGTACGATTCACACTATACCGTGAGGCAACTTTTTACATTTGCGTTTTATCTTTTGGTTTATAACGCATATCTACTGAAATGTGTTAACTTTCACGTCTTTTAATTCTTGATTTCATTATTTACCTTATTTTATTTTGCGATGGAGAACTCTCTTTGACCTTGTTTTTTTTTACTAGCCTATGACATAGGCACACGTCAGGCAGCTAAACAAAAATTTTTTTCGTTCCACCCACAACCTTTGTATTTTACGGTAGTTGACAAACGGCACTTTGCAACGCCAGGTATGCGTTGGTCTCATATTTTGTTATTGATCGTGTAATCTCTGTTAGTAGTGTTTGTAATATCACACTTTTTAATTTTTTTTTTGTTGTTACCTCTTTTTCCTGTTCGAACTAGTTCTGAAGATGATCTGCAGCGCATATTGAAACCGATAGTCGGTAATAAAAGAAGTAATACAAACGATATTTATTAATTATAACAATAGATCACGGTTTCTTCGGCATTAGTTCAATTGAGTTCAGCAAATAGTTGCCAACACTTTCTTGATAATCAACATGAAAAAATTTGTCGCAAAAGTAAAGCGAACACAAGGCGAAACTTCAAACAACCAAAATTACTCACAAAAATAAGGAAGGAAGATTAGAATTTAACTATTTACAAAAATAGACACTTTTCAGGCGGTAACTGCAACTAGTTGGACACATTGCACTAAGCAACGAGGAGCACGGGAAGGCAGCTACCCTCACTTCCTCCGACAGCCTTGACAAAAAAAAAAAAAAAACTTACCCAAATTGAATTCGTACCTTCCCCGCCACAAAGACATTTCAGTTTCAGAAAAGTCACGAATGTGACGGATGCTGGCAAGTAGAAAGTACACGAAAAGCCATTTGTCGCGAAGCCTCAAAATTAAGACGGCGCTGCACAATGTCTACGGAGTGAACAAAACCACTCTGAGTCGTTGGGCGAGTCGTCTGTCGTCATCCCAACAAGATCACCTGTCCGATCTCCCGCGTACTGGCTGGGCTCTCGCAGCAGTGACTCCTGCTATGTTGGAACGTGTGGGCACACTCATTCGAGATGTTCAGCGGATCACTATCAAACAGCTCGCTGCTCAACTGGACATCCCTGTTGGTAGTGTTGAGACACTCGTCCACCAACTGGGGTATTCAGAGGTGAGTGTGACCGCTGCGTTCCTCGCAGCCTAATAGTGGACCATAAAAGGCAACGAAGGACCATCTGTTGGGAATTTCCTTGCACATTACGAGGCTGATCGTGACATTCTTTTGTCTAACATCGTCACAGGCAATGAAACAATGGCTCGTCACTTCGGACCGAAAACAAAACGACAGTCTATGTAATGGTGCCACACCGGCCGTCATCTGAGGAAAAAATTCAAAGCCCCGTCCTCAGCCGGTAAAGTCATGTCTATGGTCTTCTGGAACTGTGATGGGATTATTCTATTTGATGTCCTCCCCATGGTGCAACGATCACCTCTGAAGTCTATTGTGCTCTCTCAGGAATTTGAAGAAAGAATTTCAGCCTGTTCGTCACCGTAAAAATGCAAACGAACTTCTCCATGACAATTCAATGCCGCACATGAGTCTGTGCACCAGAGAGAAACTCACAAAACTTCAATAGACGGTTCCTCCTTATCCACCATACACCCCGGATCCCCCAACTTCTGACTTCCATTTATTTGGCCCAATGAAGGAAGCAGTCCAAGAGAAGTAGTATGTGGATGAAGGAGAGTTTATTGACGAAGCAAAACGTTGGCTCCGACGTTGACAAGTAAGTTGGTACCACACCGGCACGAATCCGCCCGGCGGATTAGAGTCGAGGTCCGGTGAACCGGACAGACTGTAGATGGTTTTTAGGCGGTTTTCCATCGGCGAATGTGGACTGGTTGCCCTTATTCCGCCTCTGTTACACTATGTCGGCGATTGCTGCGCAAACAAGTTCTCCGCGTACGCGTACACTCTACCACGCAAACATAGAGGTTACACTCGTCTGGTGTGAAACGTTCCCTGGGGGGTCCACCGGGGACCGAACCGCACAATAACCCTGGGTTAGGTGTGGGGAGGCGAAGGGTTGAAGTGAACTGCGGTGGTCGTCGTGGGGTTGCGGACCACTGCGGCAGCGGCTGGGACGGAGCCTCTCCGTCGTTTCTAGGTCCACGGTTAACATACAATACAATACACAGTTGGTACCATGTGGTAATAGAGGCCCTCCCAGTAATGTGTCTTAAGGTCTTCGCACTGAACGGAGATTATGTTAAAAACAGAGTTTTGCAGCCAAAAGATTTGGGAATAATATGTACTGGAATCCTGAATAAAACCAACCTGCTTTCAGAAAAATAATGTGCTGCATTAGTTACTGATCGCCCTTTTTATTTCGACGTTCGCTGCTATTCTGATTACAAACGAAAAATCTAGAAAGCTCTGAGCTCTACAAGCTTCCACTAGCGTTGGACCTTTGAATCACAATCACTTTTTTCTTCGTGCTACCAGCCAATACCAAAACCTACTAAAAATGTCAGTACAGAAAGTATTTGTTTTTATCAAAACATCACCTGTCTCACAGCAAAATAACATGTAGACATAGCTTATAAACAAATCTTTCTGGAAGGGCACATTTCAATTTGCAGCGGAGTTTGCGTTGGATTGAAACTTCCCGGGAGACTAAAACTGTGTGCCGGACCAGGGCGAGAAACCAGATCCTCACCTTTCCGGCCAGGAAGTTTATTTTTCATTACGAAACCGTAGTTGAGTTGCCACTCCTAGAAGGAAAAGGAAATTCTGTCCACTCTTCTAGCATGTATTTCGAAAGTAGACGTAAAAAGCGATTAGTGCGCGTATACATTTTGTGAGAAACAACATCGATGACAAAAGTGGTTAATTGTAAGAAACAGATGGCATTGTCAAGAAACTGAGTCTACTGAACAGCACTCTCTGATTAAAAGTATCCAAACATCCTGTGAATTGCGGAATTGGCCACTAGATGTCGTGAGAGGCGGGCCCGCCAGTATAAAAGGAGGGTGCGAGTAATTGCAGAGACCTGGCTCCGCGACCATGACAAATGCGACTTCACAAAATATAACACCTTCCGCAAAGACAGGCAAGACGGAAGAGGAGGCGTTGCAATCTATATAAGCAACTCCATAGCAGCCCAGGAAATTGCGCTCCCACAGGCATACAACAACATTGAGGCCATAATAATTAAAATCAAAGACAGGGACAGACTCCGCCGGTGTGCCCCAAGGCTCCGTCCTCTCCCCCCTTCTGTACTTGTTGTACACGGCGGACATGCCGCCGCCGTCACCCCCCATCCACCTTCTCCAGTTTGCCGATGACACCGCCTTCCTTGCCCTTGCCCCCACCCTGCAACGCTCCCAACGCCTTCTCCAATCCCATCTTGACCGGTTCACCGCTTGGTGCAACCAGTGGTTGCTCAAGGTCAATCCTTCCAAAACCCAGGCGATCATTGTAGGCAAAACCACCCCTTCCTTCCGCCTCCTTGATTTCTATCTCACCGTTTATGGCCGTCCCATCACTCTCACCCCCACCCTTAAGTACCTTGGCGTCACCCTCGACCGTCGCCTCTCCTGGACTCCCCATCTCCAGACAATCCAAGCCAAGGCACGTTCCCGACTCCGTCTCCTCAAGCTCCTCTCCGGCCGCACGTGGGGTCTGGACCCCTCCACCATCCTCCACACCTATAAGTCCCTCATCCGCCCTATCCTCTGTTACGCCCATCCAGCCTGGATCTCCGCCCCCCCTTCCTTTTATAAATCCCTCCAAATCCTCGAACGCCATGCTCTCCGCCTTGCCTATCGCATCCGTCTCCCCTCCCCCACACGGATCCTGTATGATCTCATCCCCTTCCCCCACCTCCTGCTTTTCCTTGAAAGGATACGGATCCTGTACACCTCCCGTAAACTCGACCCTCCTCACCCGCTCGTCTCCCCGATCCTCTCCCACCCCCGCCCGCTGCCGCGCCTGTATTCCCACGTCCCACCTGGTCTCCATCTCTCCACCCTCCTTACCCTCTCCCAAGGTGGCTTCCGCCAGCTCCCCCTCCCTGATGATGTCCTCCTCCCCTCCATCTACCCCTCCTATCAACTTTGACCCTGCCCCCCCCACTTCCTGTGTCCTTTCCTTTAGGCACCCTCCCTCCCTTCTCTTCCCTTCCCTTCCCTTCCCTTCCTTTCTCTTTCCTTTTTCCCCGTCACCTCCCTCCACCGCTCTTCCCCCGGGCTTCCCCTCCCCCTTCCTCCCTCCCCCCTTTCTCCCCTGCCCGTGGCATCTCTGCTCTCCCCTCTCGCTCTCCCACTCCCCTTCCTCCTCCTCCTCTCTTGGCAGGTCCCCGGACTCGCACACGCATAGTGAACATTCGCGCGCCGGAGGCCATCGCCATTAGTGTCTCGTGTGTGTCTTCGTTTGTGTTTAGTGTTTGTTCGCCGGAACGCCGCCACTGTTCACGTGTACCATCGCCATCGTCCCTGTTTTGTGCGCCGTGTCCACTAGTGTCAGTGATGTTTTCTCATCAGGCGTGAACGGCTCCGTGTTTTTTGTTTTTTGGTGTCTACATTGTTTTGCCCGCCATTTTTGATTGTATTCTCTGTGTCCCCTCTATTTCTTACTTATTGTAACTCTCAAGGCTGAAGAGCGGCGTACTCAGCTGCTGCCAGCCCGCCTTCTGTAAGGTGATAAAAATTACAATAAAGGAAAAAAAAAAAAAAAAAAAAAACAGGGACAGAAGGACTCTCCAAATAGTTTGTATGTATAACCCGCCAGGCACAGCACTGCCAACACAATTCATACAACACATCATGACACAAAACCGCACCATCCTCCTTGCAGACCTAAACGCCAGACATCACCTACTAGGAGACAGACTAGACAATGGAAACGGCAGACTACTATTCGACCTCTTAACTACCGAACCCATACTCAGACTACCAGTTCATGAACCCACTTTCATAGGCTTCCAAGGCACATCAAACCCAGACCACATCCTCTAAAGCCCAGACCTCCACGACACCATTACTGAACCTAAAGTAGGCGACTCCATCACAAGTGACCACCTCCCCATCACATTCACAACAACAGCCACACAACCACCTCCCCCACACCCGACCAGCAGAACCATAAAATTATACAGAAACGCTGACTGGGACAAATATCGAGACATACTAACAGAAGAACTAACTGCCCCCGTCAGTGTCACAGACCCAGATGACCTACAAATTGTTGCCCACAGACTCGAATCAGCCTTCAAAAGAGCCATAACAGAAGCAGTACCAACAAAAACAATAGAGAACTGGAAACCCTCGATCCCCCCAGAAGCATTAAATCTCATTAGACAGAAAAAACGACTACAAAGACAAATGAGACGTGGAGACAACCCAGACCTTAAACGACAGTGGAATAGACTAAATGCTAGGGTTAAGAGAATCATCTCAACACACAAACAACAGCAATGGGACGACACCTGTGCTCAGTTAAACTATAGGGAGGGCAGAAAGTTCTGGAATAGATTCAAGACCCTAACAGGACAACGAAAGACGACTCAATCCACACTACTGGTAAACAACGAGCCAACGACCGATCACAAAGAACAGGCAGAAGCTTTCAAACAAGTGCTGCAAGAAGTCTACTCATTCCCAGCTGACGATAAATTTGACGAACAATTCAGACAACATGTAGAGTCCCAACTACCTCGAATCCTAGAAACCCCCACAACCGAAACAGAAGAACAACTAACCCTCACTAAAGACATAACAGAGGCTGAAATAGCAGACGCAATATACACGGGACGAAACTCTGCCCCTGGTGAAAATGGTATCCAACGACTCCACCTCCAAAAAGCTCCCTTACATATCCTCACCCCTCTACTATCCCTCATCTTCAACTTTTGCATGACTTACGAAACTATCCCGACAAATTGGAAAACCAGCAGAACAATAATGATCGCCAAACCCGACAAACCAAGGACTGACCCCCGTTCATACAGACAAATATCACTACTAGACGTGATAGGAAAGACATATGAACGGATACTGACAGACAGGATACGGAAATACACAGATGACAAAGGACTAATCCCCCCTATACAGGCAGGCTTTCGACAGAAGCACTCCACCAACGACCCCCTACTGAGACTGACTGACAGCATAGCGAAAGGGTTTAACAAAGGACACTGCACGCTCGCTGTACTCCTGGACATCGAGCGCGCCTTTGACAAATTATGGCACAACGGACTACTTTACAAATTAACAGAAATAGGAATTCCAACGAAAATGACAAGAATTATAAAAGCTTACCTAACCGACAGAACCTGCATAGTACATGTACGAAAAGAAAAATCCGAAGCCTTTACCCCACAAGCAGGGGTACCCCAAGGCGGAATATTATCGCCCCTACTCTATACGCTATATACAGCCGACATACCCACTGTCAGGACACGAACCGAAACCGTAGGACTGTATGCAGACGATACAGCTTACTGGTGCACCGAACTAAGAACAAACACTGTACAACTAAAGACGAACGACTACCTTACACGACTAGAGCAATGGATGACCAAGTGGCGAATTCGGCTCAATCCCAACAAAACACAGACAGTTCTTTTCAAACACAGACATGTGACAAAAAAACGACAACAAGACGACAACGACATCCGACTAAGACTATGGAACACGCCACTCACACTGACCAACTCAGCCAGATACCTTGGAGTATATTTAGACCGACACCTGAACTGGAAAACGCACCTAAATCACCTTCTGAACAAAACACGACTACGCCAAAACTTAATAAGACAGGTACAAGGACGCTTCCACGGATGCAGCGACGAAACAGCCCAACATACATATAAAACATTTATTAGACCAATACTCGAATACGCAGTCGCCCCACTCGGGGGAATACAGGCCCACGTAGCGGAAAAACTGTACAAAACGGAAAGGAGGTTAATACGCAGCATCACCAAATTACCCCCTACAACCCCCAGCAATGAAGTATATACGAGCTCTGGTATAGAACCACTCCAAACCAGAATGACCAAACTGAGGGCGAGATATGGAAACCACATTATCCACAACAGACCGGACATGGAGGACATTCTCACCATAAACGCAAGAGAAAACAGAAAACCGAAATACAAATACATTCCCCCATCACGCACAATAGCCCAAAACACAGCCAAAACATTCCCTGACCTCATCCCGATCCTACTACCCTTAACTGCAGACACAACAACACCAACTCACCTTGACGAAAGAACAACAGATTAGCCACAAACACACTCACACCCGCACACACACACAAACACACACACACACACACACACACAACAATCCACCACAGGAAACACAAACAATCCAAACAACACCAAACAGCGCTCACCCCCTCTCAGGGAAAGAAAAAGAAGAAACAGGATAAATGATGTATCACATACACCTATTTGTTATGTATTCTTCAAATTAAACTATGGGAGGGAGAATATATATATATATATATATATATATATATATATATATATATATATATATATATATAGCCAGCTACGCTCGGAATCTGTAATAAACACAGACTAACTACATACACTCCTGGAAATTGAAATAAGAACACCGTGAATTCATTGTCCCAGGAAGGGGAAACTTTATTGACACACTCCTGGGGTCAGATACATCACATGATCACACTGACAGAACCACAGGCATATAGACACAGGCAACAGAGCATGCACAATGTCGGCACTAGTACAGTGTATATCCACCTTTCGCAGCAATGCAGGCTGCTATTCTCCCATGGAGACGATCGTAGAGATGCTGGATGTAGTCCTGTGGAACGGCTTGCCATGCCATTTCCACCTGGCGCCTCAGTTGGACCAGCGTTCGTGCTGGACGTGCAGACCGCGTGAGACGACGCTTCATCCAGTCCCAAACATGCTCAATGGGGGACAGATCCGGAGATCTTGCTGGCCAGGGTAGTTGACTTACACCTTCTAGAGCACGTTGGGTGGCACGGGATACATGCGGACGTGCATTGTCCTGTTGGAACAGCAAGTTCCCTTGCCGGTCTAGGCATGGTAGAACGATGGGGTCGATGACGGTTTGGATGTACCGTGCACTATTCAGTGTCCCCTCGACGATCACCAGTGGTGTACGGCCAGTGTAGGAGATCGCTCCCCACACCATGATGCCGGGTGTTGGCCCTGTGTGCCTCGGTCGTATGCAGTCCTGATTGTGGCGCTCACCTGCACGGCGCCAAACACGCATACGACCATCATTGGCACCAAGGCAGAAGCGACTCTCATCGCTGAAGACGACACGTCTCCATTCGTCCCTCCATTCACGCCTGTCGCGACACCACTGGAGGCGGGCTGCACGATGTTGGGGCGTGAGCGGAAGACGGCCTAACGGTGTGCGGGACCGTAGCCCAGCTTCATGGAGACGGTTGCGAATGGTCCTCGCCGATACCCCAGGAGCAACAGTGTCCCTAATTTGCTGGGAAGTGGCGGTGCGGTCCCCTACGGCACTGCGTAGGATCCTACGGTCTTGGCGTGCATCCGTGCGTCGCTGCGGTCCGGTCCCAGGTCGACGGGCACGTGCACCTTCCGCCGACCACTGGCGACAACATCGATGTACTGTGGAGACCTCACGCCCCACGTGTTGAGCAATTCGGCGGTACGTCCACCCGGCCTCCCGCATGCCCACTATACGCCCTCGCTCAAAGTCCGTCAACTGCACATACGGTTCACGTCCACGCTGTCGCGGCATGCTACCAGTGTTAAAGACTGCGATGGAGCTCCGTATGCCACGGCAAACTGGCTGACACTGACGGCGGCGGTGCACAAATGCTGCGCAGCTAGCGCCATTCGACGGCCAACACCGCGGTTCCTGGTGTGTCCGCTGTGCCGTGCGTGTGATCATTGCTTGTACAGCCCTCTCGCAGTGTCCGGAGCAAGTATGGTGGGTCTGACACACCGGTGTCAATGTGTTCTTTTTTCCATTTCCAGGAGTGTATATACATGTATCAACTTCACACACCACAATATCAACCACACACATAAGCACAAGACATGTATCAATCATCCAATAAATTCCCATAATGTTAACATAAATTTACATTATATATGTCTTTTGTACCCCATTTATTTTGTATTCTATATATCTCTGCTCTTTCACTGCTAATATACCTGGTTATTTTATCCTCATTCATCTTCACTTATCTTCATTTCTTGTAAACTTAAATTGTACAATGTTAACAAAATTGTTTATTTTACTTTCATTACCTTTTCTTTTACTGTAAATTTAAATTTTATTACGTTAAAATACTTGTTTATAATGTCTTCATTCTGCTAAAAACCTGCAGAAACAAAATTTTCAACAAATTATAAAAATGCACTTGCAGGAAAAATAAATTGTACCAAATAAAAAAATAACCATGTAAAAACCCAACGGCTGAAAAGGGACGTCAGCATGCCCTCAAACAGCCCGCCCTCCTCCATCAGAGGAGGGAATGAAAAGTGCAAAAAAAAAAAAAAAAATTGTGTTGTCCGTAAAAGAGCAGTAACAGCAAAATGGGTTGGTCACGTGTTCTCATTGACTTCGAACTTTGACTAGTCATGGATGTCGCTTGAGTAACAAATCCATCAGGGACATTTTAACACTTCTAAAGTTGCCATAACGTGCACCTATCAAAACAGACGACGACACTGCGAACACTGCGAAATATTTTTTGCTGGGGAGTGACATAGTGAACGAACAACACAGGTGTTTCATGAATAGGTCAAAGGAACACAGCCCTGGTTTATTACAGTGAGATAACACATCTTTAACAAAACTTTCAATGCCCATCTTTCTGGAATAGTAGATACCAGACCTTTTCTGACATACCCATCAGAGGAGGGAATGAAAAGTGCAAAAAAAAAAAAAATTGTGTTGTCCGTAAAAGAGCAGTAACAGCAAAATGGGTTGGTCACGTGTTCTCAGTGACTTCGAACTTTGACTAGTCATGGATGTCGCTTGAGTAACAAATCCATCAGGGACATTTTAACACTTCTAAAGTTGCCATAACGTGCACCTATCAAAACAGACGACGACACTGCGAACACTGCGAAATATTTTTTGCTGGGGAGTGACATAGTGAACGAACAACATAGGTGTTTCATGAATAGGTCAAAGGAACACAGCCCTGGTTTATTACAGTGAGATAACACATCTTTAACAAAACTTTCAATGCCCATCTTTCTGGAATAGTAGATACCAGACCTTTTCTGACATACCCATCAGAGGAGGGAATGAAAAGTGCAAAAAAAAAAAAAAAATTGTGTTGTCCGTAAAAGAGCAGTAACAGCAAAATGGGTTGGTCACGTGTTCTCAGTGACTTCGAACTTTGACTAGTCATGGATGTCGCTTGAGTAACAAATCCATCAGGGACATTTTAACACTTCTAAAGTTGCCATAACGTGCACCTATCAAAACAGACGACGACACTGCGAACACTGCGAAATATTTTTTGCTGGGGAGTGACATAGTGAACGAACAACATAAGTGTTTCATGAATAGGTCAAAGGAACACAGCCCTGGTTTATTACAGTGAGATAACACATCTTTAACAAAACTTTCAATGCCCATCTTTCTGGAATAGTAGATACCAGACCTTTTCTGACATACCCATCAGAGGAGGGAATGAAAAGTGCAAAAAAAAAAATTGTGTTGTCCGTAAAAGAGCAGTAACAGCAAAATGGGTTGGTCACGTGTTCTCAGTGACTTCGAACTTTGACTAGTCATGGATGTCGCTTGAGTAACAAATCCATCAGGGACATTTTAACACTTCTAAAGTTGCCATAACGTGCACCTATCAAAACAGACGACGACACTGCGAACACTGCGAAATATTTTTTGCTGGGGAGTGACATAGTGAACGAACAACACAGGGGTTTCATGAATAGGTCAAAGGAACACAGCCCTGGTTTATTACAGTGAGATAACACATCTTTAACAAAACTTTCAATGCCCATCTTTCTGGAATAGTAGATACCAGACCTTTTCTGACATACCCATCAGAGGAGGGAATGAAAAGTGCAAAAAAAAAAAAATTGTGTTGTCCGTAAAAGAGCAGTAACAGCAAAATGGGTTGGTCACGTGTTCTCAGTGACTTCGAACTTTGACTAGTCATGGATGTCGCTTGAGTAACAAATCCATCAGGGACATTTTAACACTTCTAAAGTTGCCATAACGTGCACCTATCAAAACAGACGACGACACTGCGAACACTGCGAAATATTTTTTGCTGGGGAGTGACATAGTGAACGAACAACATAAGTGTTTCATGAATAGGTCAAAGGAACACAGCCCTGGTTTATTACAGTGAGATAACACATCTTTAACAAAACTTTCAATGCCCATCTTTCTGGAATAGTAGATACCAGACCTTTTCTGACATACCCATCAGAGGAGGGAATGAAAAGTGCAAAAAAAAAAAAAATTGTGTTGTCCGTAAAAGAGCAGTAACAGCAAAATGGGTTGGTCACGTGTTCTCAGTGACTTCGAACTTTGACTAGTCATGGATGTCGCTTGAGTAACAAATCCATCAGGGACATTTTAACACTTCTAAAGTTGCCATAACGTGCACCTATCAAAACAGACGACGACACTGCGAACACTGCGAAATATTTTTTGCTGGGGAGTGACATAGTGAACGAACAACACAGGTGTTTCATGAATAGGTCAAAGGAACACAGCCCTGGTTTATTACAGTGAGATAACACATCTTTAACAAAACTTTCAATGCCCATCTTTCTGGAATAGTAGATACCAGACCTTTTCTGACATACCCATCAGAGGAGGGAATGAAAAGTGCAAAAAAAAAAAAAATTGTGTTGTCCGTAAAAGAGCAGTAACAGCAAAATGGGTTGGTCACGTGTTCTCAGTGACTTCGAACTTTGACTAGTCATGGATGTCGCTTGAGTAACAAATCCATCAGGGACATTTTAACACTTCTAAAGTTGCCATAACGTGCACCTATCAAAACAGACGACGACACTGCGAACACTGCGAAATATTTTTTGCTGGGGAGTGACATAGTGAACGAACAACACAGGTGTTTCATGAATAGGTCAAAGGAACACAGCCCTGGTTTATTACAGTGAGATAACACATCTTTAACAAAACTTTCAATGCCCATCTTTCTGGAATAGTAGATACCAGACCTTTTCTGACATACCCATGTAGCATAGACGCTCCATACTGATGAACGTGTGTGTTGTGTTTCGTGAATGTAAATTCAGCTACTCAGGGGGGGGGGGGGGGAACCCAGAATATTATGGCAACGTAGATGAAAAAATTAGATAACTAAATATTGGTCATCATCGAATTTACCCTCATCTTGCTGCTCTGTCGATTGTTCCCAGGCTTCATCCATTGCAGGTGCTTTGCCGGTTTCAGCCTCCTGGTCATCTAAGATGCGTAGCACCGCGTCCACTACATCACCTCGGACCTCTCCCGTTTTCCTCCGATGATCCATCACCTGAAATTTGTAAAAGAACATATTAACAGAAACAAAAATCTGAGAGGAACATTTTGTGAGCCTTGAACTGGCACTGCTGATGCTACATATATTTCAGAATATAAGAGATATGATAGTGTCCTCGCTCCTTTCTACAAACCTCCACCATTTTGCTCAACAACCGTCAATATAAATCTGCAAAGGTTACTGGTCTTGAGTACCTACTTGCGAAAGACAGCACAGTACAGCATTTTACATCGACTTCTAGAAATAAATAATAATATCCCAGACAAATTAGTAAGAATACAAGCAAATGGGGAAAAATTAATAGTTTTGAAACTTCGGGAAAATACTCATATGGGATATAGTAATAAGAAACAGAAAAGTTCCACTTCATAGGGGGGGGGGGGGGGACGGCGTCTCCCTTACAGAGCTCTTATTAGTAAATATATTCCTCGCAAAATTGTACACGAAAAAGATCTTGTGCATCTTTTCACTTATACGGATGGTATTTGAGGTATAAGCGTTGGAATAGTATTCTGTTAAAGTTTGCAGTTTTTTTTGTTTGGTTAGCAAAGTATTTAAATGAAAAGCGTAATTACGTATATGGAAATATTTCGTGGCCTATATATTCAACTTGATGATATTTCTTTTTCGATCAGTATTGTTGAAATCAGGGTACGTGCCAACAACGAAAACGTCGAGTTCCCCTTCCCATTCACTCAGCGCTCCCCTACCACTATTGTCGGTGCCGGTTTCTTCTTATCCTGTGTCCAGTTCAGTTGAGTTAATGTTGCGACCTGTCAAAGTAGTGCCAGAGTGTTCTGTTTTTGTGGCAGTATTCATCAGTTTGTGGTGTTACGAAGTGCTTCTTCTTAGTCTCTTTTCTTTTGTCTGGACTGAGAAATCAATAGTGCTATACCCTACTACCTGTTTTATTTGTGGTAAATCTGATTCGGAAGCAGAAACATCAGTAGTGACGAAGGGCGTGGAAAACTCTGATACGCGTCAGCAAGAAAAGGAAGGATGGGGCTCATAATCTTCTACAGAACGCTGGACTGATTGAAGTGCATAAGGTATGTCGACGTGAATATATTAAGGAACATTATAAAAGGAAACTAATTAATCAGAATGTTGCACAAGCAGCTGATAAACGTTTGAGATCCTGTTCCTCTTATCCATCCAGTTTCTGAAAAGGCTGTTTGATATGTGCTGAAAAATGTGACGCAGAGGTGGAAACAATAAAACGACTCCATAAACACCGTGGAATGTTTGAAATTCGCTCTATAACTCTGAAACATAGGCTACGCTGCTTGAGAAAGCAGTGAAACGCGATGATGATTTCGGTAGAAAGGTTGCCGACGGCGTCAACGGTGTTTTGTGTTTAGTAAGTGCAGAAGCCCGTTATCATCAAGACTGCTACGCTAAATTACTGTCGAGCCGCCTCCTCTGTTCGAAAAAGAGGCCGACGTCAAGATACCAACTTTGATGCCGCTTTTCAAGAATTATGTAAATTTATAGATAGTTCAGAGAAATGTCAATTTTTGCTGCTCAATTTCTTGCAGAAAGTTAATGAATTTCTACCAGAAGCAGAGACAATGACTATAAAAACTCTGAAAAATAAACTGACTTAACACTTCGATAATGGGGGTCTTGTTTACCACAATGCCAAAAACTCCTCCAGTTGTACGTTTTCGTGGCAGTGGCCACAAACTTTTGAATCAATGGTGTAATGAACGAGCTGTTAGTGAAAAAGATGAAAGAAAGCTAACAGTAGAAGCAGCAGCAGCTATCATGCGCGAAGATATAAGAATGACTCCTTACAGTATTGCCGATTATCCAGATATCAATGACTTGACAGAGAATGCTGAAGTTAGGGTTCCTAACACTTTACAAATATTTATGAAGCGTGTGGGTCTGTCAAAAAAGAAAGGTGGTGAACAGTCCCCTTTAAGAAATATACAGCAATATCCTACGCGATTGTGCTAGCTACCAGGCCTCGTTCATTTATCTCCCCACTGCAATTTCGTCTTGCAGTGTACTCGTCTCGTAAAGTGGGATCAAAAAACATTGCTGAAATTGTCTCGAATGTGGGTTTCTGCTCCTCATATAGCACTGTGGCTTTATTTGAGGCTTCTGCCGTTAAGTATATTGAAACAATGACTGTGCAGAATCAGGTGCGTGACTCCAGCGGGAGCGATAGAACATCAGAAAGTAACGAAACTCTCTGTCACGTCGAGCTCTACTGAATCAGCAAGTGCCCAAAAAATTAGTCTGCTAACATTCCAAAGTTAGAATAGAGTTTGTAACTGAAGAAATTGTTCTGCAAAATGCCTACTCAGAACAATCATTCACTACAGCAACAGTTCTTACCAATCACGATTTTACTTGGATGATGGGAGAGTTTTTACAGATTTCTATTCCTGCATGGCAAGGTTTTATATAGAAAATCATGTTATATGTAATCAAATGTGTTAGCGCTTCCATTCATCAACAACCCGCCGACAGATTATAGCACAATTTTAACTGCTTTAACTCATGCCATCACGAAGAGTAAGAAGACCACACAGCAAACATACAGTACGTCGTCAAACATTTAGCTACGACGAAACTAAACTGCTGAGCGAAATTCGTTAGAGATACAGGTGAAATATGTATACAAATACGTGTGTAATGTATTACACATACGGGAATTAGTTTACATGTCTACTAGTGTGCAAAGCCACGGGTACAAAGCTCAAGCTAAACCCTTGGAGCGATTAACCCATGGAACGATTTCAAACGAATCTATTACACATATTAGTTACAATCTGGAAGTAAATACTGTGGGATAAGAACTACCAGGCCCCTGTTGGTGTGAGCGTGAAAACGTGGAGAGAGAAAGTGGGGGAGGGGGGCGGCGAAGGAAGAAATGGACAGAGAGAGAGAGGGAATTAGAAGGGGAAGGAGCAGATGGAAAGAGGGGTGAGGAGGAGCTGATGGACAGAGAAAGGTGCTGGAGGAGGTGGATAAAGAGGAGTGCAAGAGGTAGAGAGAGGAAGGGTGAGGAGAAGATGGACTAATACAAGACTGGAATAAATACATGCCTGGGCGACGCTGGATACTCACCTAATACGAAATAAAATCCTGAAAATACGAAATACAAATGGATTATTACTCTCAAGACATACATAATAAGTTAATTGAAGAATAAGGCAGTGAATAAAATAAATTCTACCTCGGCGTTTGATTTATATCCGAAATTGAAGACTGAAAAGCCCGAAACACAGACTACTGACGGACTGCTATTCATAAAAAATACATATTTCTCTATCTGTGTGCAACGTGAAAATATTACGAATTCATTAAAATTTGCAAAACTTAGTTTTCTTCGAAAGTTCGGCCCCTTTTGCTGTTGTTACTTCAAATATTTACCAGATAGAATAAATGAATTATTTTCATAGCTTCAACTGGTCCAGCATTAGGGTCGCACTGTAGCTCGTAGAGCAACTAAGTCTAAAAATTGCTAACGACATTGTTCAGCACAAGCTCCTGGTGGAAGTGGTTTGTCATTACGTTCAATCATATCCGTCACTGAAGTGTCATGAGGCACTGCAGCGACTGTGCAGGGGCGTTCTTTTGTCAGCGTTCTTATGAATGAACAGGAATTTAAAAATCACTTAATAAAGGCAAGGCCTCCGGCCCAGATTGTATATCAGTCAGGTTCCTCTCAGAATATGCTGATAAAATAGCTCCATATTTAGCAATTATATACAACCACTCGCTCACAGAAAGATCCGTACCTAAAGACTGGAAAATTGCTCAAGTCACACCAATACCCAAAAAGGGAAATAGGAGTAATCCGCTGAATTACAGGCCTATATCACCTACGTCGATTTGCAGTAGGGTTTTGGAACATGTACTGTATTCGAACATTATGAAGCACCTCGAAGAAAACGACTTATTGACACATAGTCGGCACGGTTTCAGAAGATATCGTTCTTGTGAAACACAACTAGCTCTTTATACTAATGAAGTAATAAGTACTATCGACAGGGGATGTCAAATTGATTCCATATTTTTATATTTCCAGGCGACTTCTGACACCGTTACTCACAAGCGTCTACGGAGTATCGCCTCAGTTGTGCGACTGGATTCCAGATTTCCTGTCAGAAAGGTCACAGTTCGTAGTAATAGACGGAAAGCCATCGAGTAAAACGGAAGTTATATCCGGCGTTCCCCAAGGAAGTGTTATAGGCCCTCTATTGTTCCTGATCCATATTAACGACATAGGAGACGATCCGAGTAGCCGTGTTACATTGTTTGCAGATGATGCTGCCATTTACCGTCTTGTAAAGTCATCAGATGATCAAAACAACTTGCAAAATGATTTAGATAAGATATCTGTATGGTGCGAAAGTGGCAATTGACCCTGAATAAGGAAAAGTGTGAAGTTACTCAAATGAGTACTAAAAGAAATGAGCTAAATTTCGATTACGCGATAAGTCACACAAATCTGAAGACTGTAAATTCAACTAAATACTTAGGGATTACAATTACAAATAACCCAAATTGGAACGATAACATAGATAATTTTGTGGGTAGAGCATACCAAACACTGCGATTCATTGGCAGAACACCTAGAAGGTGCAACAGGTCTATTAGAGAGACTGCTTACACCATGCTTGTCCGCCCTATTCAGGAGTACTCCTGTGCGGTGTGGGATCCGCATCCGGTGGGACTGACGGATGACATCGAAAAAAGTACAAAGAAGGGCAGCTCGTTTTGTTTTATCGCGAAATAGTTGAGATAGTGTCACAGACATGATACGTGAATTGGAGTGGTAATCATTAAAACAAAGGCGTTTTTCGTTGCGACGGGATCTTCTCATGAAATTTCAATCACCAGTTTTCTCCTCCGATTGCGATAACATTCTGTTCGCACCCACCTACATAGGGAGAAATGATCATCCCGATAAAATAAGAGAAATCAGGGCTCGCACAGAAAAATTTAAGTGCTCGTTTTTCGCGCGTGCCGTTCGAGAGTGGAACGGTAGAGAGAAAGCTTGAAGGTGGCTCATTGAACCCTCTGCCAGGCACTTTATTGTGAATAGCAGAGTAATCACGTAGATGTAGATGTAGATGTAGAAGGGAAATGAGAAACACGGTGCCAGCGTCTAGTCTACTTTCCCAGAATAACATCAAGAAGGTGCCGAGCCAAAGATCTTCACCAGACAAGAGTGGCATCAACAACGTCAGCAGCCCTTCCTACGTGTGACGCGCAGAGATCTTTGAAATTCAACCAGAACAGATTTCAAGCATGGTCATCAGGAACTTTTTGCCACCATGCCATCTACATTCCTTCTTTCGAGACAAATGTTACCCATTAATTTTTTCCCGCCGTTGGAACCTGAAACGTTTGAATCAACAATCATCGCTTCGGCTACGAAGGTGGACGAATTCGTGGGCGCTCCTTGTATTTACCTGCCCGTAATTGTTTCACGGCCAACGACTTGGCATGTTTGGCATTTTCAAGGACTGGGGCTATTAGCCCAAAAAAGGAGTAGCAACTTTATTACCAACTGAATAACCATGGGAGCGAACATCACAAATCTGGAGTATATCCAAAATAAATTCGGCAGCTCTGCATAAACATTTTTGTAGACGAAACTACCAAGATTTCCGCCACATTTTTCGCAGTAGGCAGGCAGTTTCAGGCATAACGAAATACACTTATGTAGAAATCAGTGGTAGCATGAAATACACATAAACATCCCACACACTCAACAGGAAAGAAAATGTACACTTCAGAATGTGATTGACGAAAGGGGGGTAAAATTGACCGACGAGTTCTCTTCAGGTACTTTAGCAGCCAAAGCTGGTGTGTAACAATGTGGACATACATTCTATACCTAATTTCGATCAATGTCATTTCTACTAGCTTATAAATTCTTTGCGTGCCTCATCTGAACAGTCTTTACGCTTGGAATTATAGTATACTTCATTTCTTCCTATCTTGCACTAGTCAATTTCTGCTTGACTACCATAACCAACCTCATCTACGATGAACTGAACTTCGAAGCACGCAGTGCTTTACTAAATCTAGAAGTACACTACTGGCCATTAAAATTGCTACACCACGAAGATGACGTGCTACAGACGCGAAATTTAACCGACAGGAAGAAGATGCTGTGATATGCAAATGATGAGCTTTTCAGAGCATTCACACAAGGTTGGCGCCGGTGGCTACACCTACGACATGCTGACATGAGGAAAGTTTCCAGCGTTGTTGTGATGCCTCGTGTGAGGAGGAGAAATGCGTACCATCACGTTTCCGACTTTGATAAAGGTCTGATTGTAGCCTATCACGATTGCGGTTTATCGTATCGCGACATTGCTGCTCCCGTTGGTCGAGATCCAATGACTGTTAGCAGAATATGGAATAGGTGACTTCAGGAGGGTAATACGGAACGCCGTGCTGGATCCCAACGGCCTCGTATCACTAGCAGTCGAGATGACAGGCATCTTATCCGCATGGCTGTAACGGATCGTGCAGCCACGTCTCAATCCCTGAGTCAACAGATGGGAACGTTTGCAAGACAACAACCATCTGCACGAACAGCTCGACGACGTTTGCAGCAGCATGGACTATCAGCTCGGAGACCATGGCTGCGGTTACCCTTGACGCTGCATCACAGACAGGAGAGCCTGCGATGGTGTACTCAACGACGAACCTGGGTGCACGAATGGCAAAACGTAATTTTTTCGGATGAATCCAGGTTCTGTTTACAGCAGTATGATGGTCGCATCCGTGTTTGGCGACATCGCGGTGAACGCACTTTGGAAGCGTGTATTCATCAACGCCATACTGGCGTATCACCCGGCGTGATGGTATGAGGTGCCATTGGTTACACGTCTCGGTCAGCTCTTGTTCGTATTGACGGCACTTTGAACAGTGGACGTTACGTTTCAGATGTGTTACGAGCCGTGGCTCTATCCTTCATTCGATCCCTGCGAAACCCTACATTTCAGCAGGATAATGCACGACCGCATGTTGCAGGTCTTGTACGGGCCTTTCTGGATACAGAAAATGTTCGACTGCTGCCCTGGCCAGCACATTCTCCAGATCTCTCACCAACTGAAAACGTCTGGTCAATGGTGGCCGCGCAAATGGCTCGTCACAATACGCCAGTCACTACTCTTGATGAACTGTGGTATCGTGTCGAAGCTGCATCGGCAGCTTGTACCCGTAAACGCCATCCAAGCTCTGTGTGACTCAATGCCCAGGCGTATCAAGGCCGTTATTACAGCCAGAGGTGGTTGTTCTGGGTACTGATTTCTCAGGATCTATGAACCCAAATTGCGTGAAAATGTAATCACATGTCAGTTCTAGTATAATATATTTGTCCAATGAATACCCGTTTATCATCTGCATTTCTTCTTGCTGTAGTAATTTTAATAGCCAGTAGTGTAAAATACCGAGAAACACTTTTTGATGAAGAGTGATAGTCACTATGAAGGTGATAGCGATCCAGTGTTATGAGATTTTTTTAAAAACCACAACAGACTCTGATGGAAAATATCTGTTTATTCCTTTACCAGTTTCAATCATTATGATCATCTCCAGAGAGAGAAGCTACTTTCACGAAGGAAGATCAACTTGAAGATGATCATAATGATAGAAGCCGGCAACAGAATAAACGAATATTGGCCATCACAGACTGATGTATGTCGTGGTATTATGAAATTTCAACACTTTATGATCGTTTCGCGTCCAGTACCGCCAGTTTTACAGTGACAGAAACATCACTGACAACATGGTAGAAAGTTCGTTTTCAGTAAATGATATCACATCTCAAAATCGCACAACATGGAAGCAGCCACGCTCTCCTTTGGCACAAACTGAGATGCTGTAGTACCTCCATCGGTAATGACGGATCACTTATAGTATCACTTCACTGTCCGACTTTTAACAACAGTTTCTCAGGAATGGGTAGACATATGAAGTTGAAATTTATGTTACATACAGAGGTCTATAGGCCCTAATACCTCAATGCAGTCAAAAGATGCGGCCACTAATATATTTTGATACTCTCAAACTCACTCCTCAAAACCCATAGAGTACTTCCCGTTGACCTAGAATCATGATATTTGGCAAGAGGCAAGTTTTCAAAGTACAAGTAAAGGAAAAAATCCGAAAATGGTTAATTTGTTATTATATCACGCGAAACATCCCATTTTTTGTCATTTGTTATCTTCTGTCTGTCTTCCTGTCTGTTTGTTATGACCCCTTTTTCTCGGAAACGGTTAAACGTATCACGTTGAAATTCATGTCATTTAAGTCCGAAGGTTTTAATGAAGAAGGTCGCATTTAAGCATTGAAATGTATCATTGCTGACAGGTGAAAATTTGTGCCGGCCGGGACTCGTATCCAGATATCCCGCTTTACGCAATAGGCTGTCTTAACCACCACGGCCGCCCGAACACGCTTCCCTTCCGACCCAACTGTCCGCCGGTTGCACGCGACTGACTCAGCGGCCACACCTGTCTATGAACCCCTTACACTCTGTCCCTGAAGCGCGTATGAGATTGTGCTTGGTGTGCATCGTTGGCCGTCGTCACCTTATGTACAAATACGGCCTTTTTGCAGCGTAAAGGATTTAAGCTTTTTCGTCAATGCAGTCAAAAGATTCGGCCCTTTGTGGCACATATTTTGACATATTGCCAGTATCGATATCCATGACAGGCATAAACCGTCGAAATTCTGGATTCCAGGGATGGATGAAGTATCTACACTCATGCTCATAAATTAAGGATAATTGTAGGATGTGGTGCCACACAACGTGGCACTACACAAAACTTGCGCTAATAGCGTAGGCACATAGGGAACACACACTACACAGATCTGTACGTCTTTGGTATTGGTGATAAGTTGAGAAAACCGTCAAGAAACACATGTGCTACAAAACGCCACTGTTTCCTGCGCATGTACCCCGACATCAATATGGGATATGATCACCATGCACACGTACACAGGTCGCACAACGGGTTGGGATACTCTTGATCAGGTGGTCGAGCAGCTGCTGGGGTGTAGCCTCCCATTCTTGCACTAGTGCCTGTCGGAGCTCCTGAAGTGTCGTAGAAGTTTGAAGACGTGCAGCGATACGTCGACCGAGAGCATCCCAGTCGTGCTCGATGGGGTTTAGGTTTGGAGAACAGGCAGGCTACTCCATTCGCCTGATATCTTCTGTTCCAAGGTACTCCTCCACGATGGCAGCTCGGTGGGGCCGTGCGTTATCATCCATCAGGAGGATGGTGGAACCCACTACACCCCTGAAAAGGCGGACATGTTGGTGCAAAATGACGTTCCGATAACCTGACCTGTTACAGTTCCTCTGTCAAAGACATGCAGGGGTGTACGTGTACCAATCATAATCCCATGCCGCACCATCAAACCACGACCTCCACACAGGTCCCTTTCAAGGACATTAATGGGTTGGTATCTGGTTCCTGGTTCACGCCAGATGAAAACCCGACGAGAATCACTGTTCAGACTATACCTGGACTCGTCCGTGAACCTGGGATCACTGTTCCAAGGACCATGTACTGTGTTCTTGACACCAGGCTTCATGGGCTCTCCTGTGACCAGGGGTCAGTGGAAAACACCTTGTAGGTCTCTGGGCGAATAAACCATGCCTGTTCAGTCGTCCGTGGATTGTGTGTCTGGAGACAACTGTTCCAGTGGCTGCAGTACTCCGTGACCATCTGTGGGCACTGATGGTGAGATATCGGTCTTCTTGTGGTGGTGTACACTCTTCACGACCCGTACTGTAGCGCCTGGACACGTTCCCTGTCTGCTGGAATCGTTGCCATAATCTTGAGATCACACTTTGTGGCACGCGGAGGGCCTGTGCTACGACCTGCTGTGTTTGACCAGCCTCTAGTCGCCCTAGTATTCTACCCCTCATAACTTCATCAATATGTGTTTTTTGAGCCATTTTCAACACACAGTCACCATTAGCACGTCTGAAAACGTCTGCACACTTACTCGCTGCACCGTAATCTGACATGCACCAACACACCTCTGCGTATGTGGACTGCTGGCAGCGCCACCGTGCGACGACCGCAGGTCAGTTGCACCGCTTGCTCATACCCCGAGGTGATTTAAACCCGCAAACCGCCCACCAGAGCGTTGTTTCACCATGTAGCAGTATTATTCTTAATTTATGAGCATGAGTGTATATACACTCAATTCAGAAAAAAAAGAAACAGGACACCTTGAAGGACTAGAGATAGGATGTTCATATTAACAGGACACATACATTAGTTTGTTCTGCAGAAATGACAAGTATTTTAGTCATAACGGTTCAGCATGTGTCCTCTTGCCGAACAGGCACAGGGTCCTCCATGGCCCCTGACAACTTGTTCCATGCACGATGGCATCGATGCGTGCAAGCGCGAATGGCGTCCTGTGGTATAGCCATCCATGCTGCATTCACCTGGTTCCAAAGTTTACCTGTGATGGGTGGAATTGGGTCACAGCGCATCAGCTGTCTTTTCACCATATCCCACACATTTTCGATTGATGACAGGTCTGGTGATGTGGCGAGCCAAGGCAAAAGGATGACATCATGTGGGGTGTTGTGCAGAAACGGAATGGCTACCGGTCGGAGGATGTCGCTCCCGTACATCACACTGGTGATAGTGCCCTGTATACGCAGCAACTGTGATTTGTGAGTGCGTTTGATAGCACCCAACATCATAAGGCCTTGAGTTGGCGCTGTATTTCTTGTGCGAATGCAGTCACTGTGATGCCAATCCCCATTCTGCGGCGAACCAAAATTCGGTTATCATCTTCAAACAAACAGAACTTGAATTCGTCCGAAATACTATCTGATGCGATTCCTGTCAGTGTGACGTTGTTCCATTCACCATTTCCGTCTAGCACGTTTCTGCGCACTCGTCAAAGGTGGGCGTAGAATTGGACGACGCACACGTAACCCAGGCGCCGTAATAAACGGCGACGGACTGTCACCCCTGATGGTGTACGAAGTGTTACACCGTTGCGCCAGAGTCGAGGAGGTCACAGAGATGTCCTGCAGTGCCATTCGGATGAAGTGTCGATCTTCTCGTGGAGAGGGGGAAGGGGGGAGGAGGGGCAGAAAGAGGAGGAGGAGGAGCATGTGGTGGTGGTGGCGGCGGTGGTGGTGGTGGTGGCCTGGTTGGTGCGACCTGACGCATCTCGTTGTGTTCTACGGTCTTCCATGAACCATTTTGCACATACCCGTTGAACTGCCGATCCTTCCCACACGAGCAGCAATTTTCCGGGTGGATGGTTCAAAATGGCTCTAAGCACTATGGGACATCTGAGGTCATCAGTTCCCTAGACTTAGAGCTACCTGAACCTAACTAACCCAAGGACATCACACACATCCATGCCCGAGGCAGGATTCGAACCTGCGACCGTAGCAGCAGCGCGGAGCCAGACTGAAGCGCCTAGAACCGCTCGGTCACAGCGGCCGGCACGGGTGGATGCATCACATTTTCTCAAGCTAATAATGCGCCCTCTTTCAAATTCACGGTTTGCGCACACGTCTGGAAAGCATCCTGCATGCCTGATCAAATCGCACTGATCCATTACCTTCGGTTTATAGCGACAACGAGAGCCGCAGATACATTTTACCGGTAGGTGGTGTTGCGGCACGATACCGATGTTGACCTTGAACACATGGGCTGAAATGGTACAAATTTTGATCATTTTTACAGAACATACTAATGTACGTGTCCTGTGAATATGAACGTCCTATCTCTAGTCGTTCAAGATTTTTTTAACATGAGTGTACGTAATTAAGTTTGTTTAGAACCGTCGGTGTAGGTTCCCTGTTCGCATTCATCTGAATTTTCTTTTTCCACCTGCTTACCTGAACAATCTTGTCGAACAAGCCTTTCTCCGCATCGGAGGATGTGAACTTGAAGGGCAGGAACTTCAGCAACTGCGGGGCGAGGAAGAAGACGGCGTAGGCCGGCCCAGCGAAAGCGTCCTTCCGCAGGAATCTATGCAGCTGGCGACATACTGGGGAGTCTTCGTTCTTCAGGGAGCCGCCCTCCACGCCAAGGAAGATGGAGCACACGATGTCCGCCGTGTAGCACGTCAGTACCTGGCGCACGTCCACGGCGCTGACTGGAACAGGGGCGGCCAGGCCGCTTCTAGTTACCGCGTTACACACACTGTAATCTCTGGTTTTTGCTTTAGTCCTTAGGTTCACACGTGAACAACATATTGCATCTCATCAAATGTACCTGGACACCTCCATGTAAAGCTGAATCCACCACTAGGTGTCGCGAGAGACGGACGCACCTGCATAAAAGGAGGTGGATACTATCGTGTTGTCAGTCCTTCGACTGCGTGTGGCACGACGGCCTCGTGTACAAACTTTTTGTACACGGGGTACCGACGTCGCACGTGGTCCTACTGCGCTCGTATCTCTCGGGCCGCACATTCCACATCCGAGCAGATGGTGGCACCTCCACCGACCGGCATTCGAGCGGGAGTGCCGCAGGGCTCGGTTCTCGGCCCCCTGCTGTACTCCCTGTACACCGCCGACGCACCGCGGGTGGCACGCGTGGAGTTAACGCTTTATGCTGATGACACTGCGTTGTTCACCCGATGCATGAATGCGGCCGCCGCCTCCAGCTCGGATGTGACGTCCTGTGCGCCTGGTCCACGAAGTGGCGCCTAAAGTACAACGCTGCGAAGAGCCAGGCTGTCGTCTTCAGCAGGAAGAGGCTACCTCCGGATCTGCCGCCGGTAACGATCAAGGGGGGCCCCATCCCATGGTTGCGGACCGGCAAATACCTCGGGGTCACACTGGACAGGCACCTGACGTGGCGGCCCCACGTCCGCGACGTCAGAGGGCGAGCAGTGGGGAGTCTACGAGCGCTGTACCCGCTGCTCAACTCCTCGTCTACACTACCTCCACGCCACGGCCTCTCCATGTACCTGGCCTTGGTACGGCCAGTTCTGGAATATGCGGCCGTGGTGTGGGGCAATGCAGCAGCGACGCACATTGCGACGCTCCAACGCGTCCAGAATAGCGCGCTGCGACTTGCGCTCCACAAGCCGCCTCGCTACCCCTCAAGGCTGCTCCATGAGGAAGCAGGAGTCCCTTTCCTGCGGTATCGCTTCCGGCACATCGCCAGGGTGTTCTACAACAACGCATAACACTCTGACAGCCGTCTAATTCGTGGGCTGGGCCAACAGGTCCACCACAGGCCGACAACACGTTGGCCCGCAGTTCCGATGACGATACAAAGAGCGTTTCTGTAGCCAGGGTCGCTCACTGAGGACAGCTCGTCACGATAGGTCCCATTGCCAACACCATAGGTCAGCGCAGAAACAGCAGGTCCGGTGCTTACACTGCCTCTACACCTGGCATATGTCGCCAGTGTTTCACAGCGAGCGAGCGAGCGTGTTGTCAGTAGAGAAGCAGTAACGGCATGATGGGTCGGTCAAGAGAGCTTAGCGACTCATCGTGGACTAGTTATTCTTTGCCACCTGGCGAAGAGATCAATTCAATTGGTTCAATTGGCTCTGAGCACTATGCGACTCAACTTCTGAGGTCATCAGTCGCCTAGAACTTAGAACTAATTAAACCTAACTAACCTAAGGACATCACACACATCCATGCCCGAGGCAGGATTCGAACCTGCGACCGTAGCGGTCACGCGGTTCCAGACTGAAGCGCCTTTAACCGCACGGCCACACCGGCCGGCGCGAAGAGATCCATCATGGACATTTCAACTCTTCTAAAACTGCCCAATTTGACTGATGGTGATGTGATTGTTACGTGGAAACGCGAAGGAACAACCACAGCTAAACCAACACCAGACTGATCTCATGTAGTGATGGACATGGAGCGTCGAGCTTTATGAAAGGTGGTCGCAGAAAATCGCATAAAATCAAGTGAAGGAATCGCCCTTAAGTTTCAAATGGGCAGTTAGTAGAATAACTGTGCACAGAGATTTAGAAACAATGGAGTAAAATGCTCGAGCAGCTCCTCATGAACCACACATTTTTGTAGATCATGCGTAGCGATGCTTGCGGTGGTGGAAAGAGTGACACAGATGGAGAGTGGATTAATGGGAACGAGTGATTTGGACTGACGATACAGACTTTGGCAGTCCAATGGTAGGTTTTGGCTTTGGTGAATACCTGCAGAACGTTACTTTCCATGATGCGTAGCGCCAACAGTGAAGCACAGAGGATGTGGTGTTAGGATATGACGTTGGGGTTTGACCCCCATTTGGGCTTAAACTCTAAATGGGGAAGGATGTGACATTTTACATCACTGTGTAGCGTGCAGAGTGGAGGAACATTTCGGAGGCGATGAGTTTATCAGCTGGACATGCACCCTGACAAAGCAACATTTGTAAGGCAATTTTTGAAGACAATAACTTTCCTGAAGTTGGCACTCCTGCCCACAGTCCCGGCCGGAATTGTCCAGCGAAGCCATCACAAAGGCGATAGGTGGACACACCCCCATATTAATATCCACTAATAGGTGTCCGGATACTTTTGATCAGATAGTCTAACATTTCTGTGCTAATACGACCGTGAAAACTTTCACATGTGAGTAATTGTCATTCGGCATGAATGGAGCCCATCCAGTCAAGCACTGTAGATACTGGAGTGGGAAGGTGTTTTCGGGATGGGAGAACGACTGTTAAGTGTGTTGGGAAGTCTCAGAGATGGATTCTAACTAAACACACTTGCAAGCCGTTGCTCAAGATTATTTCTATATAAAAAAATCTTACTTATGGTATATAAATAAAACAGCCACGCCCACTTCACTATAGTAATGAGTCGACTGCAGCGAGACAAAAATCTCTTTTGTATTACACAAACTCTACACACTACAAGCAGTTCAACTGAATTATGTATTACTTTTAACATTTGCACTTATACTACTTAATGAGAGACGATATGAACACTAGCAGTTGTGTATTGTGTATTAAACTGGGGACTTAGAAACGACGGAGAGGCTTCGTCCCGCCGTAGCCCTCAGTGGTTCACAGCCCCACAACAGGCCACAGCAGTCCACCCACCCCACCGCCGCCCCACACTGAACCCGTGGTTATTGTGCGGTTCGGCCCCCAGTGGACCCCCTGGGAACGTCTCATACCAGATGAACCTCCTGGAATACTGTTCACGAATGACAGCACAGCAGGACGAATCACCAGAATGACGTATAAATTTGCAGTCAGTATGGGTGGGACCATCACGAGAGCGCTCCTACTGCCATACGAACGCGCACCCGCAGACGATAACTCCAGGGGTAGATCCAGTGTTTCTAGCATGCAGGCCCTCAAATGGCCTCCTCCTAACCAAAACACGGCTATCACTGGCACAGAAGTAGAAGCTCTCATCGCAAAACACAACACACTTGTATCCTGTCCACCAATGTGCTCTCGCTTGACACCAATGAAGTCGCAAATGGCGGTGGTTTGGTGCCAGTGAATTGCACACTACAGGACGTCTGTCACGAAGTTGTTATTGAAATAACCGATTTATAACAGGTTGTTGTGTTACTGTAGTGCCAACTGCTCCTTAAATTGCTGCTGCGGAGGCAATACGTTGCGTCAGAGCCATACGCCGAACACGATGGTCTTCCCTCTGTGTAGTGTCACGTGGCCGTCCGGAAACCGGTCTTTTTGAGACCGTACATTCCCGTGACCATCGCCGACCGCAATCACAGTGGCAGCATTCGTGCCAAGTCTTCCTGCAGTATCGCAGAGCTTCTCGTTGCTCTATTACGCGACCTCTTTCAAAGTCAGTGAGGTGTTGATAACGACATCTTTGTCGTCTTGAAGGCATTCTTGTCTAACATCAACTCACCACGTCCAATCTTAAAGGTAATTAACGCTCACGACCGTTGCTGCGAGTATTTAAAGGAAACCTTATTTGTATTCTCATAGTGGTGCTGCTAGCGTCATTTTTATGTGCTTGGTGCGAAGTTTGAATAGATGTCATCTTTTAGATGTAGAATCAAGCCTACCAACTTCCTTTCATATCGCACAACTCTTTCTTGGTGTTGCAATGTTTTTTTCTGTCAGTGTATATCAATTTCACCAACGGCCTTGCCGCACTGGAAACACCGGTGCCCGTCAGATCATCGAAGTTCAGCGCTGTCGGGCTGGGCTAGCACTTGGATGGGTGACCATCCGGTCTGCCGAGCGCTGTTGGCAAGCGGGGTGCACTCAGCTCTTGTGAGGCAAACTGAGGAGCTACTTGACTGAGAAGTAGCGGCTCCAGTCTCGGAAACTGACATACGACCGGGAGAGTGGTGTGCTGACCACGTGCCCCACCATATCCGCATCTAGTGACGCCTATTGGCTGAGGATGACACAGCGGCCGGTCAGTAATGTTGGGCCCTCATTGCCTGTTCGGGAGGAGTTAGTTAGTTATAGTTAGTTATATATCGATTTCCTAGCATAATATATTCCGCCAAAATCAGAGGAGATGTTATTACAAATGAACATGTGGTACCTGTATGCTGTGTTTGCAGCAGGTGGAGCAAATCGTTGTACATGGTGAACAAACGTTTTCTCAGAGCTGGATTTAGCTGCGAGAGCCTTTAAATTGCCAGTTTGTTCTCCAAACCTGACAGCAGTATCTTTTTTCTCCAGTGGTACAGACAAAGGATGATATTTGTAAGCGCATACTGCTACATATCAGATAACATAAAACGCCAGATCAGTTCAAGTGCGGATGGCTAGTCTCAAATGGTAACCTTTTGCAGCAGAGGTTGCGTGCAAGACATAGTGTAGTTGAACTCATAGTCATTTTGTATACATATTTTAGAAAGACTTACATGCTTGTTGTAGGAACTGATACTATTGTAGAAGGTCGATCATATCCGGGGGAGGTTGGGGGTGGGGGTGGAAGGAAAACTATCTGTAGCTTGTGCAATTTAATATTGATTTCCCGTCACATAATTGCACGAGAATCATAAAAAAACTATTTTCATTAATAACACATTCGGCATGTGTCGAAGTAAAAAGAACCCTCGTGCTATGTACACAATTAACAGGTTATTAAATTAAACATAATTCCCAGAGCCCTTGTAATCACTGTGGAGGTTAATTATGCCAGTCTATGTCTGTAACGATTTGCCAGATGTCACGTAAATTACAAGCGTCGTTTCGGAATAATTGGCGCTAAAAGCTTCAGCCGAATCATTACGAATATAAGGAATGACGAACGAAGGAAAATAATTTAACATCACGTCGACACCAAAGTCGTTAAGACGAAACAGTATTTTTTAACTGCCACACCCCTTTAGGTTACGATCGACTGTTTCGATAAGTTAATGAAGTACTTTCGCGATTAAACTTCGGTGGGCAATCAGACCATGCATTATTTACCGAAAATAAATACGTTTCAATAGTCAGATTAAATAGCCTGAGTAACGCTACAGTAAGAAACAGAACAGTGAACACACGAATTATCCTATGAAAGGTTTGCCTGGACACAGAAGAGGGCGTAAATAAAGAAACAGTTCGTACCTTCTCTCACAGCTTTCTGGATATTTTGAACTAGATCTTTCCCGACGTCATCGACAAGAGGAAACATTTTTTTCATTTTTCCAGAGCTGAAAGCTGGCACCAATTTATACCGCATTACTTTCCACCTGAAAAAAAAAAGAAACGAGAACATTGAGATATAATATAAAGAACATCCCCGAGGAACCTGTAATTCCCCATGGCAGACTATTACATTATCATTTCACCTGGAGTAATGAGGTTAGTGAGTGATTGTTCCTTCCAAGATCCCTCCTTCTCTCCCCCTCCCCCCCCATTCCCAAATTACTAATCAGAAGTGAACGTTCCAATGAGCCCCGTTAACAATTAAGATAACATTCGCAGAAACACCAGTTATCTATTTTAACACTGAATTTTAAGACTAGAAAAAATTAGAAAAATCTCTTAACGTTCTGCAACTAATATACCGGTCAAGTCAGTGGATTACAAATGAGTTCACTTTGTTGCCACAATAATCAATTGCCAAAAAACATAATTTGTCTGATACATAGTAAAGGTAACAGTAAGTTTTACTAGAAATCGTGTCTTCTGGACAACTCAATCAATTGTGCAGATGCATTTTTCAATGCAACTAGTAGAATGTTAAGTCTAGGGAACAAAGAGCTTTATTTTTATTGTGAAAATAATGATTAATTATTATTATTAAATTGAAGTCACTTGTTAATAAGGAATCAGTTAACTGTCTGCTTGTAACAATACACACAAAATATGAGCAAGGAGCCTGTAAGCTGACTCATTCTACATTATTTCGACAGAAATCTCGTTGTGCACCATTTCGTCGTAAATCTGGACAGTTATTCAGGAAAGATGGAACTAATTAACTAACGAAGTGTAACAGGTTCTGGAAAGTATAACACTTTCCTCTAAGTAAGAAAGAAAATATTGGAAGAGAAAAAGTCATTGCGAAGGGAAAAGAAACAGTGAATTATGTTTTTCTTAACCATTATCTTATCCACCGCTCTAAGTCTGTGATAAATTCGCCATTTCTTTTTATTTACTTAGTAGCATGGGCAAAGATTTAGTCCTAGAAACGAGAACGCCGCTAATAGAATATGACTAAACCAAAAATTATTATGTCATGTACAATGTGGAGTTGAAACATGAACTCACGTCCGATACTGTTTTCTAGGTTTTTCCTTATAACACTCCTCTGCTTTTTGGCTCTTGCGGCAAAGGATCACTGGTATTTATTGAGCGTTTTATGAATATAACAGTGCCTCCAATCTTCTTTATTAACTACAAAGTTCCTTTGAGCGGTTAGCTAAAAAACATCGATTACTTACATACAGTACTCAGTAAAAGTATACAGGGTGTTCAGAAATTTCTACTACAGGATTGTAGAATTTGTAGAGGAGACGGAGTACATAATATTTTGAATAGGAAGCCATGTCCAGAAATGTACCTATCCGTCCTACGACGGTTTCAGTTCAGATGCTGAGAGAAACAGGAAAGTCTCAGAATTGCTTGTCCTGGTATGCAACTGGATAGACAGGATGACAATGGTTCAAATGGCTCTATGGGACTTAACATTTGACGTCATCAGTCCCCTAGAACTTAGAACTACTTAAACCTAACTAACCTAAGAACATCACACACATCCATGCCCGAGGCAGGATTCGAACCTGCGACGGTAGCAGTCGCACGGTTCCGGACTGAAGCGCCTAGAACCGCTCGGCCACACAGGCCGGCACAGGATGACATATATTACGTCAGGTTTTAATGTCTGCCTTGTTGCGAGACCTATTGAATGCCTGTGGGTCTCCGATACAGTAAAGATATTTTGATCCCCGCTTTCGGAACACACACACACACACACACACACACATGCTCCACATGCTCCTTGTGTATGGCGAAGATCGGGGTAACGGAAGAGCGGTTTCCGCAACGTAGCACGCCATGGCCCAAACTTTTTGCCCAAGTTATGCAGCCGCTCCGAGAAACAGCTGCATTCACCGTGAGAAGGCCGGACTGACTGAGCGAGGTGGTGCAGTCGCTAGCACACTGGACTCGTATTCGGGAGGACGACGGTTCAATCCCGCGTCCGGCCATTCTGATTTAGGTCTTCCGTGATTTCCCTAAATCACTCCAGACAAATGCCAGGATGGTTCCTTTGGAAGGGCACGGCCGACTTCCTTCCCCGTCCTTCCCTACTCCGATGAGACCGATGACCTCGCTGTCTGGTCTCCTCCCCCAAACAACCCCAAGGCAGGACTGTGGTGCTCCACGACAACGATGCACGCCCGGATTTGAGGATGTGCGTCATCACGTTAAAGAGAACCACTCAACGAATACTCGACAACATGCAATGGGACGTTCCGCGTGAGCAACAATTACATCCGTACCAGTTACAAAGAGTACACGCTACGAGGCCAGCCCACTTTCCACAACGTGTTGCCTGCTGCACGCGTTTCCTGCGTCGCTGCATCAACACACCCTTGTGTCCACGTCGAGTTCTGTGCACGGATGAATGTAAGTTCACTACGGACTGTGTTCTGAATTCGCGAAACAGCCATGTGTGGGCAAACGAAAACCATTGTGGGACGGGTGTTCAGGGATTTCAGCACCGGTTTGTTATTAAAGTGTGGACATGTGTTCTGAATGGTTATGTGATTGGGCCATACCTCCTTCCATTCAAGCTAATTGGTCCTGCAAACTTTATCTTCCTACCAAACGTATTGGACCTGTTCTTGGAAGCTGTGCCACTGAATGTCTAAGAAATATGGTTTCAGCGTGCTGTTCCAGTACTTCACTTCTCGCGAGCGATTCGGAGATGTGCTGGGTTCTTTTTTGTTTTCGAATAATATAAACACGTAATGTTTCATTATTTTTTGTCTCGAATGGTTACCTAATAATTGTACTGCGTCAAGCTTAATTCTGTTCCTCAAATAGAAGCGAATGAGTTAAACATTTGAACTGGAATCGCCATGGAACGGAAACGGTGCGTTTCCGAACGTGGGTTCCTATTCAAAATTTATGTACTCACTCCTCTCCACAAGTCCTAGAAGTTTATAACACGAATTTGCGAACATCTTTACATAGATATATAAAAGCCTGATGTGTCGGGGAAAAGCGTCGATAACATTGATGTTCTGACAGAAAAATATCTTAATCTGAATATAGATATTCTGCAAAATGTTATAATTCCCATTCCAAAGAACTCAGGTGCTATTAGGTGCGAATACTGCGCAACATTCAGTTGAAAAAGTCGTGGTTGCAGAATACTGACACGAATTATTTGCAGAAGGAAAGAAAAACTGTCTGAAGCCGGCCTGGGGGAGGAGAAGTCTAGGACTACGCGAGGCAATCTGGCACTACGACTGATACTAGAAGGCAAATTAAAGAAAGGCGGTCTTACATGTATGTTATTTGCAGATTTAGATGAAGCTTTTGACATTGTTGACTAGAATCCTCTCTTTGAAATTTTGCAGAGATCAAATGGAGGCAGTGAAAGGTTATTTATAACTTTCCCAAAAATCAGACTACTGCTGTAAGAGTGGACAAATTTTACAAAAATCAAACTGCTATTATAATAGTACGGGGACTTGGAAACGAAGCAGTGGTTGAGAAGCGAGTGACGCAGGGCTGGTGCCTCTTCTTCATGTTTTTCAATCTGTACATTGAGTAAGCACTAAAGGAAGCAAAGACCAAATTTGAAAAGGAAATTCAACTTCAGGAAAAAGAAATTAAAGCTTTAAGGCTGACTGATGACATTGCCATTCCGTCAGAGACGACATATGCCATAGCAGTTGAATGGAGTGGATAGTGTCATGAAAGGAGGTTACAAAATAAATACCAACAAAAGCAAACGAGGGGTAATGGACTTCAGTAGAATGAAACTACGCTATGGTGAGGGAATTAGATTAGGAAATGAGACTCTGCAATTAAGCTATGAGTTGTATTTGGGCAGCAAAATAACAGACGGTGGTTTAACTAGAGAGGATACAAAATACAGACTGGCAACAGCAAGAAGCGTTTCTGAAGAAGAACGTAGAATATAAATTGTAGTAGTAGGATGTCTTTTCTGTAGGTTTTTGTGTGGAGTGTAGAGTTGTGCGGAAGCGAAACGTGGACGAAAAGCAGTTCTTACAAGAAGAGAATATGTCTGTTTTAAATGCGGAGCTACAGAATAATGCTGTAGATTAGATGGGTTAATCTAATAGCTAAAGAGGAGGTAGCGAATAGAACTGGGGCTAGCTTGACTAACAGAAGCTATCGGTTAATAGAACATCCTGAGCCTCCAAGGAATCGTCCATGTGTGTAACAGATTAAAGGGAGTGTATGAAGGGGAAAGGGGGGGAGGATGAATTTTAGCGGGAGACCTAGGTTTGATTATAGGAGGCAGGTTCAAATGAATGTGGTTGTAAGGAGTTATTCAGAGATGATGAATGTTGGACAAAATATATTAGCTTCATCAAAGTTTTCTAACCGAAGACAACAACAACAACCCAAAAGATGGGTATTCCCAATATATCTCTACATCGTTGTCGTCACTATGCACACTTTGACACATGACATGTAACATAAGAAAAAAAAACCGAAAGCTAAACAGTATAGCGAAGTTAAATAGTTCCGTAGGGCAATAACATAAGCACTGAGTTGTGAAATGTATGGAGACTGCGAAAAAGAAACGACAGACGAATGACGCCTAGCTGCTCATTCCAACAACATTACTTAATGATTGTTGATACATAGTTCAGGGTATATTCAAATCAGATTACAGACGATATTTGCTGGTATCAATATGATTTTACTGTTGTCTAACAACATTTCCGGAGCAGAGTTACTTTTAGACTTTAACATATGCGTCCATCCATACAAGTTTGGATACAGAAGAACAGTGAGTTGACAGCTACATTTTTACGAAATTCTTTTGATAATTTTTTTAGGATTACCACAAAACAATAAGCCTGAGTACACATACTCAACAGAAATGTTGGGAAGTGGGATAAAGTGGTATTAAAACCTTGAACACACGCAGTACATGTAGGTAAATGGAACTAACTAAGAAAGTCTAAAATTGCAGAATACAATACAAGAGACTGTACAACGAATAAAAAATTCCTAGTAGAAGATAAGACAATTACTGTAATACATAGGGAAAAATGGAGAACGACCGAAACGGAAGATGATATCTAAGGGCAAATGTCGAGAATGATAGTATTACGAAGCATTCCTTTGCCTGGAACAATACTTCCACGGAATAAAAAGAAGGAACTCTTCAGTTATGAGATATCCACAAAAAAGGGAAATTGGAAGAACAGCCTAAGGGAGATTCAAATGTAAGTGGAATATGTGGTAGGTGAAGACATAATGTTGAGGTACACTGATTAGTGAAGTAATACGAAACCATAAATGACAAAAGCGAAAGGAGAATACTGGTGCCGACTACAGGCATTGAATCTGCTGTACGAATTCCCAGAGAAAGTGCTGAGAAATATGACTCATCCTACTATCAGTATTTAAGTGACTATCATGTGCTGCTGTAATTATTCTGTAGAACCAGCAGAAATCGTGGGGATCGGTGACAGGATAAGACTATCACATTATACTCCTGCCTGGGAATAGCCATGACCTATATACACGTGAACGTAAGAACCAGAAGATGAGTTTGATCTCAGGAATCGGAGTAGTGTAGGAAAGGCAGCTGGTATGAAGAGAATGTCTCTGAATAAATATAACCGCCAAGAAACAAATATGTGTGGTAAGAAGTATTACGCAGCTGAAATGGATGAAAGACAGGAAAATTCTCGTATGGAATTAGCTTCGAAATACCTAATTTCTAATGGGACACAAATTAATATAAATCTGGGCTGTTACAAAACAGAGTGCATGCGAAGAAACAGAGGCGTGATTAGGATTTTGCCTGTTACACCCTTTCTGTTCAGTCTACGTGAGTAGTAAAGCTCAGCGGTCAAAATATTACTGACGCCTTTAAAAGAGCACTCTGCTAGATTTTGAGCGTTATAAATGGAACAGAACTGGTAGGTCATGGCAGTGAAGTAGTCGGTATGTGGCAAACGGTTGTATGGTTTCAGTGCAAAAGATGGGTCGGCTTGTATATGTGACAGACGGGATGAAAGGAACTGTAGTGTTTCGAGGTGCACGTGACTATAACGTAAATGATTGATTGTGTATCAGCGTGGACTTTCCAACACGTCTACAAGGAATGAGGCAGCACTCACCATGTAACACAGCATAAGAACAGTGGTCCTAAATGGATCCGAACCAAAAGGGACCAGAAAAAGTGCCACGCCTAGCCAGTAATGGTCAGTTTCAGATCAGCTACGAACAGCTGCTGTCAGCGAATGCGGATCAATCTTAACCAGAATGAGATTTTCACTCTGCAGCGGAGTATGCGCTGATATGAAACTTCCTGGCAGATTAAAACTGTGTGCCCGACCGAGACTCGAACTCGGGACCTTTGCCTTTCGCGGGCAAGTGCTCTACCAACTGAGCTACCGAAGCACGACTCACGCCCGGTACCCACAGCTTTACTTCTGCCAGTATCTCGTCTCCTACCTTCCAAACTTTACAGAAGTTCTCCTGCGAACCTTGCAGAACTAGCACTCCTGAAAGAAAGGATATAGCGGAGACATGGCTTAGCCACAGCCTGGGGGATGTTTCCAGAATCTCTCATTCTGGAAACATCCCCCAGGCTGTGGCTAAGCCATGTCTCCGCTATATCCTTTCTTTCAGGAGTGCTAGTTCTGCAAGGTTCGCAGGAGAACTTCTGTAAAGTTTGGAAGGTAGGAGACGAGATACTGGCAGAAGTAAATCTGTGGGTACCGGGCGTGAGTCGTGCTTCGGTAGCTCAGTTGGTAGAGCACTTGCCCGCGAAAGGCAAAGGTCCCGAGTTCGAGTCTCGATCGGGCACACAGTTTTAATCTGCCAGGAAGTTTCAATCTTAACCAGTTTACGAGCAAACGTTGCTAAGAGACCAAGTCTGTCTTCTACACCTTCGAGACCAAGTTCTGTCTTCTACAACTTCGTAAGTGAGTCTGATGTGGACACTCCCGTCCCTCAAGAAGACAACAGTCGTCTTCACACAGCCATACACATACTTTCTTGGTTTGACGAACATTCTAGCATCCTACAGAACCAAGACTGGAGTGCTGCGTCACCCGATATTACTCCTATTCAAAATATATATTTTTAACGGCAGGTGAAACGCATCAATCTATGTCTCTACAACGTAGGCCTTGTAGCACTACCGAGCGAGGTGGCGCAGTGGTTAGCACACTGGACTCGCATTCGGGAGGACGACGGTTCAATCCCGTCTCCGGCCATCCTGATTTAGGTTTTCCGTGATTTCCCTAAATCGCTTCAGGCAAATGCCGGGATGGTTCCTTTGAAAGGGCACGGCTGATTTCCTTCCCCATCCTTCCCTCACCCGAGCTTGCGCTCCGTCTCTAATGACCTCGTTGTCGACGGGACGTTAAACACTAATCTCCTCCTCCTCCTCCTTGTAGCACTGCGAAATATAATAATCAATGAGTGACTTTAGCTGGATGTAACTAAATAAACATTTGTACTCTATTCTTCGCCGGACTGAAGCTACTATAAAGGCCAGAGGCTGTAATTCACCGATTTAGCGTGATGTCTCCCTTGAGTGAGTAATAATTTGTCCGGCGAGCTTAACTGAAAGGTGTTACCTCAGAAAGCACAAGAGATTTTAAATTCGTATGGAAAGTCATCGAGCCTGTTATCTGGACTAACGCCTTTCGCTCCTTAAAATGCAAGAATAAAACTCGTTGAACATAGTTAGATGGGAGCAGAATGAAATCTTACGTGCAGTTAATTTAGACAACTGAAAATTAGTCTCTTATATACACCACAAAAGAATTATACGAATGGGACGGAAATTTAGCAAGTAAATAACTGGTTGCTCTGCCTCCAATACGTATGCAAGCAGTTATTTGGCTTTCACTGACTGAGTTGTTGGACGCTCTCCTGAGGGACTTTCTGCCAAATTCTGTCCAACTGACGTGTTATATCGTCAAAATCACGAACAGGTCGTAGGTCTCCGCCATAATGCTCCAAACATTCTCAATTCGGGAGAGATCCAGCAACTGAGAACGTTTGAGCATTATGGGCAGAGTCCTACGACCAGCTCAGAATTTTGATGATCTAATGCACCAAATGGACAGAATGTGGTGCAACATCTCTTAGGAGGAATCCAGCCACTGTCATTCAATGTCAAGCTGAATAACTGCTTGCATAAGAGCCAGAGGTGGACCAACATGTTATTGACCCCTTAATTTGTGACTCTCTCTCATGAATAAATAATCCAGTTATTCAGAAGTTTTAATCACTTTTTCTTCTGTATATGTACATCATATCTACCGATTTCCATCACTTTCGGATAATTCATATGGCGCGTGTTTTGTTTTTTGTCTTTGAGTGTACAATACAGAGTGTATGTGTATATGTCTGGGATCTCTTCCCAAACCCCTGGTTCGATTTCACTCAAATTTGGCACAGCAACAGCAGTCTGCATGAGTAGCAGCACTGTGGGGTTTCTAATTTCTTAGCTCCAAAAGGAGCGGAGATATTGGCAATAACGCTTTTCTTAAGCCCCAGGTATACAAGCTGCCCTGCTTGACAGGAATGTTGTGTAGAAACGGTGTCAGCCTCCTGAATTAACCTGTTTTGCTATGAAGCCTACCCATCTTGGGGAGGAAACTGTTTTCTGGTCTCCAACATGTAGACTGCCTTACATGACAGTCACATTGTGTTGAAGTAATATCGACATGCTTTGCACTGTGCCCTATATGTCATGGACAAATAAACGATTTTTGAGCGGTGATGTGTAGCTTGATCTGTTGTGGGGATAGTATCTGCCTACTTTATTAATTTCATTGCAGGGCTGCATGTACCAATGAGCATGGCTGGGGACAGGTTGAGGAGCATGGAGGGGATGGACAGAGCGAGGGGGAAGGGAAAATGGATAGAAAAAGGGGAAGAGGAGGAGGAGATGCATGAGGCAGGTGGAAGGCATAGATGGGTAGTCAAGCAAATGGAGAAAGAAGAGGGGGAGGATGAGATGAGAAGAGGGGTGGGGAGAAGGAGATCAAGAGCCAGAGAATGGAGAGGAGGAGGTAGCCGGATAGGAAACGACGCGACGCGTCATGTTTCGATTCATGAGGGTCAGCAACTGATAAAAAAAAAAGGGGCCCCCCGGGTCGTCCGAAAGTCCTTAAAGGACAAATTATCTCGGCGGGACAGTGACGCCGCCATCGCGACCTTCGGACGACCCGGGGGGCAACCTTTTGCTGGCGTGGGTGCTTGCTCAGATAATTGTCCTAAAAGGACAAATTATCTCGGCGGGACAGTGACGCCGCCATCGCGACCTTGGGACCCGGGGGGCCCCTTTTTTTTTATCAGTTGCTAACCCTCATGAATGGAAACATGACTGCGTCGCGTCGTTTCATGATTCGAGGGCCAGCAACTGATAAAAAAAAAGGGGCCCCCCGGGTCCCAAGGTCGCGATGGCGGCGTCACTGTCCCGCCGAGATAATTTGTCCTTTTAGGACAATTATCTGAGCAAGCACCCACGCCAGCAAAAGGTTGCCCGACACGTGCTGTTCGATAATGTAATGTATATAAAAGGTGGTAATGATTTATTTATTTTAGTCAGCAAAATGTCTTGGGTAAATCAGTATTTAAGCACGGGCAACCATGGCTCTATACAATACGACGGAGGTGTTTTATATCCGGGACCAGAGGAAGACATTGAAATGGCGGAAAGAATTCCATTAACAAATGTAAATCGTTCTCGTAGTACTAATGATATTCGAACAGTGCAAAGAGAGGATGCTGCTAATCGTATACGGTATGGCCATAATGCAGCATACGACGATTTGGATACGAGTGGCGAAACAGTTGAATTTGAACGGGTGCCAGAAACAAGGCCAGAGAGTGTCACGGACGGGGCCGCAATTAGCACAGCTGGAGTTACAAGTTCAAGGCAGATAGCGATAGCGGCTGGCGCGGCGACAACTGCTGCTGCCGCAGGTGCTGCTTACGGCGTTAAAACAGTAGTTGAACGTGTACAGAACAAAGGATAATTGTAATTTATTTTTATTTGTTGTAATAATTGACAATAAAAATTATACATTGTACAAATTCTTGTCTTTTATTTAATAAGGAATATTATAAATTTGCAACACTGAAAAGAAAGCTAAGGGATAAGGCTTTTTTATTCCATTTTTCAATTCATCAAACTTTTTCCACCTAATAGTTCTCATACGGACATTGTTGAAATCTGGATGACTACATACAATTGGCTGAGAATTAGAAATTAACAGTAATGGAGTACGTCTTAAAATAGCATCTCCTTTATATTTTACACGAATGTTGCATGCAATTCCTTCACAAACTTTTTTGAAATCCTCTACAGCACCTTCTCCTAATGAAATTTCATTTCCAATGATTATACGCCTATTTACGGCGTCTTGGGGAGCAAATTGATTCGTCTTATTATTGCATCGGCCAATGTGGCCTACATTAAGTCCAAGATGCGACCCTGCGATGTTAATGATAATCACCTTTTATCCACAGTATATAATAAAATACGTACCATAGACAAATCAAAGCAGAAATTTAAAGTAGGAGAGTTCGTAACAATCAGTAAAAACAAAGCCATTTTTGATAAAGGATACAAACCAAATTGGTCTACAGAAATATTTAAGATAATTGGAGTCCAAGAAACAAATCCTAGGACATACACTCTGCAAGATTTTGAACTAAATAATATTGCTGGTGCGTTTTATGGTCATGAATTACAGAAAACAAAATACCCCAATACTTATCTAGTAGAGAAAGTATTGTACAGGAAAGGAAATAAGGCATTTGTGAAATGGTTAGGATTTGATAGAAAACATAACAGTTGGATTACAGTAACATAAAATGTAATTTTATTATATAAAATTACAGTTATTTTTAATGAATTATATAAAAATTACAGTTATGTTTTAAAGATATACCAAACGAACAACTGCTTCTTCAAGTTCCTAATAGTTATACCACAGATGCACACCATCACACAACACATCAGGAATTTTAAAGCATTTACAAAAAAGGCCTGAATACTAGGAAATGAAAATAACCTTCACAGTTTTTACATGATTCACAATTGTCTAACAGTTCACACTTGCCTGCTTTTGTGAGGGGCCATTACACTCTTTACTCCACACTGTTCAGCTTAATGTTTTAAGTAGTACTCTTTGTACCACTTCACCAGCAGATTTGTATTCAATTTCGCAGTTACTGGTTGGTACCTGCCAATACCATTCAGCTTACGTAGAGCATGTAGTGAAGGGCAGCCTTTCTCCTCCACATTAGTTATTAGGCAGTCAGGTAAGAACTCTCTCACCCATTTCACTTTTTCAGTACCTTTAACAAGTACAGTGCAGTTTGTTGGTACCACTGACATGATGGAGTTTAATGCACTATCCAGTGAGACTCCAACTGAATTAATGTTGTAGTGGTGATGGTTCTCGGCCAACCATTTTGCTGATTCGATATCAAGTTCGTAATACGGTGTTGTACATTGAAGAATGTAACTTCCAGAGGCAAACACTGTTCCACCATCGCACACCATTTGGAATGCTAAGTCCTTAGGAACAAATTCATTCGCACATGTCTTGAAGCCTTGACAGTCGAAGATTACAGTATACATCTTGAAAGAAGGTTACACACACACACTTGCTGCTGCTGCTCGTAGATGTCGACGTTATCGGTTCAGAGGACATGATGTGCTGAGCTCCAAATCACCCCCCTTATGTACTAAAATTCGGGTACAGCCGGTTAAAACAACTCCTGTTATCAACACGTGTCGAGCAACCTTTTGCTGGCGTGGGTGCTTGCTCAGATAATTGTCCTAAAAGGACAAATTATCTCGGCGGGACAGTGACGCCGCCATCGCGACCTTGGGACCCGGGGGGCCCCTTTTTTTTTTATCAGTTGCTAACCCTCATGAATCGAAACATGACTGCGTCGCGTCGTTTCGTGATTCGAGGGTCAGCAACTGATAAAAAAAAAGGGGCCCCCCGGGTCCCAAGGTCGCGATGTTTCGATTCATGAGGGTTAGCAACTGATAAAAAAAAAGGGGCCCCCCGGGTCCCAAGGTCGCGATGGCGGCGTCACTGTCCCGCCGAGATAATTTGTCCTTTTAGGACAGACAAAGGGAGCAGACAAAGGGAGCAGCAAGTATGTTCAATATACACTGATGTGACTATGCACATACACAGACATCAGTGGTATCACGTACACAAGGAATAAAAGGTCAGTGTATTGACAGAGTTGTCATTTTTATCCAAGTGTTACATGTGAAAAACTTTCTGACATGATTTTCGCCGCCCGACGGGAAGTGACAAAACTTTGAAAACGAAATGGTAGTTAGAGCTGGACGCATGCGAAATTCCGTTTCGGAAATCAGGGATTCAATATTCCGAGGTCCACAGTGTCAGGAGTTTGCAGAGAATACCAAATTTCAGATATTAATTCTCACCACGAACACCACGGTGGCAGAAAGCCTTCACTTAACAACCGAAAGCAGTGGCGTTTGCGTAGACTTGTCAGAGCTGACAAACAAGCAATACTGCGTGATATAACCGCAGACATCATTGTGGGACGTACGAAAAACGTATCCGTTAGGACAGTGCGACGAAATTTGGCGTTAGTTGTCTTTTGCCGCAGACGACCGACGCGGGTGCTTTTTCTAACAGCGTAACATCACCTGCAGACCCTCTCCTGCGCTCGTGGTCATATCAGTTAGTCGCTAAGCGACTGGAAAAGCGTGGCCTAGCGAGATGAGCACCGATTTCTGTTGATAAGAGATGATGGTAGAGAGAGTGTGGCACAGACCACACGAAGCCATCAATCCAAGTTGTCAACAAGGCACTGTGTTAGCTGGTGGGCTGATTTACAGAGAATGAACTTGGTCCTATGGAAATTTTTATTTTGGGCCACAAACAATCTTGTTGGAAGAACATCCGCAACGAAGCTTTACACCGGGGTTGAAAATACCGCTTCAGTTGTCAATTTCCTTTATTATCACGACCGGCTTATGAAAGCCCATCCTCAGGTGTCGCATTTGTGCTGTGGCCTCCGAGCGCCACGGTGAACGTGTGCTAGGCGCGGTGTGCCACCTATGCGCTCTGGGACCACAGCACAGTTGCGACACATGAGGATGGGCGTATGAGAGGCCGAAACTGCTCGTGATAGTAAAGAAAATTTACAACTTAAGCGGTATTTTCAGCCTCTAGTGTTTTGGGCTACTTGGAGACCGTTTGTGGCCATTCGTGGACTTCATGCTCCCAGACAAAGATGGAATTTTTTATGGATGACAATGCGCCATGTCATCAGCCCACAGTTGTTCGCAGAATATTCTGGACAGTTTGAGAGAACGATTTGGCCATCGAGATCACCATGTAAGAAATCCATGAATAATGAATTTATTGCTAGCGCACTCGAGCAGATGTAACTTCGATGGAATGCTCACGTGATGTGTGCTATATGTAAGCTACAATAGAATCGCAGACCAGAGAGCAATGTCAGCAGTAGTAGTAGAAAAGTAGGTGGCAGTCGGGTGGTTGGGCCGGTCGTGGAGAGCGATGGCGGTGCCTGATAGATGTAGTATAAGATAAAAGCAGCCGTGCGCATATGTAACTGATTTTGTACTATTGTTATATCAAGTCCCATGTAAATGTTTTTAAAAATCTTTTAACAATAATCTTTCTTATAAAGATAACTTTTGATAATCATTCATTTGAATTAAAATATTTGACTAATTTCTCCTATCCATGGCCATCCCTATTATCGTAAAGAAAAATCAGTTGTTTCCTTTTATACATAACAAATCTAGTGGCCAGCATTGCACTGGGCTGTGACAGAAAAATTTCTTATAGGAGCAGATGTATACGCGTTATCCGGCGACTTCATTGAGCTAACAATTTTCAGTTTGTTCAGAATGATTTTTCAGGGCCATGACGCAGCAGATTTACCAGTTTAGATTCACAGTCAGTTGATTATTGAAAGGTTATATATGAGTCACAATTTTATCGAGAGGCTAGTCACATTTTTATTCCGAGGTTACAGAAACAATTTATCTGTTGGGAGGTTACAACCTGACAGAAATCCCATCGAACGTTTATGGGATATAATCGAGAGGTCAGTTCGAGCACAAAATCCTGCACTGGCAACACTTTGGCAATTATGGACATCATAGAGGCAGTATGGCTCTATATTTCTGCAGGGGACTCCCATTGACTTGTTGAGTCCCTGCTACGTCGAGTTTCTGCACTATGCCGTACAAAAGGAGGTCCGCACGATATTACGATGTATCCCGTGACTTTTGTCCAATGCATATAAGGGTACAGTCACGGTAAAAAAGTTAGTTACAATATAGAAGAGTAAAATACAACAACAGATTGTAATGTATGGCACTGAGAACTATGGGACTTAACTTCTGACAAGGGAACCTCCCCATCGCACCCCCCTCAGATTTAGTTATAAGTTGGCACAGTGGATAGGCCTTGAAAAACTGAACACAGATCAATCGAGAAAACAGGAAGAAGTTGTGTGGAACTATGAAAAAATAAGCAAAATATACAAACTGAGTAGTCCATTTGCAAGACACACAACGTCGAGGCTCAATGTGAGCTCAGCAGCGCAGTGGTCCCGTGGTTAGCGTGAACAGCTGCGAAACGAGAGGTCCTTGGTGCAAGTCTTCCCTCGAGTGAAAAGTTTTCTTTCTTTATTTTCGCAAAGTTATGATCTGTCCGTTCGTTCATTGACGTCTGTGTTCACTGTAATGAGTTTAGTGGCTGTGTTTTGCGACCGCACCGCAAAAACCGTGCGATTAGTAGACGAAAGGACGTGCCTCTCCAATGGGAACCGAAAACATTTGATCGCAAGCTCATAGGTCAACCGATTCCTCCACAGGAAAACACGTCTGATGTATTCTATACGACACTGGTGACGGCATGTACGTCACATGACAGGAATATGTTGTCGACCCACCTAACTTGTACACTTGGCGAATGGGTAAAAAGATTCTTCTACCTTGCCCGATTTAGGTTTTCTTGTGGATGTGATAATCACTCCCAAAAAAGTGATGAAAACATAAGAGTTTGTCACATAAACTGAAAATAAAAAATTAAACTTTTCACTCGAGGGAAGACTTGAACCAAGGACCTCTCGTTCCGCAGCTGCTCGCGCTAACCACGTGACCACGGCACTCTTGAACTCACATTGTCCTTGATGTTGCCTATCTTGCACATGGACTACTCAGTTTGTATATTTTGCTTATTTTTTCATAGTTCCACACAACTTATTCCTGTTTTCTCGACTGATCTGTGTTCAGTTTTTCAAGGCCTATCCACTGTGCCAACTTATAACTATATCTGAGGGGGGTGCGATGGGGAGGTTCCCTTGAGAGGTCATCAGTCTCCTAGAAACTGAGAACTACTTAAACCTAACTAACCTAAGGGCATCACACACATCCATGCCCGAGGCAGGATTCGAACCTGCGACTGTAGTGGTCACGCGGTTCCAGACGGTAGCGCCTAGAACGGCTCGGTCACTCGGGCCGGCAAGATTGTAATGTAAATATAGGCTTTAAGAAGTGTTGACCAATTTAAATACTTGAGGCGTCTGATCGCTAAAAGTACTTATCGCAGAAAGTAAATTGGAGTGAGAAGGTGAGTGTCAGACGGAGCATCAGCTTAGATTTATGGACTTAGTTATGTAGTGCTACTATCTGAACCCTTCCCGGTTAGCCTGAGAAACTTGGAAACAATGGATTGTAGTATTAGTTTTTTGTTAACGTAGTGTCGTTCACCTTGTTCTAGAATAGTCAAATACCACCAGCTCAGAGGCACTCTGATGTAATAATGAGTCAGAAGTATGCAAGCCTCTGGCAAGACCAAACGACGACTATCTTTAAATGGCCTTTACTGTACTACGTCACTCGTGACACAGGCATCGATGAGAAGTTTAAGCAACATCCGTTCCACACCCTGTTGCCATGTGTCAGATTGTACATGCAATATGCGTCCGAGTTAACTATTAATCATAGTAGACATTGAACAGAAAATCGTGTCCAGTGGCTGAAGGAAAGTACATGTCACATCCATCTACAAGAAGGGTGAACAGAAATGATACATAAACTACCATACAATATTATTGACATCCATTGGTTGTAGAATCTTAGAGCATATTATGAGCTCTAACATGACGCGGTATCTCGATCAGAATGACCTCCTCGATGCCAGACAACATGGATTCCGAAAACATCGATTATATGAAACTCAACTCGCGATTTTCTCACATGACATCCACAAAACCATGGATGAAAGCAGTCAGGTAGATGCAGTATTTCTTGCCGTCCGAAAAGCATTTGAGTCGGTAAAGTACCTACTCTTGTTATAGAAAGTACAATCGAATGCGGTATCAAGCGAAATTTGTTACTGGATGAGGATTTCTTAGTGCGGAGGACGCGGCATGTTATCCTACGGTAGTCATCGAGAGATGAAGTAACTTCAGGCGTGCCTCAAGGCTGTGTGTTGGGACCTTTCTTGTTTATGTTGTGTATTAATGATCTTGCGACAATATTAATAGTAACCTCTGACATTTCGTAGATTATGCAATTATGTATAAAAAAGAGTAGTTTGGGAAAAGCTGCACAAATGTTCTGTCAAATCGTGCTAAGATTTCAAAGTGGTGCAAAGATTGTAATCTTAGTTTAAACGTTCATAAGTGTAAAATTGAGCACTTCGCCGAACGAAAAAAAAAGTGACTGTCACTGTAACTACACTATCAGTGTGTCACACCTGGAATTTATAAAGTCGTACATATAGCAGATTGTAGCAGTTTAGAGAGATACGAAATGGAACTATCACATAGACTCGATCGTAGGTGAAGCAAATGGAAGAATTCGCTTTATTGCTCGAATATTAGGGAAATGTTATCAGTTTGCAGAGGAAATTGCGTACAAAACACTTTTGCGACCCATCCTAGAGTATTGCTGAAGTGTGTGGGACTTGAATCAGAAGTAACACGGGATGTTTTAGAGAGAGAACTAAGAGAGAATCACAGAAATGTTAAGAAAACTCAATCGGTAAAAGCATGAAGGTAGACGCAAATTAACCCGTGAAAGCCTGCTAACACAGTTTCAGGGACCAACATTAAGTGATGGATATAGGAATATACCACAGCTCCCCGCGTATCGTTCCCATAGAAACCACGCAAATAAGATTTAAGAAAGTGAACAGAGACGTTTAGGCATTCTTCTCCCGCCAACGAAGTGAATGGAGAAGGATGTAGCTATAATAACTGCAACAGTGGGAACTGCTGTCTGCTACGCATTTCACAGTGGTTTGCCGAGTATGGGTGTGGATGTGGATACAAACGCGTTGAGAAAAATATGGCCAAAAGGAGTATTTCAATGTATGACGGCTCCGACAGAGAAGCCACTGAGAACATATGGGAGTGTGGGCTCGACGGAGGGTAGATGTGGCTAATTCTGACTGTGTCTCCACACACAGTACGGGTGATTTGGTAACATTGCTTCTGTGAGGCTCGATAGGGACACTGGTGCTCCTTTTCAGAGGATCCAACACTGTATTGAGGTGAGGGTTTTTTTTTTTTTTTTTTCGCAACAGTGTGTAAAGTTGCTAGTGGCTACCCGGGAACATATTAACGACGGTTGATTGATCGCCGAAAGACGAGAGACCTAATCTGACTGAAAATGACGTTCAGCTTCTATGTGTGTGTGTGTGTGTGTGTGTGTGTGTGTGTGTGTGTGTGTATGTGATATGAACCTGTAGACCACCCGAAAAAAAATCCTGTTACTAGACAGTTCGAGAAAAAGAAAGCAACAACAGGTGACGAAGAAAGAACCGGGAGATAGGGCGTAGTGGAAAGATATATTCACAAATCATCTTCAGACAGAATGTTAAAAATAATAGTCCAGTAATAGCTATCAACTGTTACAAAGAATGAGTAAAAAGTTATTAAATAATTTCTACATCCTTCACATGGCATTTTTCGGTTCTTCGTATGTTTGCCACTGCAGTAGACTGTAATAATGGGTAAGCGAAAACTCTATAACAACAAATGTTGCAATTTATGTCGTAACGTACTAGTTAACTTTCCGGATGTGTTTTTCACACAAATGATCAAACAGCAGACTGAATTTTCCACACAAAAGACCTGGAAGAATGCAAACAAAATTTAGAGTTTAAAGACGTTCTGAAGTTTTCCAGCATCGAAATGTTGACAAGTATTCACTTTATTACATCATCTGACAATAAAATGAATGCTTGTCAAAAGCAGTTGAGGTGGAAAACTTCCATGACTGATTGACAGGACACATTTTTTAACAACAACAACAACAAAGTGTATGATACCTGCAACCGAACGAAACGATTAGTCTATTACTCATTGCGCTAAAATAGTAGTAGAGTTATACTAATATAGTACAGATATAGTGTACTAACAACACTTACTTCCGACCCTGTGCACCGAAAATCGAATTGGCGAAAACAGTATCAGTCTCACTGTTGACCTCGAAATTGCGAGTGTGGAACGTGCCGAAGTCTGCAACGAAGATACGACCCACGAGTTCTGGGTCCTTGACCATCAAGAAAGGTTGGTCAAAGGCGAACATGCCTTTGAAGGGCACATCTCCTGCCAGTCGATAACACCGGAAGACAACGTCTGCAAGGTGTTCTTTGCAAGCCACCACAGTGCCCATATTGCCGACGAATGGCCACGGCCTCATATAGGGCACCCCTCGATCCTTCCAAAAGTTGAAGTTCCGCATCATGTACCGGCAGAGCAGCCCCACTAGCACCACGAGAGCTGCCACTATCCAGCACCACGTCACAACAGCCATTCTTCTCGCTTCTCCCTGTGTAACAGACCCGAGACTAATGAATATCTTTCGACTTTGAGAAGTCATCAAATAATTTTTTAAGTCAAAGACTATCATTGTAATTAAGGGACATATAATAATATACAACATATAATACATTAATTATATGGATTCCATTAAATGTTAGACATCTGACCATTCTTCGAAATAATATTACAGAGAAACGTAAATTTTACAGGTATTGGTGACAAGTAACAACGTCATAATTAACTAACATAATGCAGAGCGTTATGTTAAGTAGTTAAATCAGTTTCGATAAGTAATCATCTTCCGATGGAGAGGAAAAAATTCTAGGGGTATGCCACAGGGTTCAATAATGGGTCCAATATTATTTTTACTACGACATTTGTAATACCCATGGCACATTAGTAATGCAAACATAGATGTATTTGTTGATAATATAAGCATTGTAACTCAGAACATCAGAGATGCACCAACAGTAGAAAAGTCAACAATTTTCGAAACGTAACTGATTGGGTTTCCGTAAATGGATTATTGCTTAACTTATTGCAAATACAATTTATGACACAAGTAGACGCAAGAGCTGGCAGCAGCACGTACCTGGTTATAACAGCAAAATGTTAATTGATAACTTTGTGTATTGATATTAAATCCAGCTTATTCGTTTGAAGGGATTTTGTAAAAGTTATATAAGTTATATTTTGGAAGGTTTGTAAATTTTAATGTAACCCTGCAGCGTTTTTACAAGTTCTCAAGGGTAAAGCAATAGTTGTGGGTCCAAAATAGCTTCACAGTGGGGTTACCAGAGAAAAAATATCGCATAGAGTTGGTTTATTTACGTGCAGTGACTTAACATGTCGCTTGTCACAAGGGGTGACACATTTGCGTCTGCAGACAGGTGGGAGAGGTTGCCTTTGTCAATACTATAAAATCACGTAATGTTTGACGTACGTGCAGTGACGAATGTGTACGAAGTCTCTATGTATACTGTGCGGAACGGAAAATGTATGCAGTTATTTCAATTTTGTGTGAGTGATTTTATACTGTGCCACAACTTTTAAAGTTATTTTATATTGGGTTATACGACTGTCATTTGAGCAATCACGATATATTTTCATTTTATTTCTTTTTTGCAACATAATTGATGATGATTACAATAAGCCGAAAACGGCAATGCCGCAATATTACGTACTTTGACTGAGACTTGATTTTTGATATGTGCAGCTTTGTACAATGGGGGATGCAACTTCGAAAAGAACAATGGAACATGGGAAAAGACAATTTGTAAAATAGTATACCCTATGTTAATGGATGTGCATACAAGTAAGAATTTTAAATCATTTGTTACTGATCATCGTATCTACTCCATCAAATTACTCAACGCTTCCTTGGTGAGATATTGTGAATCAAAATGTCAGGAGCTATTTTACGTGACAATTTCTACTCACTGTCATATGGGATAATATCCTTGCAACCTACTACATATAGGAATGGGATATTCATTTCACAGAAACATAGTGTATCATGGACCTTGATGTAGACTTTGCAGTCTAGCAGCAGTTTCACGATATACCTACTCACTCACGAAATTCGTCTTAAGCAACTGTTCTCAATTTTAAAACATCGATTTTGCCAAATGACACGTGTGCCAGAAGTGTTTCGATTATTATTTTGTATACGTTAGAAACAGGAATATGGCGTTGTTCTCTAGCAAATAATGAGAGCGAAAGGGAGAATCTAAACAACGGATAGATACAATGTAGATCTCAAAAGTTTGGTAAACCGTATTAGGAAACTAAAGGCACGAAACAAGTATGATTCATTCCCCTTCAAAATAATTTCTATTAGTCACAATATTTTTATGGCGTTTATAAAGTTGCTGGGAATTGTCAGTAAGGGATTCTGTTTGACTCTATCGAATGGTGTGACGTATTTATACGTGGAAGCCAAAAGAAAACGAGACATATGCAAGAAGAGTAAGTAAACTGTTTATTATTTCAAAAGTAATCGCCATTACTGTTAATATATTATCCCACTTTGTGGAAAGGTTGTCTGTGCTTGCATGGAAAAATGTTTGTGGCTGCCTAGGGAACCATGATTGTACCCAAACATGCGCCTTTCCGTCTGAGGCAAATCGACAGCAACGAGTCTCTCTTCAGGGCTCCAAATATATGGAGATGGATGGGGAGAGATAATGTTGTATGGAGAATGTGTAAGGGTTTCCCAGTGAAACTTTTGGCCGCGTAGTCGAAACAATCTTGGCAACACATGGACCCACCTAGCACGTCCTTCATGAAGTCCCAATGTTTTGTCATGAGATTTCCATATTGTGGGAGCCTGACGAAAGACATTTGTGATACCGCGTGCTATCGATACCATGTGGCGCCTTTCCACATTGGCAGCGACCATGTGATCGAGCCACCAATCTGCGGTCGCCTCCGAGACACCCTAACCATCCTACACAGCCAGTGCCACCACAGAGCCAATTTAAGGGAGTCTAGACTAGTCTAGTGGCTATCATGCAGCCTCTGTTACTGTTGTGGACTTGGCTACCTCACGGACTTCTACTGGATATTGCCCTGGATCACCATGTGGAAATGAAGATAAGTAAACGAAGTTTATTATGTGTGCATCTTCTCACTTTGGTCTGCGTCACAAAATCCACTAACACACTGGCGTACATCAGCGGAACGACCGAACAACATTCATGGCCTTCGAACGAAAATGTCCACACCTGGGAACAATCAAGTTTCCGTAGACAACCGCTATCATTTTTACAAGCACTCACCGACCTGTCTCACAATGGAATAAATGTATTAGCAGTTATGGCGATTACTTTTGAAATAAGTAACAGTTTACTTACTTCTCTTCGTCTGTCTCGTTTTCATGTGACTGCTCCTTACACATATATGGGGTAATCGAGTGACAAACTTCCACGGATGATGGAGAAGGTTAAATCAGTCAGTTTGAGGTGGGGGACCCTGTTCCTGAAACGATCGAGTCGAACGGTAACAGCGAAAATCGTTCTGATACCTCTATCAGTGGACATCTTCTGCAAGCTCTTTGCTTTCCATATTTTTGGAGAGGTAGTATCGATTAAAACAAGGAAAAAATGCCCAGTAAACATAGGCTCCAAGATACATACCTGAAGAGCTACGAGCACATGTCGTTCATTAATGTGAAAAATATCTCGTCTACTGAACAGGTGCTTACAGCTCTTAAGACATACACTTTCAAGCTCATGTTTACCGGACACTTTCTTGCTTTGGTCCGTAGTACCTCCTCCCGAAGTATGGAAAGGAAAGAGCTTGTAGCAGAAGTGGTCCACTGACAGAGGTTTTTGTTGTTGTGGTCTTCAGTCCTAAGACTGGTTTGATGCACCTCTCCATGCTACTCTATCCTATGCAAGCTTCTTCATCTCCCAGTACCTACTGCAGCCTACATCCTTCTGAATCTGCTTAGTGTATTCATCTCTTGGTCTTCCTCTACGATTTTTACCCTCGACGCTGCCCTTCAATACTAAATTGGTGATCCCTCGATGTCTCAGAACATGTCCTACCAACGGATCCCTTCTTCTTGTCAAGCTGTGCCACAAACTCCTCTTTTCCCCAATTCTATTCAATACCTCCTCATTAGTTATGTGATCTACCCATCTAATCTTCAGCATTCTTATGTAGCACCACATTTCGAAAGCTTCTATTCTCTTCTTGTCTAAACTATTTATCGTCCACGTTTCACTTCCATACATGGCTACACTCCATACAAATACTTTCAGAAACGACTTCCTGACACTTAAAGCTACACTCTATGTTAACAAATTTTTCTTCTTCAGAAACGCTTTCCTTTCCATTGCCAGTCTACATTTTATATCCTCTCTACTTCAACCATCATCAGTTATTTTGCTCCCCAAATAGCAAAACTCCTCTACTACTTTAAGTGTCTCATTTCCTAATCTAATTCCCTCAGCATCACCCGATTTAATTTGACAACATTCCATTATCCTCGTTTTGCTTTTGTTGATGTTCATCTTATATCCTCCTTTCAAGACACTGTCCATTCCGTTCAACTGCTCTTCCAAGTCCTTTGCTGTCTCTGACAGAATTACAATGTCATCGGCGAACCTCAAAGTTTTTATTTCTTCTCCATGGATTTTAATACCTACTCCGAAATTTTCTTTTGTTTCCTTTATTGCTTGCTCAATATACAGATTGAATAACATGAGGGATAGGCTACAACCCTGTCTCACTCCCTTCCCAATCACTGCTTCCCTTTCATACCCCTCGACTCTTATAACTGCCATCTGCTTTCTGTACAAATTGCAAATAGCCTTTCGCTCCCTGTATTTTACCCCTGCCACCTTCAGAATTTGAAAGAGAGTATTCCAATCAACATTGTCAAAAGCTTTCTCTAAGTCTACAAATGCTAGAAACGTAGGTTTGCCTTTCCTTAATCTAGCTTCTAAGATAAGTCGTAGGGTCAGTATTGCCTAACGTGTTCCAACATTTCTACGGAATCCAAACTGATCTTCCCTGAGGTCGGCTTCTATCAGTTTTTTCATTCGTCTGTAAAGAATTCGTGTTAGTATTTTGCAGCCGTGGCTTATTAAACTAATAGTTCGGTAATTTTCACATCTGTCAACACCTGCTTTCTTTGGGATTGGAATTATTATATTCTTTTTGAAAGCTGAGGGTATTTCGCCTGTCTCATACATCCTGCTCACCAGATGGTAGAGTTTTGTCAGGACTGGCTCTTCCAAGGCTGTCAGTAATTCTAATGGGATGTTGTCTACTCCGGGGGCCTTGTTTCGACTCAGGTCTTTCAGTGCTCTGTCAAACTCTTCACACAGTATCATATCTCCCATTTCATCTTCATCTACATCCTCTTCTATTTCTATAACATTGCCCTCAAGTACATCGCCCTTGTATAGACCCTTTATATACTCCTTCCACCTTTCTGCTTTCCCTTCTTTGCTTAGAACTGGGTTTCCATCTGAGCTCTTGATATTCATGCAAGTGGTTCTCTCTTCTCCAAAGGTCTCTTTAATTTTTCTGTAGGCAGTATCTATCTTACCCCTAGTGTGAGATAAGCCTCTACATCCTTACATTTGTCCTCTAGCCATCCCTGCTTAGCCATTTTGCACTGCCTGTCGATCTCATTTTTGAGACGTTTGTATTCCTTTTTGCCTGCTTCATTTACTGCATTTTTATATTTTCTCCTTGCATCAGGGGTTTCTATTAGCCCTCCTCTTTTTACCTACTTGGTCCTTTGCTGCCTTCGCCGTCCGAAGTGGCCGTGCGGTTCTAGGCGCTGCAGTTTGGAACCGCGTGACCGCTACGGTCACATGTTCGAATCCTGTCTCGGGCATGGATGTGTGTGATGTCCTTAGGTTAGTTAGGTTTAAGTAGTTCTAAGTTCTAGGGGACTGATGACCTCAGATGTTGAGTCCCATAGTGCTCAGAGCTATTTGAACCATTTTGATCCTCTGCTGCCTTCACTACTTCATCCCTCAAAGCTACCCATTCTTCTTCTACTATATTTCTTTGCCCCATTCCTGTCAATTGTTCTCTTATGCTCTCCCTGAAACTCTGTACAACCTCTGATTCTTTCAGTTTATCCAGGTCCCATCTCCTTAAATTCCCACCTTTTTGCAGTTTCTTCAGTTTTAATCTACAGTTCATAACCAATAGATTGTGGTCAGAGTCCACATCTGCCCCTGGAAATGTCTTAGAATTTAAAACCTGGTTCCTAAATCTCTGTCTTACCATTAAATATTCTATCTGATACCATTTAGTATCTGACGGATGTATATGAACGATTTTCGCTAATAACTTTCGACTCTGTCGTTTCCATGCCAGGGTTTCTAACCTCAAATTGATACGTTTACCCATCTCCACCATCCCTGAAAGCTTGTTCAAAAAATGTTCAAATGTGTGTGAAATCTTATGGAACTTGACTGTTAAAGGCATCAGTCCCTAAGCTTACACACTACTTAACCTAAATTATCCTAAGGACAAACACACACACCCATGCCCGAGGGAGGACTCGCACCTCCGCCGGGATCAGCCACACAGTCCATGACTTGAAAGCTTGTAACATCACGGAATCACCCTATATAAATTACTCCGTAAGACCGTAAAATATCGTTTTTTGTCCTATTCCATTAGCGTATTGAGCGAGGACAAAATGAGTGTATATTTGCCTCTGCGCGTACCTTCATCTCTCCTATCATATTCTCTTGATCCCTACGCGAGACATACGCTGCTGGCAACATAAAGCTCACGTAGTCTTCGTTTAATACAGGGCTTCTAAATTTCCTGACTTGATTTCGCAAGAACCACATCGTTTTTCTTCGAAGGATTGCCATGAAAGTTCTCTGAGTATTTCTGTTACACTTTCGTATGCGCTCTACCGACCTGCGAGCCTCTGAATTTGTTGTGTTTGTAATGCCTTCGTAGTGAGAATTCCAAACACTGGAACAGTACTGTAGATATGGGTACATTAGTACCTAGTATGCGATTATATGTACAGATGTACTGCACTTTCCCAGAACCTCCCAACAAATCTAAATCTCCCACTCGGCTTCTCTAATATTGATTTTACGTCATCGTCACTTCCCATATTGATTTCTAGTATTACCACAAAAAACAATGTTATTATTAATAACTAAAGAGATAAATTCACTGTAGCTATATTAATTGAACAGTGTCACAAAATTCAACACTCATACAGAAAAGTTAGAAGTTTTGTATCGTTTCAGCGGTACCTCAGATTTCTGCCACGAGAGCTCAGCCATGAACAGTTAGGGAAGATGGCGCCGAGAAAGCGTCTGTCATGCTTGACATGCATTAACATCAGTCTCCGTCAACAATGCAGCGACAGTGCAGAACGAAATCCAACAAAGATCCACCAAATATCAACTCTATTCGGCGATGGTATATGCAGTTTAAACCTTCAGGATACCTCTGCAAAGAGAAATCAAGGGGTTGGCCTGCAGAAACGGTTGACCACGAACGGGCGAGTTTCACACGATGCCCTCAATTTTCGACAGACAAAGCAGAGAGCTGAACATGACCCAACCGATCATTTGAAAGATCTTAAGGAAACGGCTGAAGCTGATGTCTCACCGATTGCATTATTACTACGAGCTCTGATTCCTGATGACAAAAGATGCACAATTGCAACAGCTTATGGAAGAGGATGGGTTTTGTGATAAATTATCTTCAGTGATGAAGCCACGTTTTTGAAGTGGCACAGTGAAGAAGCATGTTGAGCGAATCTGAGGCATAGAGAGTCCTCATGACATCGTACAGCAATATCGAGAATCACCAAAGGTGAATGTGTTCCGTGCGTCTCATGGTCTAAAGTTTACGGTACCTTTTTCTTCTGCGAAAAGACCATTTGGAAATTTGTGGTAAGTTCTATGGGACTATGGATGCTGAGGTCATCGGCCCCTAGGCCTACACACTACTTAATCTAACTTAAACTAACTTACGCTAAGGACAACACACACACACACACACACACACACGCATACCCAAGGGGTGAATCGAACCTCCGACAGGGGGAGCCGCGCGAACCGTTGCAGGGCGCAATAGACCACGCGGCGAAAAGACCATTTCAAAAGACATTTTTCTGCATGCGTTGGAAAACTAGTTCACGCCATAACTGAAGACTGCCACTGTGGACTTCATCTCCCAATAAGATAGTGCTCCAATCCACTTCTACCATTACATTCGTGAATTTTAAACAGAAAATGGAGAAACCAATTGATCAGCCGTGGTGGGTTTGACGATCAGCAATTCATGTCATGGCCTCCATGCTCTCCCATCCTAACCCGACTTTTAGTGTGGGACTACGTGAAAGTTTCAGTGTTAATGCTTCTTCTATCAACAAACCTACTAGAACTACGAACTTGCTTTATCAGTGGGTTTGGACAGATTGATAGGGGCACGCAGCGTCGAATGTGGGAAGAATATTATTTCGAATTTATAGAATCAACAGGGGGCACATGTGGCGCAAGTATGTTAAAAAAAGATTTTTATGCGTGTGCAAACCTTTGTGACAATATGTGAAATAATATATAGTAGCTACAGCAACGGTGTGAAATCGCTCAAGTCACTTATAATAACCTTGTACATACGCTGTGTGGCATACTCACGATCATTTCATATTGTAAACGGATACTATCCGACTCTCTCTTCGTTATAGCCATTATATTAAATTTATTCATATTTAAAGAGAACTGCTATTCCGTATTTTTCCCTATCCCTTTTTCCCTTTTCATCTTCTGACTGGTTGGATGCAGCCCGCCACGAATTCCTATCCTGTGCCAATTTTTTCATCTCAGAGTAGCACTTGCAACCTAAAGCCACAATTATTTGCTAGATGTATCCCAATCTCTGTCTATGTCTACCCTTTTCGCTCTCACAGCTCTCTCTCTCTAGTACCATTGAAGTTATTCCCTGATGTCTTAACAGATGTCCTATCATCCTGACTCTTCTTGTTAGTGGTTGCCATATACTTCTTTCCTCGGCGATTCTGCTGAGAGCATTCTCATTCCTTCCGTAATCAGTCCACCTAATTTTCAATATTCTCCTGTAGCACCACATCTCGAAATCTCCGATTCTCTCATTTTCTGGTTTTCCCACATTCCATGTTCCACAATCACATAGAGCCGAGCTCCAAATGCATATTCTCAGAAATTTCTCCCGTTCGACAGCTTCAGCTAAGTATGGAGGGGACGGGGGGTGTTGGGAAGTAATTCCTCCGAATTTTATATCTAAATGCTAAGCTTTTTTTACATAAAACAAACTGGCGGCCGGGGTGGCCGAGCGGTTCTAGGCGCTGCAGACAGGACCCGCACGACCGCTACGGTCGCAGGTTCGAATCCTGCCTCGGGCATGGATGTCTGTGATGTCCTTAGGTTAGTTAGGTTTAAGTAGTTCTAAGTTCTAGGAGACTGATGGCCTTAGAAGTTAAGTCCCATAGTGCTCAGAGCCATTTTTTGAAATAAAACAAACATTATTAATATTCTACATATTTATACTTCAAGTGTACGTGTATCTCAACAAAGTCACTTTTGTGACTAACACATTTCTCCCAACGGGAGATCAGTTTCATTATTGATCGTTACAACGTACGCGTTTCTACAGTGCAGCTTCACATTACAATTTCCTTACCATAAAATATTTATCCACCCCTGTGCGAAAATCACGAAATGTACGAGCGTAATGATTATGGACTCAATGACGTAATTACGGAAGTTTGGGTTGATGTTGGATGCTTTCTCGGAGCAGTTCGAGTCCCAGTCCAGCACAAACAGCTGACGTCATCCGGATTCGCAAAATGTGAATCAGTTCCGTAATAGAGACCAGTTTATTGGCGGTGTCACTGTAGGCTGTTTGACTTTGTTGACGGAGGCACATCATCATCTCTGCTTGCACCAATTCATCCCGATCAAAGTGTAGTCCTCAAAGGTGTTCTTTAAGTTTGGAAGCAGATGAAAATCGGATGGGCCAAGTTGGACTTCACACAGGATATCAATGACGGGCAGTCCAAGGTGTCGGATTGTTGCAAATGTCGCAGCGCTTTTGTGGGGTCTGGTAGTGTCGCGCCGAAGTAGAGGGTGATCCAAGTGTGGACGAACTCTCCGAATTCTAAACTACTACAGCACGCTGTTTCTCTCGCCCAAAGACTATTATGTTACACACCGCCACGTTACAAAGTACCATAACCACTAGCGGCACAGGGCTGCAAATATGTAGATACGAAGAAGAAAAATGTACAATGTTAACAACGTTTGTTTTATTTAAAAAGCTTTAAGAGTTCTCACATAAAAAATTCGAAAACATTACTTTTTAGCACGCCCTCATATGTTTCTTTCTAGGTGCCACTTCGACACATCCTGTGGTGTCACTGCCAGACACCACACTTACTAGGTGGTAGCTTAAATCGGCCGCGGTCCATTAGTACATGTCGGACCCGCGTGTCGCCACTGTGTGATCGCAGACCGAGCGCCACCACACGGCAGGTCTCGAGAGACGTACGAGAACTCGCCCCAGTTGTACGACAACGTTGCTAGCAACTATACGGACAAAGCCTTTGCTCTCATTTGCCGAGAGACAGAATAGCCTTCAGCTTAGTTCATGTCTACGACCTAGCAAGGCGCCATTAGCCTTAGATAGCTTGTATCAAAAGAGTCTCACTTGTATCGCCACAATCTCCAGATGTCTCATCAAGAACGATGTATACAAAGGATGGATTAAAAGATAAGTACCAAAGGAGCTGCATACTTTTCTTATTAGAATTCACTACTTATCCTGTTCCAGAATTCACGCCCGTCTGCGTTAGATAGCGTGCATTTCGGCCTCCTCTATCTACAAGGTGTTGGCACATTCACCAACACATCACATCCCTCCACACACATTCACATATTTATAACACAGTACTCTATGTCGATAGGAAATTTATGTTTAATTTAATTTGAAAACAGTTCACTTACTAGATAACTGCTATATCTGGTCCTAACATTAGAAACTTAACAAGAATACAATCTGTGCTCAAGCGTAAACAAATTACGTTCGTACCATATGTACTCAATGACCGCTATTGTTAGTAAATGTAGGGATTAACAGTTGATCCAGAACATAATTTAATCTAACTCTTTGCGCTTTCTTACATGTCATTTTTCCGCGGGTCTTTGTATTCCAGAAACGTCACTACATAAATGAAGATTGATCAAACAATTTATATGTTGACCAGAGTAGGGGGACAACCTTCGCATCACCCCACTCTCCATTGTTGCCAAATTTATTCAAGATGGCGGCATGTAGACTTGGCAACAGTGCATGACGTCATCCAAGATGGCGGCTTTTGGCGGCAGAATAGTCCAATTGTGCTACGTCCACTAACCTAACCTCAAGAAAAAATGGCGGGAAGTTTGAATTTTGGCGGAAAAATAGTCCAATTGTGGTACGTCCACTAACCTAAGCCTCCAGAATAAAAAAAAAATTGCGGGAAGTTTGAATTCCAACAGGATAATGTATGCAAAGACCGTACTTGTCTTTATTATTATTACTGATTATCATTCATTAACAATCATTAACATTATCATTTATTAACATTCATTATCATACATTGTCATTCATTATCATTCATTATCATTTATTAACATTCATTATCATTCATTGTCATTCATTATCATTCATTATCATTCAACATAATTCATTATTATAGGCCTACCTCTCGGTGAGAAAGCCATTCTCCTTACATCCATAACAAAAATCTATCACAAGTACAAATCCCCAACACCATAATTGATCACATGTACGAGCTTGTCTGCTGCTGAAAGAAAGAAAGGGGTGACCTTGCCCCCAGACCTGGTGAATGAGTTATTAGTTAAGAGCAAGTGATAGTTGAATGATGCTATGTGTTCGGATATAGGAGTCTCTAAACGGCGGGGCGAGATTTTTTTTTATGTGGAAATTTATGTAATCTATAGATAGTGATATTCGACCGCTAGCGACAACAGTTAAGAGCGGAAAAAATAGGTACAAATCGAGCGCTGGCAGCATGTTAAGGCAATGGCACTAATATTTAATTCAAGGTGGAGGTGGTAAATATGGACCAGGCTTTGAATATTGTCGTATGTGCTTGATGCTCTGTATAAAAGTTTGACTCTTTAATTGCGTTTGGTATTTATGGGTGTGTGTGTGAAATTAATTTTACTGTTGAAAGTGCGAGAAAGATGAGTTGATTGGTCTTTAGATAGAGGCTACGTTTGTAATTCGAAAAGAGGGGATGAGAATGGTAAATTGATTAATGGACATGGTTTGTGGGGTGATATACGAGTGTCAAGATAGGGTTGAGGACGTTTGCGTATGTTGATTGTGGGACAGGTGTGAGGTTAGGTGCGGTGGGAGGTGTAAATTATATCTTATTTTTAAAAAAAATGTATAAAGTAAGAATAATATTAAGAAGGTTTTAGATGGCTGGTCACGCGACGAGGCGAGAGCAGGGATGTGTAGTTATGTTTAGTTAAAGGGCTGTGTAATGTCGTGTGTGGAGCAATGCGCAGTGTGCTACAGGGTCGTAGGAGGTAAAGACATGTGCTGCTATGATGTATCTAGCGTATGGAGGCTGCGCTTTGATTATTATGGTACGTTGATATAAAGTTGACTTTCACCCGCGTACGGTGGTAGCGGCTCGGGGTTGTGATGGATAGCGGTCCTGGACGGACGTAGGTGTGTGCTTTGACCGCTGACGAGCGCGTTGACCGTGCCGACTCACACTTGCGGAAGCCGAGCAGGGGCTGTGCGAGGTCTGAAATCAGACGGATGGGTGACTTCACGATCCTGTGGGCAGGGTGCGGAGTGGGGGGTACCTGCGCACGTCTGCTGAGTTATTTTGCGAGCGGATCTGCAGGCTCTGCTATGCGTTAATAGGATAGTTTACGAGAACTGAGCGTATTATTTAGTAGCAGTTTGCTGTAGTGTGTAATGAAATTATGATTGGGTGCGTGTCTGTGGGCTGTGCAACATGGCCCAGGGCACATCTGGGATGGGTATTTTGTGATAGCGTGATAGATACACTGTATGGTTAAATAAGTTGTTCGAAAAAAATAAATAGTGTTCTCAATGATTACAAGCGCCTGCAGCGCAGATCAGAGTGATTTGGTTTTTCCGTCACCATCTCGGTTGCATGCGAGTAGTAAATGTTTTCCCGGCCGCGTTAATCGAGTGTGTCAACGAGCTATGAGCTATTCTGAGAGTAGACGTGAAGGCAGATCCAGACCTGAGACGCCGGCGGTATACATGAGAAGAACAATGCAGCTTTCACATGTGTCGACTGTCGCGAGCGCTCGGAAGATGAACTTGGCTGGAGACTATGGAAGCCCCTTCCAGCCGACCGCAAGCGCGCGCGGCCTGCCTTGGAGCGTAATCTAAGGCACGTAGGGGGTATCAATTTCTCCGGTGATAGGTGCGAATGCGACTGTGTTGAGGTCATGTTTGGGGGAGGTCGAGCAGGGACTTTTTGGTCGGTTTGGCAGCTGTTGGTGTTTGGGCGCGTCTGTTGGACTATTTTGCGAGCATGTCTGTGCACTGTGCGGTCCTTTATTTGGAGAATTTAAGAGTACAGAGCTCGTCTGCTGATATTGTGTACTGCATTATTTAAGAGCTGTTTGGTATTGTGCGGTGAATTTAGGAGTTGTTTACATGTTTGTGGCCTGTGTCAGATGACCACAGTGGGATCAGTGTGGGTGTTTTGTGACAAATATTCTCCACGACTAAATAAAATGGCTCCAAATAAATAGAGTGCAGCCCTTCCTTACTTCCCCGAGCTGCACAGTGCAGTCTGAGCTGTTTTTGCGCAATAACGGCAATCTGGTCAGAATGTGAGTGAGTAGACAAATAACTGGACAAATTTATCTGTAGAGGAGTTACAGGTCCGGATAGTAATGAATATCTTGATGGGTGTGGTTGTGTTGCCAAGTGTAGTGCACTACTGGAGTTCAGAAACTGCCTTATGTCAGCCTTACATATTGAAACCTATGATAAGTAAAAGTTTGAAAAAGATACGTAGCAAATAAATAAAGTACACTCGTTCTTCCTTCCATCGGCCTATGCACTGAAATTATTTGCGAACATTAGCAGTTGTTTGGCTATTTGGAGGTAAATGTTTTGCATTATTTACGAGCGGTTCGCATGTCTGTAGGCTGTGCTATGAGTTATTTTTAACTGTTTACAATTAGCAAGTGTGTGTCTAGAACATTATAAATGGGTTATGTAGGAGTGTTTTGCAGGTCTGTATGATGTGGGACATGTCAGCGTGATATATATATACTCCATTCCTAAATAAAGTAAATTCGTGGACGTAGTGCAGGGTGAGTCCATTTACCAGAAACGTGTAGGAAGAGGTTGAGTGCTGGTGGCTTAGTTTGAAACAATTTTCTTAGGTTGGTGGCGGAAGCGCAAGTGCGCTTTGTTTACTGGCAGATTTCAAACTTGGCGCTGGTTCCTAGGAGGACTTGGCGCTGGTTCCTAGAAGGAGGCGGAGGTGGCGTTCTGGTCCTCGAAAAGTAGTTGATATTAGGGAGTTGAACACGTTTGAATATGTATATGAAATTGTAAATGGAATTATTTAATATAGCGGGGTGGTGAGAGTGAATTAGCGAGCGTTCTCGCGACAAGTAAACGCGCACGGCACGCGGTCGACAGGAAACATCTGTCCGGTGTTAAGAGCTCGCGGGCGGGGGCCCTCAGGCGCAGCAGCCTCCCTGTCGCGCGAGCCGTGGGGCTGGGCGGGCACCATAAACCGCTTGACGTCAGACGGCCAGGGAGCAGGCTCAACCGGCCGCGCGTACGTCAGCTGCGCTCTGGAGTTTTGCTGTGTGAGCATGGAGAAGTCAGTTGGAATACACATGCATGACCGTAATGTCTGAAATAAAGAGTCAATTTCCAGGTATTTACAGAAGGCTATGTCCGTCGCGTGTATGGAGGGTGTGTGACGTAACCGGGGCGGTGGCGCAGCGATTGTACAGTTATTACGTGTGCACGAGAGCGAGTCAATTAGCGGGCATTCTAGTGTGGTCCAAAGGTGCTGTTATATAGTCATGGTGGATTCCACTGACGAGCAAATTTTGCCGCCAAACGTGTAGCACTACATTCTCGATCGCACAAGGACACATGGCGAACGGCTGTGTGAGGTCGGTATCTGCAGGTTTGAACGTGGTGCCGGAAGTATTGCAGAGAAACGGCCGACCGTTGTGTGATTCAGCTCCGAGGGAGTCAATTTTGGCGGGAAACATGTGGAGGCGACGAATGCACGTGGTGAGCGGACAAGGGGCCGCTGTGACGTCAAACTCGACAAGTTCCAGCGTGTCCAGCGAAAACATATTTACGAAGTTGGAGCGATCGCTGGGCTCGCGCCCCGCGCTAGTGGCCGGCCGCCTCACGTAACAGGCGTAGGCTGTGTCTCCGCGAGCTGGCCAGGGGGTGGCGAGGATTTGAACTAATTCAGTTGGAGCGCGGACGTTGTGGTGACTGCACTGCGATATCAAAGATGTGTGTGCTGACTGTGTTGGAGAACAAGTGATGACCGTACTGCTTGAAATAAAGTCTTCAGTCCCTTCCCCCCCTGCAAAATCAAAGGACGTGAATTACGTTACTATAAGTGGAATTTATTATTTGACGCGATTATGATAGGTTACCAGTGAAAAAAAATATATAAGTGACGGAGAAAGCTCGTACATGTGATCAATTATGTTGTTGGGGATTTGAACTTGTAATAGATTTTTGTTATGGATGTAAGGAGAATGGCTTTCTCACCGAGAAAATCGGACTTCTTGAATTAATAATAAATGATAATAATACATAGAAGTACAGTTTTCGCGAGAATGTCGTGTTGGAATTTGTAATTGGCGCAATTTTCTAGTGGAGGTAGGCCTATAATAATGAATGATGTTGAATGATAATGAATGATAATGAATGACAATGAATGATAATGAATGTTAACAAATGATAATGAATGATAATGGATGTGAATGAATGTTAATCAATAATAATAATAATAAAGAACTCCGCCACTGCTGGTCCCAAGCCCGGGGCTCATCTCGCAAGTGATGAGGATGGAGGAGGGGGAGGAGTAACACCTCGGAAAAAAAAGAAACTGGGTCCATCTGGCTCCGGATGGTAGCACCCTGTGAGGGCCCCTGCATAGGGTTACATGCGAAGCCCCAAAATCCAGACACGTCTGCGTGGCAGCCACCGGTACTCTGGTCAGCGTCTGTTGGCTCTGTGAGCTCGGCTGTAAGTTAATCTTCTGGAACTCAAAACTCCAGTCGAAATTATGTGAGATCCTTCGTGATTTCACCACCAATACCTCAATACAAACCAATAATCATGACAGAACAACGAGAAAGAATCCACTACCCTTGGCCCCAGTCAGTAAGACTGGGTAATAGACCTGATCATCAGATTCCAGGGGATCAGGCATGTCATGAAGAGAAGAATCGTAGCCTCTCAAAAACCCTCAAGATAAAGAAAGTATTTTACATAGGAACACTCAACACCAACACACTACTGAGGCCAGGTAAACTGAAACAATCAACAAACGCCATGGATAAATACAACATCAAAGTTATGGCAATACAGGAAACACGATTTGCAGATGAGAACACTTTGATTCTGAAACTTACAGAATATATAAGGGGACACCACCCATAACCATCCCAGGTAGAAATCTCAAACTCTTCGGAACTGGTTTTGTAGTACATAAATCGATACTGGAGTCCGTAATAGATTTCACCTCAAAATCAGAAAAAAAGTCGACACTCACGATAAGATCTGGAAACAAAGACTATACATTAATCAATGGACATGCCCCCACAAACAATTATAACAAGAAGAACCCAGAGATGACAGAGGAATTCTGGGAAGATCTGGAAGAAAATACCAGCAAAATCCCCAAGAATCACATAAAAGTGTTTCTAGGAGACTTCAGTGCCCAGTTAGGCAAGGAAAAAATTCTGAGACACGACAGGGAAACACACGGCCCACATGGGAACATACAAAATTGGAGAGAACTTGATAAACGTCTAAACTTCTGCAGAAATTTTGATCTGAAAAATCATGTCAACGCAATTCCAGAAATCACACAGAAAACTTGTAACTTGGAAATCCCCAACCATGCTCTAGGAGAATTTCAAATAGACCACGTAGCAATATCCACAAAAAACACCAGAGAAATAATGAACGTAAGAACAAGGAAAGGAGTTTTCGAATCTGATCATCACCTTCTCCAAATTAAAGTAAAATTTATACCCAATAGACAAATCAAGAGAACCAACAGACCTTTCAGAACAGATCCAGAGTACCTACAAATAAACAAGAAAGAAATAATAGAAGAAATTACGAAAATCAATAGCAACAACTGGACAGAACTGTCAGAAAAATAAAAGAACTGATAAAATTGGGGCAGCCACCGAGAAAAAGGAAACACCGATGGTGGAACATCACATGCGACAGGGCCATAGAAGACAGAATACAACCCTGGAAAAAATTTAACAGCCATAAAACACAAGAAAAATGGGAGGACTTCAACAGGATACAGAAAAACACTTCAAAAATAATCCGAAGAGAAAAAAGAGATTACGAAAACAGCAGGTTGAAGGAGATAGAAGAAGACTTCATCAGAAACAACACACGAAATTTTTACAGAGTATTCCGAGAAAATATGACAGGATATCAGCCACCAAGCTTATGCTTCAAAAGACAAGATGGAACACTGGAGACAAATCCGAAGAAAAACTGAGAAATATTAGACAGATACTTTGACAAGTTACTTAACTGTGATAAACCAAAACAGAGATTACAGTTTACAAAACCAGAACCCAACCGGGACTCCGAACCCCCAACATATGAAGAAATCGTGAAAATAATAAAATCATTGAAAAATAACAGAGCACCAGGTGAAGATGGACTGATTGCAGAAATCTGGAAATTAGACCATGAAAACATTACACCCAAAATTCATAGTATAATCAAAAACATCTGGGAAACAGAAAAGATACCAGAAGAATGGAAGTCAGCCCTAATACACCCCCTCCACAAGAAAGGATACAAAACAGACCCTAATTAGTATAGAGAAATTTCGTTACTGCCGGTGGCATACAAAATTCTATCAAAATCTCTGTTAAATCGCCTAGAACCTCAGATAGATCCACAGATCGCAGAATACCAAGAGGGTTCAGGAAGGGAAGTTCATGGAGTGAGCAGATCTGGTGTCTGAGAACATTATTAACAACGAGAAAGTCCAGAAACACCACAGTAACATTTGTTGATTTCAAGAAGGCTTGCGGTTCCATAGACAGAGAAACACTTTTTAATACGCTAGAAGAAATGAAGGTAGACAATAAGACCAGAAAACTAATTCAGGAAACATTAACAAATACAAAGTCAAAAGTGAAGTTCATGGGCGAGATCTCAGAATCTTTCGAAATCAAGACAGGAGTGAGACAGGGAGATGGCCTGTCATCCATTTTATTTAACGCTGTTTTAGAGAAGATAATCAGGACATGGGACAAAGGAGTCAATGGGGTAAAGATGGGGAGAGAGAAAAATAGAACCGTCAACAAAAAATGTCTGGCCTTTGCCGACGATATAGCCATCATTACAAATGACAGAAAAGAAGCCAGAGAAGCCCTAGAGATATTGCATGAAATCGCAGCCAGAACAGGACTACAAATATATGAAAAAACCCAGTACATGGACACAAAATCTACAGACAGAAACCCATTGATAACAAAGTACAGAAAGATAACACAAGTGGAAAGTTTCAAAGACTTGGGAGAGATTATACAGGAAACAACACTGAATTCAACAGCCAATGAAGAAAGGGTTACAAAACTACAAAAAGCATACAGACTTACATGGAACCATTACAATAAAAGAAATATTTCCGTCAATGCCAAATTAAGACATTACAAAACAGTAGTCTTACCTGAAGCCTTGTATGCCTCAGAAACAACAGTAATCAGAGGAAGAACTAAAATCAAGGAAATGGAAAAGCAAGAGAGGAAAATTCTGAGAAAGATCTATGGGCCAGTTCAGAGACAGGGGATCTGGATAAAGAGACCAACAAAGGAATTGTACAAACAGGCAGAGACAATTACAGACAATATCAGAAAAAGAAGGGCAAAATTCTATGGGCACATTCATAGGATGAATGAAAATAGGCTGACCGAGAAGATTTTTAACATAGTGGTGACGAATAAGGTGAAAACTAACTGGGTAAAGGAAACTATGGAAGACCTCAAAAATCTAAACATCTCCACAGAAGAAATATCAAACAGAGGAAAATACAGAGAAAAAATCAACAAACAGAAATTCGAAGAAACACCAAAAGAGAAGAAATCAGGAAAGAAGTGGACAGAAGAGAGGAAGAGGAAACACAGTGAATTTATGAGAGGTTTTTGGGAAGAGAAAAGAGAGAGACAGAAAAAAGTGCCATGAATTTGAAATGCACCAACTTATGTACCATATTGTCATTGTGAATATTGATTGTGTTTTAACGCTCTCCTTAATGGGGAATTAACGATAATAATAATAATAAAGACAAGTACGGTCTTTGTATGCATTATCCTGTTGGAATTCAAACTTCCCGCAATTTTTTTTTTATTCTGGACGCTTAGGTTAGTGGACGTAGCATAACTGGACTATTTACCCGCCCAAAATCAAACTTCCCACCATTTTTTCTTGAGGTTAGGTTAGTGGACGTAGCACAAATGGACTATTCTCCCGCCAAAAGCCGCCATCTTGGATGACGCCATGCACTGTTGCCAAGTCTACATGCCGCCATCTTGGATGACGTCATCGCCACCATCTTGAATAAATTTGGCAACAATGGAGAGTGGGGTGACGCGAAGGATGTCCCCCTACTGACCAGGTCATCGCTCAATCTGGCCTTCGCTATTACCGCAGTGGTTTTCATTCTGAAGACTGGCACGATACAGCTCTCCACGCTCGTCTATTCTGTGCAAGCGTCTTCGTCTCTGCATAGTTATAGCAATATATTGTACATTTGAATATGTTTATTATAGTCAAGTCTTTGAGTTCCTCTACAATTTTTGTCTCCAGCCACAGTCCTTCTATAATAAAATTTAATATCCCTTGATGCCTCTGGATATGCCCCTAATAACTGACCCTTTCTTTTAGTCAGGTTGTACCTTAAATTTCGATATTCACAATTTGATTCCGTATCTGTTAGTTATCTTGTCTACCCATCCACTCTCCAAAATTATTCTGTAATTCCATATTTCATAAGCTTCTGTTCTCTTCTTGCCTATACTCCTTGTTGTCCACGCTTCACTTGTATACTACCAGTCAAATACTTCCTGACGCTCAGATTTATATTTGACGTTAAAAAATTTCTGTTTTCTAATATTTCGCTGTCCAAATAAAAAAATCTGGTTTATTGCTTTGAGTGTCTCCTTTCTTAATCAAAATTCCTTAGCATCGCCTGATTTAAATAGAATACATTCTATTACAATTGTTTTACTTGTTGGTGCCCATCTTACAACCTCTTTAAAAGACATTCCCTTTAAATGAACATTTCTTTAGGATTTACCATGACCATTATAAATATCAATTGAAATAAGAAACTTTTATTTCTATTACACTTTTCTCAAGGTTATACCTCTATCATCAGGTGGATTTATACTAAGTAATAAGCTACATTTGTGTTGTGCATGTACGAATTTAGATAACCTGTGGTACAGTCTGCTAGCAGAAGATATGAAATGCCCCTGTTATAGAACAAGGCTCGAAGTCTTGTGGAAGCCTTCGATTGAAAAGATGAACAGTAATATTAATGTATATACATCCAGTTGTCACAAAATCCTTTTCCTAGTCGTTTTCACATCACATGCACCTTTTATACACTAAACAAGCAAAGATGCCGTATTAGAAACTAATAAATGTAAAGAGAGTATAACATACTAATATAACATTTTAATTGTTGTATTGCATTGACATAATATGTGTATGTGGGAGGGGGAAAGACAGACAGACAGAAGAAGGAAGGGGGAGAGATAGAGACACACAGAGAGAGAGAGAGAGAGAGAGAGGAGAAGAAGAAGAAGGAGGAGGAGGAGGGTGGAAGAGAAAGAGAGAAGAAGAAGGGGGAAGAGAAAGAGAGAAGAAGTAGGGGGAAGAGAAAGAGAGAAGAAGAACGAGGAGAGAGAAGAAAGAAGGCGAAAGAGAAGGAGGCGAAAGGCCACAGTTTTGATTGCGATGTAGCTATGAGTTGTTAATCATATGATTCCCAACTTGTTCTTGGACAGCCTTAAGCCACTATTTTAATGGCGTTACATATAAATGATTGGAGAGAGATTAAGTCTCCAGAGAAGAAGCTTTAACACAGCAAGGAGAAGAAGTCAAAGGGGACCAAGGAAACGATGGGTATAGTAATATGGAAACAAGAAAAATGCCTAATACTTCAAGTGAGGCTGGTGGTGGTGAAAACGACGACGAAATAATGATAAGAGGATCTTGGTTGTGAGGTGTTGTAGTGGAGATGTCTTGAGTGGAACTAAAGTTAGTGACTTACATATCAGTGAGTCGTTGTACGGAAAATTACATCTGTTACAAGACATCAAAAAAATGAATCAGTTACACATTAATTATGTATTAAATAAAAAACAAATAGATATACTCTAAAGCTGTCAGAAAATACAAACGTTGTGTGTGTGGGTTGATACATCGTGTTTTGAGTCAGATCAGACAACCGGTTGCGCGTGCACTCGAACATATATATTGTTCATACTGATTGGCGCTAGAAACAGAGATGCTTCTGTTGAAAATGTTGTCGTCTAAGATGGAATCTGCTTCGTTGGCATTTCTGCATTTGGAGTGTTTCAACAATTTGTAGCTTTTGCGGCTAAGTTGGGTATGTACAGTGTTGATACTGAAGTTGTTAACATGATGCTTTGCATCATGGAAATGCATGGCATTCAGTTTTCTCTACATTCATGTGGTATATTGGGTTTGTTAGTGTAAGGTCACTTTTACCTAATTAGAACATGACAAATTAGTCTCGGATTGTTGTATTTAAAGATAATGACAATGCTATATGGAACTGTACCTAGAATTGCGATTGTGTGGAAGATCTTATTGTCATATGTTTTTTTTAACGACACTGAATTGTTCTTAAATGTTTTCACTTATCAGCCAAAACAATTTCATATATATATTTCAAAGTATTACAGTCAACATTGGACACCGCTGACCCAGTAACTAGTATATTTTATTCTTCTTCGTGGGAGAGCAGAATATAACGCAATCCACCACTGCTGCTTTAGAGGTAAGAATTTCATTTATTTGTTATGTGTCCTGGGTCAAAGTTATCAGTTTTGAACAGGGCCAGAGGAGTCAGTACTTACGGCGCTGAATGTATTTTGCAGTGACTATACTTCTTTACTGATATTGGGAGTTGCACTGCCCTATCACTTCGTATAAAGTTTTGCTAAAAACAATACAGAGTAAGTACACCACTTGCAGTTACAACACTCTACACGATAACTCTAGTTTTGTATGCATTCGCAGTTCACGCATTCATGTATGTGTTTCAATAACTTATAAAGAAAGTTACAGTATTGTATATCTGTATGAATGATCTGCCATTGTATATGAGCGAAAAAGCGCAGGCTAATTTCTTTGCAGATGACAGACACTGAGATTGATAAAGTACCGACCTGCAATCTAGAGAACACTGCCAACTACATTCAAAGCAGCTCTAGATTGGTTCACTTCAAATGGTGAGTTTCACACAGCACTTAAAAATCGGAATAATGTTGAAATAAAATATGCTGACAAAGAAATACTAACAGCTGAGTCCTCCAAGTTCCTGGGAATGCATGTTTATAATAACATACAGTGGTGAGCTCACATCCTTGACCTATGTAAAAGACTGAATTCTGCAGCATTTACCATTCATTCGACTGCCTCTGTTTGCGACTCTGGAAGAATCAAAGCTGCATAGCTTTGATATTTCCTTTCACTTACGACTGTCAGTGTTCAATCAACCGTGAATAACAAGATCCTGAGGAAGATCCCAGCAGAGGGGTCGAAAAGTCGTTGGTACAGAAGAAATGTGACGTGGCCTAACAACCCATAAGATTTTACTTTCGAGATACGAGTGGTGTCTGTCTTGTCGCACAAGTCCGACAAAACAGACACCACTTGCAATGAAGCTGCTGGGATATAAATATGAACAACTGGGGTGAAAAGAAAGGAAAGGAAACGGGACGGGAAAGAGTTAGGAAGTAAATAATGACTGCCAGCCGCACAGGGCATTTCGCTACTAATGTTTGTCAGAAAGTTTCACTGCGGATTCACAACCAACATGAGAACTCACACGGGAATCAGGAATCTGTTAGTAGATGGTTAATGGGCAGTGGTGAATGATGAGGCGAGCGAAAAAAATGGAAATTAGGGTGTGACGGAAAGCATGGCTGGATCGCCAAGGCAGTTAGAGGCAACCATTCTATACAGTATTAGCGGAGTGTCCAGGTCCGGCACAAATTTTCAGCTTTCGCTGCTCCACTGCCGCAATTCCCTGTGCGGATGTAAGTCGTCATTTTCTTAATATCTCCAATCCATCCCGTTTTCTTTCCATTCTTTTTATGGGACATAATCGAAAGGTCAGTTCGACCACAGAATCGTGCACCAGGAACACTTTCGCCGTTATGGACGACTATAGAGTCAAAATGGCTCAATATTTCTACAGATAACTTCTAACGACTTGTTGAGTCAATGCCATGTCGATTTTCTGCGACGGAAAAAAAATAGGCCCAACACGATATTAGAAAGTATCGCAAGTCTTTTGTCGCCGGCCGGTGTGGACGAGCGGTTCTAGGCGCTTCAGTTTGGAACCGCGCGACCGCTACGGTCGCAGGTTCGAATCCTGCCTCGGGCATGGATGTGTGTGATGTCCTTAGGTTAGTTAGGTTTAAGTAGTTCTAAGTTCTAGGGGACTGATGACCTCAGATGTTAAGTCCCATAGTGCTCAGAGCCATTTTTTTTTTCTTTTGTCACCTCAGTGTACACTTTCCTACTCTGTGTAAACATATATGAGAACTCATGTACAAGGAAAGGGGTCAGTGTGCAAGCGAAGAAAAACACCATTTCCGGATCGGCGACTTAACCCACCCCGTGGGATTTTCCATCCAACACACTCATACGACAATTATACTGCGTCATCTATCCAGAGAAAGAACTGTATTTCGTAATTTAAGAAATAACAACGAAACATGAGGATATATTCAAGAGATTTGCGAACATAAAGATACCCCCAGGCGATATTAAGAGGTATAAGACATTGAAAATGCTGAATTGGAATAAAATACAATTAGTGACAAATGATTAACAGCACTTACAGAGACCAAATTGGGGCAATAACAACAGAAATAAAAAAGCTATTAACAGGAAGCGGTACGGGCATTTTGCGGCTTACGCTTTAACTTTTGTCTCGAGGAAGTAATTAACGTGCAAGAAATTTTCAGAACAGAAGTATGTGTGCTAAGAGAACAAAGCTGTGCGAAGGTTTGTAAAAAGCATAACAAGTTTCAAGCAAATTGTCTTATCTTCAGATGTGTCTTCTTAAACAATAATTGCTGTTCAATTACCTGTTTTTTGAAGCACAGTGAGCCGGCCGAAGTGGCCGTGCGGTTAAAGGCGCTGCAGTCTGGAACCGCAAGACCGCTACGGTCGCAGGTTCGAATCCTGCCTCGGGCATGGATGTTTGTGATGTCCTTAGGTTAGTTAGGTTTAACTAGTTCTAAGTTCTAGGGGACTAATGACCTCAGCAGTTGAGTCCCATAGTACTCAGAGCCAGAGCCATTTGAAGCACAGTGTGGAGCGTACTTTTTCCCATTATGAAAACGTGGAACGGAAATGTGATTGCACTGGAGGGCTTATTACAAATAACAATTCGTAAGATGCGTATAGAAATGAAGTGTTTTATGTAAGCAGACCATCCGTCATTCTTGTGACATGTTTCAACCGGTTATGCAACTACAAATAAATTTAAGAATTACGAAGTGACTGGTCATATTTTATTCACATTTTCCTCACAAAAACGTCACCATAGAAAAAACAACTAGATCTGGAAGTAGCTTACACACAAAAAAGCAAAATAAAAAGTGCTAGTCTTCCATAAATTTTATTGACAAGTTATTAACAGCAGTTTACATGGAAAAAAATTCGTTGTATGTTTTTGAAGTTCATTTGAGCGAAGAAATCTTTTACGCCTGTTTATTTACCTCCGTTCACATTGTGATTGATGACATTTGCGTTACAGAACTTATTGTTTCACTGAATTCTAGGTAGGCAGCTCCCACTGTATAGCACAGTTCTTTAATTTGTATCTAAACGTGATCGCAATTTGCAAGACAATTATTGCAACTACGGCTAACTACTCTAGCAGAAATACAATGGTCGTGAATATATCTAGAATTTTTAAGGCCAGCTAATGATGTCAATCTTTTCGAAACAGATCATCCATTCGGAGATCGAAACTAGCTGGATATTAATGTTTATTGGCGTGGTACTGAGGGATTAGATCACGGGTTTTAAAAAAATCCTTAAAATCTTTTGATCACGAGCTTTAGAAAATACTTAAAATCTTTTGATCATCGCCTATCAAAATTACTACTGCATAGTTTCCTGAGATACGAATGCAAGATTACACGCTGAAAAAGCGAAAGCATACGGTGCTACTCTTACTTCTTTGGAACTTTTATTTTAAACACATACTCTGCAATAATAATGTTTCAGTTCTTTTCCACAGTCGCTGTATCACGCATGTTTTATTTCGGAAGAACTTGTTTCGAATGTGTAAATCATTTTTTGGTATCACACTACGGCGATCCTTTCTTGAAAAAATAGTCATATGGCCCCGTTACCTTGGACGAAAAGTCAGTAGTGATTACTGGAGGACACATATTACGATGAAAACTACGGTAGACCAGTATCGGACCGCACTATGCAGGAGAAGTGTCACCATTGTCACTGTTGACTGTATTGTTAGAATGCTGTTCAACGATCACAGCTAATTAAGATTGTACAACCCACAGAAAGTAGTAACAGCTTGTGTAGGTACCTGTTTGTATCAAGTTTTCTGTGTGTGTGTGTGTGTGTGTGTGTGTGTGTGTGCGTGTGTTTGTGTGTGTGTCTTTGTTTTAACTCTGTGTCTCGAAATGTAGTTTGCCTTTTACAGTAATAGATTACACAAACGTTGCACGGTATCGACCTAACATAAACGTAGTCCAACATATTACAAGTTCACGTTAGAGAAGGAAGAAAACCTGACCTCAATGACAGACAAAATCGAAAAAAATATATTACAGTATGCAAATATTATACCAGAAGATAAATACCGTTTTCTAAAAAGACTCCGATAAGCACGTGTAATATTCTTGTACCGTCACCGCAGCAACACCACAGATTGGCCTTTCGTCGAGAAGGCGCCGCTGCTTGCTCTACAGAGGCCACGGCGCAACTGAGAACTGGCTCTTCCTATGTCGGCTTCCTAGCGTGCCAAATAGATCGACACGTATGCTCTCTGCCGGAAGCTTTGGGAGTCACATCTGTAATACTTTTTCCTGTAAACAAAAATGTTTTCCTGAGGCTCTGCAACGAGATTTTAGTTTTGTGCCAAAGGATCGAGAAAGATGTAACTTCTTTGCAAAACAGAAGCTTGAAATGCGGCGCTGTTATTATCAATATTGTTCGTATACATCTGAACCGTTTCGCACCCTAATTAGCTCCGAAGTACAATTTGATCGAATAATTCCTTTGCTCTGAAACCGCCAATAAACATTTCCAGGCTCTTTGGACTACTGTCGCAGTCGCTACTCAATTTATATCTGCCTTTCATACAGTATGTGATCAAAACCGTCCGGACACCTGGCTGAAAATGACTTACAAGTACGTGGCGCCCGTCATCGGTAATGCTGGAAATCAATATGGTGTTGGCCCACCCTTAGCCTTGATGACAGCTTCCCTTCTCTCAGGCATACGTTCAATCAGGTGCTGGAAGTTTTCTGGGGAATGGCAGCCAATTCTTCACGCAGTGCTGCACTGAGGAGAGGTATTGATGTCGGTCGGTGAGGCCCGGCACGAAGTCGGCGTTCCAAGACATCCCAAAGGTGTCCTATAGGATTCAGGTCAGGACTCTGTGCAGACCAGTCCATTACAGGAATGTTATTGTCGGGTGACCACTCCGCCTCAGGCCGCGCATTATGAACAGGTGCTCGATCGTAGTGAGAGATGCAATCGCCATCCTCGAATTGCTCTTCAACAGTGGAAGGCAAGAACGTGCTTAAAACATCAATGTAAACCTATACCGTGATAGTGCCACGAAAAACAACAAGGGGTGCAAGCCCAATCCATGAGAAAGACGACCACACCATAACACCACCGCCTCCGAATTTTACTGTTGGCACTACACATGCTGGCAGATGACGTTCACCGGGCATTCGCCATACCCACACCCTGCCATCGGATCGCCACATTGTGTACCGTGATTTGTCACTCCACACAACGTTTTTACACTGTTCGGTCGTCCAATGTTTACTCTCCTTACACCAAGCGAGGCGTCGTTTGGCATTTACCAGCGTTATGTGTGGCTTATGAGCAGCCGCTCGATCATGAAATCCAAGTTTTCTCACCTCCCGCCTAACAGTCATAGTACTTGCAGTGAATCCTGATGCAGTTTGGAATTCCGGTGTGATGGTCTGGATAGATGTCTGCCTATTACACATTAGGACCCTCTTCAACTGTCAGCGGTCTCTGTCAGTCAACAGACGAGGTCAGTCTGTACGCATTTTTGCTGTACGTGCCCCTTCACGTTTCCACTTCACTATCACATCGGAAGCAGTGGACCTATGGATGTTTAGGAGTGTGGAAATCTCGCGTACAGACGTATAACTCAAGTGACACCCCATCACCTGACCACGTTCGAAGTCCGTGAGTTCCGTGGAGCGCCGCATTCTGCTCTCTCACAATGTCTGATGACTGCTGAGGTCGCTGATATGGAGTACCTGGCGGTAGGTGGCAGCAGAATGCACCTAAAGTGAGAAACGTATGTTTTGGGGGTGTCCGGATACTTTTGATTACATAGTGTAACTTGCGATTTGTAGAACTACTGCCTTATTTTTGTACAAGTTCTAGATAACATTCCGTCACCTGTATTTCATCCTTATGATTCCATAATTTCAAACAGTGTATTTCTTTCAACATCGTGCCCCAGATCAAAAAATTTTGGTTTCTGTTTCACCAATCAATTTTCTGAGATTACTTGTATGGTTAGTATTGCTCCTTGTGCTCGCCTATTTATCGGAAACTCAAATTAATCTTCTCCCAGTTAGACTTCAACTAGTCGATCCCTCCTTCTGCACGTAATTCGTGTCAGTCTTACACAATCATGACTCATTAAACTGATGGATCGACAATAATGACGCCTCTTAGAACATGCTTTCTTTGGTATTGGATTATTGCAAGAGTTGGACAAAAAAAAAAAAACACAGCGAGAAATGCTGCGTGAACATAAAGGCAGACGCTAGTAAAGCGCGCCAGTTGCATTGTTCTGTTTATCCAAGAACGGTGACTGTGAAATATCCTCAATACGTCGAAAGTGTCAGTCGTGGTCAGAATGTGTTCTGTGTAATAGCAAACACGTTATGTCGAAGCTAAGTGAACTAGAATGTGGGCAGGTTAAGGGGCTCCGGAAAGGCTCAAAATCATGAAAAGTTCAATTTTTACTTTTTTGCGTTTTCTGAATCTGCAGACTATTACCTTTTAATAGATATATAATTTATTCAATTCCGAAGACTACAACTATATTTAAATTTTTTTTGAAATGTGTTCTACATGGGCGTGACCCACTGTGGCGCTGTTAAACTGCTGTCAAATGGTGTTATTATTAACGTCCGTGTTCATCAGGTACATTTTAGTGATGAGAGATAAAGTATGTGTTGTGGCTAACCTGTGATGGTTCAATATATATCGCTGGTGTGATTGTCGATTGTTTCATGTTTATTTACTCTGTCGTTATCTCGAAAATATTCGTAATTAATTCTGTTTCTTGAGTCTCTGTTTTGTTGAAGTATAATAATGAGTAAAAGTAAAGTTATTAGAAATCCTCTGAAGGCTTTTAAGAAAAGGAGAAATGTTGGAAAGTCAAAGGTATGTGTTATTACTGTAAACAATAAAGACGATAACCAAGTGAGTGAACCTAACCTCTCAAGTACACCTGCCCATAGCAGTCAAAGTGGGAAAGAAAATACTTCACAGAAGAAGCTTGGTTCAATGAGTGAAAACTATGAATGTTTTATGGGCGAATCGGATGTGAATGAAATATTTGATATGTCGGTTCTCAAAGGAATTTTTTCAAACTGTGTAAGATGTATTCATTGTAGTGAAGTTGGTCTGGAACTCTCCATAATAAAGCACGTAGGACTTGCTAGTGAAATACAACTGAAATGTGATAAGTGTTCATACATGACCACCTTTTGGAACAGTGTTTCAGTAACTGCAACTGAAGAAAATGGCAGCAAAATCTACGAACACAACAACGAGCGATGCTTGCTTTAGACAAGGAACGCCTTCGGGCTGCAGACAGGGCTGTAAAGAGTCTAGAAATACAAGCAAGAGTAAACAGGAGGAGGAACAAGAGGAAGCTGGAGGAGGAGTTTGCAGAGGATGAAGATAATCCATCCTATGGACCTGGAATGCACTAAAAAGTTAATCCAATCTTTGTCGCTCGACTCCCAAAACTTCTATTTTCTCATACTAATTACATGTTTTCTAAGGATCTTCCAAACATATTTTTTTCAAACTTTCAGTAAATGTTACACAGTACCTTCTGCATAATTTAACACAGCCTTTTTCCAAAAAACTGTATATTTTTGAACATATAAATAAAAAACTGCAAAAAAATGTTGTGAATTTTCATTACAATTGAAAAAAAATCATCTTTAATAACTGAACTAAAATTTTGTAAAATTCCTGTGTTAAGTTGTAGCCCATATTCCAATAAATAATCTGTAAAAATTTCAACTTCCTACCTCAAATACTTTGTGAGGAAAGATGTAATTTATAAGCGTTATTTTAGCATTGCAAGTATAGGGCGTTCCGGAGCCCCTTAATGGTTCTCGTTTGGTGGGAGCCGAAGTGTTTGGTGGTTCAAGAGACACCGTAGCGAAGAATGATTCTACTTACATGGAAAGAGGAGGAACACCATCCGTAAGTCACAACCCAGACGAAAGTGTGTATTGAGTGATCGTGACAGACGGTCACTGAAGAGGACTATGACGAAGAATAAGAGATAGACAGTTGAAAAGGTCACTGCAGAACTGAATGTGACAATCGCGAACCCTGTCAGCATCAAAACAACACGAAAGGAGCTCCATAATCAAGGAATCGCAGGGCGATCTCCACTTCCGAAACTACTCATCGGTGATGCAAATCCTCGTTACAGGAAAACATGGTGCCGAAGCCATAAAACCTGGATTATGGTGCAATGAAAGCAAGTCATTTTGGTCGGATAAGTCTCATTTCACACTGTTTTCAATTTCTTGTTGAATTAACGTCCCAAGAGTGAAACAGGGCGGGGGTCGGTGACGATTAGGGAGTCATATCGGGGTATTCCATGTGTCCCACTATTGCTCTGCAATGCCGGATTGCTGCCAAGGATTATGTGACAATTTTGGCTGGTAAGGTCCGTCCTATTGTAGGGTATCTTTCGACAATGCCGATGCTGTGTTCCAAGAAGACAGGGTCCCCTTTCACTCAGCTCCAATCGTTGAGGTCTGGTTCTGCGAGCACGAGAGAGAATTATCGCATGTACACTAGCCACCACGGTCACCAGATCTCAATGTTACAGAACCTTTGTGCTCCACTTTGCGGCTGAGTTGGACCCTCACCTAACTATAATCTATCGTAGATCACTCGAACAAAGAACCGTGTCACAGGTCACGCCCGTCTACAAGAAGATTAGTACAAGTGATCCACAAAATTATCGTCCGATACCTTTGACACCGGTATGTTGTAGAATCTTATAACATATTCTGAGCTCAAACATAATGAGGTATCTTGAAGATAATGACATTCTCAATGGTTTCGAAAACATCGATCATGTGAAACCCAACATGCACTTTTCTCACATGACATACTGAGAGCTTTGGGTCAAGGCAATCAGATAGATGCTGTATTTATTTATTTCTGAAAATCATTTGACTCAATACCACAACTACAGTTATTGTCAAAAGTACGATCATGTGGGTATCAAGTGAAAGTTGTGACTAGATTGAGGACTGTTTGGTAGGAGGGACGTAACATGTTAACTTGGATGGAGAGTCATCATCAGATGTAGAAATAACTTTGGGTGTGGCCCACGGAGACATTTTGGAACCCTTGCTGTTAATGTAGTGCATTAATGACCTTCTTTTGAATAGTGATAGTAAAATCAGGCTTTCTGCAGATGATGTAGTTTTCTATAATGAAGTGCTATCTGTAAGAGGCTGCATACGTATTCAGTCAAACCTTGATATGATTTCAAAGTGGTGCAGATATTGGCAGCTTGCTTTAAATGTTCAGAAATGTAAAATTTTGCACTTCACAAAACGAGAAATCGTAGTATCCTGGGACTATAATACCAATGAGTCACTGTTGGAATCGAACAACTCTTACAAATACCTAGGTGTAGCACTGCGTAGGGATATGAAATGGAATGATCACAATAGCTTAGTTGTGGGTAAAGCAGGTGGTAAAATTCGGTTTATTGTTAGAATACGGGGAAGTGCAATCAATCTACAAAGCAGATTGCTCACAAATCACTCGTGCAACCTGTTCCGTGATGTTGCCCAAGAATGTGGGACCCGTACCAGATGTGACTAACTGGTGATACTGTTCTTCGTGACGTTCTTCTTCATGTTGGAGGGTAACTTGTCTGTCTCAAATATCCACAATCCTAGGTGCAACAGTTTTGTCATTGTTGTTTCTCCTTAGGATTTTAACAATTCTGAGAACATGTCGTCTCTTCCAGAAACCTTCTTTTGACTTAAGTATTCCAGTAGAATGTGTTTGAAGGATGGTACTATAGTGTCTTCCAAGACGTTAGATCTCTCAATTTCTCGTAGCTTCCAACTAGCAGTGGAGTCCCTTTGGAATTTTTTCCGTACATTAGGTGTGTAAACGGACGATCTCCTTTGGTATTTTTCCTGTGTTACAGATGTGTTGGGCACTACCTTTATTATGACATGATCCGAGGTAGCTGATTGGTTGAGAAAGAAAATATCGAACAACATCTAACTTAAGTGGCATTCATGAAAGTGGACACCACGTAACACATTCGGATCCACAAGGCAAATAACGTGCGACTCTGTGTTCCATAGGGAGCACAAGCCTTAGAGATCACATATTTCGGCTGTGTTGAAACTGATAAGATGTTGTTCGCTTTTCTGCACAGTGTTTAATAAAGTGTTATGTGATTGGACATTGTATTCCTGTTTAGCGTACAGTGAGTGAGTTGCTTTGGATGAGTCAGTATTATCAGCCACGAAGCCTATGATCGATGTAGGAACAGCAATGGTGAAGTGAGAAATATAACACACTTTAATACTTGCCAACAGTCGCTGTTTTTTTTTTTTTTTTTTTTTTTGGACAAAGGAAATTCTTTGTAAGCAAAGAAAGCTGCCTCAGACTGTATTACGACAAGACGTGAGAGACAAGACTCAACAAGCAAATTACACATGCTTTCGGGAAAACAACAATGGAGGCTGTTACCGTAATTTGCACAAGTTTAAAACATCCAAGAAAGTTTCTCATCTGTCTTCAGCCTTTGTAATTTAAAATGTTGTACTTGGCTAGGTCATTCTATGCAAATAAAGTTGCTTCTTTGGCAGAGTTCTTATTCAGTAACAGTATCCACAATTTTTGTTGAAGTTAATCGACAATTTTTTATCTGTATCTCTCAGATGATGTTACATACCATCCTATTACACACTGAGGTGACAAAAGTCGTGGGATAGCGACATGCACGTATACAGATGGCGGCAGTTCAAATGTTCAAATGTGTGTGAAATCCTATGGGACTTAACTGCTAAGGTCATCAGTCCCTAAGTTTACACACTACTTAACCTAAATTATCCTAAGGACAAACACACACACCCATGCCCGACGGAGGACTCGAACCTCCGCCGGGACCAGCGGCACAGTCCATGACTGCAGCGCCTAAGACCGCTCGGCTAATCCCGCGCGGCAATGGCGGCAGTATTGCATACGCAAGGTATAAAAGGGCAGTGTATTGTCATGTGAACTCAGGTGATTCATGTGAAAAGATTTCCAACGTGAGTATGGCCGCACAAGGGGAATTAACAGACTGTGAACGCGGTGTAGTAGTTGGAGCTAGACGCATGGGACATTCCATTTCGGAAATCGTTAGGGAATTCAATATCCCGAGATCGACATTGTCAAGAGTGCCGAGGATACAAATTTCAGGCATTACTTCTCACCACGGACAACACAGTGACCGAAATTTGAAAATTGGAAATTTGTGGTAAGGATTTATGGGACCAAACTGCTGAGGTCATCGGTCCATAAGCTTACGAACTACTTAACCTGACTTAAACTAACTTATGCTATGGACTACATAAACACTCATGCCCGAGGGAGTACTCGAACCTCCGACCGTGAAAAGACGCCTCAGACCGCGCGACACAGTGGCCGACAGACTTCACTTAACGACCGAGAGCAGCGTCGTTTGCGCAGAGCTGTCAGTGTTAACAGACAAGCATCACAGCGTGAAATAACCACGGAAATCAATGTGGGACGTACGACGAACGTATCCGTTAGGACAGTGTGGCGAAAGTTTACGTTAATAGACTATGGCAGCAGGTGACCAACACAAGTGCCTTTCTAAACACCACGACATCGCCTGCAGCGCCTATCTTGGGCTAGTGACCAAATCAGTTGGACCCTAGACGACTGGAAAACCATGGCCTGGTCAGTTCACTCCCGATTTCAGTTGGTAAGAGTTGATGATACGGTTCGAGTACGGCTCAGAAGCCACGAAGCCATGGACCCAAATCGTCAACAAGGCAGTGTGGAAGCTAGTGGTGGCTGCATAATGGCGTGAGCTGTGTTTACATGGAATGGACTGGGTCCTCTGGTCTAACTGACGTTTACGTTCGGCTACTTGGTAACCATTTACAGCCATTCATGGACTTCATGTTTCCAAACAACAATGGAGTTTTTATAGATGACAGTGGGCCATATCACCGGCCACAATTGGTCGCTATTGGTTTGAAGAACATCCTGGACAGTTCGAGCGTATGGTTTGGGCGCCCAGGTCGCCCAACATGAATCCCATCGAACATTCATCCGACATAATCGAGAGGTCAGCTCGTGCACAAAATCCTGCACCGGCAACACTTCCGCAATTAGGGACGACTGTAGACGCTGCATATTTCTGAGGGTGACTTCAAACGACTTCTTGAGTCTATGCCACGTCGAGCTCCTGCACTTCTCCAGGCAAAAGAATGTCTGGCACAATATTATGAGGTATCCCACTGTTTTTATAACCTCAGTATGTATTATTTACTTTACATTCCACTTCTTCCAGAACGACGCTTCTGTCACCTAAAAATTGAAAAACTCCCATTCAGTTCTCTTGACTTAGACACTATGGTCTAAAGTCACGGAAAGCCATTGAACGTTCGGTCGTCAGCTGCTGAATCCTATACGGCACATTTTGTCTCCATAAAGTGCTGGTACAAATGGTTTCTCGACGTCACAAAGCCTTTATAACGTATTACATATACATACCCGTTCACTGAAAGATGCATTTATGAATGATTCCGTGATTGCAGTATAATCAGTGGAGGCAGCTACTTCCATAAAATAGGCCTATCTGTGAGCGATTTAAAGTGGAACGACCATATAAAACCAATCGCAGGAAAGGCAGATGCCAGATTGAGATTCATTGGAAGAATCCTCAAGAAACGTAGTCATCAACAAAGTAGGTGATTTACGAAAATCCTCGTTGGACCAATACTTTAATATTACTCGACAGCGTGGGGTCATACCAGATAGGACTGATACAAAGTATCCAAAGACGAGCAACACGTTTCGTTACAGGGTCGTTTAGTAAGCACGAAAGCGTCGTCGAGATGATCTACCAGCTCAAGCGACAGACGCTACAATAGAGGCTTTCTGGAACATGATGAGGGTGCGTTCCTAGGAGAGAGAAAAATATATTTCTTCCTTCTACGTGTATCTTGAGAAATGGCGGCGAAGATAAAATTAGGGGGATTCGAGCCTACACGGGGGCTCACCAGCAAGCGTTCTTTCCGAGAACAGTGCGCGACTGGAACAGGAAAGTGGGGACGTGACAGTGGTACACACCGGGAAGTGGGTTGCGGAATATAGATGTAGATGATGCAGAAACTGTCGGCATCTCTGCGAAGGCGACTTGACTTCAGTTCGACAGAAACTTGGGGTCGTCCTGTGCGGCGGTTTCAACGTGTGGAAGCTGTGCCTCAGCGATAGTTAAGACCCACATCGTTGATCCGAATCCTTGTCTAATCTCTGATATGCAATGATCCACGCCTCTTGCACTAATTATCATTCCTTGCTGTAAGTCTGTTAACTCACGACGTGCCGCCATGTAAATCGCAGTAACCTGTAACAGCTTCTGCAAGCGGGCCATACGCAGCACCTAGTCGCAACGTTGGGCCCTCATACATGGCACATCTTCAAATGGGAACTCCCACGACTTTTGGACACTCATTCCATATGTCCCTATCGAGCTCTATTTCATCTCCAAACTATTAACAAAGAAAATTTTTGACCTCCTTACCTTTCTGCGAATTTTCCTACTCATATACCATCGTGATCTGAAAGAAAATTCTTCGTTTTTACATACAATACCTGTGATGCCCTTTATCGCTCTTGTGAAGAATAGATTACATTAGATTAGAATTTTCGTTGCAACACGTCCATAGTGAGGGGAATATGCAGCACGTAGAACATGTCAGCTAAAAGAAGAATACACAATAAATACACACATCGAGTTTTCATCACCCCGGTTCCCAGAACCCCTGAAGATAGACGTTGAGTGTCGATGTTGTATCACAGACCCAGTCCTTTCGACTGTTCAGAGATGTCACTAAACCCGCCCAAAGATGTAAACAACCATGCATGAGCAGCGCCAAACGGAGGGAGTCCGACAGCCGATCAGTTCCAGTCAGTCCAGAAGGAAGGAGGTACACGGCTCGTGTTGTCCGTACTTCAGTCATGCCACCATTCGACGATGTTGGCAGGAATGGGTGATCCATGGCCGAACACAGCGTCAAGAAGGAAGCGTTCGACGTAGAGAAGTGACAGATCGTCAGGACCGAGCAATCGTCAGAGAGGCACTCAGAGCCCCGGATTCATCGTTATCGTCAAACCGAAGTGCAACTGGTGCTTCAATGAACCCAAGGACCATTAATACGCGGCTCAGAAAACGGTGTTTGGGCTCACAGCACTCCTTGTACCGACTACCATTGATCTCTGTAAACCAACAAGCAAGTTTTCGGTGGCGTCGGGAACATTCGGCCTGGAATCTCACTGACTGGAGTAGAATTGTCTTCAGTGACGACGCCTGCCTCGAATCAAGCCCCGACGACCAGCGATGATGTGTGTGGAGACGCCCTGGACAGCGGCGGGATACCAGACTGTCTGTCGCCCGCCATATGACCCGCCAACGGGGAGTGGTTATCTGAAGTGGCTTTTCATTTCATAGAAGGACCTCTTTGGTTGTCATCTGTGGCACTCTTACAGCACAGCGGTACGTCGACGATAGCCTACTATCCGTTGTGTTGCCACTAGTGACAGACCATCCTGGGCTTACATTTCAGCCTGCACACAGCGAGAGATTCTGCTGCTCGTCTTCATGCTTGGCAAACCCTACCTTGGGCAGCAAAGTAGTCAGGTCTCTCCCCAATTGAGAAAGTTTGGAGCATTATGGACTGGGCCCTCCAACTGACGCGTCAGTTGGACAGAATTTGGCACGATATCTCTCAGGAGGATATCCAAAAATCTATCTTTCAGTGCCAAACCACATAACTACTTGTATAAGGGCTAGAGGTGGACCGACGCGTTATCGACTTGCTCAATTTATGAAGCTCTTTCTCTTGTTTAAATAATCCAGTTTTTCTGAAATTCTAACCATTTGTTTATCTAGTCATATACATCACATCCACAGATTTTCGCCCCATTCGGATAATTCCTTCGTGATCCGTCGTTTTTTGTCTTAGAGAGTATTATCAAGCTGTAATCCCAAGAATCTAACACTGTCAACTTCATCTTTTATCTGTTTGTCCTCGTGTATCAGGAATATACTGGTCTGAAACCCCATACAAATTCAGAACTGCATGTAGTGTGTTTTTTCAAGGTATAGTGACAAAGAATTGGCTACGAACAATTTATTAATGTCCATGAAAATTTCATGAACCTGTCTTTCAAATACAGCAGTTGATTTGCTGTTTATTGCACCATCTGCAAACAATAGAGTCTTGGCATTTGGTAATGTTACAGATGAAAGGTCCCTGATACATGCAGGAAAAAGCAAGAACCTTAATGTGGAACGGTGCTAATTTCCTGTCATAGATTAGGATTTAAACCATTTTAAAGTATTTCCTGTTACACCATAATATTCTAATTTACTTTAAAGGACATTGTTATTTACACAGTCAAATGCTTTGACAGATCGCAAAATATACCAGTAGCCCGTAATTTATCGTCTAATGAATTAAGTACATTCTCACTGTATGTGTAGACAGCCTTCTCAATATCATAACCTTTTAAAAATCGGAACTACGACGTTGACAATATACACACATCAAAAAATATTTTGCATCACCATGGTTCCCAGAACTCCTGAAGATAGGTGCTGACTGTGGATATTGTAGCACAGACACAGACCCGCCCAAAGATGTAAGCAACCATGCATGAGCAGCGCCTATTAGACGGAGGCGTCCGACAGCCGATCACTTACAGTCATTCCACCAGGAAGGAGGTACACGGCTCGTGTTGTCTATAGTTCAACCATGCTTGGACGGTCAATACCGCGGTTCGATCGCGTCCGCATTGTTACTTTGTGCCAGGAAGGGCTCTCAACAAGGGAAGTGTCCAGGCGCCTCGGGGTGAACCAAAGCGATGTTGGAGGAGATAACAGAGAAACAGGAACTGTTGATGACATGCATCACTTAGGCCGCCCAAGGGCTACTACTGCAGTAGATGACTGCTACCTACGGATTATGGTTCGGAGGAAACATGACAGCAACGCCACCGTGTTGAATAATGCTTTTTCGTGCAGCCACAGGACCTCACGTTATGACTCAAACTGTGTGCAATAGGCTGTATGATGCGCAGCCTTACTCCCGACGTCCACGGCGAGCTCCATCATTGCAACCACGACACCATGCAACGCTGTATAGATAGGCCCAACAACATGCCGAATAGACTGCTCAGGATTGGCATCACGTTCTCTTCACGGATGAGTGTCACATATGCCTTCAACCAGACAATCGTCGGAGACGTGTTTGGAGGCAACCCGGTCAGACTGAACACCTTAGACATACAGTCCAGCGAGTGCAGCAAGGTGGAGGTTCCCTGCTGTTTTGGGGTGCATTATGTGCGGCCGACGTACGCCGCTAGTGGTCATGGAAAAGTGCCGTATCGGCTGTACGATACGTTAATGCCATCCTCCGACCAATAGTGCAACCACATCGGCAGCATATTGGTGAGGCATCGTCTTCGTGGACTACAATTCGCGCCCCAATCGTGCACATCTTGTGAATGAATTCCTTCAGGATAACGACATCGCTCGACTAGAGTGGCCAACATGTTCTCCAGACATGAACTCTATCGAACATGCCTGGGATAGATTGAAAAGGGCTGTTTATGGACGACGCAACTCACCAACTACTCTGAGGGATCTACGCCGAATCGCCGTTGAGGAGTGGGACAATCTGGACCACCAGTGCCTTGATCAACTTGTGGACAGTATGCCACGACGAATACAGTCATGCATCAATGCAAGAGGACGTGCTACTGGGTATTAGAAGTACCGATGTGTACAGCGGCCTGACCACCACCTCTGAAGGTTTCGCTGTATCATGGTACAACATGCAATGTGTGGTTTTCATGAGGAATAAAAAGGGCGGAAATGATGTTTATGTTAATCTCTGTTCCAGTGTTCCGTACAGGTTCCGGAACTCTCGCAACAGAGGTGTTGCAAAATTTTTTTTATGTATGTATTATTTACCTTCAGCTGGTTAAGAAGTCAGTTGTATATTATCTGTTGCAAATATTTTGAAATTGGACGGAAATATGATGGTATCCTTTATCACCTTTCATAAACAAAGGCTCAACTTCAGCATATTTCACCTACTCGGGAAATATTCCAGTGATAAACAACTGATTACGCAGATGGCTTAATATATCACTAAACTTAGAGGCATACTCTTAGGTAACTTTGTTGATATTTTATCACAAGCACTAGAATAATTTTTTATTTTCAGCTTTTATGGTGAACACTACTTCTATGGTGTAGCGAAGCCACGCAGTATGATTCAGTTGCAATGCTTGGGGACAACAGCATTAAGTTTACACGCTTTTACTACAATGCTGAATAATACGCCAGTTTACAAAACTGATTAATTTCACTCAGAGGAAAGATATGAAGTGACAGTTTTACTCTTTGGAGTATCCATTATAATCGGAAGCATACAAGATGAAGTTAGCGTAGCTTTAGACATCTGATGTAGAGCTCGTACACAGAATCTACAAAGAAAGAAAGCTTCAGTAGTGCAATGAATGAGGAATACGGTCGGTCTGACGAGAAAGAGGTATATTCGTTCCAGTATACTAAACGTATAGGGGTCATGCAAGGCCCAAGCACAGGGAGATCCAGAGAGAGTGATTTCATTGTCTTCTGAGAGACTGAAGGTCGTAAGTGGAGAGGTCGCTAGCGGCAATCTAGTAGACAGGCAGACAGCAGAGGGGATCCCATATCTAGGCCAAGAAGCAACGACAACAGCCCGGGACACACTTTCACTGCAAGCGGTCAAGGAGAGCAGCCAGAAAAACAGGTGGCCAAGGTAATGTTTTGTAATAAAAAATACTGACGTCTGAGTTGTGCAATGTCATGTTGTTCTTGACCGTGACTTGATTCAGAGACCTTCAGTTGCTCAGGTCTGGATGTGTGGTAATCAGTGCGCTGGCTGTGGAGAAAAACGTCAGGATGATATCAGTGTGTAGAGTTCCTGCCAGATGCGCAGCTTCTTTGCATTGAGGGTCAGAGGCAGTTTATTCGTGGATAAAAATGATTAACTGTGGAAACATAAAATGTGGTGAGAAACTGTAAGAGGACTTTTATTGGAGTAATTTCGTTGTAGATATATTATGTTCTTATAAATATATTGACGGAAAAAATCACAACAGCAAAAAATGCTTACTACAGAGTAACGAAATTTCGGGAAGACATGTGTCTAGGTAACATTTTTAAGTGATTAACTTTGCAAGGTGACAGGTTAATGTAAGTGCGAAATAAGCCATTGAATATGTGAAGTGCTGGTACATTAATAACCGGTGTAACCGCCAGAATGTTGAATGCAAGCATGCAAATATGCATACATTGTGTTGTACAGGTGCCGGGTGTTAGTTTGTGCAATGGAGTTCCATGCCTGTTGCACGTGCTCAGTCAATGAAGGGGCGGTTATTGCCCTTGTGGATGACGCTGGAGTTGTCGTACGCTGATGTCTCATATTAGCTCTATTCGAGACACTTCAGGTGATCGAGCAGGCCAAGGCAATGTCGACACTCTGTTGAGTATGTTGGGTTACAACAGCGGTGTGTGGTCCAGCGTTATCCTGATGAAAAACATCCCCTGGAATGCTGTTCATGAATGGTAGGAGAGCAAGTCGAATCACCAGACTGACGTACAAATTTGCAGCCAGGTTGCATGGGATAATGACGGCAGTGCTCCTGCTGTCATAAAAAATCGCACCACAGACCATAACTCCAGATGTAGATCCAGTGTGTCTAGCACGCAGGCAAGTTGCTTGCAGAGCCTCATCTGCCTTCCTCCTACCCGATACATCTCTAGCACCCGATACAGAACCAGCTTTCATCAGAAAACGCAACAGACCTCTACCCTGCCCTCCAATGAGCTCTCTCTCTTGACACCACTGAAGTCACAAATGGCGTTGGTTTGGGTTCAGTGGAATGCTCGCTACATGGCGTCTGGCTCGGAGCTGTCCTTGAAGTAACCGATTTGTAACACTTCGTTGTGTCACTTGGTGCCAATTGCTGCGCAGATTGCTGCTGCAGATGCAGTACGATGCGCCAGAGCCCCACGCCGAACACGATGGTCATCACTTTCGGTAGTGCGACGTAGCCGCCCGGAGCCCGATCTTCTTGCGACCGTACTTTCTTGTGTCCATCGCTGACAACAATCATGTACAGTGGCTACATTCCTGTCAAGTCTTTCTGCATTGTCGTAGAAGGAACATCCAGCTTCTCGTAGATCTGTTACTCGACCTCGCTCAAACTAAGTGAGGTGTTGGCAATGGCATCTTCGTCCCCTTAAAGGCATTACTGGCCAGCATCAAATCATCACGTCCAATCTCGAAGGTAAAATGTAAATACCATGTGGTTAGGACTTCCCGTCTGGTAGACCGCTCGCCTGGTGTAAGTCTTTCGAATTGACGCCACTGTGGCCACTTGCGTGTCGATGGGGATGAAATGGTGACGATAAGGACAACACAACACCCAGTCCTTGAGCGGAGAAAATCTCCGATCCAGCCGGGAATCGAACCCGGTTCGTTGGGTATGATATTCCGTCGCGCTGACCACTCAACCACCAGCGGCGGACATCTCGAAGGTAACTGATAGTAACGACCGCTACAGCGTGTATTTAAAGCAAACCTGACTTTCATCCTCATAGTGGAGCAGCTAGAGTCACTCTCATGTGGCTGGCACGAAACTGGAATAATCATCTTTCAGATATAGAAACTCACCTACAAACTTTCGTTTATGTCGCACAACTCCTTCTTGGAGTTGCGATTTCTTTCCGCCAGTGTATGAACGAAGTAATTAATTTGTACCCCTTAGAATTCTAAGAGTGAATTAATGGTCCACATTGCTGTCAGACTAAAGGGAGGCATTGTTGTCTGAAAGGCCCCGAGAGGTATGTTCAGACCGTCCGCGCAACAATGGTCCCTTTCAGTGCGGTGTGTGGTGTTGTCTCCGAAGTGTTTGTGTTGACTGTAGGCGACTGTAACGGTTGCGCTCACTCTGGCATCATGTTCGTCCTGTATGACGATGATGGTAGTGAGAGGGTTAAACCATCCGACGGAAGGATCACCAGTAGTGTCACATGCTCTTACTTCAAGCTCCAGAGAGGAAGATTACTTATACAGTCAAGGGCTTTGGTGTAAAGTCTAGTGATTAGCAATTTTACTCCAGCACCTATCCCTCTGACTGTGAAGTGGAAACACGAAGGAACGGTCACAGCTAAATCAAGACCAGGCAGAGCTCATGCACTGACTAACAGGGACGATTGAGCAATGGGGAGCGTGGTTGTAAGAAACCACATGAAATCAGAGAAAGAAATCACTCGTGAGTTCCAAGTTGGTGCCAGCAATCCAGCCAGCACAATGACTGCGTAGGGAGTCAAAACGAATGCAGTAAACTGGTCGAGTAGCCTCTCATAAGCCACACCTCTCTGGAAGTTAATGCCAAGCGACGCTTGAGGAGGTGCAAAGCGCGACGCCATTGGACACTGGATGACTGAAACGAGTAATTCGGTGTGACGAATCACGTTATACCCTGTTCGCAGTTCGAAAGAAGAACTTAGGTTTGCCGAATATCTGGAGAACGTAAGTTGTCATTGGCTGTGGCGTCCACAGTGAAGTAAAGAGAAGGCGATGTTGCGATAAGGGATTGTTTTTCGTCGTTAGTGTGTAGTCCCGTTATAGCGCTTACGAAAACGCTAAATGCTATAGGGCATTAACACGTTTTACAGCGTTGTACACTGCGTACAGTAGGGGGCCAGTTCGGAGACGATGGCTGTATCGGCATGACACTACGCCCTGCCATGAAGCAGCCACGTGAAGCAATGATTTGTGGACAATAACATTTCCGAAATGGACTGGCCTGCCCAAAGTGCCGACCTGAACCCAATGTAACACCTTGGGACGAGTCAGAACATAGGCTTCCTCTTGTTTCGGCTACCATTCTCTCTCTGAGGTTCAGACACCTCATTGCAAGTGTCCCCAGTAAAGTTCAAGCGGTCATAAAGGCGGAGGATGGACACTCTCCACATTAATGGTTCAAATGGCTCTGAGCGCAATGGGACTTAACATCTGAGGTCATCAGTGCCCTAGAACTTACAACTACTTAAACCTAACTAACCTAAGGACATCACACACATCCATTCCCGAGGCAGGATTCGAACCTGCGACAGTAGCGGTCGCGCGGCTCCAGACTGAAGCGCCTAGAACCGCTCGGCCACATTAATGATCACTAATAGATGTCCGCATATTTTTTACCAAGTAGCGTTGATACTGGGTAGGAGATTCATATTTCATAGTGTCAGGCCGTTACGGAGTACCTTCCCAACGTTATTTAACATCTGTTCCGAGATTCCCATAGAAATATAGATAGCAGATTTCGCTCCTCTCATAACAAAGCAACTTAAAAATCGAAACGAAATCGCGTCAACTGAACAATATCTTCTATTGTGTAGAGGAAATTCTTGTTAAAACTGGCACTGCAGGTAGCATGTGAGAGATGTTTACTTCCGTTGTTAGAGTACATGGAGAAGTGGCATATAACAAACAAAATGTTTACATTTGTAGGTTAGTTTAAGTACCAACTACAAAAATGTATGTAAGTATATTGCAAATTTCCTAAGCTACTAGATCGATTTGAACCAATCTTGGTACAAATATCACTTACTGTATGGAAAGAAGCGCTCAAGGAGTAAGAACCACTTAACTATCAAAGGAGCTGGAGCGGATGTGAAAAAGGAATGTATCCAATGACATGCACATAGCGACTTCATTCATCCAGTATTTGAGAATGATAGGACTTCGTCACTTGCGCCAAACTTAATCCATAATTTCAAACCTTCACGAAACTTTTGCATGGGGGCTTAATTAAGAATATTAATGAATAAATGCAATAATTTTAGTAGCTGTGTGACCGGTTACGAAGACTGGTAACCGGTTGGCCCTGACTGGTATTAGCACGCTATCTGACTGCATAAAATAAAAATAAAGAATGACAAGGAATTTCCATTAACACAATTGATTAATTAAGTCCCCTGTAACTATAAAAGCTACGAAACAACAAAGCACAAGTGTAACTGTTCTGTGTGTGGTAGTGTGACTCAATGTACATGTATCTGGCTCGGTTCTTTCTCAATACGACAAAATATTTTAAACACCATTTACAATGAACTAACTGAAAAACCAGAAATACTATAATTGCACATAGAAAACAGAATTACAAGTCTAATAAATGAACACGAGCCAGATGCTTTGTTGACTGTTGCTGTGAGCAAGAGACATTGTCATTAAAGAAAACTGTAATACCTTTTTACCTCATTATATATTAACGAAAATTTTCCATTACACCAGCATCATCAATCAAAAGCCCATCTCCTTTCTCAAATACACTGTGAGAATTGCAACATCTTCCATTTATACATTACACCAACCGAACAGCATCTACTCTCTCGCCCAACAGAACAACAACTGCCCTCGACATCCTCTGAACTACTACTGCACCAGTGGAGGCGGCGGAATAATAATCTTTGGCGCAATCTCTGGCGCTGTGACTCAGTGTAGCCACCTTTCACTTTTTCTCGCTGATACCCTCCAGAAAATGATGAAAAGATAAAACTTTATCGTTTAACAAATTTTCGCTATTCATGCGCTAAGACTGACGCATCAAACATGATGTTTTAATTGATTACTTATTTATTATTAACTGTATTGCCAACACACTTCTCGCAGACTTTTCACATACATCGCTGACTGTACTTGCAAAATTATGTCATTGTGCAACTCATAGTTCATGAGATACGACATCATAAACACTCAGATGCGGGAAAACGAAACTGCGTGACGAAATTCGCTAGAGCTACAGGTGAAACGTGTGTAATACTTGCGCAAAAGTTGACACTCGGTGCGGTAGCTGATGGGGGTGACTGTAAATGGGAAATGCCTTTACGGTCGCTCCCATCAGCCACCGCGCCGAGTGTCAACTTTGTTTTCCCAGTTAATACATACATGTGTGAAATACACTCCTGGAAATTGAAATAAGAACACCGTGAATTCATTGTCCCAGGAAGGGGAAACTTTATTGACACATTCCTGTGGTCAGATACATCACATGATCACACTGACAGAACCACAGGCACATAGACACAGGCAACAGAGCATGCACAATGTCGGCACTAGTACAGTGTATATCCACCTTTCGCAGCAATGCAGGCTGCTATTCTCCCATGGAGACGATCGTAGAGATGCTGGATGTAGTCCTGTGGAACGGCTTGCCATGCCATTTCCACCTGGCGCCTCAGTTGGACCAGCGTTCGTGCTGGACGTGCAGACCGCGTGAGACGACGCTTCATCCAGTCCCAAACATGCTCAATGGGGGACAGATCCGGAGATCTTGCTGGCCAGGGTAGTTGACTTACACCTTCTAGAGCACGTTGGGTGGCACGGGATACATGCGGACTTGCATTGTCCTGTTGGAACAGCAAGTTCCCTTGCCGGTCTAGGAATGGTAGAACGATGGGTTCGATGACGGTTTGGATGTACCGTGCACTATTCAGTGTCCCCTCGACGATCACCAGTGGTGTACGGCCAGTGTAGGAGATCGCTCCCCACACCATGATGCCGGGTGTTGGCCCTGTGTGCCTCGGTCGTATGCAGTCCTGATTGTGGCGCTCACCTGCACGGCGCCAAACACGCATACGACCATCATTGGCACCAAGGCAGAAGCGACTCTCATCGCTGAAGACGACACGTCTCCATTCGTCCCTCCATTCACGCCTGTCGCGACACCACTGGAGGCGGGCTGCACGATGTTGGGGCGTGAGCGGAAGACGGCCTAACGGTGTGCGGGACCGTAGCCCAGCTTCATGGAGACGGTTGCGAATGGTCCTCGCCGATACCCCAGGAGCAACAGTGTCCCTAATTTGCTGGGAAGTGGCGGTGCGGTCCCCTACGGCACTGCGTAGGATCCTACGGTCTTGGCGTGCATCCGTGCGTCGCTGCGGTCCGGTCCCAGGTCGACGGGCACGTGCACCTTCCGCCGACCACTGGCGACAACATCGATGTACTGTGGAGACCTCACGCCCCACGTGTTGAGCAATTCGGCGGTACGTCCACCCGGCCTCCCGCATGCCCACTATACGCCCTCGCTCAAAGTCCGTCAACTGCACATACGGTTCACGTCCACGCTGTCGCGGCATGCTACCAGTGTTAAAGACTGCGATGGAGCTCCGTATGCCACGGCAAACTGGCTGACACTGACGGCGGCGGTGCACAAATGCTGCGCAGCTAGCGCCATTCGACGGCCAACACCGCGGTTCCTGGTGTGTCCGCTGTGCCGTGCGTGTGATCATTGCTTGTACAGCCCTCTCGCAGTGTCCGGAGCAAGTATGGTGGGTCTGACACACCGGTGTCAATGTGTTCTTTTTTCCATTTCCAGGAGTGTATGTTCAACATCTTTGAAGGAAATGTGACATGTGTATACATAGGTGAAACTGCGAGTATAAAGCTCCTCCTAAACTAAACATGGTACATATGCTACTTACTATCTGGAAAGAAATACTGTGGGGGAAGAACTACCAGCTTCTTATTGCGGTGTGGATGACAGACAAAGAAGAGCGGGGAGGAGAGGATGGAGAGACAGAGAGGAGGAAGGAGGATACAGACACATTGAGGGGGAGGAAAATGAACGGAGAAACAGAGGGAAGGATTCATCCATACATTATGTCGTGTGAATTTAAAGATTTTTGCAGCTCCCCCCCCCCCTCTCCCACCAACCCCTCCACCTTGTCACAGGTCGTTGCATTTGTTTTGTTACCACGACTCTTCTGCTGTAACGCAACATATTTTGCAGCTTTAAATTGAGAAATTATGAAGCAGTTCCAGTATTATTTATATGTTGCGGCATAAAATATTTTTTCCATACAATCAAGAAGTCATATGTTTCCTTTTCACGTGGAGGAAGGGCATATATTACTGATCATTTAGGCAGCCAAAAGCATAAAACAAACATGTGTTCTACAAACACTTCAAAAACAGTAGACATATTTTTTATTTTAAAGTCATCAAAACAGAGCCAATCAGTAACAGCAGCGGAATTAACAATGTGTTATCATACCGTTAAACGTCGTATGTCTTTGAAATCTGTAGATTGTACTTCTAGGCTAAGCTCCAATCTTTTTAACAATTCTATCACAGGCCGGCCGGTGTGGCCGTGCGGTTCTAGGCGCTTCAGTCTGGAACCGCGTGACCGCTACGGTCTCAAGTTCGAATCCTGCCTCGGACATGGATGTGTGTGATGTCCTTAGGTTAGTTAGGTTTAAGTAGTTCTAAGTTCTAGGGGACTAATGACCACAGATGTTAAGTCCCATAGTGCTCAGAGCCATCTGAACCATCTGGTTCTATCACAGAAGAGTGTGACGCTGGGCAGAAGCAAGACAACAGCACTTTTGTAAGCAGTTTTGGCACCTGACACTGTCAAACAAATATGCAATGACTTTCACTAGTCCGCTATTATTCGTTAGCTACAGATGCGAGTAATCCCAAGGCTGAAAAATATTTCCATTAATTGTTCAATATTTTACACCTCAGAATGGCATTCACCTGAAATTGCTTGAATCAGTTTCGCTTCCAAAGGAAACCGCCTCTACGATTAGTACTGACTGCGTTAGAAGAAAATAAAATTGATAAGAGTAAGTTTATTGCATTTTTCGGTGACAGTGCTAACACTAATTTTGGAGTAGTGCGACGAGCAGGTACAAACAATGAAAGGTGATGTAAACGAAAATCTTGTAGGATTTGGGTGCCCTGTTCACATACTACACAATGCTGCGAAGACAGCCGCTGACGTGATGAGTTTTGACGTAGAAACCTTTATAATTAAATTTTTCAATTACTTCTCGAAGTACACAGTACGAACGGAGCGTCTAAAGGAGTTTTGTGTGTTTATAGACATCGAGTATCATGCACTGTTGTCACATACAAAAACAAGATGGTTATCTTTGTTTGTTGCTGGAGAGACAGTACTGAATCTGTATGATACTCTTAAATCATTCTTCCTCTTAGGCACTTAAATTTCTGACAACGCTCATCCAGAATCGGTTAAAGGAAACATATTAGTGTTTCCAGCACAGTCAGTCGAGCGTGTTTCACAGACAAATGCTTAAACTTGAGAAAGCAGACAGCAGTGTTATAGAAGTAGCTGCGATTTTGGAAAATACTAGCAGAATCATAGAACGTCGTAAAGAAGGAAGTTTTATTCCGCTCAAAGCGACATCTCTCTTGGAGAACAGCGAGGTTGCATTAACTAGTGAAATTAAAAAAAATTCATGTTGATGTAGAACAGTTCTATGAAACGTGTACAGCTTATTTAGAAAAATGGTCAAAAAATCTCAATGAGTTCTCCATTTTTAAATGGATGTAGCTAGACGCAGAGCCTGAGTGGAACACTGTGACAAGGACAATAACATTTGTACATGGCAGAGGACTGTCAGTAGATGATCGTTTATTGTTTGACCAGTTTTCTTTACTCAAGCAGTTCACTGAATCAGATATCAACAAAAATAGTGATAACTGGGGTTACAACTTTAAACATAGCCGTGTGTAGCAACCGTGAAAATATTTTTTGTATACTATACTGGTTGCAATGGATTTTATAGTCGAATTGACCATGGTTTCGACTCCTAAACTAAGGGAGTATTCATCAGAATTTATATTACATACGTAAGAAGTTGAGCATAACAGCTCTCGTCATACTGGGGTAGTAACCCATGTCAAGAAAAATGGACCTATTTTTTTCGACAAACTGGAATGCGAAGAACAGTATTCTCAGTTGCTGAATATGTGTGAATTCGTCTTCAGTATCACAGGGCATAATGCAAACGTGGAACTAGTATTTTCTCTCATGAATGTGCAATGGACTGAGGAACGAACAGATTACAAGTAACAACAGCGGAAGCAATAATTAAAGGTATTCTTAATTATCAAATGAATTGCTCTAAGTTTTATAAATAGATCATACAGCGGAAAGAGCTTCTCTCTAAAGCGCAGAATTCATATACATATGAGGCGTAGGACAACAAATTATATGAACTTTGCACTTCAACATATAGTGTTTCAGTAGACAATTTTGTATCTTGTACTAATGTTTCAAAATAATAAATTCTTCTGTTTCCAGTACTAATATTATAGAATATTATTACCATTTGAATGCCCTCCCTTGGGTTTTATTAAATTAATTACAGTATAAAATGTTTATTTATTTATTTTACTAAATTAATTGAATACAGCAGTAATTTGTACAAATATTTCACTTTTTTAACGTTAAGAAACGTATCCCGAAATGTCTCGGTTTATGATTCACAAATTAGGGCCGTTTTTAGTTAAATTTAGGGAGACGTCCCTGTTTGCTAGCAACAGATGCTGGGAACCCTAGCCCAGGGGACTGATGAAAGAGGTCGACTGCTACAAGGAACTTTGGAAACAATCTCACAGTGCCAGTTTAACAACAAGTTGGCTTCCATGGAGTTTTACAAATTCTTAAAAGGAAAACAAGACTTGCTGAAAAAGTTGATATCTTGTGAGAAATATGGTGTACCAAGTAATTCTGCCGCCACAAGTTCCATGTAATTGTGTTCAAAATAAAAAGTAATTATAATAAATAAATTTTTTGCTTCATTTCTACACCCCATTCTCAGTGTGTCGCGTCGAGGGCCTAGTTAGATATGGCAACCCTACTCAGAGGCGGCCGACATTCCAGACTATAGTTACATCGAGCGTGCACGACAATCACAACGCACGGCCGCCACATGTCTGAAAGTGATACAAACACATTTAAACCTTAGTAAATAACAATGATACAGCTGATAATGTTTCCAAGTTTATCGTTACAGTTGAAGTTTAGAGTTGATGATGTCTGGTTTGTGGGGCGCTCTAGTGCGCGGTCATCAGCACCCGTACAAAGTCCCAATATTTACGCAGTCCATTTTCTTTTCACAGTAAAATCTAGTCACTCTTACAAATGTTGATGATGATGAAATGATGAGGACAACACAAACACCCGGTCCCCTGGCAGAGAAAATCCCAAACCAGGCCGGAAATCGAACCCGGGACCCTGTGATCCTGAGACAGCAACGCTAGCCCCTAGACCACGAGCTGAGGACGAATTTAAAGTTGTAATACAAACCAAAACAAAACGTTACACACGTAATGTCACGAACTCTGACTCGTCCCCACCCGCCTCGTGACGCGATGTGACACTTCGTTGACCCCCTCCCACCTTTTTAACGTGTTATGTAATTTATGGATCGCCTGGAAGGAGGAGGACAGAGAGAGGGGGGAGGGGGAGATGGACTGAGAGAGGGAGGAAATGGAGTCATGGAAGACTGAAATGAATAAATACCCGGGAAACGTCGAGTACGCAGTGTTTCACTAAAAATGAGAGTAGTAACAGAAACTGGTTTAAATATTAGCATCGCTTTGACTTGATGCTGCAGTATGATAAGCGCAGCTGGCAGTTGCAGAAGCAGTCGTCTGGGATAACTGAGTGGATATGATTTACAAGCCGAAAAAGACAAGCAGAGACTGACTACTCTGTTGTAATGTTCACTGGAAAACTTTCTTTGAAATTCTGACAGCAGGAAAACATTATCTGTAAGTTGTGAAGAAACCAGATTGTAGTAATGAGTGTCGAAGGACATTAAAAAAGAAAGAACATGAGAATGGAATGAGCCAAGACAGTAGCCTATCCAGCTTACTATTCAATACATACAATGAGAAAATAGCTGAAGAAAGCAAGAGAGAAATTTGGAAATAAAGTTCAAGGGGGACCAATAAAACGTTGAGGATAGCCGATGACGTTAGTCTGCCAGAGACTTCAAAGGAGTAGAAAATCCGTTGGACAGAGTGGGCAGTGTCTTGAAAGACGAATATCAACAAAAATAAAACAAGGGTAATGGGCTGTAGTTGAATTAAGTCACCAACAAAAGCTTTCCTGAAACAGATAAATTTGTAAACATCGAATTCGCGTTTAAGTATTAAGAACTCTTTCTGAAAGTAATTTCGTCGAGTGGAGTATTATGTGGAATTGAAACATGAATGATAAATAGTACTAACAATAAGGAATAGAGGCCTTTCAAATGTCGTGCTACAAAAGAACGATAAAGATTAGATTGATAGATCGGAAAACAAATGAAGTACTGATTCGAACTGGGAGAAAAGAAATTTTGTGATACTACTTAACTAAAAGAAGAGATGGTTTGTTAGGACACTTGAAGAGGTACAGATAAATAGTCGATTAAGTAATTGAATGCATGTGAGTTTGGAGGGGGAAGGGGAGGTAGAAATTGTGGAGGTAGATTGAAGTAATTTTGCAGAGATGAAGTGACCTGCACGGGACAAACTGATGTGGAGAGTTGCACAAACCATCCTTCAGACCAAAAACAACAATACAGGTTGAAACCCTGTCATCCTTTAACTGATTGTAACCTGAGAGGTCATATGAGGTAACCACCCTGGTTTTGTAGCCTGAAATGTTACTCCTTTACATCAAATCCGATCTTTACGCAAGTAATCGCAATCTGACTGTGAGCACTAAAGTTTCTGAGTGGAATAGAACAGAATACGAACATGAAAATCAAAAACGCTACGAACTTATCCACCAACCTAATGTAATAATGGAGTTTAAAACCTCGTCGAGGGATCATTGAAGATGAGGCACAGTATCAATCGGGTACAAAGTGATGAATAAATTAAGTGTTCTTTCACGCAGGAACAACTTTTGATGTAATCGTATTTGTCCACTATTTGCTCTCATAAAAATCTTTCAACTTTTTGTATGTTACCGGCCACTGTGGCCGAGCGGTTCTAGGCGCTTGAGTCTGAAACCGCGCGACCGCTACGGTCGCTGGTTCGAATACTGCCTCGGACATGGATGTGTGTGATGTCCTTAGGTTAGTTAGGTTTAAGTAGTTCTAAGTTCTAGGGGACTGATGACCTCCGATGTTAAGTCCCATAGTGCTCAGACCCATTTGAACCATTTTTTGTTTGTTCCTTCTTTGCATTCTGTTCTAGTTACTCCATTTATCAAACCATGCAGGCATTGTGAATGACATGCCTTCATGGTAATTTGTCTTTGGACACGTATTATAGATGAAATTTTGATTGTAATTATATATTGCATTTGAAACTTTCATACATGAACCTTGCCAAAAATATGTATGTATCTAATAGCCTCTTAATAAAAATCACCTGACTTCGCTATCCCATATTAGCCAACGAGACAATTTCGATTGGTCGATTACGTAAATTAAAAACTTACCGCTCCCTTTTTATAAAGCTGCACTGCCAAACACCAGGCAACACTTTTGTAATTATGGATTTTGTTTGGCTTTTAATCGATCGTTCAAATAAAAGGAATATTTTCCTGGTTATCTGTGATCTGACTGATGCGACGAGGAGTAGTTAATCATGCAACGAATTGCCTTTTTAGTATTACATAAATTATTACGTATTTTGATGCTAAGAGTTGCTATCTCTAAGCTTTCCACAATTGCGATGTAACATAATATTTTGTTTACTGATGTTTGAGCTGCAATTCTGTCATCGTCTCCCGAATGTATTAATAATGGGAGTGTGTCCTCTGAACAAAAAAGTAGAGGAAGCAGATATGTACAACTACAGAAGCACAGTGTAAGTTATAAAATGCCATTGCGCATCATGTGATTCGTTCTTGAACTAGTCGTTGACGTAGCCAGACATGTATGTGAATTTGGATAAAGCATTGTTGTCACATGTACGAATTTATGTTTTCCAGTATTATAATATGTGTGGGAACAAATTAACCCATTATATTCCAGAATTAATTATTTTTAGATTTTGTAAAAATTTCAGATCCACTACCCACATGGGTTAATAATCATATTATGAATGTGAATTTATGATGCTGGCCTAACATTCATAAATTTTTAACGTATGATATGTCATATAATGGGGAGTAAGGGGTAAAATTATTGGGGTATGATATATCATACGATGGACAGTAAGGGGTAGAATTCCTTACACAATTTTACCACAAGTAATACGTTGAATTTTTTGTGATTACCATTTATTACACGAATAAATGAAGAAAAAGTACAATAATAATTTCTAGGTATTGTAATGTTAATTTTATTTATATTTTAAGGTTACATTATATATTTATAGATTAAGTATACATAGCAAATTCATATAGTAGAATCAACAAAATAACTGTACGGCATTGCATGAGTAAAGTAAGACATTGTAATAATAAAGGACAAATAACAAATTTGATGAGTTATCCATTAGACATAACTAATCACCACCATTTGAAACCATAGCGAATAGGCTTGCCTCTTATAAACCATTTCACAAAGTGGTGGCCATAATAAGGCTCCATGGCCTCGTCCAAGGAAAAGTTTGACCCTAGACGATCTATGATGTCTTGAAATTTCTTATTTAGATGTGAAATTAATGGCTGAACCTTATAAACTTTATCTTCTTTTTCAATGCTGTCCTTATGATTGAGGGGGAAGAATCTACGAATTCTGTCAAAAGTATTTCTGGAGCCATTCCAGCATTTTGGTTGCAACAAAAATATATTGTGGGTCCTTTTGTTGCCTATGAAACAAGTAAAAACCTCCTTAATGACACCAAAGCCTCCCTCTCACACTCAGTCATTTTTATACAGTTTTTCGGATGTCAGGTCCAACAAACATATTCTTCAATCACGCTTTTCGGCACACGAGGAAAACTCTCGCTGAGATACTTGAAACATATAACATCTTTGAGTAAGGTCTTAAGAAACTATTTCATCAGCTTTAATGAGTAGAGATGGTAACAGATTTTTTTTCAGATCCACAAGATTCTTAAGTAAAAAGAAGACGAACAAGAAGCTTGTCATAGTAGTCAGGGTGTAACTACACTAACAAGGGCAACCACTTTAGTCAGCGCGAGAGCGTTACGGAGATGCTGAACAAGCTCCAGTGGCGGACACTTCAAGAAAGGCGTTACGCAATACGGAGAGGTTTATTATCGAAATTACGAGAGAGCACATTCCGGGAAGAGATGGGCAACATATTACTACCGCCCACATATATCTCGCGTAATGATCACAACGAAAATATCCGAGAAATTAGAGCAAATACGGAGACTTAGAAGCAGTCGTTCTTCCCACGCACAATTCGTGAATGGAACAGGGAAGGGGGGATCAGATAGTGGTACAATAAGTACCCTCCGCCACACACCGTAAGGTGGCTCGCGGAGTATAGATGTAGATGTAGATGTAGATGTACTGCAAATAAATTTCAGCTTTATGTTAGTATTAATTGAAGGACTAAATGAAATATTTATAGCTAAAATCATTAAAATGCATTTTAAATATTAAGAGCTGTTGTAAAGAACTGTAGGTGTTATGGCTTTTTGTTACCATTTTATTATTCAGCACACTCAAAATCACAAGAATAAGCCACTTTCACTAAAAATGTCTGTTCATCTTTAACTCGTGTAATCAGAACAAGCAGATGGAGCCATTAGTAAGAGTATACACGTTTACAGTGCACATGAAAATCAGTGTTTGGTCAATCTGTCCTACAACAAAATATCTTCCAGTTAAATATTTATGTTTAATCATGATGGATTGCAAAGTAGAGCATATTTCTGCTAGTTTACATGTTGCTGTTATACTTATAGAAGTCTTGACTTAAACTCGTAAGTATGCTGCCAGCCACTAAAACCTTGAAGGCGACGTGTAATAAACATCCGTTTGACATGAAATGTAACACATGGTTGCATTTCAGCGTAACTGCACAAAGTAGATCGGAGGAAAAATTACTCAGCGGGTTTCTCATTCAGGAATTGAACTTGATCGTTGATTGTTTGTAAGAAGATCATGTTAAGTCTCGTATAAGAAGATGAATCATCTGTCAGCGTGTATCGGAATTCGAGAGCGAGTAGGTCGAGTCTTGGGTTTATACGTTTGCGATAAGCGATTTGTTGATCACGTAAGTAGGGATCACACGATTGTCTCGCGGATATGTAGTTGTTATGTTCAGGAGGACCATACTGAAAACCGTGCAGGAATTCAATGGCCTCACATGACTAGAGCCCGAGAGGACCAACATATTTTTCGCTTAGTCATGTCATGTACCTTGAGCCAGGAAATGTGCTTGGCTGCAGCAAAACAAGTATCTACACGGGCGGTACACGACGTCTGGAATACCGCGGATTGTCAGCATGGCGACCATTGCTGTGCCTTCCCTTGATTCGGTAGCAAACAGAGGCGGCCAACGATGGTGCAGCCAATGACAACACAATACACAGGAGTGTGACCACATCGCGTTTCGATACGAATTGCAATTCTGCGTACAGCATCATGATGAACTATTCATGTGTGGAGATTCGGAGGAGAACGAACATTGCCAGCTTGCATTCGTCATCATGATGCGGGCTTCATGCTATGCTATGGGCTGCTATTCATTACACGGCAAAACCACTTGTGGTTCGAATAGTCAGTAATTTTGGCATTTCTGACCTGTCGGGACCGGTAACTGTATCCTATCTTCGAGATCTCTGCGCTGATAAGTTTCAACAAGACAACGCAAGACCGTATCTTTCCCAAGCTGCCATGACCTACCTTGATATGAAGGAGGTTAGAGTGTTGGTCAGCACGTCCTCCTGTCCTGCCACCCATTGAAAACTACAGATCATAGATTCCTGAGGGACTGGCCACTATGTTTAATGAACTGTGCCATAGTGTTGGAGCAGAATGAAATGATATATCCGTATCCCACATCCAAGCTCAGTTCGGCTGAATGTCCAGCAGGGTTACAGCCATTGTTATTACTAGAGGTGACAGTTGTGTGTACTGTACTGTAGACGCACAATAAGTAAAATTTCGTTATTTTCTACACTTCTTAGTGTTTAGTCTTAATCAGTGTAATTCATGATTCCCCTAAATTTTTTACTTCTCATCTAGAGTAGATTGCACATTTCACTATGCTTCGTACTGAGAATTTCTCGAACTCGTGGCAGGACGTCCTTTGCAGAATACACACGACTTATCGTGCTCTCTGAAAGTAATCAGGATCATGGAGTATGTGGTGATAACAGGCAGAAGGGCGACACAAAATCGGAAGCCGAAAGCAACAGTCCCGAAAAGGCGGAAGGTGAGACGTCGCATCCGTAGGTACCGCAGGAGGGAAGGCAGCCCGGTGGGGTTTGGTCGCGAGCAGAGCTGGAGATGCGTCGCCAATTTGTTGGTCTGCGCCGCTTCCCGGCTCGCTGCTTCCACCACAGCCACCAGCAAACACAGCACGGCCAAGTGGATCAAGCAGGGAAGCAGGTACAGGTGTACGTTATCGTGGGCGCCGCTGAGACTCCTTGCTGACGCTAACACGTATAACATGTAACACGACACTGCAACAACCAACAACCAGTAAGAGACCGTTATTGCAATAACGATTTCGTGTGTCGAAATAGCACATTCCGCGAGGTCACACATGTCACTGTATGCCTTCCTCCACCGCTGCACATCGATGTTAAGACCTTGTCTGGTTCCACCATTCCGCAGCAGCCTAGAAAGTTGTCTGTTGACGTATCTCAGTCCGATCCTGGCGACCATAACAGTACAGACAAACCTGATGTAAACTGCCGTTTGTATGAGAGTGTCTACCACAGAAAGTACTGCGGCAATATTATCCAGGTAACTTTTGCTCCCACTTTGCCACCAGAAAAACTTACTAGTAACACAGAGTATCAAATAACCAGAAACACTCAGTTCGATTACGACGGCGTGGTATTTACTGTGAAGTATACGGCGCACAAACGAGCATGTTTCGTAGGATATCATTATGCGTAACATAGTTTCATATCCTTTTCTGTTAAAGAACGCGTCTATAGCGATTACGACGAATGGTTCCACAGTAAACATTAGAAAACCTACAAGATAAACAATAGTGAAAACTGAATTTTGCGGCACATCCTTCAGGTTTGTATAGGAGGCAATTTTTAATGCAAGTGAAATAAGTCCTAATCCAACGGACAAACACGTACTGAATCGATCCATTTTTAGCTGTCGTGACTCTGCATCAAAACTGTAAGGCATCAGACCTATCACTTTGTTCAACAGAATGTATTTTCTGATTGCACGGCATAGTGCTGAATCAGTAGTTTGGCCGGCCATTTATACCTATTTAACGTTAAATATTCTTTCACTTCAATTTAATCAAATTGTGGCACATCTTTCGAGAATCAAACAGCCCAAAAACAGTTATCTACAGAATACAGCCCGCCGCTGCAGTTCCGTGAGTAGAGTAAAGTCAAACTGCAGGAACGGTGCACTGTAACTGTCGTCGAAGAACTGTCTTCTAAACACGTCATTCATCGCGATCGATACGTTTTGCAGGTCGCACAGTTAATGAAATTACTGTGGCCTACAGCAACAAAAGACGTCAGTACTTCAATGGTATACGAAGCAGTCAGTCATTAGCGTAAGTGGTACTTGCAATTATTGCATGAAACGCGATAACCTAATTAAAAAGAATTGATGTTTCGAAGCCTCTGCTGGGAAATCAATTACTCAGGGGCGCTGTTGTCATCTACAGGATTGTCCGGTTCACAAAAACAGTGACGATTCTCCGTCTGTTTTCGTTGATATTTGTTTTCTCAAAACCTATGTGCCCCGTATATGAAAGAAATTTTCCACTAATGTCTTTCAGCTCCAACTGGAAGTGAGATCTTACAGCGGCACATCTCAAACCCTGCGCTGCAATCCTGCACTGTGCGGCTGATCCCGGCGGAGGTTCGAGTCCTCCCTCGGGCATGGGTGTGTGTGTTAGTCCTTAGGATAATTTAGGTTAAGTAGTGTGTAAGCTTAGGGACTGATGACCTTAGCAGTTACGTCCCATAAGATTTCACACCCACATCTCAAACCCTTATTATGCCACCGATAGTGTCCATGTAAAAGAAAAATCCCTAACCAATATTTTCGTACCCATTATTCCACTTGTCTCTCGTGTTACTACTGACGTCCATGAATATGTACAGATCTTTTTCTACTTTAACATCAGGCCTATAACAGAGATGTTCATCACCACTATTTAACCAGTCTCCTGCTCATTGACTCTGTTCCCTATGTCACGTGGAGTGACAGTCCCATCTTTCGGGTGAGAACGTCGAGTTAAACACTCGTCTTAGAGCAGTGGTTGCCAACTCGGGGGTAATTATTACCCCTGAGGGGTAAAATAAAATTTTCGCAGTGGTAAAAACTAAACGATTCGACTCTGTTTCAGTCACGAAACTAACGCGTGCCTCAGCGATACAGATGGCCGTACTCTAGGTGCAACCACAACGGAGGGGTATCTGTTGAGAGGCCAGACAAACGTGTCGTTCCTGAAGAGGGGCAGCAGCCTTTTCAGTAGTTGCAGGGGCAACAGTCTGGATGATTGACTGATCTGGCCTTGTAACACTAACCAAAACGGCCTTACTGTGCTGGTACTGCGAACGGCTGAAAGCAAGGGGAAACTACAGCTGTAATTTTTCCCGAGGGTATGCAGCTTTACTGTATGGTTAAATGATGATGGCGTCCTCTTGGGTAAAATATTCCGGAGGTAAAATAGTCTCCCATTCGGATCTCCGGGCGGGGACTACTCAAGAGGACGTCATTATCAGGAAAAAAACTGGCGTTCTACGGATCGGATCGTGGAATGTCAGATCCCTTAATCGGGCAGGTAGGTTAGAAAATTTGAAAAGGGGAATGGATAGGTTATAGTGGGAATTAGTGAAGTTCGGTGGCAGGAGGAACAAGACTTTTGGTCAGGTTGATACAGGGTTATAAATACAAAATCAAATAGGGGTCATGCCGGAGTAGGTTTAATAATGAATAAAAAAATAGGAGTGCGGGTAAGCTACTACAAACAACATAGTGAACGCATTATTGTGGCCAAGATAGACACGAAGCCCATGCCTACTACAGTGGTACAAGTTTATATGCCAACTAGCTCTGCAGATGATGAACAAATTGATGAAATGTATGATGAGATAAAAGAAATTATTTTGGTAGTGAAGGGAGACGAAAATTTAATAGTCATGGGTGACTGGAATTCGAGAGTAGGAAAAGGGAGAGAAGGAAACACAGTAGGTGAATATGGATTGGGGCTAAGAAATGAAAGAGGAAGCCGCCTGATAGAGTTTTGCACAGAGAATAACTTAATCATAGCTAACACTTGGTTCAAGAATCATGAAAGAAGGTTGTATACATGGAAGAATCCTGGAGATACTAGAAGGTATCAGATAGATTATATAATGGTAAGACAGAGATTTAGCAACCAGTTTTTAAATTGTAGGACATTTCCAGGGGCAGATGTGGACTCTGATCACAATCTATTGGTTATGACCCGTTGATTAAAACTGAAGAAACTGCAAAACTGTGGGAATTTAAGGAGATGGGGCCTGGATAAACTGAAAAAACCAGAGGTTGTACAGAGTTTCAGGGACAGCATAAGGGAAAAATTGACAGGAATGGGGGAAAGAAGTACAGTAGAAGAAGAATGGGTAGCTCTGAGGGATGAAGTAAAGGCAGCAGAGGATCAAGTAGGTAAAAAGACGAGGGCTAGTAGAAATCCTTGGGTAACAGAAGAAATATTGAATTTAATTGATGAAAGGAGAAAATATAAAAATGCAGTAAATGAAGCAGGCAAAAAGGAATAGAAACGTCTCGACAGGAAGTGCAAAATGGCTAAGTAGGGATGGCTAGAGGACAAACGTAAGGACGTAGAGGCTTATCTCACTAGGGGTAAGATAGATACTGCCTACAGGAAAATTAAAGAGACCTTTGGAGAAAAGAGAACTACTTGTATGAATATCAAAAGCTCAGATGGAAACCCAGTTCTAACCAAAGAAGGGAAAGCAGAAAGGTGGAAGGAGTATATACGGGGTCTATACAGGGGCGATGTACTTGAGGACAATATTATGGAAATGGAAGAGGATGTAGATGAAAATGAAACGGGAGAGACGATACTGCGTGAAGAGTTTGACAGAGCACTGAAAGACCTGAGTCGAAACAAGGCCCCGGGAGTAGACATTCCATTAGAACTACTGACGTCCTTGGGAGAGCCAGTCCTGTCAAAACTCTACCATTTGGTGAGCAAGATGTATGAGACAGGCGAAATACCATCAGACTTCAAGATGAATACAATAATTCCAATCCCAAAGAAAGCAGGTGTTGACAGATGTGAAAATTACCGAACTATCGTTTAATAAGTCACTGCTGCAAAATACTAACACGAATTCTTTACAGACGAATGGAAAAACTGGTAGAAACCGACCTCGGGGAAGATTAGTTTGGATTCCGTAGAAAAATTGGAACACGTGAGGCAATACTGACCTTACGACTTATCTTAGAAGAAAGATTAAGGAAAGGCAAACCTAATTCTAGCATTTGTAGACTTAGAGAAAGCTTTTGACAATGTTGATTGGAATACTCTCTTTCAAATTCTAAAGGTGGCAGGGGTAAAATACAGGGAGCGAAAGGCTATTTACAATTTGTACAGAAACCAGATGGCAGTTATAAGGGTCGAGGGGCATGAAAGGGAAGCAGCGGTTGGGAAGGGAGTGAGACAGGGATGTAGCCTCTCCCCGATGTTATTCAATCTGTATATTGAGCAAGCAGTAAAGGAAACAAAAGAAAAATTCGGGAGTAGGTATTAAAATCCAAGGAGAAGAAATAAAAACTTTGAGGTTCGCCGATGACATTGTAATTCTATCAGAGACAGCAAAGGAGTTGAAAGAGCAGTTGAACGGAATGGACAGTGTCCTGAAAGGAGGATATAAGATGAACATCAACAAAAGAAAAACGAGGATAAGGGAATGTAGTCGAATTAAGTCGGGTGGTGCTGAGGGAATTAGATTAGGAAATGAGACACTTAAAGTAGTAAAGGAACTTTGCTATTTGGGGAGCAAAATAACTGATGATGGTCGAAGTAGAGAAGATATAAAATGTACACTAGTAATGGCAAGGGAAGCGTTTCTGAAGAAGAGAAATTTGTTAACATCGAGTATAGATTTAAGTGTCATGAAGTCGTTTCTGAAATTATTTGTATGGAATGTAGCCATGTATGGAAGTGAAACATGGACGATAAATAGTTTGGACAGGAAGAGAATAGAAGCTTTCGAAATGTGGTGCTACAGAAGAATGCTGAAGATTAAATGGGTAGATCACATAACTAATGATGAAGTATTGAATAGAATTGGGGAGAAGAGGAGTTTGTGGCACAACTTGACAAAAAGAAGGGACCGGTTAGTAGGACATGTTGTGAGGCATCAAGGGATCATAAATTTAGCATTGGAGGGCAATGTGGAGGGAAAAAATCGTAGAGGGAGAGCAGGAGATGAATACACTAAGCAGATTCAGAAGGATGTAGGTTGCAATAAGTACTGGGAGATGAAGAAGCTTGCACAGGATAGGGTAGCATGGAGAGCTGCATCAAACCAGTCTCACGACTGAAGACCGCCACAACAACACGTAACTAAATAATTCTCAAAGGATCATTACTACTATCACAAAAATAAATGTTTTCCGCGTTGGGACAAAAGATTTGAACATGAGAAAGGTGTTTGCCAAACTAGTCCCAAACGTGTTGACCGACGAACACAAGCACATGCGAGTGATTCGGTGCCGAGAAATGTTGGAAATGTGTGAAAATGATCCCCATTTTTTAAACTCAGTTATCACTGGTGATGAGTAGTGGATTTTTGAGTATGACCCTGAGACAAAAAGGCAGAGTGGCACACCCCATCGTCGCCCCATCCCAAGAAGGCACGCATGAGCAAGACCAGGATCAAAACCATGCTCATTGTCTTCTTTGACGTCAGAGGCATTGTCCACCACGAATTCGTACCCACCGGGACTACAGTAAACTCAGCTTTCTACTTGGAATTGCTCAAAAGACAGAAAAGGAGGGTCCCGCGCTGCCGAAGCGACATCAAGGACACGTGGAAAGTTCACCACGGCAACGCGCCGAGTCACAGCGCCTTCATTGTTAACGACTTCCTGGCGAGGACCAAGACCCTATTAGCTCCCCATCCTCCCTACAGCCCTGACCTGACTCTCGCTGACATTTTTTTGATTCCTCGGTTAAAAGGAGTCATGAATGGAGAACATTGGGACATGATTGAAAGCATCCAGGCGCATTTTACATCAGCTCTAAAGGACATTCCGGAAAAGGCATTCCAGGATGCCTTCCAGGCATGGAAAGACCGCCTCCAGAAGTGTACCGACGCAAGAGGGTGCTATTTTGAAAATTTTTGATTATTTATACGAATATATTCAATAAATGATAGTTTATGAATTTGGTCGCATTACTTATGGAACGCACCTTGTATGTTGTGCTTTGACCAGTACATCGCTGTAGGTAAAAGTGAGACATATACGTAACAAATGCCGACTATCTCAAGAAAATGTCTTCGAGTTCTAGATAGTACCTGCTGTCGTCCATAAATTGATTCATTACTCGCTTAGAAACAGATAAATGAAGTAATTGACGACGCGACACAGCAGAACTACATTATTATTATTATTATCATTATTATTATTATTATTATTAGACTGGTTATATACAAAGCATTAACATCCTGATGTCCAATTTGCACCAGCTCACAAGTAACGGGTCCATCAATCAAGTGATTCAAAAAATAATAAGTACAGTGGACACATTTGAACTTGTTTGATTTTCAATGAAGTTGCAGTGTGCAGGTCAAGCAAGTGCCGCAATGGAGAGGAGTAATACAGAGGAAGCATATTTTGTAGCCTCACTGTGGATAGTCAGTTTTCTTAACTAAGGAGATGTTGGTAGCACTTGTGATGCCACGCAAAATGTTTCGTCATTAATTCTAACACACACACACACACACACACTATAAATATTCATATTTCATCATTTAAAAAATAAAAGTATTCCATTTTACGGTTTAGTTAGCTGCTAAAGTTGGTCATACTGTGGTAGAGGAGTGGGGGGAGCGGGGGGGAGTGGGGGGGGGGGGGGGGAGAAGGCGGAGTACTAGCTGATGTCTCATGTCTCATTGCACTCAGGGATAATGGTCTAAGAAGCGTTACGAACCACTGCCATAGAGCTATTCAAAAATAAGATATGTATTGATATTATGTTTCATCTCGCGTAATTCATACATGAGTATGAATAACAACTCTACCTCAACATTATTCTTCTTAGTCACCCATAGCACACTGAAACACATTTAAAACAAAATAAACAACATCTACCGGAGCCTTAATAAAGACAACAATGGGTGATTTCTGCGTTGCCCCAGAATCATTTCACTTTTAATGAGAACAGACTTTTGGCTTTGAATATTATGTACGATACGTAAACGAAACATTCACAGTACTTTGATCCAATGGGTGTATAAAGAGGAGTGCTAATATAATCAGGGCCGTAAAGAATAGATAGTGTGCATCTGCCAGAACCGTAATGCAGCACATCCCCGCCCCTCCCCATTTCCCGTAATACTACCTTCTGGGTTTTTCTTTGCTGATTCAGCAAATTTTATAGTTTTGTAAACAGATTTAATGAAAATAAAGCATCGTTTGAAAGTATTACGCAAATGAAGGACATTGATGAAAAACATTCCGCACAACAAATCAAATGTATCATTGTAGTAAACAAATTACGAATTGTATAAACTATCTAACGAAATTTGAAAATAAAACGAAATCTATAACTTATAGTTTATGGCAACTCCTGTATATGGGTTTTAGTATGATGTATAATAAACAGATGTTATTAGCCTCACATAAATTATTAACTGTGCACGAATTGTTGATGGAAAATAAAAGTAAAAGGGTTATCGTTAACACCTGAGAAAGTGCCTCTTTTATGTTTATTTACACCATGTTTCAACTTAGATGATAACAGTCTATAGGCGCAACGAGTAGCAACTCCCGCAAGATTATTAATCAGTTACAGAAGACTTGAAGCACATAATTCTACCAAACTGTATTTCAATTCCTTTTATTTGCTCTACTTGCTTCTGGCATTGCGAAATTACTTATAGTAACAGATGTGGCTACATCATCCTGTTTTGGTCAAAAATAACTTGCCACTTATAGCTGTCCACGGCACGATATTTAATCGTCCTCATCTAAAAATACGGTGTGTGACACGGTAGTGTTTACGAGGACAACAGCATTATTACGTTATTAAAATGCCATATCTAGTCAGAAGTACCAGGTAAACAAACATTGTAATATTTATAGCAAATCACGCTGTATACACTTGTTCATGTAACTGGCACATGTGCATGACCGCGTGGGAAAATTTTAACGGTCAGTTAGAAAATAAAAATACACGGATGTTACGGCACTATCGATGCGATTCCAGAGTATATCCTCGTCTTATAGGCTACTAGCAGTTTTACGGAGAACATCGGTACTTATTAGGGTGAACCTTAATAAAGTGCAGCGACGAATTCCTGACTGGAAATGGAGGAGAAAAGGTCCTATGAATATGTGCACGGAAATGCATGGTTGCCACGGTAGATGACGCTGACAAATGGAAGTTCCTCTGACCATGTGACGTGTGTTCCTTGTCTGTTGCAGGATGTGTGATTGACACAGTGTACTGTAAGCAGCAGAATGAACCGGTATACAAGTCGGGAACAAGCCGAGATGGTGTTTGTGTACGGCCATGCAGCCGGAAACGGTCGACAGGCAGCACGGCCATTCCAAAACAAGTACTCGCACATACACCAACCGTATCGCACATCATTTGAAGCCCTTTTTGGGCGTTTGTGTGATCATGGGTCCTTTCAGAAAGATGAACGTTCAGGGAGGCGGTGGTCTGTGCCTACATCAGAGATGAAGGATCGGGTTCTACGGGATATTGAAACGAACCCTAGTACTTTGCTGCACCAAAAAGAAATGCAGATGATAAACGGGTATTCATTGGACAAATATATTATACTAGAACTGGCATGTGATTACATTTTCACGCAATTTGCGTGCATACATCCTGAGAAATCAGTACCCAGGTCAACCACCTCTGGCCGTAATAACAGCCTTGATACGCCTGGGAATTGAGTCAAACAGATCTTGGATGGCGTGTACAGGTACAGCTGCCCATGCAGCTTCAACGCGATACCACAGTTCATCAAGAGTAGGACTGGCGTATTGTGACGAGCCAGTATCCAGAAACGCCCGTACAGGACCTGCAACATGCGGTCGTACATTATCCTGATGAACTGTAGGGTTTCGCAGGGATCGAATAAAGGGTAGAGCCACAGGTCGTAACACATCTGAAATGTAACGTCCACTGTTCAAAGTGCCGTCAATGCGAACAAGAGGTGACCGAGACGTGTAACCAATGGCACCCAATTCCATCACGCCGGGTGATACGCCACTATGGCGATGACGAATACACGCTTCCAATGTGCGTTCACCGCGATGTCGCCAAACACGGATGCGACCATCATGATGCTGTAAACAGAACCTGTATTCATCCGAAAAAATGACGTTTTGCCATTCGTGCACCCAGGTTCGTCCTTGAGTACACCATCGCAGGCGCTCCTGTCTGTGATGCAGCGTCGAGGGTAACCGCAGCCACGGTCTCCGAGCTGATAGTCCATGCTGCTGCAAATCTCGTCGAACTGTTCGTGCAGATGGTTGTTGACTTGCAAACGTCCCCATCTGTTGACTCGGGGATCGAGACGTGGCTGCACGATCCGTTACAGCCATGCGGATAAGATGCCTGTCATCTCGACTGCTAGTGATACGAGGCCGTTGGGATCCAGCACGGCGTTCCGTATTACCCTCCTGAACCCACCGATTCCGTATTCTGCGAACAGTCATTGGATCTCGACCAACGCGAGCAGCAATGTCGCGGTACGGTAAACCGCAATCGCGAGGGGCTACAATCCGACCTTTATCAAAGTCGGAAACGTGATGGTAGGCATTTCTCCTCCTTACACGAAGCATCACAACAACGTTTCACCAGGCAACGCCGGTCAACTGCTGTTTGTGTATGGGAAATCGGTTGGAAACTTTCCTCATGTCAGCACGTTGTAGGTGTCGCCACCGGCGCCAACCTTGTGTGAATGCTCTGAAAAGCTAATCATTTGGATATCACAGCATCTTCTTCCTGTCGGTTAAATTTCGCGTCTGTAGCACGTCATCTTCGTGGTGTAGCAATGGCCAGTAGTGTAGCTCCAGGCAAGCGGCCCGCCAACATGTAGTAAGCCAAAAATATGTGTATTCTGCATGACAACTGCAACGAGTGCATGAATTACGGACAGCAGATTTCCTTCAACGGGAAGGATTTTGCTAATTATTTTTGCACTGGACCATCACAATTATAAGATACCTGTCATCAGTCCACTTTGCCAGTGAAGCAATCTTTACCAGAACTGGCGTCATGAACCTGCATCCCAGGCAGACCACGTTGAACATCTGTTCTGACGTGGATGCGTTGCAGCTCTAAACAGTGTTCCGGGACGATTTGCTGTCGTGGCACGCACACAGGCCATTTCCGGACACATGTTCATACGACCTTTTTTCCTCCATTCCCAGTCAGGAATTTGTCCCTGCAGTTTGTCGGTCTTATTAATGTTGACTCTGTGTTCACGAATCGTTTTCACACATAAGCACCGGTACAGAAACTTTTAGCACAATTGTCAAGACGTATTTCATGAACAGAACACAAGTATTTATAGCATATACACTGAAGCGCCTGGTGTAAGCATGTGTATTCGAATACAGACATATGTAAACAGGCAGAACATGGCGCTGCGGTCGGCAGCGCTTATATAAGACAACACGTGTTACTGCTGCTACAATGGCAGGTTATTAAGATTTAAGTGAGTTTGAACGTGGTGTTATAGTCGACGCACGAGCGATGGGACACAGCATCTCCGAGGTAGCGATGAAGTGGGGTTTTCCCTATACGACCAGTTCACGAGTGTACCGTGAATATCAGGAATCCGATAAAAAGTCAAATCTCCGACATCGCTGCGGCCGAAAAAAGATCCTCCAAGAACGGGACCAACGATGACTGAAGAGAATCTTCAATGTGATAGAAATGCAACCCTTCCGAAACTTGCAGTAAATTTCAATGCTGCGCCATCAACAAGTGTCAGCGTGCGAATCATTCAATGAAACATCATCGATATGTGCTTTCAGAGCCGAAAGCCCACTCGTGTACCCTTGATGACTGATCGACACAAGGCTTTACGCCTCGCCTGGGCCCGTCAATACCGACATTGGACTCTTGGTGACCGGAAACATGTTGTCTGCTCGGAGGAGTCTCGTTTCAAATTGTATCGTGCGGATGGACGTGTACAGGTATGGAGACAACTTCATGAATCCGTGGACCATGCATGTCAGCAGCGGACATTTCAAGCTGGTGGAGGCTCTGTAATACTGTGGGACGTGTGCAGTTGGAGTGATATGGGACCCCTGATACATCTAGATATGACTCCAACAGGTGACACGTACGAAAGAATCCAGTCTGATCGCATGCATCCATTCATGTCCACTGAGTATCCCGACGGACGTGGGCAATTCCAGCAGCACAATGTGACATCCCACACGTCCAGAATTGCTACAGAGTGGCTCCAGGAACACTCTTCCGAGTTTAAACACTTCCGCTGGCCACCGAACTCCCCAGACATGAACATTATTGAGCGTATCTGGGATGCCTTGCAACGTGCTGTTCAGAAGAGATCTCCACCCCCTCGTTCTCTTACGGATTTATGGACAGCACTGCAGTATTCATGGTGTCACTTCCCTCCAGCACTGCTTCGGACATTAGTCGAGTCCTTGCCACCTCGTGTTGTGGCACTTCTGCGTGCTCGCGGCGGCCCAACACGATATTGGCAGGCGTACCTGCTTTTTGGCTCTTCAGTGTCGAATCACAGTCTGCAGCTGTCGATTTCAGTAAAATCATTCCTAAAGAAAGAGCACTAATTTCTTTCCCATACGGAGTTCGAAGGTAGAGCAGAAGGTAGTTGTTCTAAGTCTAGGGGACTGATGACCTCAGGTGTTAAGTCACATAGTGCTCAGAGCCATTTGAACCAAGGACTTCAGCTTTTGCTTTGCAGCCCTCAATTTCAATTCCTGTCTCATTCACTAGGTACTGGACACTAACTTTGGTGCCACTAGCAGCCTTTACATATGACCGGAATTTCTTTATATTTCGTGAAATGTCTTTTGACAATATTCTACTATGGTAGTCACTGAAGACATCACGCACTGCTCCCTTGACAGCCAAACGCGTTTCGTTCAGCATCTCTCTATCTATAGTCCAATTCTTTGTTTTACACCTATTATACAATAATCTCTATTTAGAAGTTCGTTTATAGCGAAGGTTCCCTCCCATTATGAACAGTTCCACTGGGTACATATCTATGCAGGTGCGTGGTCAACTATTCTTTAAAACTTGAGCCCGAGTTCCTCTACACTCTCCTGACCTATGCTGAAACTTTCAAGTTTCTCACTGAGATACGACAATACAGATTTTTTTACCTAGTTTACTGAACATATATATCTTCCTGTTTGGTTTAGTTGTCTTTTGTACTTTGATAACCATTGCTGCCACAACTGCGACATGGTCACTGATACCGTTTCCGATGTGGTCATCCTCAAACAAGTCAGGTATATTTGTTGCCATTAGAGTAAATGTACTTCCCTTGTGAGTGGAGTTCCTAAGTATCTGCTCTAAGGCGCTGCAGTCATGGACTGTGTCGCTGGTCCCGGTGGAGGTTCGAGTCCTCCCTCGGGCATGGGTATGTGTGTTTGTCCTTAGGATAATTTAGGTTAAATAGTGTGTAAGCTTAGGAACTGATGACCTTAGCAGTTAAGTCCCATAAGATTTCACACACATTTGAACATTTTTTTTAAATCTGTTCTAGGTAGTTTTCACAGGATGCCCTATCAAGCGTACCACTAACAAAACTGTAATTTTTCCAGTTAATTATTGGATGATTAAAGTCCCCACCGATGACTGCAGTGTGATTGGGGAACTTATGTACAAGTGAACTGAGGTTTTCTCTGAAGTTTTCAGTTACATCAGAAGATGAGTCCGGGGGGCGATAGAAGGATCCACTTATCATTTTATACCTACCCCTGATACTGAGTCTTGCCGAAACAATCTCACATGCAGTTTCAGTTTTTGTCTCGGTGGATTTGAGTTTCTTCTTTACTATGACAAATACACCACCTCCATTGCCCATTTGCCTATCCTTTCGATATACACTTATAATTTCACCAAAAATTTCACTGCTATCAATTTCAGGTTTCAACTAGCTTTCTGTACCTAGTACTATGTTAGCTTCACTGCTTTTCGTGAGCACTCTGCTGCGAGTGGTTCTGCAGTTTACCATTACTATTTTAATATTCCCACATGTGGGAAGCATTTCTTTCTGTGTTACAATGACACTTCTGGGCTTCCTACGGATATCTTTATCTTGACTGGATGGAAAATCATCTAATCCAAAAAACTCTTGTGTGCACCCCACACACTGTCATCTACCTGAGTAGCAGCCTCTGATATGCGATGCACACCTGACCTATTTACGGGGACCCTACAGTTCTCAATCCCATAGTGCAAGTCCAGGAAGTCGCGGCCTAGCTTTTCACAGACCCTTCGAAGTCTCTGGTCCAGTCCTACCACTCGACTCAGAACCAAAGAGCCACACTCAGTTCTGGGGACAATGCTGCAAATTACGAGCTTCATTGAAACTCCTCGCGCAAGGTTGGTCTTCTCAACATTCTCTGCCAGTCGCTGGAATGACTCAAGAATGGTCTTGGAGCCCACACTACAGGCATCATTTTTTCCAACGTCCACACAGTATGCAGCTGGTTGCACCCTGTTATCTCAATGGCTGCCGGAATAGCCTCTTCAACATGTTGAATGAGGCCCTCAGGCACACACACAGAGTCCACCTGCTGTCCTTTCCTGTCCTTTTCTGCCATTTCCCTCGGGGATACCATCATTCGCCTTATGTCTGGACTGTCGACAATTAATAGACCTCTACTCTTTTGCGTTTGTTTCCTGCTGACACCGGACAAAACAGGTTTCCCCAAAACAGGTGAAGTGAGTCCCACTGGCTCTGTTTGAGCGAAAGATAGCATCTCAAACTTGTTTGTTAGGAGGATCGGTAAAACACCGTGAGTCCTCCCTTGTCCTCATCCACCCTGTACAGCACACCTGGACCTACCATTGGCACACCTCTCGCAGTCAAGTGGATGGGTAATGACAGATCATGTACTTTCTGCAGAGGAGACAAGGTCCACGGGAAATGATAGTACTTGAGGTGTCTCTGGTACAGGTATCACAGGAACACGACTCTTGGAGCCCATCCAACCCACCGTTTCGCAGCAGTTGCCAATCGTTTGACAATAATCAGGGTGATATCGAGCTGCTTACGAACGTCAACCACCTTACCCCACGTTTGAGAACAACGTTAACACTGGGGCTGCATTTTGCCAGGTGCAATGTATTACAAGGCAGTGAAAAAATAACTTTAAATTAAACCTGCTGATTATCTTTTAATGTGTAGAGCAAAATGTTGCTAATTTCTTATAAGAATTGAAGCACAAAACGAGATTTCTATTAAGGCAACACAAAAACCTGTGGTAAAAATTACTAGTTTCCTCAAACGTTTTGATGCTAATTATAGTTGTTAATAAACTCGAAAACAGAGTTAATTTACCATAAAGACGGATAATATATTGGTCTACTCCACTTTAACGGAAAATTAGTTAGAAAATTTGCTGCAGTAGCTGAATCACAAACGCCGATTTGTTACAAACAGCTCGTAGATTACGCAAAGGGCAATGATAGCTTCCGAAAATTCTCAAAAACGCACGTTTATTTGGGATGAATACAATGAAATTCAGGGGTGATGCATACTGTGACTGAACTGTGAACGACAAACGGTGATTTCCTATGAACACTCGTACCGCTGACTTACGAAAATATAGTTTCGTAAGCGTCCGAAAATTCTGAAACTAAACTATTTCTCATGTAATTGTACAATGAATTAGGGAAAGATTGTTTTGAACAAGGATAAGCCAAAGGTCCTGAAAAAATTTTAAAGAGCACAATTTAGTTTAAGCCTACAATTGACCATAACAGTACTAGTTCATCGAGGCGCCCTCGAATGTTCGAAATATCACAATACATCACAATACAAACGGGCATTGACACAGTCAAAGAAAGATTGCGCAGAAGAAGCGACACGAACAGTAAAATATGTGAATCTAGAACTTTAAGTTCACACACGATCTTGTACAAGCGTCTTACATAAGGGAAAATAGGAATTTTCCTTGTAAATAAACGTGTGTATTGCACGGATGTTTCACTTAGCTGATTCTGTGCACACCTCTGCACTGGCGTGCCGAAGAAGAATACTGCAGCGTATAATCAAAATCGCTAAAATGTGGAGTGCCAACAAAGCTCATCTGCGTGTTGCAGCTAACAATTGGCCTGACGGCTGTTCGGAAGTTGTCTTCATTATGCTGCTTGGGCGAAAAGACACAGTAGAAATGACGCTGTGATAAACCGTGCATTTAGAAAAAATGGTTCAAATGGCTGTTAGTACTATGGGACTTAACATCTGAGGTCATCAGTCCCCTAGACTTAGAACTACTTAAACCTAACTAACTTAAGGACATCACAAACATCCATGCTCGAGGCGGGATTCGACCCTGCGACCGCAGCAGGAGCATTTACAGTCCCGGGCAGAGGGAAGGGCTTTCTTCTCGTAGACAAAATATCGAAACACGAGCTGTAGGGTAACTCAGTACCTCAGCCGCTTAATTGTTAAACAGTCTTCCTTTCTTGGCTAGCCTATCTTGCCACCACCTCGGCACAACTCTTTGTATAATACTGATGCCTGTCAGATCTTAGAAAATCTACTTTTCAGTTTTTTTTTAAAATCGTGCACTCGTGATATCTGAACGAGACATCTCATTATGACTGCAAGTGCGACAGTTTGTATGCAGATCCCATTACGAAGCTGACATATACCCTCTTGAGTTGGTGCAGGTATCAGAGATCGTGACCACAAAGAGATATGCAGATTTCAGTGCAATACAACCTAGCGCCTTGTAAACTAAGTCTCACAATGTACTGCAGTCAAATGGGTTACGATATGAGAATGAAGCCTCACGACGGCACTGTTGTGTAAAAACATTCTCGGAGTTCTTGCCGCGTCAATTGAGGGTAAAACCTAGAGCTTTCGACGATTACCTGCATCTGTCAGGAGCAACCGACTGTTTAAACTATTGCTGTGGTGTCTTAATATAGTTCATACACGGTTTTTGATTGGTTGGTAATTACGCAGTACTGTCGCAGATGGTATCAACGTCAGCGCTTGTGGCACCACCGCTCCCGTAGTAGCGTAAGCATTGCGACCAATATCTCTGGCTCTTCTCTGCATCGCTGATATTATATCCGCGGTCACGGTTGCATTTCTTCCAATACGTGCTTTGCTGACGAGACGTTTATGGTCTGGCCTCACGGTGTAGAAGCTGTTGAGCACTTCTTTGAACATATGAACACCATGCACCCAAACTTTCAGTTCACTGTCGTGACAGAGAAAAAAGGAAGGCTGCCATTTTTAGATGTTTTGGTACAACGGAAATCAGATGGATGTCCTGGCCACTCAGTGTACCGCAAACCGAAGCACATTGATTTATACCTCCCACAGTTTTCATCATCCAGTCCAGAGTAGAGCAGTTCTAAGTAAGTTGGTACACAGCAAAAACTGTTTCAGACGAGGACCACTCGAATTCCGAAATTAGTCAACTGAAGAACCTGTTCCGAAAGAACGGCTGTGGTTCACATGATATGAAGACCGCATTTCATATACACTCCTGGAAATTGAAATAAGAACACCGTGAATTCATTGTCCCAGGAAGGGGAAACTTTATTGACACATTCCTGGGGTCAGATACATCACATGATCACACTGACAGAACCACAGGCACATAGGCACAGGCAACAGAGCATGCACAATGTCGGCACTAGTACAGTGTATATCCACCTTTCGCAGCAATGCAGGCTGCTATTCTCCCATGGAGACGATCGTAGAGATGCTGGATATAGTCCTGTGGAACGGCTTGCCATGCCATTTCCACCTGGCGCCTCAGTTGGACCAGCGTTCGTGCTGGACGTGCAGACCGCGTGAGACGACGCTTCATCCAGTCCCAAACATGCTCAATGGGGGACAGATCCGGAGATCTTGCTGGCCAGGGTAGTTGACTTACACCTTCTAGAGCACGTTGGGTGGCACGGGATACATGCGGACGTGCATTGTCCTGTTGGAACAGCAAGTTCCCTTGCCGGTCTAGGAATGGTAGAACGATGGGTTCGATGACGGTTTGGATGTACCGTGCACTATTCAGTGTCCCCTCGACGATCACCAGTGGTGTACGGCCAGTGTAGGAGATCGCTCCCCACACCATGATGCCGGGTGTTGGCCCTGTGTGCCTCGGTCGTATGAAGTCCTGATTGTGGCGCTCACCTGCACGGCGCCAAACACGCATACGACCATCATTGGCACCAAGGCAGAAGCGACTCTCATCGCTGAAGACGACACGTCTCCATTCGTCCCTCCATTCACGCCTGTCGCGACACCACTGGAGGCGGGCTGCACGATGTTGGGGCGTGAGCGGAAGACGGCCTAACGGTGTGCGGGACCGTAGCCCAGCTTCATGGAGACGGTTGCGAATGGTCCTCGCCGATACCCCAGGAGCAACAGTGTCCCTAATTTGCTGGGAAGTGGCGGTGCGGTCCCCTACGGCACTGCGTACGATCCTACGGTCTTGGCGTGCATCCGTGCGTCGCTGCGGTCCGGTCCCAGGTCGACGGGCACGTGCACCTTCCGCCGACCACTGGCGACAACATCGATGTACTGTGGAGACCTCACGCCCCACGTGTTGAGCAATTCGGTGGTACGTCCACCCGGCCTCCCGCATGCCCACTATACGCCCTCGCTCAAAGTCCGTCAGCTGCACATACGGTTCACATCCACGCTGTCGCGGCATGCTACCAGTGTTAAAGACTGCGATGGAGCTCCGTATGCCACAGCAAACTGGCTGACACTGACGGCGGCGGTGCACAAATGCTGCGCAGCTAGCGCCATTCGACGGCCAACACCGCGGTTCCTGGTGTGTCCGCTGTGCCGTGCGTGTGATCATTGCTTGTACAGCCCTCTCGCAGTGTCCGGAGCAAGTATGGTGGGTCTGACACAGCGGTGTCAATGTGTTCTTTTTTCCATTTCCAGGAGTGTATATATGAAAATGTCGAACACTCACGTGATGAGCCACCAATTGTACTCCTCCCTTTCCGCAGCGCTACATCCATCAAAATAGGCAGAGTCCTGGGAAGACGAGGTATAACACGTCTCTTCCGACCTCCTAAGAAGATAAAGGAGATGCTACACCCTGTTAAGAAACTCAGGGTCCCCAGGGATTCATAATATCTCTTGTGAGTGCAGAAGCAATTACATCGTTTACTCCATCCGGTACTGCTGTGCAGAACATCAACGGCATATTAAAAATCTAGACGTGCAAAAATCTGCTGATACTCAGCGTAGGCCACAAACAAACATAAAATATTGATTGATAAAGCAAAGTTTTGTCACACGATCCTATACACTGTAATTAAAGAGGATGTAGAAATAAGAATGTGAGAAGAACTTCAAATGTGACAGCAGATATTAGCGGTGCATGGAAGAGAGCTCACGATGCAGGGAAGACGTAAAGATATTCGTCGCAATGTTTACACTACTTCAGGAATGGTAGCGCCACTAGCACAGACGTTGAAACCATCTGTGACAGCACTAAGTAATTACCGACCAATCACAAGCAGTCTATGGGCTCTATAAGGCCACCACAGCAGCAGCTTGGAAGGTTTTATCCCACTGCCAGTATCCCCCAAGGCTCCATCCTCTCCCGTCTCCTCTACTGTACACCGCCGATATGCCTAAGCCTCCCCCACCTGTACACCTCCCGCAATATGCTGATGACACCGCCTTCATGACTCACCTGAACCCCTCATCACCTGACCATCCAGCAGGAAGCGCATACCCACCTCCAGCTCCTGAAACTGTCTGTCCATCCCTCACACCTACAAACCCCTCATCTGTCCCATCCTCTGTTATGGCTGCATTGCCTGGATCTCTATCCCCCCCTCCCCCCCCCCCCCCCCCGCTTTTATAAGGCCACTGACATCCTTGAAGACCATGCACTCCGCCTTGCCTTTCTTTATCCTCTTCCGTTCCCCACACGGCTCCTGTACAACCTCATCCCCTCCCCCCACCTCCTCCTTTTCCTCCAACATATCCACATCCTTTACACTGACTGCAGGCTTGATCTCCCCTACCCCCTGGTGTCCTCCTTCCTCTCTACACCCTGCCCATTGCTGCTCCTCTATCACTGCCTCCCACCTTCCCTCCACCTCCGTACCCTTCATCAGAGCAATTTCCAGCACCTCCCTCTCCCAGATGATGAACTTCGCCATGACGCCTACCCTTCCTACTAACTGTAACCCGGCCTTGTTTCCCCCACTCCCAAGAGCCCCCCTTCCCCCTCCCCTACTTCCCCCAGAGCAGTTTTTCCTCCTCGATCTGAGCTCTGTGCTCCCTCCTCGGCTGTTTTCCTCTACTGTCCTTCCCTCCCCCGCCCCACTGGCGCGCCCCCCACCCCATCTCTGGCTCTCTCCCACCCTTCTAGCACCGCTCCTTCCCCCCTTTTTCCTTTCTCTGCACCTGCACCTGGCAGATCCAGTTTTTCCTTCGTCATCAAGTGTACTGCATCAGTGTTGTATTCGGGCCATTCTACAATGTCGTCAGGTGTTGTGGTTTTAATCGTGTGCTTGATCTGTATAAACGTTTACTGTCCGTGATTGTTCTGCGCTACACCGCCCATCGCGTGGCTTTTTTAATCATTCTGTGACTTTTTATGCTCCAGCCGTACCTTGCCTTGTGTCTTTTAATCCTTACAGTGCGTGTTTTTTTGTGTAAAATACTTTTTAAGATTTTTATCTCCATTTAACAAATGGTTCAAATGGCTCTGAGCTCTATGGGACAACATCTGAGGTCATCAGTCCCCTAGAACTTAGAACTACTTAAACCTAACTAACCTAAGGACATCACACACATCCATGCCCTCCATTTTACAAATGGTTCAAATGGCTCTGAGCACTATGGGACTTAACAGCTATGGTCATCAGTCCCCTAGAACTCAGAACTACTTAAACCTAATTAACCTAAGGACATCACAAAATACCCAATCATCACGAGGCAGAGAAAATCCCTGACCCCGCCGGGAATCGAACCCGGAAACCCGTGCGCGGGAAGCGAGAACGCTACCGCACGACCACGAGCTGCGGACCCCTCCATTTTACAGTTACCCCTTCTTGTAGGCTTTCTTCCAATATGTTCCCCCTATTTATATCTATGTTACGTTATGTTTTCTCCTTTATATTGTTTTAAATGTCTTCCTGTATACTTCTAATGTCTCTTGGCTGAAGAGCAGCGCCTATTCTGCTGCCAGCCCGCCCCGGGTGGGAAATTGAAAACACAATAAAGGAAAAAGAAAAACGGCTTTGAATGTCTGTTGCTCCTGGTGAAGAGGGCGTAGGTAATCAAGGATTTATCCTAAAGTGATGCACAAGAAGTCAGAGAATGTTTCATACAGGTTATGGTACATTGAAACAAAAGAGCTACTGAAACTTCCTGGCAGATTAAAACTGTGTGCCGGACCGAGACTCGAACTCGGGACCTTTGCCTTCCGCGGGCAAAGTGCTCTTGCACTTGCCCGCGAAAGGCAAAGGTCCCGAGTTCGAGTTCGGTCCGGCACACAGTTCTAATCTGCCAGAAAGTTTCATATCAGCGCACACTCCGCTGCAGAGTGAAAATCTCATTCTGGAAAAGAGCTACTACTTCAGATTTTATAACTTGTTTTCTGCAGTATTCTAAGTTTCAGCAGAGACTTGGTCTTCCTGAAAGGAAAACCGGTATCCTCATTAAAACTCATCTAGTTCCTCTACACCAAAATCGCAGAAGTTGCAGAACGAGAACGGAGTCTACATTTTTGCTGAACATCCCATCGAAATCAAGTGTTTGGTGATGCCAAATTTATGATGAGTAGTGATAAAATTTTAATTATCACGTCTAAAAAACGAAGTTATGTAATTAATTTGTAGTTTCTTTGCAGACACACGTCTGTAGTACTGGTAAACATCGAATCCACACACTCATAAGGGAATGGTGCAACCCAACATGTCGAAACATGTCCTGAAAATTTTTATGCAGGAAGAATACGCCGAAAGAAAGAGCTTGTCAAAATTTAGCTGCTAAGACACACTGCAAGCATTTTTTTTTTTTAAAAACTTGAAAATTAGCTTATTCGTAGCTCGCCAGGTGACTAGAAAATTGTTCACCCCTCATGGGGCTGTAGCGGACTGGGCATGCGCAACATGGCTGATACATATCCTCGGCTGACGGCACATCGATAAACAGATAACACAACTCGGAGCGATCATAATTTGTAAAGCGAATTTCAGTGTTTGTTGAACAACTGTATTCATTTACTGTTCACTCAAATTTTGAATCACTTAATACCCATAATAACTGCTCTGCAGATTTTGCGGAAGTGTAAGTGTTAACAATGGAGATATAACTGAATTAGTATTCATTATGTTTCATAGCAGTGTGCAAACCTGGTTTTGCTTTGTAAAATCTGACCATGAACTATATAAACGGAAGGAAGACTTACACGAAGTAATAAATACGCGTAAAAATTAAACTCGCAAAATTTTGAAAGAAAGGTTATCCGGTATTATTTGGTCTATAGGGGGCTACAAAGTCCCATTATCCCCATCAATAACTAACTTAAACCATTAAACTTCAATAAATTACGTGAACAACAGTCCATTAGAGGAGTTTTGTGAGATATTAACCATTGCCCACGGAGATCTATGAGAATGGGCTCTCCCCGAATCGCCATTGAAATTAACAATGCTGGTTTCAAGTCTTCTTCGACTTGGTTAAGCAGTTTCAAGAAATCATAGAGAATAGGAAGTCACAAGACAACGAAGTTTACTTCAAGTAAAAGTTTAGGGGAGATGCCATTAATTCACAGCTGATGTGAAGATGAAGCTTGCTGTTATCCTCACATCTGGTGAGTATAATGGTGATCAATCACGTATCGTGAAAGAACTGAGAGCAAACCGCACTTTATCATTTCGAGACGAAAAAAGACAAGGGGTTGTGCAATCAGTTACTGCTGTGAAGCATTCATATACTACAAAGATAAGTATGAGTGGATTACTGTTTCCGCAGCTTTACATATATATATATTGAGACTTCGAGGCATATTAGAGCCAAAAATAAAAATGGACTGTTTAGTGTGGAAAAATCTTATAATCGACCTACCAAAATTTGTAAAAATAGGAAAGAATAATTCCTAACATTTCATTCGAAACAGTTTATAACCAGTTGCAGACATTAACTCATTGTTTTTATTGGACTCGTGGCCAGCACACAACGATATCTCTGTCTTTCAGAAGGTGGACGAAAAGACTGTTGATATAATTCAGATTCCACCCAAAACAACCAGTGTGACTCTCGATAAAGAAGTTTTCGAATTTGGAAAGTATTTTCAAAAAATTGTGGGACAATGTAATTTCCGATAGTTCTGTGTCATTTGAAGTTTATCAGGAGAACAGTATTCTTAAAGTTCAGTCATTTGCGCATTATATATTTGCATACGCACATTTCACGAATTGCTTTAAGTATGTTCGGTATGCAGCAGAATAAGCAGAACAACGGCCAGGACCATTTCGTACTCCACTGCAGTTCTGTGTAAATAATACTAGAAATTACTGTGACGTGGCTGAAAGCATAAAATTTTCTTTCGACAGGTGTTCCTGGTGTAAGGAAAATGATTGTTTTCGTCATTCAAATGACACTTCGCTTTATTTGGACGACTGTGGGGAATAAAAAAGAAAATGTTGCATTGTTACTAAAACATACATTACTAAAAATGAAACAAGGAACTGTTGCATTGTTACTAAAATATACATTACTAAAAATGATCATAACAACTGTGCTACAGAAACTGTTATAAAATGACGTGTGTGTAAGAAATACTCCATTTCAATAAAGTGAAGTCGCGACTGGTGGAAGTCGTCTGTAATGTAACATCTTACAATCTCTGCTATTCACTTTCGTATAAGAGTTACTCATGCAACAATTTAGTTGTGAATACGAACTGCCTCATAACCAAAACAGCGATACGCGACATATTTTGTATGGTTTAGGTGATTCAAATTCGCTTCTGTCACTCCGGATATTAGCATTATGCTGCACTATGCTCTCTTGACACGGTCGATGGCGCACTTGGCAGAAAGGACTGCACAAACCGCTTTCATAAGCAGTTCTTTGTGAAATAAAATCGAGAAACTTGAACAATTCTGAAAAAAAATACTTCCCGTGCGGATAGGCAACTAAAATTCTGACTCTGCATTTCTCTCGTTGTATTCTCCCTGCACAGTAGATTTCAAGGTGGGTTTCGACAAGTCGGATTGGACCATTTCCTTGTCAGAACCGCACCATGCCTCTAGTTGCAAGATTTCGCCGCCAATTGACAAAGTGATTTATCTTGCGGCAATTCGTTTTCTACATTTTCAGGGGAACAACGCTGTAACAATCTATGCTAAGTTGGTGGCAGTACACGGCAACAACGCACGATCATGTGACACAGAGGAAGGAGCAGTAGATGCCACCACTGGCGCCTAAGTCTGAACGACGAAGGATGAAATGGCAAACCACCTCTATGTGAAGAATCAGAAATCACAACAGATGGGACCACCGTGGTATTAGCACACCAGTCAGTCACAATAGAGGCGATTGACGAAAAAATAAAAATCAGTCGTGGATCAGTGTCAAGATTTTGGGCAACATTTTGAAAATAAAAACGTTACTGGCACCTGGATTCCCCAACTGGTCACACCCATTCAAAATTCCCGCCGAACCAAGGCAGCAGCGAAAAAGTTGCAGCTGTGTCAGGCCAATCCAGATGATTTCTTTAAGGGGACTGGTTCATGAACACAGCTGGAAATACCGAAAATTTTTTCAGTTTCCTATATAGTGGTAGCTCAGAGAATAAGAGTTGCTAGCCCATGTAATGTTTACCATCTTTTAATAGAACTTTCGGAAACAATTTGAAGTGTGGACCAAACATATTGGTGTCATACTTTCTTCTGTATAATATTTTGTATTGGAACTGAAATAACGCATCTTAATTATTTACTTACAGCATGTGTATATCTACTTCGAAAGAAAAACAAAGTAGAAGTTTGACTTTTTCTGGGAGCTGTTCACACTATTAAGTTTAAAGCAGACTTTCAAAAAGATGTTCTGTCATAAATTAATGTTTAAAATCTTTTTTGATAATGATTATCAAAAATTTCACTGATTAGCTGATAGTTTTTCTTTACAAAGTATTTAATTTTCAAATCTGAGTCAGAAGAATAATCTATGTTTTGGTTCAGTATGTTGTAAGAGAGCCAGCCGGAGCGGCCGTGCTATTCTAGGCGCTACAGTCTGGAGCCGAGCGACTGCTCCGGTCGCAGGTTCGAATCCTGCCTCGGTCATGGATGTGTGTGATGTCCTTAGGTTAGTTAGGTTTAATTAGTTCTAAGTTCTAGGCGACTGATGACCTCAGAAGTTAAGTCGCATAGTGTTCAGAGCCATTTGAACCATTTTTTTGTAAGAGAGTCAACAAACTTTCAGCCCTCTATCTTTAATAGTTAAAGAGTTCGTTTCTCTACCTACCCTGCATCACACTTATGTATCCCAGGTCCATATTCATCTTGCTTCTGGTGTCATTCTCCCTTCATTTCCTTTTTCAGACTTGTAATTCTTACTTTTTCTGTGTCTTCCAACACTATTTCTCTGTTTGGAATAGCCTCCTGCGGTCAATTTTGGTCAAAGTTCTTTGTATATTTAGTTCACCAGGCACTTCCCTCAGGACCATAACGTTGGCACTTCTCCTATCACTGAAACGTAGCAGAGCATCCAACACACATATTTTCAAAGTATTTAGTGCTACCAGAAATTTTTTTTGTATACGTTCCAATATACAGTAGTTAAAATTCTCGTTTGGGTTTTGAGTCTTTCCGTGTAATTATTTCTCTAGTTATCTTGTGTCACTAATACATTAGAGACCAGAAATCCATAATAACAAACAAATGAGAAAAAATTCTGCTTTTAACTGAGCTGTCTGCGTGACAACTAGTCGTCGTCATTTGCATCTACATCTACGTGATTACTCTGCTATTCACAATAAAGTGCCTGGCAGAGGGTTCAATGAACCACCTTCGAACTGTCTCTCTACCGTTCCACTCTCGAACGGCAAGCGGGAAAAAGGAGCACTTAAATTTTTCTGTGCGAGCCCTGATTTCTCTTATTTTATCGTGATGATCATTTCTTCCTATGTAGGTGGGTGTCAACAGAATTTTTTCGCAATCGGTGTAGAAAATTGGTGATCGAAATTTCATGAGAAGATCCCGTCGCAATGAAAAACGCCTTTGTTGTAATGGTTGCCACTCCATGTCTGTGACACCCCCTATTTCGCGATAATACAAAAGGAGCTGCCCTTCTTTGTACTTTTTCGATGTCATCCGTCAGTCCCATCTGATGCGGGTCCCACACCGACAAAGCAATACTCCAGAATAGGGCGGACAAGCGTGGTGTAAGCAGCCTCTTTGGTAGACCTGTTGCACCTTCTAAGTGTTCTGCCAATGAATCGCATTCTACCCAAAATATTATCTATGTGATCGTTCCAATTTAGGTTATTTGTAATTGTAATTCCTAAAGTATTTAGTTGAATTTACAGCCTTCAGATTTGTGTGACTTATCGCGTAATCGAAATTTAGCTGACTTCTTTTAGTACTCATGTGAATAACTTCACAATTTTCCTTATTCAGGGTCAATTGCCACTTTTCGCACCATACAGATATCTTATCTAAACCATTTTTCAAGTCGTTTTGATCATCTGATGACTTTACAAGACGGTAAATGACAGCATCATCTGCAAACAATCTAAGACGGCTACTCAGATTGTCCCCTATGTCGTTAATATAGATCAGGAACAATAGAGGGCCTGTAACACTTCCTTGGGGAACGCCGGATATTACTTCTGCTTTACTCGATGACTTTCCATCTATTACTACGAACTGTGACCTTTCTGACAGGAAATCACGAATCCAGTCACACAGCTGAGGCGATACTTCGTAGGCACGCAGTTTGGTTAGAAGACGCTTGTGAGGAACGGTGTCGAAAGCCTTCTGGAAATCTAAAAATATGGAATCAATTTGACATCCCCTGTCGATAGCACTTATTACTTCATGAGTATAAAGAGCTAGTTGTGTTTCACAAGAACGATATTTTCTGAAACAGTGCAGACTATGTGTCAATAAATCGTTTACTTCGAGGTACTTCATAATGTTCGAATACAGTATATGTTCCAAAACCCTACAGCAAATCGACGTTAGTGATATAGGCCTGTAATTCAGCGGATTACTCCTACTTCCCTTTTTGGGTATTGGTGTGATTTGTGCAATTTTCCAGGTACTGATTTTCTGTGAGCGAGTGGTTCTATATAATTGCTAAATATGGAACTATTTTATCAGCATATTGTGAGAGGAACGTGACTGGTATACAATCTGGACCGGAGGCCTTGCCTTTATTAAGTGATTGAAGCTGCTTCGTTACACCGAGAATATCTACTTCTATGATTCTCATCTTGGCAGTTTTTCTTGATTGGAATTCAGAAATATTTACTTCGTCTTCTTTGTTGAAGGAGTTTCGGAAAGCCGTGTTTAATAACTCTGCTTTAGTGGCAGTGTCATCAGTGACTTCACCGTTGTTATCACGCAGTGAAGGTACTGATTGTGTCTTGCCACTGGTGTGCTTTATGTATGACCTGAATCTCTTTGGGTTTTCTGCCAGATTTCGAAACAGAATTTCGTTGTGGAAATTATTAAAAGCATCTCGCATTGAAGTACGAGCTATACTTCGAACTTCTGTAAAACTTCGCCAATCTTGGGGATTTTGCGTTCTTCTAAATTTGGCATGCTTTTTTCGTTGCTTCTGCAACAACGATCTGACCCGTTTTTTGTACCATGGGGGATCAGTACCATCACTTATTAATTTATGTGGTATATATCTCTCAATTGTAGTCGATACTTTCTCTTTGAAATCATTCCACATCTTTTCTACGCTTACATGGCCAGATCGGAAGGAGTGGAGACTGTCTCTCAAAACGGCATTAAGAGCATTTTTATCAGCTTTTTTAAAATAGTTGTACTTTGCGTTTCTTTTTGGTGATAGTGTTACGGTATTCAGCCTAGTAGCAACTGCCTTGTGGTCGCTAATCCCTGTATCCGTCATGATACTCCGTATTTGTCCAGGATTATTTGTTGCTAAGAGGTCAAGTATGCTTTCGCAGCTATTTACGGTTCGAGTGGGCTTATGAAATAATTGTTCAAAGCAATTTTCTGAGAAAGCATTCAGTATAACTTCGGATGACGTTTTATGCCTGCCGCCGGCTTTAAACGTATAATTTTTCCAGCATATCGTGTATAGATTGAAGTCACCACCGACTAAAATTGTATGAGTGCGGTATCTATTTTCTTTGAACTGTTCAGCAACAATATCTTCTGAGTCGGGGGATCGGTAAAACAATCTAATTAATAGTTTAGTTCGACTGTCAAGTATAACCTCTACCCACACTATTTCGCACGAACTATCTACCTCAATTTTACTACAAGGTAAACTACTTGCGACAGCAGCAAATGCTCTACCACCAACTGTATTTAATCTATCCTTTTTGAACACTGTTAGGTCGTATGAAAAATTTCGGCTGAACTTACTTCCGGCTTTAGCCACCTTCCGTACCTATAACTATTTGAGCTTCAGTACTTTCTATTAGGGCTTGGAGCTCTGGTTCTTTCTCAACACAGCTACCAAAATTTACAACCACAATACCGATGATGTCTACAACTACCTTACTGTGTTTTAAGTGCCCCCTTTCAGACAGACGCCCTTTCTATGGTTCTCTGAGACCCTCTAACCTAAAAACCGCCCAGTAACTTCCACGCAGCCTCCGCTACCCGTGTAGCCGCATCCTGTGTGTAGTGTACTCCTGACCTATTAAGCGAACCCGGAAACCCACCACCCGATGGCGCAAGTCAAGGAATCTGCAACCTACACAGTCACAGAACCGCCTGAGCCTCTGATTCAGAGCCTCCATTCGGCTCTGCACCAAAGGACCGCAGTCGGTTCTATCGACGATGCTGCAGATGGTGAGCTCCGCCTTAATCTCGTAAGGACGACTGGCAGTCTTTACAATTTCCGCTAGCCGACCAAAACCAGAGAGGATCTCCTCCGATCCAAAGCGCCATACGTCATTGGTACCGACATGAGCAATCACCTGCAGCTGCCTGCACCCTGTACTCTTCATGGCATCCGGAAGCATCCTTTCACACCCGGAATGACTCCCTCCGGTATGCACATGTCCTTGGCAGACATGTTCCTAAGGGGCCCCACTACGCGCCTACCGTTGGAGCTCCCAACTACAATGCACATGCATTACACTTGAGCTGGCCAAAAAGCCTTTTTTTTTTTTTTTTTTTTTTTTTTTTTTGCAGACGGTAAAACGTGTTCATAGATTTCTTGGAAACTTTCTGGTACCGCTGATAAATCTGAAGAGCTGATCAATTGAAGGTAAGTATAAATAAGTTGCATGTGCAGATCATTCTGTACAAGGGTTAAAAGTTACAAAAGTTTTCTTCAGCCATTAGAAACCCAAAAAAAGTTATTTCTATAGATTAAATGCTAACTTTGTGACAGCACACATACCTGCAGAAACACGTATCACAAACGACAAATGTAGAAAACGAGTCACATTAATGAAATTAGGGACGTCTCTGAATTGTTTAGGAAAAAAGACAAAGTTTTATTTCGCACTATAACTTTGTTTCTAAATATAGCAAACCATTGTTCACGTCATCTTATTATATGTGTCATGACTTTTTCTTATACCACTGAATTTTTAAGTTTCTAACAGTTTAAGGTACTTACCTTGCTTAGAAGATATTGTGTTCAGTGTAAGTGTTGTGACCTGTTTTACGCATACGGCTCCAATGAACAAATACGTAAATAAATGTGTAAAGGATTTGTTTAAAAACTTTGCTTAGTGCAGCTTAGTTCTTTTTCTCGTTTTTCTTTTGTTTCAGTCAGGTCAGGTCTATAATTATTTTAATTTTAAGAAAGTTAGAAAAGCAAATCTCAACAAACTGGGGCCGGCCGGTGTGGCCGAGCGGTTCTAGGCGCTACAGTCTGGAACTGCGCGACCGCTACGGTCGCAGGTTCGAATCCTGCCTCGGGAATGGATGTGTGTGATGTCCATAGGTTAGTTAGGTTTAAGTAGTTCTAAGTTCCAGGGGGCTGATGACCTCAGATGTTAAGTCCCATAGTGCTCAGAGCCATTTGAACCTCAACAAACTGGCAAACTTTGTGACGAATATTTTTATGTGTATTAAAACTAAACTAAACTAAACTCCGCCCGAACAGGCCTTGGAAGGCCCAACGGTACTGACCGGCCACCGCGTCACCCTCAACCCACAGGCGTCACTGGATGCGGATATGGAGAGGGATGTGGTCAGCACACCGCTCTCTCAGCCGTGTGTCAGTTTACGAGACTGGAGCCGCTACTTCTCAATCAAGTAGCTCCTCAGTTTCCCTCACAAGGGCTGAGTGCGCCCCGCTAGCCAACAACGCTCGGCGGACCGGATGGTCACCCATCCAAGTGCTAGCCCAGGCCGACAACGCTTAACTTCTAACGGGAACCGGTGGCCTGTCCTGTTTCAGAGGAATCCACTCAGGCCGCAAGGTCCAGGCAATCGCAGAGGGTGCGATTATTGGTGGTTGGGAGCCCCAACGTTAAGCGCATTATGGGGCCCCTTAGGGACTTGGCTTACAAGAAGGGTAAGAAATCTAATGTGCACTCCGTGTGCATACCGGGTGGAGTCATTCCAGATGTGAAAAGGGTCCTCCCGGATACCATGAAGAGCACAAGGTGCAGCTAACTGCAGGTGGTTGCTCACGTCGGTTCTAACGATGTGTGTCACTTTGGATCAGAAGAGATCCTCTCTGGTTTCGAACGGCTAACAGAAGAGGTAAAGGCTGCCAGTCTTGCTTGCAAGATGAAATCAGAGCTGACCATTTGCAGCATAGCCGACAGGACCGATTGCGGACCTCTGGTACAGAGCCGAGTGGAGGGTCTGAATCAGACGCCCAGACGGTTCTGCGACCGTGTAGGCTGCAGATTCCTCGACTTGCGCCAAGGGGTGGTAAGGTTTCGGGTTCCGCTGAATAGGTCAGGTGTCCACTATACGCAGGAGGCGGCTACACGGGTAGCAGGGGCTGTGTGGCGTGGACTGGGCGGTTTTTTAGGTTAGAGGGTCTCGGGAAAACACAAGAAGGGCTACAGTCACAAAGGGTGCAGGTTGAACACAGGAACCATTGGTATAGCAGTTGTAAATTGTCGTAGCTGTGTTGGAAAAGTACCAGAGCTCCAAGCGCTAATAGAAAGCACTGATGCTCAAATCGTTGTAGGCACTGAAAGCTGGCTAAAGCCGGATATAAGCTCAGCCGAAATTTTTGCGAAGAACCTAACGGTGTTCCGGAAGGTTAGGCTAAACACAGTTGGCGGAGGCGTGTTTGTTGCTGTCAGAAGTAGTTTAACTTATCGCGAAATTGAAGTAGATACTTCATGTGAGTTAGTATGGGCAGAGGTCATTGTTGGCAACCGGAATAAAATAATAATTGAATCCTTTTACCGACCTCACAATTCAGATGATACAGTTGCTGAAAGGTTCAAAGAAAACTTGAGTATGATTACAAATTCGTACCCGAATCATACGATAATAGTTGGTGGTTACTTTAATTTACCCTCGATATGTTGCCGAAAATACATGTTTAATTCCGGAGATACGCATAAAATATCATCCGAAATTATGCTAAGCACATTCCCAGAAAGTTGTCTCGAGCAATTAGTTCATGAGCCCACGCGAATAGTAAACGGTTGTGAAAACGCACTTGACCTCTTAGCAACAAATAATTCTGAGTTGATAACGGGCATCAAAATCGATTCAAGGATTAGTGAACACAGTGCTGTCGTAACAAGATTGAATATTGTAATCCCCAAATCCTCGAAAATTATACCTATTCCAAAAATATAGATAAAAATTCACTTGACGCCTTCCTAAGAGACAATCTCCACTCATTCCAAATTACAAATATAATTGTAGACCAGATATGGCTTGAATTTAAAGAAATAGTATCGGCAGCAATTGAGAGATTTATACCAAATAAAGTAACAAACGACGGTGCTGATCCTCCTTAGTACACAAAACGGGTTAGAACACTGTTGCAGAAACAACGAAACAAACATGCCAAATTTAAACAGACGCAAAATCCCCAAGATTGGCGCTCTTTTACAGAAGCTCAAAATTTAGCGCGGACTTCAATGCGAGATGCTTATAACGGTTTCCACAACGAAACTTTGTCTCGAAACCTGGCAGAAAATCCAAAGCGATTCTGGTCTTATGTGAAGTATGTTAGCGGCAAGAAACAATCAATGCCTTCTCTGCGAGATAGCAATGGAGATACTATGAAGACAGTGCTGTCAAAGCAGAGTTACTAAACACAGCCTTCCGAAATGCCTACACAAAAGAAGACGAAGTAAATATTCCAGAATTCGAATCTAGAACAGCTGCCAACATGAGTAACGTAGAAATAAATATTCTCGGAGTAGTGAAGCAACTTAAATCACTTAATAAAAGCAAGTCTTCTGGTCCAGACTGTATACCAATTAGATTCCTATCGGAGTATGCTGATGCATTAGCTCCATACTTAACAATCATATACAACCGTTCGCTCGACGAAAGATCCGTACCCAAAGACTGGAAAGTTGCACAGGTCACACCAATATTTAGGAAAGGTAGTAGGAGTAATCCACTAAATTACAGGACCATATCGTTAACGTCGATATGCAGCAGGATTTTAGAACATATATTGTGTTCTAACATAATGAAAGACCTAGAAGAAATGACACACAGTCAGCATGGGTTTAGAAAACATCGTTCCTGTGAAACACAACTAGCTCTTTATTCACATGAAGTGTTGAGTGCTATTGACAAGGGATTTCAGATCCATTCCGTATTTCTGGATTTCCGGAAGGCTTTTCACACTGTACCACACAAGCGGCTCGTAGTGAAATTGCGTGCTTATGGAATATCGTCTCAGTTATGGGACTGGATCTGTGATTTCCTGTCAGAGAGGTCACAGTTCGTTGTAACTGACGGAAAGTCGTCGAATAAAACAGAAGTGATTTCTGGCGTTCCCCAAGGTAGTGTTATAGGCCTTTTGCTGTTCCTTACTTATATAAACGATTTGGGGGACAATCTGAGCAGCCGTCTTCGGTTGTTTACAGATGACGCTGTCGTTTATCGACTAATAAAGTCATCAGAAGATCAAAACAAACTGCAAAACGATTTAGAAGAAATATCGGAATGATGTGGAAAGTGGCAGTTGACCTTAAATAACGAAAAGTGTGATGTCATCCACATGAGTGCTAAAAGGAACGCGTTAAACTTCGGTTACATCATAAATCAGTCTAATCTAAAAGCCGTAAATTCAACTAAATACCTAGGTATTACAATTACGAACAACTTAAATTGGAAAGAACACATAGAAAATGTTTGGGAAAGGCTAACCAAAGACTGCGTTTTATTGGCAGGACACTTAGAAAATGTAACAGACCTACTAAGGATACTGCCTACACTACGCTTGTCCATCCACTTTTAGAATACTGTTGCGCGGTGTGGGATCCTTACCAGATGGGACTGACTGAGTACATCGAAAAAGTTCAAAGAAGGGCAGCACGTTTTGTATTATCGCGAAATATGGGAGAGAGTGTCACAGAAATGATACAGGATTTGGGCTGGACATCATTAAAAGAAAGGCGTTTTTCATTGCAACGGAATCTTCTCACGAAATTCCAATCACCCACTTTCTCCTCCGAATGTGAAAATATTTTGTTGACATCGACTTACATAGGGAGGAACCATCACCAAGATAAAATAAGGGAAATCAGAATTCGTACGGAAAGATATAAGTGTTCATTCTTCCCGCGCCCTATACGAGATTGGAATAATAGAGAATTGTGAAGGTGGTTCGACGAACCCTTTGCCAGGCACTTAAATGTGACTTGCAGAGTATCCATGTACATGTAGATGTAGATGTACCACTGCGGCACGGCCGTTGGCATTTTTGTGTGTATTGGTAACACAAAACATACAAAACGGAGCATATTTGCAAGAAAGCACTGCCGTTCCTTCTCTAAATCCTCGCACGAACGAAAAAATGGCTGACATTGAAATAAGTGTCCAAGGAATAGAAAAGCAACTGAAATCACTCAACAGAGGAAAGTCCAGTGGACCTGACGGGATACCAGTTCGATTCTACGCAGAGTACGCGAAAGAACTTGCCCCCCTTCTAACAGCCGTGTACCGCAAGTCTCTAGAGGAACGGAAGGTTCCAAATGATTGCAAAAGAGCACAGGTAGTTCCAGTTTTCAAGAAGGGTCGTCGAGCAGATGCGCAAAACTATAGGCCTATATCTCTGACATCGATCTGTTGTAGAATTTTAGAAAATGATTTTTGCCCGCGTATCATGTCATTTCTGGAAATCCTGAATCTACTCTGTAGGAATCAACATGGATTCCGGAAACAGCGATCGTGTGAGATCCAACTCGCTTTATTTGTTCATGAGATCCAGAAAATATTAGATACAGGCTCCCAGGTAGATGCCATTTTCCTTGACTTCCGGAAGGCATTCGATACAGTTCCGCACTGTCGCCTGATAAACAAAGTGAGAGCCTACGGAATATCAGACAAGCTGTGTACTGGATTGAAGAGTTTTTAGCAAACAGAACACAGCATGTTGTTCTCAATGGAGAGACGTCTACAGACGTTAAAGTAACCTCTGGCGTGCCGCAGGGGAGTGTTATAGGACCATTGCTTTTCACAATATATATAAATGACCTAGTAGATAGTATAGGAAGTTCCATGCGGCTTTTCGCGGATGATGCTGTAGTATACAGGGAAGTTGCAGCATTAGAAAACTGCAGCGAAATGCAGGAAGATCTGCAGCGGATAGACACTTGGTGCAGGGAGTGGCAACTGACCCTTAACATAGACAATTGTAATGTATTGTGAATACATAGACAGAAGGATCCTTTATTGTATGACTATATGATAGCGGAACAAACACTGGTAGCAGTTACTTCTGTAAAATATCTGGGAGTATGCGTATGGAACGATTTGAAGTGAAATGATCATATAAAATTAATTGTTGGTAAGGTGGATGCCAGGTTGAGATTAATTGGGAGAGTCCTTAGAAAACGTCGTCCATCAACAAAGGAGGTGGCTTACAAAACACTCGTTCGACCTATACTTGAGTATTGCTCATCAGTGTGGGATCCGTACCAGGTTGGGTTGACAGAGGAGATAGAGAAGATTCAAAGAAGAGCGACGCTTTTCGTCACAGGGGTATTTGGTAAGCGTGATAGCGTTACGGAGATGTTTAGCAAACTCAAGTGGCAGGCTCTGCAAGAGAGGCGCTCTGCATCGCGGTGTAGCTTGCTGTCCAGGTTTCGAGAGGGTGCGTTTCTGGATGAGGTATCGAATATACTATTGCTTCCCCCTACTTATACCTCCCGAGGAGATCACGAATGTAAAATCAGAGAGATTCGAGCGCTCACGGAGGCTTCCCGGCAGTCGTTCTCTCCGCGAACCATACGCGACTAGAACAGGAAAGGGAGGTAATGACAGTGACACGTAAAGTGCCCTCCACCACACACTGTTGGGTGGCTTGCGGAGTATAAATGTAAATGTAAATGTAAAAAAAAACTATAACTGTATGTCATAAAGAAACATTAGGTTGGTTCGTCGTTTTGACAGATAAAATGTAACTCTACTTTCTCCGTGTTAGACGTGATGTCACAACATTGTCTCGAGGTAATTAGTAACATTGTGACAATTAATATTCCATATTATGAATATATCATGACACATAAAAACGTTATTGCCATCAAAATTAAGGGGTAAATATTATAGATTTTCATAAACATCGAAATTAAGCGTCGCATTACATATTTCCACGAACCATGGACCTTGCCGTTGGTGGGGAGGCTTGCGTGCCTCAGCGATACAGATGGCCGTACCGTAGGTGCAACCACAACGGAGGGATATCTGTTGAGAGACCAGACAAACATGTGGCTCCTGAAGAGGGGCAGCAGCCTTTTCAGTAGTTGCAGGGGCAACAGTCTGGATGATTGACTGATCTGGCCTTGTAACATTAACCAAAACGGCCTTGCTGTGCTGGTACTGCGAACGGCTGAAAGCAAGGGGAAACTACAGCCGTAATTTTTCCCGAGGACATGCAGCTTTACTGTATGATTAAATGATGATGGCGTCCTCTTGGGTAAAATATTCCGGAGGTAAAATAGTCCCCCATTCGGATCTCCGGGCGGGGACTACTCAAGAGGACGCCGTTATCAGGAGAAAGAAAACTGGCATTCTACGGATCGGAGCGTGGAATGTCAGATCCCTTAATCGGGCAGGTAGGTTAGAAAATTTAAAAAGGGAAATGGATAGGTTAAAGTTAGATATAGTGGGAATTAGTGAAGTTCGGTGGCAGGAGGAACAAGACTTTTGGTCAGGTGATTACAGGGTTATAAATACAAAATCAAATAGAGGTAATGCAGGAGTAGGTTTAATAATGAATAAAAAAATAGGAGTGCGGGTTAGCTACTACAAACAGCATAGTGAACGCATTATTGTGGCCAAGATAGACACAAAGCCCATGCCTACTACAGTAGTACAAGTTTATATGCCAACTAGCTCTGCAGATGATGAAGAAATTGATGAAATGTATGACGAGATAAAAGAAATTATTCAGGTAGTGAAGGGAGACGAAAATTTAATAGTCATGGGTGACTGGAATTCGTCAGTAGGAAAAGGGAGAGAAGGAAACATAGTAGGTGAATATGGATTGGGGGGAAGAAATGAGAGAGGAAGCCGCCTTGTAGAATTTTGCACAGAGCATAACTTAATCATAGCTAACACTTGGTTCAAGAATCATAAAAGAAGGTTGTATACCTGGACGAATCCTGGAGATACTAAAAGGTATCAGATAGATTATATAATGGTAAGACAGAGATTTAGGAACCAGGTTTTAAATTGTAAGACATTTCCAGGGGCAGATGTGGATTCTGACCACAATCTATTGGTTATGAACTGCAGATTGAAACTAAAGAAACTGCAAAAAGGTGGGAAGTTAAGGAGATGGGACCTGGATAAACTGAAAGAACCAGAGGTTGTAGAGAGTTTCAGGGAGAGCATAAGGGAACAATTGACAGGAATGGGGGAAAGAAATACAGTAGAAGAAGAATGGCTAGCTCTGAGGGATGCAGTAGTGAAGGCAGCAGAGGATCAAGTAGGTAAGAAGACGAGGGCTAATAGAAATCCTTGGGTAACAGAAGAAATATTGAATTTAATTGATGAAAGGAGAAAATATAAAAATGCAGTAAATGAAGCAGGCAAAAGGGAATACAAACGTCTCAAAAATGAGATCGACAGAAAGTGCAAAATGGCTAAGCAGGGATGGCTAGAGGACAAATTTAAGGATGTAGAGGCTTGTCTCACTAGGGGTAAGATAGATACTGCCTACAGGAAAATTAAAGAGACCTTTGGAGAGAAGAAAACCACTTGTATGAATATCAAGAGCTCAGATGGCAACCCAGTTCTAAGCAAAGAAGGGAAGGCAGAAAGGTGGAAGGAGTATATAGAGGGTTTATACAAGGGAGATGTACTTGAGGACAATATTATGGAAATGGAAGAGGATGTAGATGAAGATGAAATGGGAGATAAGATACTGCGTGAAGAGTTTGACAGAGCACTGAAAGACCTGAGTCGAAACAAGGCCCCGGGAGTAGACAACATTCCATTAGAACTACTGATGGCCTTGGGAGAGCCAGTCATGACAAAACTCTACCATCTGGTGAGCAAGATGTATGAGACAGGCGAAATACCCACAGACTTCAAGAAGAATATAATAATTCCAATACCAAAGAAAGCAGGTGTTGACAGATGTGAAAATTACCGAACAATCAGTTTAATAAGTCACAGCTGCAAAATACTAACGCGAATTCTTTACAGACGAATGGAAAAACTGGTAGAAGCGGACCTCGGGGAAGATCAGTTTGGATTCCGTAGAAATGTTGGAACACGTGAGGCAATACTAACCTTACGACTTATCTTAGAAGAAAGATTAAGAAAAGGCAAACCTACGTTTCTAGCATTTGTAGACTTAGAGAAAGCTTTTGACAACGTTAACTGGAATACTCTCTTTCAAATTCTGAAGGTGGCAGGGGTAAAATACAGGGAGCGAAAGGCTATTTACAATTTGTACAGAAACCAGATGGCAGTTATAAGAGTCGAGGGGCATGAAAGGGAAGCAGTGGTTGGGAAAGGAGTGAGACAGGGTTGTAGCCTCTCCCCGATGTTATTCAATCTGTATATTGAGCAAGCAGTAAAGGAAACAAAAGAAAAATTCGGAGTAGGTATTAAAATTCATGGAGAAGAAGTAAAAACTTTGAGGTTCGCCGATGACATTGTAATTCTGTCAGAGACAGCAAAGGACTTGGAAGAGCAGTTGAACGGAATGGACAGTGTCTTGAAAGGAGGATATAAGATGAACATCAACAAAAGCAAAAAGGGGGAATAATGGAATGTAGTCAAATTAAATCGGGTGATGCTGAGGGGATTAGATTAGGAAATGAGACACTTAAAGTAGTAAAGGAGTTTTGCTATTTAGGGAGTAAAATAACTGATGATAGTCGAAGTAGAGAGGATATAAAATGTAGACTGGCAATGGCAAGGAAATCGTTTCTGAAGAAGAGAAATTTGTTAACATCGAGTATAGATTTAAGTGTCAGGAAGTCGTTTCTGAAAGTATTTGTATGGAGTGTAGCCATGTATGGAAGTGAAACATGGACGATAAGTAGTTTGGACAAGAAGAGAATAGAAGCTTTCGAAATGTGGTGCTACAGAAGAATGCTGAAGATAAGGTGGGTAGATCACGTATCTAATGAGGAGGTATTGAATAGGATTGGGGAGAAGAGAAGTTTGTGGCACAACTTGACTAGAAGAAGGGATCGGTTGGTAGGACATGTTTTGAGGCATCAAGGGATCACAAATTTAGCATTGGAGGGCAGCGTGGAGGGTAAAAATCGTAGAGGGAGACCAAGAGATCAATACACTAAGCAGATTCAGAAGGATGTAGGTTGCAGTAGGTACTGGGAGATGAAGAAGCTTGCACAGGATAGAGTAGCATGGAGAGCTGCATCAAACCAGTCTCAGGACTGAAGACCACAACAACAACAACATTACATATTTGCATAACGTTACCCTAGAAAAAGTGCTAAAAGTGTAACGAAGTTACCAACTTTCACAGCCGTGTGACTCTGGTACCCAGATGTCTCAGTCTAGGACGATATTGTGTAACAAAAGTGTTACACAAATAACCGTAAGTAATTTCTGATGTAACAGTTGTATTACTCAGTAAAAGAGTTCTTGAATTATAAAACACAGCTTTTCTTAATGGAACATGCAATTATGGGTAACTGCTACATTTTAAATTGTTTTGTTTGTTACTTGGTATTTATGACCGTAATTTGTAAACTGAAATTTGTCTTTGCTCTCTCTCTCTCTGTCCTATATTCAGTATACTATTTAAGGATGTAATGGAAATGATGATTATGGTGATGATGATGATGATGATGATGATAACGTTTGCATTCAACTACGCGTTACTTAACTGTTGACAACAAAGGGGCAGATTTTTTGTGATGCTTCACCAACTTTGGGTGGATTACCGTTGACAACAAACAGAAAAAAATCATTTTGAAGGAACTGTATTCCGTTTTATCCATTCTAGAGAAACTTACACACCATGACTACTATGAACAGCCCGTTAAACAAAAATATTTCTCACATCTACTCAATACTTGACTTAAATTTTCTGCACATCATGTATCAAAACAAGAAGTATAATATTCCATGCCTTTCAACGATGCGTTTGTCCCTTGTCGAGAACTTTTCACCTGTCCTCACAGATAAATAGCAAATTTCACAGAAATACTTAGGGAATTTCAACGGGAATCGTTTGAAGAAATGCGCTATTGTTCTCGCTGAAGCCTGTTGAGTCCTTTGAGAGTTCCTACATTCGGATTATACTGTAGAAACTTCTACGGTAGGCAGCTCAGAAGTTACCTACAATGGGTGTGATGGAGAGTAAGGGTATTCTGCCTCCCATAATTCCCTTCCGTCAACCAGTTTCCAGCGATTTGTATAACTGGTCGTTCGAAAAATGTTGCCTTTGTTGTAGACTACTCTGTCAACTTTGCCGTGTTTCGTTGTTGACCACAAAGTCCTCAGATTTCCTTCTATTTTTCATTTACAACACCAGTTCCAAAAGGAAAGTTCTTGTGAACTGTTAATACTGACGTCACCTTGCAGCAATAAACGAATGAGAAAAGCCGCCCACTGACGGTGTTTTAAATGAATAAAACTAAATGTGAATCGCTATGAATAAAACGCATTTCAGTAGTTAGCTACAAAGTATCAATATTAATTAAATACGCGTACTTGCACAGCAGTTACTGACACCATATAAAAACGTAGGCAGAGTATGATCGTTGTTATTCGGTAATTATCAGTACACTGCAAAGCTTCTAAGATTTAAGTTATCTGCGTGTGCCTTGTCTCATCAGGTCAGTCACAGTTAAATTATTGATGTGACAGCATATGTGAAAATGTTCTTTTAGATTAAGGGTTCTATTCTGTTCTAAAATGTGTTGCAATGAACACCCACCTCGCTGCGGCATTTCTGTCATCGTCACTCTTCATAGCGGCGGACAGTAGAACATCGATTGCGTGATTTGCATAGGAATCACAAGAATAACAAGACATATTAGAGAGCATACGAGGGCATTTAACTCCCTTTCTCTGAGGATGGAACAGACCGAGAGTGACTAGCAGCGCTGGTAAGTTCAAATGACTCTGAGCACTATGGGACTTAACTTCTGAGGTCATCAGTCCCCTAGAAGTTAGAACTATTTAAACATAACTAACCTAAGGACATCACTCACATCCATGCCCGAGGCAGGATTCGAACCTGCGACCGTAGCTGTCACGCGGTTCCAGACTGTAGCGCCTAGAACCGCACGGCCACTCGGGCCGGCCGCACCTAGAACCGCTCGGCCACCCCGGCCGGCAGCGTTGGTAAGTATCCTCATAGATAAACAGTGGTGAAGCTTACAGAATATGAGTGTACATATGTAGACATTCTGGCGTGGCAGTTAATTCCATTATCTGACGAACTAGGTACTGCAGACATAGCGCCACCGTGTTATCGAGCTGTGGCAACCTTAACCACGTCAGCAGTGAAAACTGGTCAATATAACATTAAAACGATTATCTTTGCCCACTTGTAGATCTTGAAGAAGCAGATGAACCCGATAAGAGAATCTACTTTAATAAGTTGGAGGCAGTCGTTGAGGCAGTACCTTTAACCGGTGGCGTGAGAGGGAGTTGTTCTGGTACTGTATTTCGAAATATTCCCTGCGACCACAACGGTTAGGAAGTAACAATTAAGATGCACTGACGTTTTAAGCCGCTTCAGCTGTGCCTTAGAAGCGACTGTTCAACGGACGATCGTATGTGTGTGATCATTTAATATCATCTACTCATTAAGTGCTATTGTTAAACGTAACTGGCTATTATGAACGATCGTAGACCACGAAGTGTTGTGAGAAGCGCATATATGTTGAACAGAGTTTTTGGTCTTGTGCCATTCCACATTGACGTCGCGACAGGTCACCTGCCATCGGTTCCTGTCTACACACTGCAGTCTGTTGTATCTGCAGTGTTACCATGCACTGTACTGTTTACGTGCTTCTTTATCACCAGTAGCAAAGCATCTGTCACCTTTTCGTTTCTTTCGTCACTTAATTTTTATACGCAATTGTTTTACACTGTTGCAGCTGGAACTGCAGTCTCGCTAGATCTGTTTGCTAACAAGAGGAAATTTGAAAAAATGTTACGAATATTTTTGTACCATGAGGTTCCCTTCACGAACAGTGGTTTCCAGACCGACATTACTAAACGTA